>NC_090932.1:476177217-476780399 GCF_040938575.1 Ambystoma mexicanum | reverse complement strand
CAGACCCCGATTGCCTCACCAACATTGACCTAAAAAGCTCTATAAACGAATGGACAGACTTTATCAGCCTTCTGTTCAATCATTGCAGTGTCAGTAGACAGATCCTGGCGTCATGGACCAAAGCAACAGTAGTTCCGATCTTTAAGAAAGGATCCAGGGAAGAGCTGCCCAACTACCGCCCCATAGCCCTCCTGGACATCATGGGAAAACTGTTTGTAACCCTCCTGCTACAGCACTTTCGAAGCTGGGCGAAAACTGCCCCCTGCGACGACCACTTCCAGACGGTTTTTAAGAAGAATGGTGCACCTCGGTGAATATCCTCCTTCTAAACATTCTAAAGGCCAAAATAAAACAGGGATCTCCAACTGTCTACGCTGCATTTATAGACCTATCACAGGCGTTTGAAAAAGTTGACAGAATGCTCCTATGGAAAAAGCTAAAACTCTGGAGGTGTCCTGAAGCAATTCTACAACCAATAATAGCGCTACACACAGAGACCTCTCTGCGCGTTCGTCTGAACAGACAAGGTACACTGTCTAAAATTCGAGCAGAAAGAGTAGTGAAACAAGGCTGCCCCTTGGCGCCGACCTTATTTGTGGCTTTCCTAGGGGACATTAAAGATTTGGAAGTAGCTGTCCGCTGCTTTCCCTCAAAAATAGGCAACAACAAGGTATCACGTATTTTATATGCAGATGACATGATACTTCTTGACCAGACGCCGGTAGGCCTCCAACGACAGCTGGACAACCTGGCCAAATACATGGCAGCCAACAATCTTTCTATTAACAACACCAAGACCAAAATCATGATTTTTTCCAAAAACCAACAGATACGCAAAACGCCAAAAACTTGGTCAGTAAATAGTACTCAAATTGAAGTTGTCCAGTACCTGGGAGTCATGATTGACGGGTCATCACAGGAGGTCAAAATGCAACAATACCTTTGGGACAAAGCGAAAAACCTGACCTCTCAAATGAAGGTGATTGACCGAAAGTTCGGTAAATTCTCGATGTTGCCAGCTATCAACTTTTACAAAGGCAAAATAGTTCCATCACTCACATATGGTATAGATGCAACTATCACCATGCCAAATTCTGTTTGGCAGAAATTGGAAGGATACATCTGGAAAATGGTTTTGGGTCTGCCTAACTCTATACCAATATCGGCGGTGAGAAGAGAGCTGGGACTGCTCTCTTTGGAAGCAACTGTCAGTGTGTCTTCAATGTCACTCTACAGGAAGACACTGATACAGGATGGTCTCCCAATCTTTAACATTATTGACAACAAGCTCAAATCTTCTAAATGCAACGAGGTTTGTAATTGGATTGACCAACAAATAAACTAATTGGAAAGCCTAGCCTGTACCACAGAGGACCTGATAGTCAATCCACAAAGAGTGATTCAAAAGCTCAAAAATGAAGACTGGATAACTACAGTTGAAAAAGCAGTGGCTATCAAATTCTTGAAACATTTACCTCCGACATACAATAAACTAAAAAGCCCCTTGGCGTACTGCATAAAATTTCCTGACAAAAAGCTCAGCAGAACGTTCATAAGAGCGCGGCTCAATCTACTACACACAAGAGAGATCCTAGCGATAAGAAGCCAAGCGAAGACGACAATCTGCAGACTGTGTAAAACTCCGGACAATAAAGAGACAGTTCGCCACCTGCTGTTAAACTGTCCCACCTTACATGAAGAGCGCACAGCCTTCTTAGCACCTCTGTGGGTTAATTCAGTGCTTGTAGAAGAAGACGCATGATCTCGGGTGAAAAAGCCAGATGGTCGGTGGCAACAGCGAAACTAATGGAAGCAGCTTTTGTGAAAATAAACTCCGCCGAGACAATCAAACAATAGCTCACAACCCATCCCTTAGCTACAGCTAATGGGCAGTTTGGTCTGTATAGACGCTCGCTTAGCATCTAAGCAGAAAACTCTCTAGGCTCGGCAAGTCTACAGCGATTCTCTGCACCCAATAAGTACTCAACTAAAATGTGTAATTATGTGATGCATCGGTTCATCGGAAGAATGATTTTAACTCAGCTTTTGTCACCTTGTAAAAATCAATTTCCTTTTGATTATACACAAGTAAATAAAAATACAAAAAGAGCTTCCTCCAGCTCTTGACTTGTAATCAGCTTCCTCTTCCCCAAGTTCAAACAGTTCACAAGGTATCAGGGTTCCCTTCTCCAAGAGTTCAAATCTTCCAGATTTTCAAAACACAGTTCCTCGGGACACTTCCCAGCTTTTTTGTCATCAGAACTTTCACTGGTTTACATAGATACTTCTGCTTTTTGACTTGCAAATAACATAAGAAGTAGTTGCAAACCACAAACTTCTTTATGTATACTTGCATTTGTTTTTCCATAAAGGGGGCACTCAGTCTAGGCGCAGTTGTCGGACCGCATTGTCCATCCATTACAGGTCACGCAATCAATGCCCCTTCTTGACTGCTTTCCATCAACAATTGGCCACTTCTTTCCTTTAGCAGTGAAGCTTTGTTCTTTCATCAGTGTCACACTCTTCTCACTCTGTACGGTGGCATGGTTGGGCACCATGCACTTTGTTAAACTTTTATGTATTCCTCTGGCTCTTGCCAATACAGGTTTCCTCTTAACCTGCAATTCCTTGAACTCTTTCAGCTTGGAAAATACTTGGTTTCTTATCTCATACCCTTATTGGATTTGCCAATATTTATCTCTCAGACAATACATTCCATGGTATCTGCTACATGCACCACTTCAATTTCACTCCACTTCAAGACTTGCTTTTCACTCTGTGCAGCATTCAAAAAGTGCTTGCAATAACCTTCAGTTTGTTTGATATTCCAAAGTACTTGTTTCATCATTCAAAAGTACTTGCAATGACTTTCAGTTCATTCGATATTCAAAAGGACTTTGTTACAGGTTCCTGGAGTGCCCTGGTATAAGTGTTTCTCTGGTCTCCACTCATTGGTTACACACGGCAGCTCCCTTTGGTTTGTTGTCCTTCGCGACAAGCCTCTCAATGCTCCTGCTTCTGCTTCCTTACCCTTCATGGCAGCCACAGAGTGCACTGTTCGCTCTCCTGGGTTCCCTCGGTGGCTGGGATTCTTGGGAGAGTCACAATTCGTGCTGCGTGTACCCTATAAGGAGGGTAGCAGGACTTCCAGATCCTCTTGCGGCCGCCCTCGGTCTCAGAACCTCTTCCTGATTCACAGGGCTCCTGGGTCTCCAGCTCACTTCTCTCCAGCCCGTTCTCTTTTGCTGTGTACAGCAAGCATTGTTATATCCATCAGTAGTGTGGAGTGACCACAGGTGTGAGTCATTAAGTTAATTTGCCTGACTATGGCGAAATCCATTAGGCGGACATGCCTGGTTGTTCCACCTGTATAACTTCATAGCCCTCTTCTTCGTCTCAGTACCATAGTTGTCTTATTTAATAAAAGAAGTATGCATACATCGGTGTTGTCTCTGATATGTAATTGTCTCAATCAAATGAAAATGTGTCTTCCTAGTTGGTCTCTTCCTTGTCCCAGTGTTGAGATGGTGTTTCTGGGGGACAGTGTGGAGGGAAGGAAAGGGAAAGGGCTGACAGTAGCCTACAGAGGCTTAAGGGATAGCGGGTTCATTCTGAAAAGGGAATGGGAGATACCATGTCTCCCCTAAGGACATCCTCTCCCCACTCCCCAAGTTCCCCCCTCCTAGGTGATCCTCCCTCACATATCCACCCCAGGGTCAGGATCCAAAAGTGATGGCCTTTCCCTGGCCACCTGAGAGGAGGATCCAGGGGGAAAAGAAGTGAGGAGGCCCTCAGGTTACTTACATAACTCATATCCACAGCAGGTCTCCAAGGTGAACAGCCTCTGGCATTTTGGAACAATGTAGGTAAGGGAAGTCGGCAGGTCATATCCCTAACTTCGGCATAAGTATTGGGTCTACAGACTGGGTTGGTCAAGCTGTGGCACAAAGTGGGGCTGGTTGTACACTACAGCTGGACGAGTCATCTTCCCTAGGGCCGGTGCCGACTGTAGACACGAGCCGGGCTCTTCCATTGGATCGCACAAGCTGCAGTGGTCCCCTCTCTCTGTTCCACTCCCAGGGTTCCGGCCAGCGTCCTGCCTCATCTGACGCCTAGTAGCTGACTTAGAACCGGTGCAGACCAGGGTAATCCGATTGTTTAAATAAAACAAAGCATCACAAAGGCCTGCTGCAGGGGTTCTCGGTATTTGATTTCTGGCCACTGCTCCGAAAATCAAATTTTTTAAATTAAATGAAGAGCAAGAAAATGGCTGAAGTAACTATGATGCTCTTGAGGAAGCCAAATGTTTCATCATCTAATTAGTGACACTCATGAATTGATGTATGGTATTCACCCTGTCCCTACCTACAACCTAGCGAAACTACAGCCAAGGGTGTGGGCTTGGCAGAACCAGCTTGGAAAGTAGACCCTGTGGAGCTTGACTCAAGTCTGGCACTGTGAAGAGATTATTATTATGATTATTATTATGATTATTATTATTGTTAATTTAGTATTTATTGAGTGGGGACCTAGCTTCGAGAAGCAACGGAACGCTTTACAGAGGTATACACCTATACAGATACATAACGGAGTGCTTTTCAGAGGTGTACAACATTATAGATGCATAATGGAGTGATGTTCAGTGGTAACAACAAAACAGATATACAGTGGGCATTAGGATACAGAGGGGGCCAGAGGAGGGGTACAGCTATACCGGGTGGCAGGGAAGAGATAGGGTGGACGGCTTCTAGCAAGTCAGGTGGCGCGAAGGGTGATGTGATGGTCTAAGTGTTGAGGAGGAGGGACTCCTTGAAGAGTTGCAATAACAATATTATAGAACGGGCGACGGGGCCCACGCCATGGATATCACCCCTTGTGGTGGTACCCAAAGAAGTCAACAGACTGTACCTCTGTGTCGATATTAGAGTGGCAAATACCACCATAGAGAGAGAGAGAGATACCCGGGGCCCAAGATAGAGGACATGATTGTCACCTTAAACTGCACAACAAAGTTCTCGAAACTAGACCTCAATCGGGTTACCATCAGCTCGAGATGCACCCTGATTCCAGAGGGATCACAACATTTGCGTCCCACAAAGGCCTTTTTTGGTACAAGTGGCTGAACTTTGGGATTTCCTCTGCTGCTGAGATATTTCAGGAGACCATCAGGCACCTACTCCTCCCTGTCAAAAGGGCCTTCAACTACTCGGACAACATCCTAGTGAACGGCACCACGCAGCCGGAACATGACAAAGCTTTAATAGAGGTGTGCGAAATCCTGAAGACTGCGGGACTCAACCTAATCTATGACAAGTGCAACATCAGCAGAGAAAAGTTAAGTTTCTATGGCCACATCTTCTTTGGGGAAGGAATGCAGCCTGACCCTGAAAAAGTGTGTGCTATCAACAAGCTATAAGAATCTACCCACATGGGGGAAGTCAGATCCTTCCTAGGGATGGCAGGGTAATGTGCCCGATATCTACAGAAATACACCATTACCAGTGAACCATTACGATGGCTTCTAAGAAAGAATGAGCCATTCATTTGGTCAAAAGAGTGCCAAAAGCCATTCAACGCTATCAAAATCGAACTGACAAGTGCAACACATGTAGCATATTTCAACCCAAGATGGCACACTGAACTAGTGGTCGATGCCAGTCCAGTCGGCAAGATGCTGGATGCCCTGCAAGCCGTGTTGTAGCATCTGCAAGCAGATCCCTGTCCCAGACGGAGAGCGCATACTCGCAGGCCGAAAATGAAAGCCTAGCAGCAGTTTGTGCATGTGAGTATGTCCACCACTTCATGGTCAGGCAGAAGTTTACAATCATGACAGACCACAAGGCTCTCCTGTCACTATTTGGCAAGCCGAGAACAAGAATGCCTCCTAGGATCGAAAGGTGGGGTATCTGCCTCCAAGAATATGAGTACACCATTGTCCACCGACTAGAAGTAGACAGCAATCCGGCCGACTACAACTCAAGGCGACAATGCCAGATCTGTCGCCACGGAGTGTGAGGCAGAGTATCTATGCTATGTCACGGAACAAGCCCTACCGCCCACACTCACCATCAAGGACATAGCCCGGGCAACACAGACTGAACCCTCAACCAGGGAGCTCACGTATTGAACAAATGGAGAGACTACAAGAGACTATTGCGCCAAGGTGAGGGAGTGAACAAGCAGGATCTGGAACGCATGTCAAAGGTCAGCACAGAACTCGCAGTGTCGGAACAGGGGATACTGCTGAGAGGATGCTGGATAGTCGACCCGTCATCTCTTTGCTGAGGTTCAGTACTTTTGGCTCATGAAGGACACCATGGGGTGGAGGCAACCAAGAATCTACTCAGGCAATCAGCATGGTTCCAACTGATGGATGCCATGGTGGAAGAGACAGTGAGAAGCTGCATCCCATGTCAATGCACGGCCAGAAGCGACCGCCACGCCCTCTCCAACCGACATCCATCCCTGAAGAAGTGTGTAAAGGGGTTGCAATGGACTTCTACGGGCCACAAGAAACAGGTGACTACTTCTTGGTAATCATTGATGAATTCTCCAGGTTCCCCATTGTCAAACACACACAGTCCACAGCCTTCGCCCAGATCACCGGTGTTAAAGACAACGTGTTCAGCGAATGCGGCATCCCTACCACAGTTAAGACAGACAATGGACCGCCGTTCAGGAGCCACGAGTTCCAGAGATTTGCGAGACACCTAGGCTTCAATCATCAATGGATAACACTGCTGTGGCCACAGGCCAATGGGATTGCGAGCGGTTCATGTCATCCATCAAAAGAACCATCCAGAAGGCGACCATCGAAGAAATGCCAATCCAGCAGACCCTCTGCCGCATGCTCCGCCACTACCGAAATGCACCGCACTCAGTAACCGGAGTACCCCCCGGGACCTAATGAGGGTGTACCAAGCTAAGAAGCGCCTTCCCCAAGGGACCACCATGACTGAGAGGGAGCCGGAAGACCGATGCGTGTTGGAAGATGAGGTGAGAGCACCGGATGCTGCAGCAAAAGAAGCGTCCAAGGAAAGGACAGACCGGACTAGGAGAGCAAAGGATAAGGAGTTTGAAGAAGGAGAAGAGTTGTTGGTAAAGCAATGAATACAAAGAAAGACAGACGCCCGATATAGAAGCAATCTCTCAGAGTGACTGAGATAAACGGAAAAAGGAACCATGATAACGGCCGCCTAAGCGCAAAGGGCCATCACAAAAAACGCGTCAAATTTAAAACACTTCAAACCAGAGGAAGATACTGGACAAGAGATGAGGACGCCTGAAGGAGAAACAGAGGAGAGCGAGGAAAATCCTGCAACCCCAGCCAGATTAGGGGATGGAGACATTGCAGAGGGTCGACCCCGGCGAACCATCAAGAGGCCATGCATACTTATTGAGGAAGTGTAACATGGACATAAGGACATATGTGAGGGGAGGTGTTGTGAGGGAGGAGGAAACGGCAAGGAGTGGGTTAACGGGGACAAGAGGCAGGAGGAGTAAGAGGAGGAGCCTCGAGGACGAAGGGGAGTTAGTTAGAGAATACATTTTAAACAAGCAAGATGTGTCCTGTCATCCTTTGCATGAATGGGCGTAGCAAAACTTCTAAAACCTCCATGTTCCCTTGTCAGAGCGTGAGCAAGTATGCAGTCCAAGAGAACTGAGTCTGCCTTCGTGAAAGCACTGATTTCAATTATATTTAAAAATTGGTAAAATGATGTAACAGAGGGTTTGAATTTACCAACGGAGGTGTGGACCGAAAAGCGATGTGCCCTGTCAAGTTACTGAGATCAATTTACTTTATGTTACGGTCAGTGAAAAAGCCATTGCTTGCTTGAAGAAATACACTTGGCATTGTTTTTGTTTTCTTTGTTTCAGAAGTATTTGCTAATCTTAACATGTTCATTACATTTTTCTGGCAGAAGAAGTTGGAATAGCAAATGTATTACAGGCTCTGTAACTGCTCCTAAATCTGGATGTGCTTGTAAAGTCTGCACCTAGCAGTTTGACTGTTGACTGGTTAGCAGAAATCCACAACACAAGAGTAACAAGGGATACCAGGGATATCTATGTACCGTGTTATCAATAAACAGGGCGTAGAAAAGGTGATTAATACCTTCCTTCTTCCTTAAACCAAAGAAACTGTCAGGGGACCGTGATCCACAAACCAAATAGAAGACACCATATGAATTGGTACCTCTACAATGTATCCACCACCACCGACACCTCGTGAATCTCCTAGATATCCAGAATCAACAAGGAAAAACCTTATCAAAGGGAAAGCATTCCTATGACCAAAACAGTTATATGAAACCACCAGAGAGTCAAGGGAAGTGAAAATGAAAGTAATTACTAACGGAACACTCACGTTCAGTCTCCTGTGACTCTCATTGGTGACAAAACACTCTTCGGTGAAAAAACACCCAGATGAGGGTCATCACTGGGAACACGCACCCGCTAAAACAACAAAGCAGTGTGCAGTCCCTAATTTAGAAGGGGAAGCCTCCTCACAGATTCAGTATGGAAAAAATAGCAACTTGTCGCCTATCTGTAAACACAAAGGCGAAAACATGATTGATAGCCAGACCAAATGTAATTCTGAACAAACACATATCTGTGGTACTGGAGTGACAACATAAGGTGAGGGCAAATATGAGTCACATTTGTCCCTATGTGATAACATCCCATAACGTACATTCCCGTTGCACGCACGAGCACTTGTTAACCCAAAACTTACCTATTTTGGAAACATCAAATGTTTAATGGACTCTATTTAAGTCTCAGCCATGTCTCATTAGGACTCGTCCCGTGAGGTAACACCAACCACGATAGTTAATTCAATTGTGACCGTAGAAATACCCAATCCTAAAAAAGGAAAGTAAAACCATGACGGGAGACAATCGGCACGCAAAAGCAAGACTGCACATTGCTAAAGTTGTTAGCCTAAAAGTAAACCCTGTGTGTTCAGCAGACTTCCTACATGTTGTGGCTGCCATGAATCTAAGAACAGATAATGACTCGCCCAGTCCCGTATTCTCACCGAGTGCTGGACAATGTTCATGAATGATCTCACAATATAAACAGAAAAAATAAAGCAGGAAAAACAAAGGTCTCCCGTGCTTCTTTTATGTCCACAGATTTCGTAAAACAGGGGGGAAGCATGGTTGGTACATATAGCAACCCCGCCTGAACCTAAAATACCTACGCGCCGAGAAAGAAATACGGACAGAAGCCAAAACGGCGTACCTCCTTACCTACGTAATTCTCCAAGCGGCAGCGTAAATGGCCGCGGGAAACAAGGCTGCCGGCATATCCAAAAGTCAATCTCCGGAGGACTTGTAGATAAACATACTCACGTAATCACGTGACTAGCATGTGATTAACACGTAACGTGAATGGGCTTAATGAGACACGCCCCTTAGACTGCGAGCCAGCACAGACGGCCCGTCAGTCAGCTGAACCTTTACAATGTCAGCTGTAAAAAAGAAACTAACCAAGATAATTAACGGCGGGGATTGCTAAAATAGAACACCCAAATATTTGGGCACAATATGCATCATTGTGCACCAAATACTAACACATGTAAACTCATGTGACAGTAAAAGCGGGTACACCATTACCCACTCATACAAGCGCTAAAAGTGCTGGAAAGTTGGAATGAACACTAGATCCCACGATCCGTTCACAAAAGAGTGGAAGACACAAATCTCAACCCACAATGAGGAGTTTCGAAGAAACCGAGGCAATGATCACAGTGAAACTCAGTCATAAAAAGAATGAAAGGTTAGAAATTCCAATCAATCGCCTCATTTAAGCCAACCATGTGGCTTTTGCTCAGAAAAATAAGTTTGGTTTCCTCCCTCGATAAAGTGTGTTTGTCCGCAGCACTATTATTGGTAATCATAATCTTTTTTAGTACTGTCCATCTCAGATCTTCCCAGTTGTGATTCCGCATTATAAAGTGCCCTACCATAGGAGCTGTTAAATTCCTGAGTCTACTACAGCTTTTCTGTTCGCTGATACGAATTTTAATTTTTCGTTCAGTTTTGCCGATATAAATCTTATGGCAACGGCACCAAATGGCATATATGACAAAACTCGAGTTACAATTCGTGAATGTTCTTTGTTCCCACGGTCTAGAGAGTCCTATATCCACCTTGGTAGTGCGTTTAGTAAGGGGACAGCAAACACACTTACCACAAGGAGTATGTCCCCTTACTTTCGGTAACCCCCACTGTTGAGTAATGGTGGTTTGTTTGTCAGACTTATTACTGATGTCATTCCTGCACACCATCTCTTTCATATTGCGTCCCCTTTTAAAGGCACACCGTGGGGTCACCACAGGTATTTTAGCGTGTGCTAAAAGATGCCAATGTTTTTGACAATCTTAACCACATGATTAGAAAGGTGGTTAAAGGTACTCACAAAGACCATTGGATCAGACTTGGATGAACTGACTTTCGGTCTATATTCAAGTAAAGCTTCCCGGTGATTATTGGAGGCTCTCTTCAAAGACCTCTTCACAATTTTATAAGGATATCCCAGCTGAATCAGATTATGACTCAAATCAAAGGCTTCCGACTCAAACCTCTCTTTCTCACTGCTGTTCCTTTTGAGTCGTAAAAACTGCCCGAAAGGTAAATTGTCCCTTAAGGACTTAGGATGAAAGCTGTCATATCTGAGAAGGGAATTCCTATCCGTAATTTTGTGAAAGGGATCAGTCCCAACAAATTACTAGAGGGATTAGAATAGATAGTTAGATCTAAAAAATCTATCTGCTCCCTATTAAAGTTCATAGTGAACTTCAAAAAGGGATTGATCCCGTTTAGCCACTGAAAAAAGGATTGTAACATGGTTTCATCTCCATGCCAGATTAACAGTACATCATCTATGTACCTTCGCCATAGCAAGATACATTCTTTGAAGATATTATGTTCACTATAAACACTCATGTGTTCCACAAAGTCCACATAAAGATTAGCTAGGGAAGGTGCCACGGCCGAACTCATGGCAGTGCCATGGACCTGTTGGTAAAAAAGGCTGTTAAATTGAAAATAATTTTCAGTAAGCGCCAACTCCGTGCACCATAAAATGAATGAATTGGGTGTCATACCAGAGCTGCGTTTAGTTAGCAGTAACTCTTCGATAACATCCAGTGTGGACAACTGAGGAATTTTGGTATACAAAGAAACAATATCCAAAGTGACAAGAATATCCTCCTGGGGATTGAAATGTAAATTCTCAATCAATTTGATGACTGCCATCGAATCGTGGACATAGGACTTCATTTTACCAACAAATCCTTTCAAAAAGGAATCAGCAAATTTAGCCAACGGTTCCAGCACTGTATTCATGCCTGGCACTATTGGTCTACCCGGGGGATTCAATAGTGTCTTATGAATCTTCGGCAGAATATAGAACAAATGAACACTGGGATCTTTCTTCACTAAATACTCAGCTTCCTTCCGAGTTATCCAGTTCCTATCTTTTGTCTTTTCTACTTTGAGTGTGATAATATTCATCAAGCGTCCTGTTGGATCCTGTTCAACAGGTTTATAAAAGGTAGTGTCTGAAAGTTGTCGTAAACATTCTGTGACATAATCTTGACGGTTCAGTAACACTATTGCGCCACCTTTATCAGCACCGCGTATTACTATGGCCTTGTTGTTTTTAAGAGAATCAAAGGCTTTTCTCTGTGCCATCGAACAATTTTGAAAAGCATGTGGAGACTGGGTACATTCTAACCTTTCCAAGTCAGCTAAAACCCTTCTCTCAAAGAACACAGATTCTGGACTGTGGCTGGTCGTGGGTGGACAAAAAGAGGAACGATTGTGTAAACCACTGTTCCTATCTTCATCTTCAAAAGGGTTTTCATGAAAATACTGTTTTAAATGTATCTTCCTAAATAGCTCCTCTATTTCAACTCTTGAACCGAACCGGTCATAGGAAATAGTGGGGACAAACCCGAACCCTTTTTCCAGAACAGATATTTCAACCGGTGTGGGTATATATGAAGGCAAGTTTGTTAGTAAGCTTTGTTGCTCCTTGTTACTGGTGGTTCGTAATCCCAGTTTTGTAGGTCCTGGTCTAAAAAACCAACAGAGGGTCCCCTCCCTCTAATAAATGGACGAGTATTTTGAGATATGCGTCTGTTGGAATTCCCATGACCCCGATTATTACCACGTCTCTGTTGTCTGCCACCTCCTCCACGAGAAAAAGTATCTTCGTCCGAGATATGTGAACTAAACGAGGTATTGGGATACCTCGCATGTTTTTGTTGTTGAGGTTTAGGTGCCCCATCATAATGTTGATCCGGCACATACCCTTCTTGAGTATATCAAAACTCTTTCTCATGGGAAAAATCTGTGATGTCTGTTTTTAGCCGTCTAATACGGTCTCGTACTGTGGATTCTTTAAAGTCATTCATTTCCCGAATAATCTCATCTAGTCTCTTGGTGTATACCTCCAACGGTACAAGTTTTCTGATGGCTTCTTCTAATTTGGAGAGTTCTTCAAGTTGTTTAATTGACATCTCGTTAGCAGTGTCAATTATTAGGATGAGCCAATCCCTTCCACACTTATTCGCAATATAACTCCACCTGATGATAAATTCTTTGGTATCCAGGAATAATCTTAGCTCATTCCTCACCACAAGACCTTGTGGTAAGACACCGTTACGCAAGTATTCCAGCATAATGGTGCCGTGGAGTTCTGTACGGATGGATCTTTTGCGAAGTTGAAAGAGCTCATCCCAATTGCTGATATTAGTCAATGGGGAACTATCTCCATCATTAGAGAATAACGAGGATTTAGCCAATAATTCAGCCACATATTTATCATCATAACTGCGGGTTTTATCCGCCGCCATTGTGACAATACAGAAAGTCAACTAGTTGATCTGGAATATCTAAAAGAAGTGGCGAGGTGAAAAATGAAAATGAAATACCCTTAATTATAGGAAGGAAAAGGGAAAAGAAAATCCCACGGATATGAACCGTACAGAAATACCACAACACAAGAGTAACAAGGGATACCAGGGATATCTATGTACTGTGACCTGGCCTGGAATGAACACATAAAAGATTAACATAGAAGGTCAGAGTACTGTTGCGTTCAGATGACAGGTGCTAGTGTACTATCCATGTCTACAAGGTTAAGCTGATTTATCGGTGCACAAACCTACTGTCAGGCACCAGCGTCCACCAATGAGCAAAAACCTGAGATGCAGCAATTGAATTCAACCCAGTGGACGCTCAAATATAATTACATTTTTTTTATTGACATTATTAAACAAATCACTAAAAAAAATGGTTTTTCAACAATAAAAAGCAATATTAGTATCAAAAGTTATATTCGTATTGATCAACCCTATCAATTCATCATTGGGCTGACCTGATGCATCATTCCCATCTAAAAACCACAACCAACCAAACTACAACCACACCACTTTCATACACAATCCATTCAAAAATTCATTCAATAATGACAAACATATCATCAATAAAAAATCAAACATTCTAAAACACCTGTTATACAATTTTTTGATCCATTATTAATATGAACCATAAAGTTTAGCACCACTGAGCCTATTCCTCATTAATGTAATCTCTTCTGGCTCAGGCGGATATGGCTTTAAACTGTTCACAAATAACAATACACTCCCCAACCCGACATGTTTCTTTCTGTATAATATCCAGTAAACAGAAATTCTTCAGGGGCACTGTGGTCCAGCAAAGTGGGGTATAAAGCAGATAGAAAAAATGAGAGACATGTAGAATACACCAGCGAAGCTCACCTGCATAAGAACACAACATCAATCAGGCCAAATGCTTCAATTACAAGATTGATCATTACTACCACCGTGTTATTAATAAACGGGGCGTAGAAAAGGTGATTAATACCTTCCTTCTTCCTTAAACCAAAGAAACTGTCAGGGGACCGTGATCCACAAACCAAATAGAAGACACCATATGAATTGGTACCTCTACAATGTATCCACCACCACCGACACCTCGTGAATCTCCTAGATATCCAGAATCAACAAGGAAAAACCTTATCAAAGGGAAAGAATTCCTATGACCAAAACAGTTATATGAAACCACCAGAGAGTCAAGGGAAGTGAGAATGAACGTAATTACTAACGGAACACTCACTTTCAGTCTCCTGTGACTCTCATTGGTGAAAAAACACTCTTCGGTGAAAAAACACCCAGATGAGGGTCATCACTGGGAACACACACCCGCTAAAACAACAAAGCAGTGTGCAGTCCCTAATTTAGAAGGGGAAGCCTCCTCACAGATTCAGTATGGAAAAAATAGCAACTTGTCGTCTATCTGTAAACACAAAGGCGAAAACATGATTGATAGCCAGAGCAAATGTAATTCTGAACAAACACATATCTGTGGTACTGGAGTGACAACATAAGGTGAGGGCAAATATGAGTCACATTTGTCCCTATGTGATAACATCCCATAACGTACATTCCCGTTGCACGCACGAGCACTTGTTAACCCAAAACTTACCTATTTTGGAAACATCGAATGTTTAATGGCCTCTGTTTAAGTCTCAGCCACGTCTCAATAGGACTCGTCCCGTGAGGTAACACCTACCACGATAGTTAATTCAATCGTGACCGTAGAAATACCCAATCCTAAAAAGGAAATCCACTGCACTGTTCCTCTAATTGTGAAAGTTTAGGTTCCATGTTAGATGTGGGACCCTCACAAGCTGTCAAGGTCGAGTTTTACTGAAATCCAGACAATCAATATACACTTTTGAATTACGTTTGAAGCCCTTCCGTAATAGTTCATTATTTCCTTCGCAATAATTAATTAGAATGGTGCTTCATTCTTCTTGAATAAGATTTTGAATATCAAAGATGATATGACCACTTACAGAAATGACCAACTCTGCTAGCTTGCCTTTTTGAGATGCTAAAGTTATTCATACATTGGATTTCATATCTACTGCAAAATGTGGAAAACTGATCTCTGTGTCAAAAGGCAGCTGGCTGCCTGTATGACCTTATTTCTATCAAGAAATTTAAAGAAATCTATTTTGTGATTTTATCTGAGATTACTTATTTTTGTAATCTCTCACAAGGCTATGCCCTGGACAAACAAATGTATGCAGTTATTCTTCTGAAGAAACGTGCACTTCTTGATTGAACAATATTTTTGGCAATTTCATTGCTACTCTACCTTGTGAAACTCTAGGAAAAGGTTTAGGTCTCTAAAACTCATTGTTTCGCTGAGATACAGGGTCTTTTAAAAACACATCAATCTTGCTTCTGTACTTGAATGGGTACTGAAGCCATAACTGTTCGTTCCTGGATGACCTTCGTGAGGTGTCTGTCTCAAGTGGGAGACACAGCCCTGATCCTTTTGGATTCATCGGTGGCCCTTCATGCTGTAGCTCATCAGCTTATGATTGAGAGAGCACAACATTTTATTTTGCGGCAAAGTTCTGGATTGGCTTAGCTCTTTCTTTACAAACTGTTTCCAGGCTGGTTCCCTGGGCCCCTGAGAATACTCCTGCTTCTCTCTGTCCAGTGAAGTAGCACACTGATCAGACATCCCTGCTTTTCTAAAGCTTTGATGAGACACCACCAGCCATTCTAGTTCAATCCTTTGTTTTTTGTTTCAACATGTTCGTGGATGATATAGAAATCATCATTTGGCTGAAGGGGAATAACGCATATATGTGCTTAGATCATTCTTGATAGCTGTAGAGTGATGGATATGCTATAATCACGGAGGTAGAATGACGGCAAGACAGAAATCTTCCAGGTCAATAATTAAGTAGACTGTTGATCTCAAAATCTCTGTCCTTCTAGTATTTGTATGGGATCTTGTCCCACACTGGTCTCTATGATGAATAAATGCTTGGTAACGATTGAATGCATCCTTATCTCTCTCATCACAGATATCACCCACTCCTCTGTCTGGTTTCGTTCAGCTTAGACTAGTTTATAAAATGCATGGATATGTTCTTGCACCGCCCAAATCACCTTGTTTAATGCACTGTAATATGCTAACGCTGTTTGTGTTAGTCTTCCTGTCACCACCATTTTTTTTTACTACAAAGCGTGCAGAATCTGACGGCTAATCTTCTCAGTCTTGGGCCTTGAAATCACTTTTCTCCAAACTGTCTTTGATTCCACTAGCTCACGGTGTAAGCCATATGTCAACAACACACTGTGATTGACTCATAGAGCTATGATGTGAAGTCTTTATTCCTCACTAAAAAACTACAATGGTGAATGCCCCCATGGGGAGTTTTCAGACTCCCTGGCTTTTGCTTGTCCTAAGTGGAAGGCGGGTGATATTATTATCAGGTTGTTAAAACATTGCTTCCACTTTCAATCAGGGCTATTTCTAAACTCGCAAAATTGTGCACTTTGATTACGACCTGGCCTTTCTTGCTCTCTAATATCTAGCGTGACACTCGTTTTTCACTTCATATGCACACCATCTCATTCATTTTTCCATTTAGCACAAGAGGGATTTGGGCGATAGTGTTTCCTTCTATTGATATGCATAAATAGAAACGGAAAATATTAAATGAAAGCAAGAAACCTAAATCAAGCCAGAGGTTAACTCTACCTTTTGGGTGTTCACTTGCAGACCTCTAATCCCTTCCAATGAAATTGGGAAGAAGCCACAGCCCTGTCAAAGTGCACTATGTTAGTGATATTCCTTTTACAATTAATGTGTGCCGACTTAAGTATATATTCAAATGATTGAAGATCCTCCATAGAGAAGCTAGCTCCTCGACTGATCACATCAATGTTTAATTTACATTCTGCAAGTAGCATGTAATAGATATTTCACAATGTGTCCTTCCACACAGGTGGGGAAAATGTAACAAGACACTTTTGTCCCTCCAAACAGAGGACACAAGTATCAAGCCCTTCAGAATTCTCTACCACACAGTACTGGAACATGAGCAAAGTAACAAGCACTGATGTTCCTCATTCAATTGTGCCTGCCTCATCAGAAATGGAGACAAGGTAACTGACACCTCAGCATCTCCAACGTCCAGAGAAAACGTAAGAGTCTCTGACTAAGACGAGGATCCTCATTAGCCTGAAGCCAAGTAGCTGTGAGCTCAGGGGACCTCAAGAGCAGCAAAAAGGAATCCTCCGCACAAACAGGAACTCCAACAGTTGCAAATCTGCCAAGCCTCCCTCAATACTTTCTTTTAAAGTAACTCTGAACTCCTAGAGTGTTCCTTCTGCACTGTTAACCTTTTAGGAAAGCCAACTCCTCATGGCTTTCACAACCTCTGGCAATCCAGTCTGTATATATGCCCCTGTGCCTTGCACCAACTCCACAATTTCCACTGGCGGTGTACCTGGATACTGACAAAGCTGTACCAGGTAATCCTATTACCTAGGAAAATAGTTCTATTATGTAAATTAGTTTTGCAAAGGGAAGGTAATTAGTTACCACTCATGAGTTGCATTGTTTAGGAGTGAACCTCAATAATCAGAGCAGCAGAGTAGTAGTAGTTGGAATGCCACTTTACATTTGGTTTTCTACAATTTGACAAGATGGCATTAATACATGGTGACATTACACAATGATGTTACACGTTTATGTGTACACGATGATGTCATGCACAATGCGATGACTTCAAATGCAGAAAATGCGTGTGTCAGTCAGAATATGTGTGTCGAGTTGTGTCTGCTCAGAATCACTTCCCTGACACCAATCATTGACACTCAGATAGGAGAAATAAAAGTATTGTTAAGGGTGATAAGTCACAAAAGTTCCTCTGCAATCCCATGCTAGCGTTAGAGAGTTAGCCCCTCTACAGTGACTTCACTTTTGTTTTCAGTTATAGACACTTACAATCTCTCTCTTTTAAACAAGTGATGGCCCCTGTTCAGGATGATTTAGCCCTAACAAGACAGATGTATTACACGTTCTCCAAAAAGAGTAGTGTTTTATGGCATTCATGATAACATTGGAAGCAATCAGTTAAGTGGGCATGTTGCATAGTACTAGGTGGACAGAACTACATTAAATAATTCTGACATAAGCAGACATCAGAGGTATGTGAGCCTTTGTGTGTATTTCTATTTTCCCGGAGATGTGTACATAGAAAATTGTGTACATGGTCCATGTGTGTTCAAGGCCCATGCAGGTGACACATGAGTATATGAGCGCTCATGTTGTGGAACACTGCAACATTAGAGACTGAGGCATGAATAATTTATTTAGTGCACCACCTTTTTTCGCAAGAATCATGTATGTCACATTGCACACATCAAGTGCCTCATTTCATTTAGTTGTATCTTAAACATGTGATAGGTCATTCTTTTGGTTGATGACTGTCTAACCTCTGAAATAATATCCTATATCACCAAAAGGAGAAGGAATGTGTCATGCTAGACGACCTCCGAGCCTCAGAAGAGGACACAGACTAAACATGTGGAATTCACAGGAAATGCAATGATTAAAGGACTGATGAAAATGTGTTGAAACTGCAAGAAGAAAGAATATGTAATGTTTTTATTTTGGGGCGGGGGACTGACAAAGGATGGAAATAAACATGCATGTACCGTACAGTAAGCACATGATGGCTATTGAATAGTATTTTCTGTTTGTTTCTTGAGTAATGAGTTTAGTATAGAACATATTTTATTATTAAGCTCAAGAGTGGTGTTTTCATATGGGTTGTCCTAGTATCAATTGAGGTTGCATATATACCGTAGTGGGGCACAAGCTCCATGCATGAGATTTTCTGTGCTAAAGGTTTCTGGCTGACGCTCAGACTCTGGACTTTGAACCCAGGGTTAGCTCACGTTTGCCAGTGTGGACCTCATGCTTGGTATTGAAACAAAGAGATAGAATGGAAGGTCGCCCGAGAGCAATGCACTCCCCTTGCCAACCGGACAATTCTTTACATCATGAATTTGATACCCCAGTTGTATTGACTCATCCCTTTACACCCCAAAGTTGATCCAGGTTGATAAATTGAGTGCACTCTGAATCTAGATTCCTGCTGAGTAAAAACATATGTATTATTATTATTATTATTATTATTATTATTATTATTATTATTATTATTATTATTATTATTATTATTATTATTAGTAGTAGTAGTAGTAGTAGTATTATTATCAACATTATTATGATCTCTTCCTGGCATGTACCATTGCTCCTGTCCCTTCAGCATGCATGAGAATCAATGATATGATATGATATGGCATTTATAAGGTGCCTGTACACAAGTCTTCCATGTATCAAGCCTTGTGGTGCATGTACTGTCAAAACCTACAGTCAAAGCTCACACTGCATTGTGAAACTCCCATAACTGCTTCTATGGACACAGCCTCTTTCCCAAAAGCTTATCATCTCTTATTGATCCACAAAGACGCTAACATTGTTCCTGAAGAAAAGATAAGTGGGACTAGCTGCATGGGATATGCTCTATATAAAGTTTGTGCTAATATGAAGCTAGTTGGGCTAGATCATAAAGTAATTAAACTAAACATAACTTGTAATTTAGGGACATCAACTTCATTTAATATTTTAACTTGTACACAATTGCAAATAAATAAGGTTCATGTAGTGAGGTCTCCTTCAATCAAATTCTTTACTGTAGTTATTTCTGCCTCAATAATCAGCACTATCGAGTGGAAAGTGACTCTGGTCTAAAGCATTGCGTTATGGCATGTATCTGTGTTTTCTAAGATATTACTACTTATTATGGCATTCAAATTCAAATAAATTATGCTATGGCCAGTGCTGCTCCTAAACCCAGTGGTCGAAGTGGGCGGGAGCGGTCGGGAGCGGTGCTCCTCTCCTACTTTTAATGAAGTTTTACCGTTCCTATACTTTTATTTTAAAAAGAAACCGTTCCGGAACGGTTTCGTTTTAAAATAAAAGTGTAGGAAGCAGTTGAAACTTGCACTTTCAGTGCAGTTCACTGAACATTCCTTCAAACTGCAGGCGCATGCATTTGAGGGTTTATATTGTGCATGGGAGGGGGTGTGGCGATGGGGTTTGTGAGGAGCAGTGCAGACCAGTAGCAAACATAGCTCCACTACTTCTTTTCGTACACTTCGACCACTGGCTAAACCTTGGGATGATAGCACAACTGAAAGCTATCAACCCGGCCAGGTTAGGAGTGAAGGGAGAGTTGTGTGCATGGCTGCATTCATAGTTAATGTAAGATATATCACTGAGAGAACATGGATTGAAATACCCAGTCACAATTGATCACTACACCAAGAGCAGTAAATATTAGATTTGAAAGGATCTTGAAACAAAGATAACACATTTGATCAATCATATGTTTATCAATGGAGAGATAATGTGTTACACTAAACATTTCAGCATTTTGTCAATAGTTTTTAGCAGAATGCATTAGGTGTGTTCTTTTATTCGTACGTTATGAACTTGTGCAAGGAGTCAATCTTATGCTTTGAAATACAAACTCTTTAGTTGGCCATTTAAACATTTGATTCACATTTTAAATTGATCTTGTCTTTATTGTAGTGGGTCTTCCAGAAAACTCTTCAGGAGATGAACATGTGGCATAAATTTCTTGCTCTGTTGCTTATCGTTTTTTGTTTTTTATTTATCTACTGGTGGACAATCGACAAACAAAATCTAAAAGCAACAGCCATCACGATTACTGATCCTCTGCCAACCATGCTGGAGACACCCAAAGAATCTGGCATATTCTTCATTGAGACGACAGATAGAATGTTTCCACCATCTCTTGTGCCATGTTCTGTGGAGTCAGCTGCACGGACATACCCCAACAAAACGATATACTTCCTCTTGAAAGGGCTCACCAATGAAATATCCATAAATATAAACTCAAATTACACTGCCTTGTTGCTGCTGGCTTCTGTGAAAAATGTCAAAATTCTTCCTTTGAGTTTTGAAGAACTGTTCAAAGACACCCCGTTATCGCCTTGGTACCAGAAGGTAAGCACTTTCTGAGTGGTGCAATGTTTGTATTACTTTGCAAACGTATCCCCTGATTAACCACATCAACTGTGTCACAGTTGAATGTATTGTGTACAAAGATGTAAAGAAATGTTTTGGTGTACTCATAATGAAACCTTTTACAACATGTACAATATTGTTCCTGGCCAGGTATTACATATAACAAAATGTGATTCTCTGGATGCACACATTGCTTACATTTAATCAGTACCCACAATTTAGGTTTTCGCTAGTAGGTGCCGCTGTAAGAGCTGCCCACAAGCTGAAACAATTGTCATGGGAAGTGAAGATAGTCGAAAGATGAGATTTGAGCTGGAAAACAGCTGGTGTTTCTTTTCTTTTACCCACCCTTTGATCATCCAAGACCAAGCAAGCCCTATGGCTATTCCCACCCAACTGCTTTCCCCTCCCCATGCAAAAAACATAATTCTAGGAACTTCTTGAGTTATGAAAGGGATCAGGAGTAAGAGTCCAACATTATTTTGGGTGCTACACACTTTTAGTAAAAAGGAAAGGAAGTGGGTTGGATGAAATCATATCTCTCCCTAACATTATGAGGATTGACCCTGCCTCAACACATCTAACTAGTATCAGAATGTCCCAAAGTAAAATGTATTCCGTCTTGTGTCTAAAATCCTAACCTGTCCCTCACATGCTAAACTGAATATAAAGTGAAAGGGGGGTGTTTTCCAGCTGCCCTTCTGCAGCTATTTTTCACAATTCCAATGTGTAGTTCTAAAAGTAAAACACTAAACAAATACAGTTCCATCAATCTCAGAGGGGGTTCCCTCTCGTTGAGTTTCTTCATGCTTTCAAGGCTTTCCAATATCAAGGGGTATGGATCTTCCATTGTCTTTCCACACTTCATCAACATCAACAAACAAAATTTCACTAGTTTCAGGGGGCTTCTCTTCCTCTGATTTCCTTTAACATTCAATAGTTTCCATTCTCAAGGGATATGGGTCATCAAATTGACTTTTCCACTTATACAGTACACAACTCAGGGGTTTTCCCTTCCCTAAGCACCTTTATACTTCCAATGTTTTCCACTCTCAAGGGGTATGGGCCTTCCCTGGACTTGCTCTCCAACTTTACCGAAACAACAATATAAAGTTTCACCAACTTCAGGGGGCTTTCCACCTGAATTTCATTTACATTTCCAACAATTTCCACTTCAAAGGGGTATGGGTCTTCCCTTGCCATGTCTCAGTTTACACCATTCACAATTCCAACAGGGAAAGAGAACATTTCCCTTCCCCCAATTTCCACACACTCCAAGTGTTGCTTCAACTCTTCACCTGGTATACCCTCCTGCCAAGACATCTCAATATCCACAAACTCTTGCTATCCACAACACTGAGCTCCAGACTTTTCTCCTGTCGTCCAGAGCACTTCCGTATTGGGCCTCCATTCTCTGGGCTTCACACTATTTATTGCGGGTCCCAGATTTGCAGTTATCGACAACTGGTATACTATCCTGCCAGGGCTTGCTTGATTACACACAACCTTCCTTTACTTTCCTCAGTCACACAGTTCTCAACTTTGATATGTCTTCCATAATACTCTGGGTCTCAGACCATGTCTCATTCACTTCATGCTTTCTTGGCAAATTTCACTGGGGCCCTACTTCCCCTGTTCCTATACTTTACCCTTATTGGTGCGTGGTATACCTGGTGAAGCGCCCTGGCAACACAACCTCTCTCCATTGGCCACCGGCTACCTGCGGCTGCTTCCAGGACCTTTGTGCTTTCTGATTCCTTCTTCTGTCAGCCTTCGGGTCTGGCAAGTGTCACTTCCATGCTGCGGTTCCAGCAGTACCCCCAGTTCACTCCAGCAGCTTCCTCTGCTGCAGCACTTCTATGGATAACCTTCGACTTCTAAGCTTCCTTGGACAGCACCTCGAGGCACTTCCCTGCTCGACTCTGCAGCTTGCTTCTCTCGATTTACCCAACTCGCATCACAAGCAGTTATTCTCTTTCTTCCAAGCTGTTCAGTGCTTTTAAATGTCCCGGCACCTATCACCTGCTCACAACAACTAAAGCATGTCTGTTGCTCGCCGGCTCCAGTAATCCTCACCACTATGGTCCTCTTCCTCATATCAGTGTTCTGTTTTAAATACAAAAAGTCTATGGGCCTCATTATGAGTATGGAGGTAGCCATGGTGCTATTAGTGCCATGGCTGCCTCCATTCCGGGCTCCAAAACCGGGTTCCTTCAATGAGGAATAACCGGGTCATTCCAACATTGGATGACCCGGTAATTCCTCCTTGAAGGAACCATTCCCCATTCCCATTTGAGCCCCCATAGGGCTCAATGGGAATGGGGAGGGAGGTAATAATGGCCACATTACAATGGCCCGCTATTAGCTCCCTCTTCCCCTCGCGGGACCCAGAAAGGATGTCTGATTCTACCAGACGTCTGTTCCGAGGGAAACAAAGGGAACCTGTAGCAAAGGGAACCTTGTAATAGGCACTCCCGTAATGAAGGGTGCCAGTCCCGTACCGGCACCCTTCATTACGGGAGCGCCAGGCTCGTAATGAGGCCCTATGTCACTAACAGGTGAATATTCTCTTGGAACAAGTAGGTTGGTTAACAAGCTTTTCCAATAGAACATAGTATCCCTGATAGGATATTCTTGTTTGATTTGACAACATTCCATGGAAGATTGGGGAGTCCAGAATGAGCTATGAAGCTCTAATGGAGAACCGGGATACCATGTTCTATTTAGCAAGTCTGCCCCATTCTCTTGTGGGTTATTTCCACATATGTGGTCCTCCCACAGATAGCCACCCCCGGGGTCAGAGTCAGTTATCTTCTGCCTTTCCCAGGCTATATGAGAGGAGGCTATCACTGGGCAACCAGTGACAACTTCGCACGATTTGTCACAGCTAGCTCTATACTTTCTGAACAACCTTTTAAAACCTATTGCTTTCATTGCAGCTATAAACCGGCTAAAGCAGTTCCTGATTAATGAAAAATCTCTTAAAGAGATGGGCCTTCAGCCACTTGATCTAAAAGCAGTAAGTGTGTCCGTGCATCCAGGGTCGGATTGGCCCCTCAGGCTTTCGGCCCATGGCCGGGCCGAAGCCGTCCCTGGGGGGTGGGGCCGGTTTCTGGCCATGCCTGGGCTGGTTTGGAAGAAAGAAAAAGTGAAAAAAATAAATATATATATTTTTTTCTTCATAAGCCTTTCATCCTTCTTAGGCTGATAAATGAGTACCAGCACAGGTTGGGTGATATTGTATGCATATTTGCTCTATAAAAAAGAGCTTAAGCGTAAGTGCTATACAGTAACCTATTATCATTTGGCCTTGGACGTCTGCTTGGATTCACAGTAATTTAGTGTACTTAGGAGCAATGCTATTTGATGCCACTTCCGGTTTTGTCAAGGGGTGAACGGTTGTATTTCATCGCTTTCCGGGATGTCACTTTGGGGTGGGGTCAAACGACATCACTTCCGGTGATGTCATCAGAGGCCAAGGGTCATGAGGCGAGGGGTGGGCCACTTTTTTGAGGCGAGGGGTGGGCCACATTTTTTTGGGGTGTCCAGGCCTATTTATTGTCCCAGTCCGACCCTGCCTGCATCTGTTACTTGCCCTGAGCTCCTGTAAAAGCAAGAACTAACAAATCCAAATGTGTTGGCTCATTTAAAGGCATTTGCCAGTAATGTCATTATATTTTGAGGTGCTAGGTGCTAGCAATATTTGCCAGCTCTTGCCACCTTATGGCCATGTAGGGCCATTATGGCAGTGCAAACAAAAAGCTGATATCATGCCTACAGTAACAGCAAAACGATGGGCTTTGCCAATGCTTGTTTTTAAGTGAACTTAATGCTGTGAGATAAAGGCATATGCGCAATTATAACATATCTGGGTGCTTTCCTGCCAAACACACAGGAATCTCATCCCCCGTCCACCCCACCCCCACCCTCTCTTGTGCTTGGAAGACTTTGTAGCAATCAGTGTTTTCACACTCAGAGGCCCGGTTTCCTTTTCACCAGCCTACCTTCCTCACCCAAATAATTCCCTGCAACCCCCCACCACAGACACACTTACAAGCAAGCATGCTCCCCCTACAACACCCCTCTCCCTTCTTTCCCCGTCGCAAACATTTTCCCATCTTCCCCACTACGGTATACAGACGTACAAACAGACACATAAACACCCACACCCAATCCCTATCACCTTCCAAAATAAAACTACCAACTGGGACTGCCATCTCCCGGAGGTGCTCCATTTAGTCTTTCTAAATCGATCTTTTGTTGATACAATAAAGCTAAAAAGATATTTTCACTCAAGACCAAATATTCTCCATAATGAGGATGGTAGTGATTAAGGATACTTAGGTTACCATCGGCTTCATCACACGTTTGGCGGTAAATAAGCATATTACTGCCAGGTGCAAATAGCGTTACCGCCGGGTTGTTTAGCGGTATAAGTGTCTGATCACAACCTGGCGTGCACGCGCCCCTGACTCCGACAGTAATGCTATTAGCGGCCAGCAGTCAATGTGCCGAAATAAGGGCTACCACCGAAAAAACGGTGCTAATAGCACTACCGCTGGTGAACCCGGCACTATTAGCGCCAGCGGAAATTAAATCACTGCCGGAAACGGGAGGCATTGCCTGGTCATTTTGAAAAACACAATCCATTAAATATCTCCACGTCCTGCAGGCATACAGCACTGCAAAACATCCAAAATGTATCAGGAGAGAGTAAGAGGCAAGGGGGTCGAACATAGACCTCAGAAAGCCCAAATTTAGCAAGGGTGAGCTTGTGCTCCTCACAGACGAGGTAGTGACCCACTGTGAGGAGCTGTATGGAGCCAGGCAAAGAAAGACCAGTCGGCAGCGGCGGACTGCAACATGGAACAACACCGCCCAGAAGGTTACAGCAGTTGCCAGTGTACCCTGTGATGGTGACAGGAGGAGGCACTGCCGAGTCACAGGCACTCACAGCTTTGGAGGAGAAATGCAGCACAGTGCTGAACCTCGAGGGGATAGAGGGAGTCAGCATTGCAGAGGCAGGATCCAGCAGTCAGGAAGCAGGAGGTCAGTTACTCCACCACTAATATGCATGCATACATGACAACCCAGCATAAGAAGCCCCAGTGGACAGGGACACAAGTCGGCATATCCCGAAGCTGAGCTGGCCGACAGGGCAGAGTGATGGGTAGGCAAATCAGCCACCCTCCACATCATCCAAGGGGCATGGTACCAAGGGTAGCCCTGAGCATCACAGCAGCAGAAAGGCAGGCAAGTGAACAAAACAAATGGCAGGCACACGGCACCCCTACTGGCGCACCTTATGCCAGCTGAATTGAGGTGCAAGAGCAACCATCGCACCATGCAGCAGTCACCCCAGTATGTAGAGGACCCAGTAGGTCTGCTCGAGGGCATGGCAGAAAAGCTACGGGGAAGTACACGTCCCACACAAAGATATGTGCCCAGCCTGCCAATCACTGTGGACCACAGAACAGCCCTGCTGATTGTGCATCAGTGCCCCATAGAATCATTACAGAACCATGGGGAAAAGAAAAAAAAAACAAGCCCACCATATCACTACCACCCGGAAGGGGATGCTGGGCCATGAAGGACCACAAGCATGCATGTCTGATCACATCCACCCCAGCATGGTCACCCTGCCATACCCAAACACAGGGAACTGACCAAAGTCCATGGGACACACAACCATTGCCTCATGCCACATCATGAGGGTTGTCCCACATGCATCCTCCCTTGGCCATCCATGTCCATTTGCCAATATGTGTGGGTTCACAGGCTGTACCATAGCAATTTTGCCATGCATGCCAAAACACATGGGAGAGCCATACCTAATGGCATTTCCTATGTCCCTTACAGGCACTCACGCATCGCCAGAGGCTTGGGAGGAGGAGGCTGCTGGGCCATCAGGCAGTGGTGTTTCAAGATCCTCAAAGTCTGCCACCACCACCCCACATAGGCGCACACAATCCATACCCAGGGACATGGTCTGCCGTGCAACGTCTGCACCCAGCAAGGCTAGACCTGCAGGAGGCCCTGCAGGCCTTGCCCCAATACCAGCAACCATAGCCACGGAGACAGAGGCATCACCTGCTGCCACAAAGGCTGAGGAGTACAGGGGGACATCAGCCCAGAGTCAGCACTTGCTGAAGGTCATCTATCCCCAGAGAGCACTCTGTGCCGTCAGCGCGTGATGACACCTGAGTCGGACATGGACACCCCAAGCTATGGCTCACCTGCCCACAACCCTAGCACAGTGCAGAGCCCCCCTCCCAGACACTGTAGTCCATCTCGCAGCATGCTGTTGCAAAGGCTGGATGAGATGGACGCAGGCAGCGCAAGATGGAAGCGATCAGGCACACTCACTCTGTACACCTGCAGGCCATCAGGGACTGTATTCAGGGGCCACCCGCAGGGTAGTGCGCCAGATGGTGTACAATAGGGCCGAGGTCAGGGCAAACACATCTGCCCTGACACTCTATGGGCAATGTGTCTGTGAAATGGTGGAGGGAGTCTCTGCCCTAGCGGAAGCAATACAAAAGGGCTATGAAGTGCAGCAGCAGAGGAAGCTTGTGGTGGAGTCCGTCCCATCCACCTCACCATTCCCACTGAGGGTTCACAGCAGGGCATGCCACGATACAGTCAAAGCGACTACTGCGCCCAAGATCGCTCGACAGTGAATGGCACTGGGACCCTGCCCGCCAAGAGTGGCCATGCCGGGAAGTTAGTGGTGGGAGGGGAGGGAGGATAGTGTGCTGGGGAGTTGGTGTTGGGAGGGAGAGGGGGGATAGTCTACTAGGGAGCTGGTGGTGGGAGTGGGAGGGGGATAGTGTGCTGTGGAGTTGGTGGTGGGATGGGGGATAGTGTGTTTGTAACGCTCACCTGATTCCAGCAGAGGCGCCGGTCTTGACTGGGCTCCAAGCCTTATGAAGTCAAACTCGGCAAAGAATAGTGCCCAACGGAGTTGCCTAGAGGATTGAGCTTTTGCGGTTTTCAAATATTGCAGGTTTCGGTGATCTGTAATCACAGTAACGGTGTGTCGGGCCCCCAGAAGATAATGCCGCCAGGCCTTAAAGGCAGACTTGATAGCTAGAAGTTCCTTATCAGTAATAGTGTAATTGATTTCAGGAGGCGAGAATTTGCGGGACCAAAATGCCACGGGATGCAACTGATTGGTTACTGGGTCCTTTTGTGATAGAACTGCCCCCATGGCAAGGCTCGAAGCAACAGTTTCAACGATGTAGGGGAGTTCTGGGCGAGGATGTTTTAAGATCGGTGCAGAGATAAATCTAGTCTTCAAATTCTGGAAAGCTTGTTCCGCCTCGGTAGACCATTCAAAACGTTTGTTTTTCTTTAACAAGGCGGTGATGGGCTGGACTATTCAAGAGAATTCGGGGATAAACCTGCGGTAAAAGTTAGCGAAGCCTAACATGCTTTGAACACCTTTTACGGAGGATGGCGATGGCCATTTGAGAATTGCATCGACCTTCTTTGAATCCATACGCACTCCGCTAGGTGATAATATGAATCCCAAGAATTCAACTTCAGTCACGTTGAAAACACATTTTTCCAACTTAGCGAAAAGTTTGTGTTGACGCAATCTCTCGAGGAACATTTTCACGTGTTTCCGATGTTCAGTTTCCGATGAAGAATAAACGAGGATGTCGTCAATGTAAACAACAACACACACATCTATGAGCTCTCTGAGGACATCGTTCATAAAATATTGAAAGGCGGCCGGGGCATTGCAAAGTCCGAAGGGCATGACCTGATATTCAAATAGCCCATACTTCGTGCGGAAGGCCGTCTTCCATTCATCGCCCTCTTTTACTCGTACCAAGTGGTAGGCTCCTCTAAGATCCAGCTTTGTATATATGCATGCTTTTCTGACTTGGTCCAGGAGTTCAGGGATCAAAGGTAATGGATATCTATTCTTAACGGTGATCTGGTTCAGGGCGCGATAATCTATACAAGTTCTAAGGTCCCCTTCTTTTTTTGGAACGAAGAACAAAGCTGAGGAAGCAGGGGACTTGGAAGGACGAATAAACCCATTTGCTAGGTATTGATCCAGGTATTGTCGGAGGTGAAGATTCTCAGGCTCGGTGAGGGCATAAATTCTACTACAAGGAGGAGTAGATCCAGGTATCAGGTCTATCTGGCAGTCATAAGACCTATGAGGAGGTAGAGAGTTAGCCTGATCCTTCCGGAAAACATCTTGGAATTCTAGGTATTCAGGAGGTAACTGGGGAGCCTCCGAGGAAATTGCTGCCAGTGCAACACCAGGTCGAGGGTGACAAGTAGAGACACATTCTGGAAACTGAACCGTTCTTGCTCGCCAATCGATCTGAGGATTGTGCTTCTCTAACCAAGGAATTCCTAGAATAATCTGGAACTGAGGGGCCTTGATCACATCGAACACGATCTTCTCATGGTGTCCATCTTGACTTACTAGCGTCACTTCTTGGGTGGTATGCGTTACTGGTCCGGAGGCTATCTCCGTACCATCCACCGTAGTAATGACGTCCTTTACAGCCTTTGGACAAAGAGTCAGATTCATCCTCAAAACCATTTCATGATCCACATAATTGCCTATGGCACCGCTGTCGACGTAAGCTTCAATCACATGTAATCGATCCGGATGTTCAGGGCTAATGAGGACCATAGGTATCACGAAATGCGAGGTCACGGAACTGGTTTTAACGCTCGGCAAGAGGACCTCTATTCTTGTCGGGCGAGGTTGTTTCCCTGCTCAGAGTTTGTGACCCTGGTAACTGCAGCTCCTACTGCCTTCTTGGCTGGTTTCACCGGACAGTCTCGAAGAAAGTGCCCCGAGTTTCCGCAATAGAGGCATAATTGCAGCTGTTTTCTCCTTTCCCGCTCCTTTTGTGTTAGTGGTCCTTTCAGGCCCCCTATTTGCATGGGTTCCCCTGAGTCCTTTGTTAGGAGTTGGTGGTTTGGAAAATACTCAAGCATCAAACTTGGAACGATCGGCCTTCCTGTTCTGCAGTCTGTGGTCAATTTGAACGACTAAGTCAATATAGTCCGAACAGTCTTGCGGGGGATTCACTACTTGGGCTAACACATCTTTGAGCTCTCCACGTAGACCTCTATAAAACAGCGTAATCCTTTTGTCCTCAGGCCATCGAGTTTCCACTATCAGTCTGTTGAAAGACGCAATATAAGCCAAAAGGTCTTGATTACCCTGTCGCAATGAAAGGAGCTCATTGTCCAAGGCCTGCCACTGTGAATGTCTTGCAAACAGTTTTTCCATACTGAGCTGAAAAGCTTGAAAATCATGGAGAACCGGATCATCTTGATTAACTAGAGGGATCGACCAGTCTGCCGCATTGCCACTAAGGTACGAAAGCACGAAAGCTACCTTAGCTTGATCAGTTGGAAAGGCTGCTGGCCGGCATAAGAAGTGCAACCGGCACTGATTAATAAATACTGCAAACCTCTTTGGGTCACCAGAAAATCGTTCGGGCGGAACCAGAGGTACATTCCCAGGTAGGTTGATCTGCACTGGGTTCGTAGAGGATGTTGAAGGAAGATTTGCCCCTGATGCGGGTAACGGAGTTTGTCCGGCTTGTGACTGTAGCAATTGTCTAGCGAGATCGTCTGTTCGCTCCTTGGAAATAATCAGTTCCCTTCTTAGAGCATCCGTTTCCTGACGGGCTGCATGCACTTCTGCTCTTAGTTCCCCAAGTAACTGGGCTTGCTGGTCGGTATCCGAGGTTTCCATAGCACCTGGGTGGGAGTTTTGCGGTAGGCTTTGTGTTCTGTAACGCTCACCTAATTCCCGCAGAGGCGCCGGTCTTGACTGGGTGAATGCCGTATCTTCAAAGGTGATGGGTAACACACGGTTGGCTCTTTGGGCTGGACCTCTGTGCACTGTATGTCTGACTCGAAGAGTAAGATGTCTGCAGATAGAAAATATGGGATTAATGAACTGGGGTTATTGGGTGCCTCTCTCCTCTTCCCTTTCTCTTCTCCTGTAGAACCCCAAAGGTTAACGCCCTCACCTTAGGTAAGTGAACGCCGAGCTCTCCATCTGCCTCGGGGCAGGGTGCCGTAACCAGTTTCTTCACTGGATAAGGGTGCAGGCCTCTTGACCTCAGAGGACTGCTGTCCGTCGTTAACTGCACGAACGGTAAGTTCTGGGCACTTCAAATGTCTTAAAAGTCTTTTGTAATGATATCTCTTGTTTTGCAGGTTTCTGGCGATGGTAGATGGCGGGCTGATGAGAGTTGAGGATCGAACCCGCGTGAGGAATAGAAGCGCCTGGAAGCACGTAAGTAAGCGCTTGTAGCCTGCTTCACGATGCGCACTAACTGTCCCTTTTATCTTGCAGGTACAAGTTCGGAGCTTTAGAGAAGCTGAAGGGTGCTGGAATACCCACTGGATTCGGCGTGGGAAGGAGTAATGGCACGTGAGTAATAAAGTTGCCCAATGTCTTTAAACGCACCTTCTTTTATCTTTCAGATGCGGGATGCAGCGCCGAAGGCCTCCGGAGCGTGCAAAGAGCTGATAAGCTTTTGTCTTTCAGATGCCGGAATGCAGTGCGAAGACCTCCGGAGCATGCGAAGAGTAGGTAAGCCTTTGTCTTTCAGATGCCGGAATGCAGCGCGAGGCGTTGGTGACAGCCAATGGACCAGGTAAGAGATGCGCTGACACTGAAGACCGTAGTGCTAACCTGTTCTTTCTTTGTCTTTACAGGTGCTGCTGAAGACTGGATTCCAGGATGGTAAGCCTTTGTTCCCTTAGGCCCAGGATCAGAAGCAGAAGACACGATGAGCGTTCTGCTGCAGAGAATGCAGAATAACACAAAGCAAGATTCATCATCGGGTGTGGTTTAAATAGCCTCCTGTAGTGCTTAGGTGTCTCCTTCCACAGCGACGCCTAGGTAAGAAAAGAGTTCCTGCTTTCCAGAAGAGTTCCAGTGTTCTGAACCTAGGGAGTGGCTCCTGCCTCACCCAACAGGAAAAGTAGTCCCAAACAGAAGAGGATCAGGGGTTCAACTGGCAGGTAAGTAAGCAGCATGGTCTGCTGCAGGTAAGTCCACCCAAGCATTATGAGCCCGGCGCTTCCAGCGCTGGGACTGGGCATCTTTATGAGCCTGGTGCCACTGGCGCCAGGACAGGGTCCAAAAGGTCCCAATTGGGACTGGCTGGCACTCGGAACCGGGGTTATGGGTCTGCTTCCAAGGGAGTCGGGCAAGTCCTGATCTTTTGGAAGCAGAGATCATGACAGTGTTGGGGAGTTGGTGGTGGGAGGGGGTAGTGTGCTGGGGAGTTGGTGGTGGGAGGGGGAAGACGGAGGGGCCTAGTGTTAGGCAGAAACCTGTGCAGTTCCCTCTGGGACCACTGCAAAAGATTTAAGACTACAGGTGTTTGGCAGTAAACCCACTTGGTAGCAGTCTGTACCACACAGATTCACTTGGTAGCTGTGGCTGAGCAGTCAGACCTCCATCAAGAAGAGTTAGGCAGTATGCAAAGTATTCACAATAGGTCAAAAGAACATAGTAGAACAAGTAAACGAGTGTAAATGGTGTAAAAGAGATATAATTATTTATTTAAAACCACATCTAGTAAAACACACAGGCACTAATGTTAAGCAGTTCAAAACACAGTCAATAAAAGATATACACTCCCTTAAAAGAATATAAGACAATTCTTAAGTAAAGCCCCACTTATTTTCAGACAGAGGTGAGCGCTTAACGCAGATGGCACTCTAGTAATTTGTTTTAAAAAGGGAGAGAAAAGCAGAGTATAATTTGAAACAGATCCCAACACTTTCAAAAGAACACAACAAGAGAGGAAGGCAAGGTAAAACCTTGAAGTTAGAGTTCAGAAGGCCAGATCCACTTTAAGGGGATCAGAACGAAATGTGTCCAAGGTCACACGGTTGAAGTGCACAAAAGTCTTGAAAAGGTTCAGAAAGAATTGGACCAAAGAAAGGGACCAGTTAGATGGTCAAGGCAGCCAGCCCAGTCCAGAAGGTTAAGGGATTATTATTAACTTGTAGCAATCTTTAGAAAGGAAGGCCTGGCGGACATGGTACCTTAAAGTGTTGAGAATACTCCAGCGGGGGCAGTTGTTCCTGGCAGTGGATGCAAGTCGGTGCTTCGTCCGGGGGAAGAGAGGATCTCGTCGGGGAGGAAGACAGGAGTCTGTTGCACTGCCAGGGAAGAAACCAGCCGCGGAGTTCTCAGGTAAAAGGAGCGGTCCTTTTATTTGCGGTCCAGTGGTAAGTGGCTATCCGGTTGCCGGGGTGCTTGGCATGGCAATTCGACCACAAGACGTCCTGGGATGCGAGGAAAAGAAGGTAAACTGGTTGTGCCCAGCAGTCAGGGGAAGAAGCCTCTCCAGCCGGGAGATCTTCTCTGTCGTCGGGAAGTGGTGAGTCGGTTCCGCAGGGCTCCACTGGTGGTGTCATCGTGGTAGGTCGGCTCAGCTTCTCCCTCGTCGGATTCTCAGGTCCTGTGGCGACTTCTGAAGTTCCAGTCCCCAAAGCCCTGCTTTTATGCAGCACACCCCCATTCACTCAGCCTAGCTGTCAATCAAACATGCTAAGTGGTGAGCCGGCCGGCTCACCACTTGGGCCAATCACACAAGAGTGCGACTTGAGTTACCAAGGTAACTCAGTTCAGGGTGCCTAAACACCCTCCCACACCCCCTTTGGTACCCAGACAGAGCGGCACCACTTTTTGAGGCTTCTGTGGAGAAGCCCGCCAAAAAGTGGAATAAACGGCTCGACTTGGGTTGGAGTCACAGAAGAGAACACAAACGCCATTTTAGAATCGAGTCCTGGCAAAAAATACCAACCGGCGGATTAATATTAAATAAATAAACCGGCGGTATGCTTGAGGCTATGAGAATTAAATTATTAAAGTTGATAGCCTCGAACAATGGGAAAATCCCATAGGGATATATTCGCGGTCAAATATAAAAAGTAGTATCCACTGCCACCAGCCAAAACTCGATCAGGGGGGACGGAGACGTGCCCCCTCGACTAACAGACCCCGGGGCAATCAAATTGCCCCGACCAGTACGTCCACAATATGATGGTTTGTACTGGTTTCTGTTAATAATTTGGGACTAGTAAAGCCAATGGTGACTTTACATGCCCTGGGAGACAGTAGTCAGTCCCAGGGTATGGAGTCTATGGTGGGGTGTCACTATGACACCCCTGTGTCACTGCACGGAGGGTGCTGTGTAACACACATAGTAAAAACACATGAGGCCCTATGGAGTAAAGGACCCCATAGCCCATAAAACACATAAACAGTCAAAGGAACACCATAAATCATGTCCAAGAGTGAGAGAAAAAGAGTCTCACTCTTGGCAGGAGAAAAAACAAACTCCAGAAATCCAGCAAAGCTGCTGGGGGACTCACTAGGTTAGGAAATTCAGCCTAAAGAGAGAATTCTCCCTAACACTCGCCTCCCCCCCCCCAGACTAAGGGACAGGAGGATTTAATCCACTCCTGGATGAATCTCATACCTCTAGTCGATGACATACATCCTAGAGAGACCATCAGCATTTTGGTGGTGACACCCTGACCTGTGCTCAATGGTGAAATCAAACCCTTGCAGGCAGATTGACCATCTCAATAGTTTTGGGTTTTCCCCTTTCATTTGCATTAACCATCTCAAGGGTTGGTGGTCAGTCTGAATGACAAAAGTAGAACCATACAAGTATGGCCTAAACTTCTTCAGAGCCCACACAATAGCAAAACACTCTCATTCAATGGTTGCCCACCTTGTTTCAGGATCCGTCAGTTTTCTACTGATAAAGCAAATGGGGTGCTCCCTACCTTTCCCATCCAGTTGACTGAGGACTGCACCTATTCCGACATTTGACGCATCTGTTTGCACAATGAAAGTTTGGTGGTAGTCAGGAGCTCTGAGTACTGGGGCTTGGCAAAGAGCCTTTTTCAGGGTTTCAAAGGCCTGATTGCATTTCTCATTCCTCCTAACCTTTTTAGGGAATTTAGGAGAGGAGATGACATTCAGTGGAGAAGCTATGGGCCCATAGTTCTCAATGAAATTCCTGTAATACCCAGTGAGGCCTAAGAAGGCTCTCACCTGAGTCTGAGTAGTAGGTGTTGTCCAATTTTGCACAGCTTCAATCTTACTGGGGAAAGGCCTTATTTCTCCACCTCCTTCCTCATGTCCAAGGTAGACCACTTTACTCTGTCCAATCTGGCATTTACACCCCTTTATGTTCAGATTGGCCTTTCCAAGAGACTGCAAAACATATCTTAGGTGGTCCACATGTTCTTCCCAGGAATTGCTGAACACTGCTATGTCATCCAAGTATGCCATGCAGAAGTCCTCCATCCCATTCAGAACCTGGTTTACCATCATTTGAAATGTAGCAGGTGCATTTTTCAATCCAAAAGGCATAACCTTAAACTGGTATAAGCCAACTGGGGTAGAAAATGCAGTTTTCTCCTTGGCATGGTCTGTCAGGGCTATTTGCCAATAGCCTGACGTCAAGTCAAATGTGCTGAGCAACTTGGCTGCACCAAGTCTATCCACCAACTCATCTGTCCTTGGCAAAGGGTGGGCATCAGTCTTAGTGAGTGCATTAAGAGCTCTGTAATCCACACAGAATCAAAGTTCTTTAGATCCTGCCTTTGGTACTAACACAACTGGGCTAGACCATGGACTAGTAGACGGCTCTATTACCCCGAGATCAAGCATCTTGCTGACCTCACCTTTGATGTGGGTTCTTACATTTTCTGACATTCAATATCCTCTGCTTTTGACTGTCAGACAGTCACCAGTGAGTATGTCATGCTGTCCCTAAGGGGTCAAGCCTGGTGAAAGTGAGAACAGGGAGGCAAACTGATTCAACATGAATTTGCACTCTTCCTGTTGCTCAGGTGTCAGATTTGAAGAGAGATTTACTCCTTCAATCTTTTCGTCTAAAGGTAAGCCTCTGAGAAGATCAGGAAGAGCTTCACTCTCTTCTTCTTCCTCTGATGATGCTAGAAGCAAAGCTCCTACATCAGGTCTGGAGACATACGCTTTTAGTCTGTTGGTGTGGAAGACTGTTGGAGCCTGCTTGGGATTGCCCAAGTCCACCAGATAGTTGACCTCTCCAAGTTTACCCACAACTTTGAAGGGTCCCATCCATTTCTCTTGCAAGTCCCTCTGCCTTGTTGGAATCATAACGAGAACTAGCTGGTCCTGAGTAAACTCAACCATGTTAGCCTTTTGGTCATGCCAGTGCTTGACCAATGCTTGTCCAGCTTTCAAGTTATCACTTGCTTCTGCCATCATTTGTGATATTCTCCTTCAGAGTCCTATCACATAGTCAGTCACTCTGACTGGCTTGGGGGATGGAGCACTCTCCAACCCTTCCTTGATCAGGGCCAATGGACCTCTGACCGGATGACCATAAAGAAGTTCAAAGGGAGAATAATCTACTACCTCCTGAGGGACGTCTCTATAAGCAAAGAGAAGGCATGGCAGTAGAAGGTCCCACTTTCTTTTAAGGGGGTCCTCTAAAGCACCTATCATGCTCTTCATGGTTCTGTTGAACCTTTCAACCCGCCCATTTGTCTGAGGGTGGAATGCGGTTGAGAACTTTAAGTAACTCCGCAGGTTTTCCACATGGCTTTCATGTAGTGTGACATAAAATTCGACCCCCTGTCAGAGATTACTTCCTTAGGAAACCCAACCCTGGTAAAAATACCAAGGAGGGCCTTAGCCACAGCTGGAGCTGTAACAGTCCTCATAGGAAGGGCCTCAGGGTACCTAGTAGCATGGTCTACTACAACAAGTATAGACCTGTTGCCTGAGGAGGTTGGAGGATCAAGGGGACCAACATGTCAATCCCTACTCTCTCAAATGGGACTCCCACTACAGGGAGAGGCACTAAAGGTGCCACATTCTTGGAGCCAACCTTACCAGAAGTCTGGCATGTGTGGCAGCTCCTGCAGTACTTATCTACTTCAGCCCCCATCTTTGGCCAATAAAGGTAGAGTGAGAGCCTTTCCTTTGTCTTCTTGAAACTCAAGTGACCAGCCAAAGGAATCAAAGGGCTAACTGCAAGAACTGTGGTCTGTTCTCTTGGGGTAACAAGTCGTCTGTTGTCCCCAGGTGCAGATTTCGTTGGTTCACTGTAGAAGAGGCCATCTTCCCAGTGTAACCTATATTTCCCAGGCTCTTGCCCTTCAGCCTGAGCATCTGCCTGGTGGTGAAGACCTTCCAGAGTTGGACATTCTCTCTGTTCCTTACTGAAGTCTGCCCTGTTGGGTCCACCTTCTGCCAGTAAAGACTGCAGCTCAGGATGGTCAACCGGATCCAGGTCTCCAATGAGTTCCTGGCCTTCCACTAGCTCTTTTTCAGAGTCTAGTTCAACCAAACAGGGTTGTACCTCCCTCTCAGCCTCAGCTGGAGGGGGAGTTACTGGTGTAACTTTGGACAACCTAGGGGAAGTCCTTGTTGGCTGCACTGGAGTGCTGGCTGTGAGGTTCTCTTAGAAGTTTTAGGTTTCCCTTTTCCTTCTTGTTGCTTAGAACAGCAGCTGACATCTCCAGTGGAGCAGGAGTGATCTCTTTCTTCATCATCTCCTTGGGAGTACCTCTCATGGTTCACTCCCTTGCAGGTCTGGTGAGCTCCTATAACCTTTTACTAGGAGGTCTGGGGGTATGTGACACTACTCCAATAGTTTTTAAGTCATTACTCAGCAGAACCCTTCCTGGCACCTCACTTTGTATGCTGACAGGTATCTTCACAGTCATATCACTGCACTATATGAGAACTGGTAATTGGGGAAGCATCTGCACAGGCCCTCCAGCTAACTTGGTAAGGCATTTGAGTGCCTTAGCAACATCCTCAGCCTAAAAAAACGATTTGTCCACCACAGTTATGCTGGCCCCAGTGTCCCTAATGGCAGGAGTCTCCTGACCATTCACCTGGACACTGTCCTTATAATAATCTTTAGTATTATCTGGGATGAAATTTTAGACATTTAAGTTCTGTTGTTCCCACAAACCCAGAGACACTAAAGAAACACTGGCTGAGACTCCAATGGGTTCACTAGCCAGCAATAGAAAGTTTCCACTTGCCATTTGTACTTCCTCCTCTGGAGCGAAGGCTAAGGAGACAAGCTGGACCCCTGAAGGTTTACCCTTACATCTGGGATCTCCTTTCACATGGTCAGTGGAGCCACACACAAAGCATTTACCAAATGCTTTCTGGAATGGTGGCTTGTTCTGACCTCCTTCTGGTTTGGCACCAGGAGGTACACTAGCCTGATTTGGTTTCCCTTGTGGCTTACCCTATTGTTTTTTTTGGGGGCCCTCTTTGGAATTGGAATTATTAGAATTCTCTTTGGAGTCCTTTTTTGGCTGTTTTCCCTCATCCTTTTTCTGAGTAGCCCCAGAATCCTTGTGAGTGGCCCTGTTGGCCACCCACAAGTCAGCAGCCTTAGCTGAATTCCCGGAATCTAATTCCTTTGACTCAGCTATGTGCTGTCTGAACTCAGGAGAGCAGGCATCATAAATTGACTCCAACATTACAAGATTCTTCATTCCTTCATAAGTGTTAACTCTGTGACCCTTAATCCATCCCTCTAGGTTTTTCAAACTTTCACTCACCCAGGTAGCCCAAGGGGTACCATCATGCTTTTTGAGGGCCCTAAACCTCTTAAGTTACTTGGAAGGGGTCTTCCCAAATCTAGCTATCAAAGCTAGTTTCACACATACATAATCCTTCTTATCCACCTCCCCAACTCCATTACCACATCAGTTGCAACAGGGGGAAGCCCAGAGAACAACCAGGGAAGTAACTCATTCCCTGTGATGTCCTGGAGCCCATGATTATACTCAAACATGTTTAACCAATCCAACACATCCAATTTAGGTTCATACATAACCACTAATTCCTTAGGCATCCGGGGTCTTTTGGGACTGGAACTCCTAGAGGAACCAGAGGAGAGAGAAGCATTTTCCACAGACAACGTCTTCATTTCTAGTTCATGATTAAGCTCTGTTTCTCTGAGTCTTAACTCAGCTTGCTTCTGCTCAGCCTTGACATTCATTCTTCCGAACTCTAGCTCTTGGTTTCTTTCAGATTGAGCAATAAAACTTTTGTACTCTAATTCAAGCTTCATTTTTTCAAGTTCAAAATAAGCAGAGTTATATGTAGGACCTGGTATAGGCCCAGTAGGTACAGTAGGTAAGGCAGACAGAGGCTCAGAGTGGCTAACTTTATTAGGTTCACTTTCCTCTTCTGACTCATTATCAAGACTTTGATTCAGATCAATACCATCACTGTTTTCTACATTTGCTGGGGGGGTAGATTCCTCTGTACCTCCCAGACTTTGGTTTTCTAACAATCTTTCTATAAGTTCAATTTTCTTGCCCTTCTCAGAGAGATTCTTATGTCTACACAATACTTTTAAGCAATCAGCAGTTTTGGCAGACAATGATTCTAGGGTATAACTCTCCATAGCAGACATAGTTAGAAAATCAGCTTTTTAGTGCTAAGCTCTGTGGTTAGTTGTCCTAAAGTGTTCAAAAAGCACGCTAAAGTTTATACTCAATACAAATCCCACCGCTGTACACCAGTGTTAGGCAGAAACCTGTGCAGTTCCCTCTGGGACCAATGCAAAAGATTTAAGACTACAGGTGTTTGGCAGTAAACCCACTTGGTAGCAGTCTGTACCACACAGATTCACTTGGTAGCTGTGGCTGAGCAGTCAGACTTCCGTCAAGAAGAGTTAGGAAGTATACAGAGTATTCACAATAGGTCAAGAGAGCACAATATAACAAGTAAACACTGACCAGGGCTTGGTGTAAAATAGATATAATTATTTATTTAAAACCACATCTAGTAAAACACACAGGCACTAATGTTAAGCAGTTCAAAAACACGGTCACTAAAAGATATACACTCCCTTAAAAGAATATTAGACAATTCCTAAGTAAAGCCCCACTTATTTTCAGACAGCGGTGAGCGCTTAACGCAGATGGCACACTAATAATTCGTTTTAAAAAGGGAGAGAAAAGCAGAGTATAATTTGAAACAGATCCCAACACTTTCACAAGAACACAACAAGAGAGGAAGGCAAGGTAAAACCGTGAAGTTAGAATTCAGAAGGCCGGATCCACTTTAAGGGGATCAGAACAAAATGTGTCCAAGGTCACACGGTTGAAGTGCACACAAGTCTTGAAAAGGTTCAGAAAGAGTTGGACCAAAGAAAGGGGACAGTTAGATAATCAAGGCGGCAAGCCCAGTCCAGAAGGTTAAGGGATTATTATTACCTTGTAGCAATCTTTAGAAAGGGAAGCCTGGCGGACACGGAACCTTAAAGTGGTGAGAATATTCCAGCGGGGGCAGTTGTTCCTGGCAGCGGATGCAAGTCGGTGCTTCGTCCGGGGGAAGAGAGGATCTCGTCGGGGAGGAAGACAGGAGTCCGTTGCACTGCCAGGGAAGAAACCAGCCGCAGAGTTCTCAGGTAAAAGGAGCGGTCCTTTTATTCGCGGTCCAGTGGTAAGTGGCTATCCGTTTGCCGGGGTGCTTGGCACGGGCGATTCGACCACAAGACGTCCTGGGATGCGAGGAAAAGAAGGTAAACTGGTTGTGCCCACCTTTCAGGGGAAGAAGCCTCTCCAGCCGGGAGATCTTCTCTGTCGTTGGGAAGTGGTGAGTCGGTTCTGCAGGGCTCCACCGGTGGTGTCCTCATGGTAGGTCGTCTCAGCTTCTCCCTCGTCGTATTCTCAGGTCCTGTGGCGACTTCTGAAGTTCCAGTCCCCAAAGCCCTGCTTTTATGCAGCACACCACCATTCACTCAGCCTGGCTGTCAATCAAACATGCTAAGTGGTGAGCCGGCCAGCTCACCACTTGGGCCAATCACACAAGAGTGCAACTTGAGTTACCAAGGTAACTCAGTCCAGGGTGCCTAAACCCCCTCTCACACCCCCTTTGGTACCCAGACAGAGTGGCACCACTTTTGGAGGCTTCTGTGGAGAAGCCCGCCAAAAAGTGGAACAAACGGCTCGACTTGGGTTGGAGTCACAGAAGAGAACACAAACGCCATTTTAGAATCGAGTCCTGGCAAAAAATACCAACCAGTGAATTAATATTAAATAAATAAACCGGCGGTATGCTCGAGGCTATGAGAATTAAATAATTAAAGTTGGTAGCCTCGAACAATGGGAAAATCCCATAGGGATATATTCGCGGTCGAATATAAAAAGTAGTATCCACTGCCACCAGCCAAAACTCGATCAGGGGGGACGGAGACGTGCCCCCTCGACTAACAGACCCCGGGACAATCGAATTGCCCCCACCAGTACGTCCACAATATGATAGTTTCTACCGGTTTCTGTTAATAATTTGGGACTAGTAAAGCCAATGGTGACTTTACATGCCCTGGGAGACAGTAGTCAGTCCCAGGGTATGGAGTCTATGGTGGGGTGTCACTATGACACCCCTGTGTCACTGCACGGAGGGTGCTGTGTAACACACATAGTAAAAACACATGAGGCCCTATGGAATAAAGGACCCCATAGCCCATAAAACACATAAACAATCAAAGGAACACCATAAATCATGTCCAAGAGTGGGAGAAAAAGAGTCTCACTCTTGGCAGGAGAAAAAAACAAACTCCAGAAATCTAACAAAGCTTCTGGGGGACTCACTAGGTTAGGAAATTCAGCCTAAGGAGAGAATTCTCCCTAACACCTAGTGTGCTGGGTATTTGGTGGTCGGAGGGGCCAGGGGGATAGTGTGCTGAGGAGTTGGTGGAGCGAGGGGGAGGGGGCTAGTGTGCTGGGGAGTTGGTGGTGGGAGGAGCTGTGGGGACAGTGTGCTGGGGAGTTGGTTTTGGGAGGGGGAGGGGGATAGTGTGCTGGAGAGTTGGTGGTGGGATGGGGCCTGGGGATAGTGTGCTGTGGTGTTGGTGGTGGCAGGGTGATAGTTAGGGCAGATTGTTAGAATAAAATAGTTGAAATACATCAATGCAAGGACATTCCTGATTGTGTCATTGTGGAGTTTATTTACAGAAGTTACAGTCACACAGCGGTTCATGGCTTTTGCCAGGGAAATTACTTAAAGGAAATTGACCATCAGTGCCTGGTGAGCTAGTCCCCCATCCCTCATATCATCACTGGTGGTGCCTGTTGTGTCCCCTGCCTCACGCACTTCATCATCCTCTTCTGTGTGTGGCATTTCTACGTCAGGAGGTAGGAGTTCATTCCTCTTCATGCAAATGGTGTGTAGCATGACACACAGACTCACTAGTTTTCCTACTTTCTCTGGAACATAAGGGTTCCAGCTGTACGACCTAGCCAGCAAAACCGTGCCTTCAGGAGTCCAAAGGTGCACTTAATACACACAGGTCCTGCTGTGTGCATGGTTATAGGCTATGCCATGCAGTGCTCGTGGATCATGTACAGGGGTCATTAGCCAAGGCAGCTGCGGGTATCCAGAGTCACTTTCATGGGGTGCTGCACAGACAGTGGTCACTGTGTAATGTGTGGGGGTGGACTTACACAGCATCATCGCAATGGTCATCATGTGCATGCATATGGGCTTCATCCCATGGCATGTGCCGTACAATGTCTGTGCGTGCTGTGTCACTGGTATCATGATATGATATGACAAGTCATTTATAATGCGCCTGTACCCAAGTGTTTCTAGGCGTGACAAGACAAAGAAGGGGAAGACAAAGGGGAACAAAACAAACAATCTTACTAGGCTTTGTGTCATTCACATCATGCAAGTGCAAGGGGACGGGAGAGGAGAAGCACATGGGGAGGGAAAGGGAGAGTGCAATAGCAAAGCTCAAGTAAGTGCTACTGGGGTGGCCGGTTCTAAGTAAGTGCAAGGAGGCAGAGGACTGTACGGTTGCAGATACAGTCCCTAGTGCACGGTAGGCCCGGAGGCAGTGAATAGGCTTCTAGTCATGAAGGAGCCTGGTCCCCATAAGGTTCAGAGGGAGGCCAGGTAACCAGTTAGTGCAGAACACAAAAACATCAGCAGGGGAGAGAGAGAGGATGCAGTTGCAAAAAGGAAGGTCTTGAGTTGCTTTCGGAACCTGAGGTGGTCCTGCACAAGTTTGAGGAGGCAGAGAGGCTGTTCCAGAAGGAGGCACCAGTCGATGAGAGAGATCTACCCCACACTCTCAGCCTGGAGAAGCGTCTGACCTTCAGAGAGTTGAAGGTGGATGAGCAGAGGGCTTGAGAAGGAAAGTACTTAGGAAGAATGAGTTGGGTGTAGTGTAGTAGGGATGTAGTCCCAACCCCAGAAACTCTTGTGGACAATGCAGAGGGTCTTGAACTTGATGCTTGCAGCCACCAGGCGTCAGTGTAGAGATTTCAGAGCTTGAAAGAAACGATCCATGGGCTTCAGGCCAAGGACAAGTCTTGCCGTCCTGTTCTGGAGTAGCTGCAGAGGGAGGAGTAGAGGCAGGCAGATGTAGAAGGAGGCTGTTTTAGTAGTCCATCCTAGATAGAAGCAGGGCTCTGGAGACAGTGGGCTTCTGGGGGAAAGTGAGAAAAGGAAGAATACCTGTGAGTAGGTGCAGCAGGTAGTGGGACTTCTTAGAGACCTCTGTGATGTGAGGACAGAAGGAGAGGATGGAGATGAAGAGGACACAAAGGTTTTTTGCCTGGCTGGAAGACACAGGTAGATGGCCCAAGGAGGGCGGCCATAGTGAAAGAGGGAAAGTGGGAGCAGGGATTACCAATGAGAAGGATCTCTCTCTTACTGGCATTCAATCAGGGAATGTTAGAGGCACACCATTCCTTAATTGCAGATAGACTATCAGGAATGAGCGAGAGAGGATAGGAGGCTGAGGGGAGCCTGAAGGAGAGCTGATTGTCATCTGTATTACACTGAAAGTTAGGAGAGAAGGTAGAGATGAGATGGGGCAGAGGTGCCAAGTAATACTTTCACATCAGTGGCATCACATGCACCCTGTTAAGCTGCATCAGCTGTATCGTGATGTGTCTGTCGGTAACATGTGTACCTGGTGGCTGTCTTGTGGCTGGGTATTGCTCTCATGCATGTGACTTGCTGGGTTGCCTATCGGCATTCCCTGCGCTTCTGTTGGCATTGGGTCAGCACTGCTGGGTGGGTGTGCTGCAATGTGGACATTTGTTTGTTATTGCTTTTGACTATGCACAATGCATCGTGGTACCTGTAGTCATGTGTGTGGAATGAATTGCTGCTGTATATGTTCATCTGCATGTCCCTCCAGGTGTGTTCAACATGTGCTGCCTGGGCTTCACCCTGTCATTGGTGCGGGAGCTGGCCAGGTAATAGTTTTACATTTACTTGTCTTGTCATGTTTTGTGTCACTATACACATCCTCCCTCCCCCAATTAGGTCAGGTGCTTCACAGTGAATATGTGCTGGCATTTTTGCTCAACCACTATCCAGGTCCATTGTCCTCGGAGCCTCTCCATGTAGCCTGTCAGTGTGCTGTTGCATAAGACCATGGAGTCATCGGGGGAACCTGGGTAGCAGGCACAGTAGTGGGTGATGATGAGCTTGGGGTCACAGGTAACCTGCACATTGAGGGAGTGGCAGTACTTGCGATTTCGGTACACTGCTTCACGGCCCTTGGGGGCCACCAACATAACATGGGTACAGTCCAGGGCTGCAATCACATAAGGCAATTGGGCTAGCACATAGAATTTTGCCTTCATGGCATTGGCCTGGGCAAGGCTGGTGGGCAGTGCAATGTGCTTTTGCACAACTGCAGGAGGGCATCCATCAACTGGGCAAGAACTGCACAGAATGTTGGCTGTGTCATGCCATGCATCTTGGCCACAGAGTGCTAGAAGTTGCCAGTACCTAGGAATTTTAATATTGACACTACCTTGACCAGTGGTGGCACCGCTGTATGGATGTGTATCCTGCTCCCTATGTCCTCATGTATTGTACTGGGCAGCTCAGTAATGGTCTCCCTGTTGAGATGATACAGGTTCACCAGCTGGGTGTCAGTGAGGGTCCAGGGTGAGCGCCTGTCACTGGGGATGGGTGCATGCCTTGTTTGTGCTCTTCTCCTTCCCCTCATCCTCCTCTTCCTCCCCTTCCTCCTCCTCCTCTCCACACCTGGGCTCCCTGTGCCCTGGCCTGCTTCTCCTGTCTCTCTGCTTCCAGACGCAGCATGAGCAACTGCCTGTCCCAGCTCACAGTGGCTAATGTCAGCATGGTGTGGAAAACAGTGTTTGGGGGTAGCAATGTGCCTTATGTAGCCATTTGGAGTGCATTGGTTGCATTGGTACACTCAGACTCCACTCTCTCCTTCCATCCCTTCCTTCAATTTTAAAGTTATCAGCTAAGATTAACTTTCGGACACCATATCCTGCTTAAAACCATCCTCATGTCCTGATGACATTTGCCCCGCTACCAAAATCAAAGAATCATGTGCCTGTATGATCCCTTTAGTTACACATTTGGTTAATACATCTTGTGCTACCTCCACAATTCCTGAATCCCTGAAGAAGGTTTAGATTTCTCCTGTGGGTTTGGATTTCTCCTGTGATCAAAAAAAGCATCCCTTGACCCTTCCTCTGTCACTAATTACTGTCCTATAACTAATACTACTCTTCTTATGAAGATTCTTGATAGGGTTGCCTACTCTCAAATCCAACAACACCTCGAAAGCAATAACCTGCTGGGTCCTCTTCAGTCTGGCTTTCGAGCTCTTCACTGTACGGAAACTGCATTGATTGGCCTCAAGGCTAACTTATGTCAAATAAATGACTCAGGTCAGGTTGTGCTTCTTATGCTCCTCGAACTCTCAGAAACATTCAACCTTGTGGATCACTCCCTGCTTTTTGAGAGTTGGGGGTGTATTGCTAATTGCTCCAGTAGTGCTTTACAATGTCTGTCCTATTTTCTGGGCCCTAGATCTGGCCGGGTGTCTTCCGATGGCTTTGAGTCACCTCCAGAACATCATACCTGTGGTGTCCCAAAGGGAGCTTGTCTTTCGCCAACCCTTTTTAATCTGTATATTCATCCTTTTTTCCAACTTCTAGACAGTCTTGGCATGGGTTACACCAATTACGCTAATGATACTCAGGTCGTCATTACACTCACCGGCAACTATGAGAAAGACCTTCTGAATATTAACTACATCTACGTCCTGATTGAAAACTGGATGATAAACAATTCCCTGTGTCTCAATGGTAACACAACTGAGGTCATGGTAGTTGCCTCTCCCCAGTTTCTGTTAAAACTTGATCCTAGATACTCTGCCTTCGATATTGCGGGTTCTCCGTCAAGACTAGTCCTTGGGTTAAGACACTGGGTGTCTATCTTTACTCTTCACTTACTATGAAGAAACATGCCAGCAAAGTGAAAACCTCCTGTGCATGTACAACTCGTCTCAGGCAGATCAAACCCTTCCTTTCTTATGCCAACGCTGCCTCTCTTGCAGCTGCCCTTGTTAATTCCAAGCTTGATTATGGGAACTGCCTTCTGGCAGGCACCTCTAAATCCAACTTGAAAAGGTTACACATCACTCAGAATAATGCGGTGCTTGCTGTACGTGTTTTCTCTAGAATGCAACATGTGACTGAGGCCCGAACTGCCTTGCACTGCCTCCATATAAAACACTGTATAACTTATGAGGTCTTACACCTTACCACAAATGTCTCCTTGAGAAAGCACCTGTTTATATTAAGAATCGGATCAGGCGTGTTCTGCTTGTCTGCTCACTTGGTCTAATCATACTCTGAAACTGGTCTCACTAGATGGAAGCTTGGGTGCTATGGTGGCACTAGCTTTGATTTCATTGCCCCGCGCCTGTGGAACCTCCTCCCTGCCCCTGTTCTCCTTTGTGATGAATTACCTTATTTTAAAAAAGCCCTCAAAATGTATCTCTTTAATGTTGATGGTTAACTCTACCTTTTTTCTCTGACTTACTCTTCTTCACACGCTTCCTCTGATGTGCCATGAACTGAGGCCTTTGGGTGAGTTGTGTCATATAAAAGGTATATAACAATAAGAAAAACACCTGCCCCTTGCTTTCTACCTCCTGTGTCCATTTCCCTCCAGCTGGATGCTGGAGATAACTGTGCTGTGTTTTTGGAGGTATTTTCGCTGGTTTTTCTAGCTAATACTGCCGAGGATGGATTTATGCTGCGGCTGCATTTGCACCTCGTGTAGGCAGCTGTAATAGCGCCGTCTGTATTTGCACCGGCTGTAATAGCACTGTATGTAATAGCATAGCGGTGCATGCTCTTACAGTCAGTGGTATTTACGCTGGCTCATGATCCAGCAGAGCGGTTTTGGCAGCGCTATTACCGTTACTGCCGCTTTTAAGGGTTACCGCTGGACTTGTGATGATGTCCATGGCATGTCTACACAAACAATCCTGGACATCTTTTAGTCAAAATACTGTCGCCTCTTAATCTGAAATTCTTTTCTTGGTATACATCATCCGAAATCTTCTTCTCTTTCCATTAGTGCTGATTTCATAAAAGGAATGGGAATAGCCACAATTGTTGCTGGGCATAGTCCAACTGACTGCATCCCATTACATTTCATTTAGGAGAAGAACTGGGCAGAAGGGAGATGCTAATTCAAGCTGAATATATGGACATTTTTGGAGGTCCAGTTCCTTCAATGTTTACAGTTTTGATAATTAATTGACTTCTAAGGTGCACAAACATTGGCAAAGCCAATAGGATTGTCTTTGAAAATATACAGGAACTGCCTTTGTGCCCTATACAACTTTACAGAAAATGCTGACCCTTTTATTTGACAAGTACAGACCTAGTGGCTTTGCAAACTTAAAAAAAAAATGTTTATTTTGTTACTCAGAGCAAGTCTATCTGCCTGAATGTGTATCATCTGTCATCGTTCTACTTATTTAATTACGGCGATCCCGTAGTTGGCATTGATCCTTACTCCTTTCAGTGTAGATATCCCTTCTTTAGGGAGTTCTCATTGAACTGAGTTAGACTGACTCTTTATGAAGAAATAAATTGTGAATAGACGTGGTATATGAGTCTCTGAAGACATTTTGCCTGGAAACTGAAAATGAACAAGACCACAAGATGAATAAATCAATTTTGGAACACTACAAGGACAAATTTGAAGAATTAGAGACAACTATGAAAACATTCAAAGAATTTAATTGAAACAGAACATAAGACAACTAAAAAAGATATTGTAGCCTGATCACATGAAAAAAGTAACCTGTGTATCAAAGAAATCTAATACCAGTAAGTGACAAAAAGATGCAATTCTTCATTACAACAACAAGGGCCTTTTCATGGGTTCCAAGCTAGGAAGAGAAATCAGATGAGAAATAAACCCCAGACGTATATCTGGAGTTTCTCCAGTGTCAGCTGTGACAAAAAAGTGTGAGCTGTTCCTTCCAAAAATAGGGGAGATAAGAGATATAATAAGCCTAAAAAGAGGTTTATACACTTCCAAGAAAGAACAATAGGACAAGCCCCTCCTACTAACATCCCTTTCTTACACCAACATGGGCAAGGCAGAGGAAGATCACAAAACAACTCCCCAAGACTAACCTGCAGCAGTGAACAACCCACATTCACACCATAGTCTTTCTAGCAATGAAGCTCTCAAGTTCTCAACTCTACCATAAGGAACAAATTGTCCTTCAAATGGACCTTTCCTTTGTATCTACGGCACGTCTTGACCCTTTTCATACTAGAAATGAATTGAAATAACATTAAGAGGAGGTGACAAAACCACTTGGAAAATTGCAGCAGCTAAAATGCTGGAATATATTGAGCAACATCTACTTAACAGCAATGTTTGTTAGTGAACATCAAATCAGTCTAGACATTTGACAACGAAACCAAAAAAAAAATATAACATTAATTAGAAGAATTCCTTTGAAACAATACTTTGGTGATTTTGATACAACAGAAAACAGAAAAACAACTGGTCTACATATACAATCAAAATTGTACTGCCACCACATTGTATTAGCCTCAAAACCATAACCTTTGAGAAGGAACTCTTCAAAAAACATGAGGAGATAGAGAAAGCTACATACATTCCATAAGGTTTAAACAAAATGAACATGTGTTGAAAAGATTGAAGGCAAACAAATACATAATCATAAAACCAGTGGACAAAGATGGAGCTATAGTGGTAATGAACGGTCATTGGTACATGCCCTCCTTAGTCATAATCTAAGTTACAGACATTTGGCACATGATGCAACTACAGAGCTATAATCAATAATTGCCTTGATCAACAGGATCTTTTGGCTAAATGGTACATAAGTCCAAAAGAGGCAGACATTTCGATCACAACAAATCCCAGACTCCTGGACATTTTATGCCTAACCAAAAATACACAACATCGTTTTTCCACCACCAGGTCACTCCATAGTGTCTGGTATTGGTTCCATTTTGGAACCTCTTTCCCCATTTATAAATTTGTTTCCGAAAGAGGATTCAATCATATATAAAGGATTCCACAACTATGCACAATTTAGTAAAAGACATTTCTTTTGACCAACAAAAGCAACTCCTCGTCACTATCAACATAGGATCTATATACAAAAAGATACTACAACAGGAAACCCTATTAGAGAGCCAAAGAGTACTGCAGAAATGTGATAAAAACTTCTATGTCCCGACTCAACTAATTCTCTGACTAGCAAAGTTGGCTTTAACAAAATGAGGTTTACATATAAGAGGATCAATTCTTTGTGCAAATCTCAGGCTAATCTATATGCTCCTGAATTTGAATCCATTCATTGATAATTTCCAAATATGATTTATATGCATAGATGATGTTTTTGTTGCACTAAATGGAGAGAAAACATAATTAACTTCATTCTGTAAATTGATCAATACACAAAATGGGTTTTTGAATTTCACACACAATTTCTGTAAAGATCAAGTGCAAATTATGGATGTGGTAAACGAAGCAAAAGAGCAGAAATGGTCCACTACTGTTTTTATCAAACCAACTTATTGAAATGCCCTTCTGATGTATAGCAACTATCATCCAAGAACATTTCTAGATAATCTTCCCTTCAGACCGCACCTAAAGTATATGTATTGCTGTTCTGATTTACAAGAATGTGATTCACAGGCAATATTTTGAACCTCCCATTAATCAGAAAGAGGTTACCTAAAGAAACTATTATGGCATGAATATACAAGAGTCAATCATATACCACGAGAGGTAGCCTGACCCCAAACTAAAAGGGTGGCGAACACAAATAATATCATAACAGTTCTAAGATACTCACCTCCCCAAAACAAGATTAAAAAAAAGAGATACATAAAACTATGCCCATTTTAAATGCAGGCTCCAATGAAATTTGCCAACAGAGATTTGTAATAAAATGAAAGGATAGTTTGGTACAAAAAAATTACCAAACTAAAACTGATTACAATCCAGGAGGAAATAACCAAAGAGAATTATGGGCACAGTCAGGTATGGCAGGACAATAACCTTGCAGATCCTGCCTGGTCTGTGCACAAACAAGTGCGAGCAAAGAGACTGACATAGAGTGGAATGCAACATGGACCCAAAAACACTTCAAAACATGTAATTTAAAAAAAATGATTTATCTGATTGCATGCCTGCCCAATCTTTACTATGTAGTAATGGAAAACAGACCAATCGAGATAATCATTGAGCATAAATAATGCATTAGAACAAGGAAAGTAAAAACACCTTTGGTAGAACATTTCCTTAAACATCATTATTCTGGATGCCATATTAGGTGGATAGTCCTGCAAAAGATCAAACAGATACCTAGCTGTAGAGCTATTGCTGCTTTGCTGTTCAAGCATGAAACATACTGGATATTCAGATTACAATCTGATCACAATGGCCTGAATCAAAACATACTGTGGCATCAACTGGGTACTTTATAATGATAAGTGGTACTCTTTGTCACTTAGCAACAAAATGTATGCAACATCACAACGATTGTTATATAAATAAATGTTTCTGAAGTTCCATAGATTTTGGAATATTGCATGATCTTTGTAATCCACATCCTAAGGAAGTAGTGTCAGGTGTGGTGGATGTTTTCATCCACCACAAGTGATGTTCTGAATGGCAGGTAGTAAACATGAATGCTAGGCAATGCATGAACACAAGATGATGCTCTCAAATTGGCAGCTCATATTCTACGTGTTTAATATAAACTATGTCATCACGCTAGAACATAATGATGCACACTGTATAAATTAAATGAAAATGGGGGATGCAACGAACAACATGCGGCACACAGTTATAGTGTATGGAAAGCAATAGCTATAAAAAACACAGGTTTTACAATGAATTTTGGGCAATACTTTAAAAGACATGGGCATAATATTATGTTTATTTTGCAATGCCGTTATATGAGTTTAATCGTCTTCCATCTTTATTACTGTGGAGACTACTAAAATTAAAATCTAACAGAATGTGTTCCTCTGATTAAGGTCAGTGAATTCTCTAAGTCATACTTCATAACAGTAAATTATACTAGTAACATTCCCCTTTAGTCAGCTAAAACATGCAATTAAGAAACATGTTTCACAGTACATCATATGCTGCAACATGGCCCAATTTATAAGAAGACACATTCATGGATGTTGAGGGTCCTCAAGAATGCGACTGAATAAGTTGAAGAAACGGGTTGACCAAAAATTTGGGATATCCTTCAACTGCTTGTGATAACCTTCATAGAAAATATAGAAACACATGTTTTTTTGTTTTGTTATTGTAATACAGATTCAGATGAGGGCAGCATAAAGTATGTAACACCTGTACATATTTCCTTTTAACAATTTATGGCTCACATCGACTGCAGTGTCCAATCTGTGTGTATGGTTTCTCTCTGCAAATTAAAACATTTGTCTGCATTGAAAATGCCTTTCTTAATAAAAAATAAATTGTGCTAAGAATCAGAACTAGTCAAGGATAGAGTTAGCAACAACTCAGATTTCCCTTTTAGATAGCTAGCACTCTACCACACTCTAGGGCTAGCCTTCACCCAACATAAACGGTTTGTTTTTTCTGTAGGGCAATAGAGACTAGAAGCATCTAGTACTATTAAAATGATTCTTCTTAATTTGTATGTTACAATAGATAGTGTGACTGCATAACATGTATTCAATGTAGTAGCAGTAGGCTTATTTTGGATCAATTATTCATAAAACCATACAGCCAAGAAAACGACATCACATTAACAATATGATATACTCACAATATTGAAGAACAATTATAAATAAATGAGACAATTTGCATGGATACCACTTGATCATGAAAATAATTCTGTATACAAGCAATGTAATAATGAAATGGACAAAACGCAAGTGGCAAAGTGCTTGAAATTGCACATTTAGCAAAGTTAGACTGAGAACTAAAAAGTGCACGAAGTGCAATTAGCGGGCAACAAGAAACTGGAAATTCTTCTCTTGCGTCTGTTTTACTATTAGCAGTCATTCTTGGATTATGGATAATGCAAATATATGTTGGAAATGGGGGTCTCACCCTTGACATTAATACAATTTCACTGCTGACTCGATGCTTAAAGAGGCTCTGCCTAACAGTAATCTCTCAAAATGTTCTTTTTAAATATGGCTGGATTTTTATCCCTTGAACTATTGACTTGGTGGTGGGCACTCAGCTGCACAGCTGCCAGGTATTGGTCCCCTTTAAGTGAAGCACTTGGGTATCATTTATGTTGATTCTAATTGCAGTATGACATTACTGTATTGTTTGACATTCAGTTTACATGTATTTCCGTATTTTATCTCCCCACCTCTGTTGAATAACACATCGCAAAGTGATTTCAGTCTGCTTACTTTCTGGTAGATCTTCATTTTTGCTCTCAAACTGTTTGCTGTGGAGCCATCTGGAGGCCCCTCCCACAGCACCTTCTAATCTCGTGTGCAGTGACTGCAAAGTGATTGCAGTCTTCTTACTTGCTGGCAGGTCGTCGTTTTTGCCCTCAAAATGTTTGCTGTGGAGCCACCTGGAGGCCCTGCCCCCAGCTCCTTGTAATTTCACGGGCTCCACGAAGCGGACTGCAAAGTGACTGCAAAGTCATTGCAGTCTGCAGTCAGCGGTGACGCAACATGTATTTATTATATGAAACATCCTCGTCTCTTGGGTAAGCAAACTGAAATATCTGCCACTGTGCTTGATTTGAAGTTACATCTGCGGTAATATTGCCTCTTGTAATCCATTAACCAAGACTGAGCTTTCAGTCTTCCATATTAACAAGCACATCGGCAGTGCGGGCCTGGTGGGCCTTTCAGCCACTGTGTTGATGTGATTGAGCCTTATCATTCACCCTATGGATGTTCTCTCTCTGCCTTGATATCTGGCTGCGAGCGTATCCACTGGGTCCGGCAAAATATGATCCTTGAGTTGGTTGCACGTGTGCGTGCTGTTGGAGGCATAGCCAAGTATTTAAGCTTTGCTGGCTGACTGTGAGCTTATTTGCAGCTAGTGGTGCCTTATAGTTTTGGAATCTGGCATGTTTGTGCTTAGTACTGAAGGAGTATTCGGTGCTGGAATAATTTTAGCTGCAAGTGCTGACTGCAGATTGTATCTTTGAGCCACTTGTAAAGCCTTTAACATCTGTCTTATTGTGGGTCTCTTTACCCCAGCACCATAAAGAGTATACGCCTGTTAGGATGAAGCTGAGAAGCAAACAAAAAGCTAACAATAAAAAAAAGATCCTAGGAATCAAGTGACCAATACAGCTGAAATGCCTCCGCAACTGACAACTGCAAGGGCTAATAAGATTACACCTTTTTTACTGGACAGAGAGTTGTAATTTAAAGACATAAGGCGCCTGAGGCTAATGCAGCCTCTATTAAGAGAGTTGCCTTCACAATGGCTGAATTTGATGATAACAATTCCCTATTGAACTTATGTTATAGTCTGGAGGGCCAAATAATTAACCTTGAACGGACAACGATCTCTATGGCGAGCTTCTGCAACAACAGTGCCCCTGATACATTTGGGACTGACACAAATGACAACTTTTTTAATCACAATATTGTTACAGTGGAGTGATTATCATTATCACCCTGCCTCATGGGGCTAGCAGACGGAACCCCCAATAGGGCCACGGAGTGCCAAGACCATATTAAGTCTCTGGACAATCAAGAGTGGGCTGAAAGTATGTATAGTGAGAAATTAAAAAAGCTGGAAGCTCATAATGTCGCTATGAATTTTGCACTAAAAATCCTACTAAAATGATCACACAATATCTCCTGTCAAGTCCAGAAAGGCCTATTCTATTGGCTGAAATAGGAAGACTGAATCCACCTGATCCAAAAGTAACATGTACAAGCTCTGAAATGCAGAGTTCCACCACTGCCGTATCATCTAAACCTATCCAAGGGATCAGTGACCCTGAGAATTTGGAGTCTACTAAGATGGAGGTCTTGACGGGGAGTGAGGATGAAGAAGATGATGATTTCCATTTTACTAAAAGGGAACGAAGAAGGAAACAGAAATCAAAAGCTGGTACTATGACTAAACCGCTTTTAAGAGATGAAGTAAAGGAAAAAAACGATCCTGAACACATTTCTAATGCCCAACGCTCATCTAAGGTGAGCAAGAAAGAAAGCTGCGAAAAGAGCGAAAAGAATGGCTCTTAAATCTTGTAATTTAACCAACTGGCTTATTGGTACTATGGCCCAGAGAGCTATAGCCAATTTGGCACCATAAGTCATTGAAGATGAATCATGTGTTAGTTCCATGGACTGTACAAACTCCACATTGGAAAGCAGTGCAATATCCATCAAATCCATTGATAATGGAAATATTCAAGATGTGAAGAGACAAGGGGATGAGCCTGCCTCCTCTGACAAACTTTTTCTACTCAAGGAAAAGAATAAATGTCCAGCTTAAAAGAAACGTCATTTACCACCAAAAATGTTTACCACCTCCAATTCATTTAATAGAAAGACAAAGCCCATAAACAGAAGCAGTCTCTTGATGATTCTTAACTACCTTTTGCCACTGAAGATAATTAAAAGCAGTGACTTTAAATTTGTTGAACAGTGTCAGAGCTTTGCAGCAATGGTTCATTTTATATCTGAAGATGTGGTACCTCTAATGAGGGATAATGCTGGCTATGATCTTAACTGTAATTGCACTGAATACGTTTTGAATAAGGCAAGAATTAAATTAAATAAGTGGGACATGAAGAAGCCTGTTCATGAAAAACAGCATGCAAGAACTGACTGTGATGCTATAAGTGATGCTACTGTGAAATCTAACTGGGAGTGGCTTTGTTCTTTCTTACCGCCAATAATTACCCATGAATTAGGTGATGTAAAAGTTATCTCCTGGAACACCCGAGGACACAAACACCTTTTTTTGACAAAATGGGTCATACAGTCTTTTTAACAAAGCATACATTATATTTCTGCAGGAAACTTGGCTGTTAGCTTCGGCTCAATTTAATGGTTACAAATCATATTTTAGACATGCTAATAGGGGTGATAAAGGAAGACTGTGTGGAGGTCTGGCTATGTTGGTTTCAAATGACATTCACTCTATGGAGTATCCTATATGAGAGATTGTCCACAAGGTATTATTGGTAGAAATACAAGTGGAAAAAAATCTGAAAATTCTACCAGTTAATGTTTATAACCCTCCCAGTGAAGATCAAACATTGGTGGTCCAGTTAAATATCTTTGAATGGGTAATTAGTAAATAGATAGAAATGTTAACCTCATAGTAGGGGGTGCCCTCAATGCTAATGGTATTGGTGATGCTGGACCAACCAAAGTTAATAATGATGTACTAACTAAAAGCTATCAGAAAAATATGAGGTGGGAAACCTTTTTTGCAGACCTGGATCTAATGATTGTGAATGGGACTGTAAAAGATGATATATAAGCTGGTCGAACTTGGTCTAATGGTTCTTGTAAATCCATTTTGGACTATTTTCATGTTAGTGAAAAGTTACACCCTTTGATAATGCACATGGAAATCTCCTTTAATAAATTTAGTAACCATGCAATATTGGGCCTTTGTTTTGCCTCTGCTAATAATAAGACACTGTACTTTGATAAGGTTCGTGCTCTAAAGGTGACCCACAGTGGATACAGACTAGGTTGGTCTGATAGAAACCTGGATAAAGTCAGAAAGTGGATTAGAGGAATGAGAGGTGAATATAGGGACATGGAGACTGCTGATGAGATTGTAATTTGGTTGTACAAATGTATACATGGTTTTATGCCGATGAGTAAATTCTCATTCATGAATCAGTGATTTAAATCAGGGAGACCTTTTTGATAAAATCATCGGCCTGAAAAAGTAAAAGATATGTTGTGAAATCAGATCTTTTGATCTTGCAAATATTCACATAGATGAAGCCATCTCCAAAAAATGAAAAATAAAAAATTAGTATAGGATTGGCTTATAAGATATCGCGCATCAGAAGACAATGTAGCTTGCCAAAATATTGCCAGGATACTGTTGGACGGATATTTGAAAACATTCTGTTCTAACTATAAAAGGTTCACTAGTAATGGGCAGGATGAGTTGATCTGTAACATTGATGAGACAGTATGGGAAGATTACCACTGTGATAGATTTTCTGGCGATCTAATACCTCAGGAAAAAAAAAAAAACATTTCAAATTTCAAACATAGACCAGGAAGAGCTAGTAGCCATTATTAAGAGGTTGAAATCCTCTACGATTCCGGGCCCTGACAGTCTGTGCAATTTAATCATTAAAGATAACCCAGATTTTTGGTCTGATATCCTTGTGATACTTTTTGAAAAGATGATAAGTACAGGTAATATACCTGAATCTTGGAGAACTTCACATATTATACCTATCTTCAAGAAAGGGTCTAGAGCAATGCCAGAAAATTAACGGCTCTAACTGACATCACTAGCAAACTTTTGTGTACCCTAATTATGAAGTAAGATCAATGCATGAATAGCCAGCAATAAAATCTTTGTTAGGTTCCAGGCGGGTTTTAGGCTCAACTAGCACTAATATCTCAGTCATAAATGGCCCCCTTGAGCATGCAAAGCGTAAAGGTGAGTTGCTGCTACACTTATTGTTTGTATATTTCTCGTCTGCATTTGGGACGATTGACAAATCCAAACTCTGGTCTAAACTGGAGAAAATTAGTATGCCTGAACATCTACTATATGCATGCAAAATTATCTATGAAAATAATACTGCCAAAGTAAGGTTGAGCAATCTAGTTAAGATGTCCAAACAGATACCTATAAAAAAAGGAGTCAGACATATGTGTGCTTTTGCGCCCATCCTATTTAACCTGTTCCTTGTGGAATTTGGCAGTATATTCGTAGAAAAGTTAAACTTATTTTCCAAAATAGGAAGTAGTAAGTGGGGTGGGGTGGTGTGGTTACGCAGATGACCTGATAATTCGGGACAATAACTTTACTGGTATTTCCCATAGTGCCCAGGCTTTATTCAAATATGCTGAATAAAATGCCCTAAATATAAACCTGGATTTATGGCAGTAGGTCGGAAGCGTACCAGTAAGGTCCTTATAGACAGCCCACTGGGAAACATCAAATGGACAACCTGTTATAGATACCTTGGGTACGATCTTACATCTGAAATAAAAAAAAATGAAATAGTGCAGCAATATACAAGGGCAAAAGCACTATCCAATATGGCTGGCCTAACAACTTTCTCTAAGAAGACTACAGGCTATAGTCTACTTGGTATTTTGAATGTATACAAACAGAAAATCTCTGCAGCATTTTTGTATGCCCTGGAAACATTGTATGAAGATTGGACTAACTGGTCAGATCACTTGGAAGGGCTAATTTCGAGAAGGATCTTGGGGATTACTAACTATACCCCTATTGAAGCTATAAGATTAGAGCTCCGACTGATATTCTTGTCTACCCTTATTGATATGAACAGAGGCAAACTATACATAAAAATCATGTTTGCTAATCCTAATTCTCTACTATCCATTCGGAAATCTGCTATAGATTACAATAAGTGTGATATCTTGCAGAAATGTAAAATAAAAAATGAGAAGTTGTTTGCTAAGATTGGATGCAACCGCACAGGGAATATGGTGAAGGTGCTGCTCTAAAATCACTTAAAAGATTGCAGAAAAATGGGATTTGGTGATGAGCCATGAAAAAGTTGCCAGTATGAAGTCCCTAAGTACATTTTCTAGTATTTTTGTTGCCTATAAACAGCCACACATTTATCTAGGCTCTACCCTCTGCTACCATCTGTTGTTACACAGAGGATATTTATGAACATACTCCTGAATAGATTGGAGGTCTTTGAGTTTAAGGAAGCTTGGTTGGGCTTACTGATAGAAACGTGCACCTGAATAATTTGTAATGAAACAAGCTATTGAGTCAGCTAGGCATGTTCTTACCTCCTGTCCTACTATGAGGGGCCACTATGAGTGCTACTTTAAGTAAACTTTAAGAGAACTTTGAAGAAATCGCTAATGAAATATTTTGGCTCAGATGTGTCTCAGGTTACAGTCGTGGACTAACTATTGCAATCACATGGGTATGGAAAAGTGTGAGAAAACATTTGCTGAGCTTTGAAGACGATGTAAAACCCGTGGCAAATCTCTAACCAGGGCCTAGACACTAGACAGTAGCTAGGATGATATGTCCATTATTCATTCTCATATTTATATCTTCCCTTTGATATTTTTTGATGGCATTTTCTCTTGCTGTGATGTGTTATATGGTTTTACATGGTGTCTACTTAAAATGTTATTTGAATACTTTATACTTTCTTTTTAAAGTATGTTTTGCATTGTATTGTTCGATTTCTGTTTTTGTAACATGTGTAAAAGTTTGATTGAACTATCTACACAATATTTTTTTTTTAAGTAACAGATCGCTGGTACATTATCTGGTTGGTATTTAACCATTTTTTTATTCATTCCTTATTTATCTTTTTTTGTGTTCTCCAACTTTTTTCTGATGATATATGCTCATGTTGGAACATATCTTTGTTTACAAAATGAAATTACTATAATATGTTATTGTGAAATGATGATGTTGATGTATTATCCCTGATGAAGACCCATGTCCTTTGAAGTCGAAACACGTTTTGGCAAGGCTAACAAATATTATCATTGTGCATTTTTTAGGTTAGTATTTGGTGTTTAGCACATTGAAACGACAAATTAATGTTCTTTTTCTTGTGTCAGGCCTGTTTTGGGACAGGGGGCCTGTTGTCGTAGGTGTAGGCAGCAAGAGCACATTAATTGATATAGTGTAGTTTCTTGTTTAACAGTCTACCTTATTAGTGAGTGGTTTTCGCGGAGGAGTATCAGTCCCTTGTCTAAATTACTATAAAGACCAACACTGAGTTTATAGAATAGAAACATTTTCTAACTAGTAATGGGCGTGGAGCTAAGAAGCAATATTTAGTGAAAGGATTGGGGTGGCCTGTGAAATTCAACAGTTTGGTGGACACCAGTTCTCTAGAGGCCACTGGTTATTAGCGGGAAAGTCATGGAGTCCACACCTTTTTACATTACGCTCCCTAGCAGCACCTCAATAAATACATTCCCAGGGAACAAAATATCCTACTACACTGCGAAGCTGGGCAAACCTAAAGATCTGAAAGGACAGTGAACTGTGGCGTGCATAAGTTCAATATGTCAATTTGTGGGATAACATAGGCAGCAGGTAACCCATGCTCATCATAAAATGAACAAATCCACAAGGCTTTCACCAGGAAGGTTTGTCGAGGGGTATTACCCAACTATACAGGATGTTCATGGGATGCTATCAGAGTCATCAACAAAAGCATATCAAACATACCAGAGTATGGTGATACATTGGGCCTCATTCCGAGTATGGCGGTAAGGGATAGCGGCCACCGGTAATGAGACCGGTGGCGGTAATCCCTTACTGCCATACTCCGAGTTCCCTCTGCGCCCTCACCCTTAACGCCTGCTTTGAGCAGGTGTTAAAGTCGAGGGCGCAAAGGGGCCTCCAAGCCAATAACGGTGACCGTAATGAACGGTCACCGTTATTTGCATCTTCCCCATTCCCATTGAGCCCTATGGGGGCTCATTTGGGAATGGGGAAGAGCCTTGGTGAATGGGGAATTACCGCCCCGCCAACCTTGGAATGGGGCAGTGATTCCGCCATCCACCAAGGCGCTGCCGGTCCGGGTACGGCGTCAACCAAGGCGTTAATAGCGCCATTGGTTAGCGCCGTACTCGGAATGAGGCCCATTGTTAAATCTAGAGTCGCACCATCAATTTATTTTTCTTCAGATACCGGATGCATCTGTCAGGTCTTGAACAACAGGGAGACTGTGTAACATATTGGGAAATGTGCAACACATTTGAAATGTGGAACTATAGGACAAATCCCAAGCTGAAATTAATGTTTTTTTTGCACATTACTTCTTTAAAGCAATATAGTGGAGTATCAAAGGGTGGGGGATAGCAATGGACCATTGCTTAGAACCATGGAGATTACAGGAAACAACAATTATATGGAGAAAATTCAATACAGCAAACACGATTATGTCCATGTGTGTAAAAACTATTTCAACCCCATCAACAGATAAGGGATAATCAAAGACAGTTTGGATCATTTAAATACAGAAACATCTGGCGGAAGCTGCACTTCAGACTTCTGTGAATGAAAGAATAATACAACAGCTTTACAATGGCTGTGGTGAAGAACTATGGTGACCCAGGCCGGCCAAAGTGATCAGCCATCTTTAGAAGTCTTTTCAGACGTGCAATGCCCATCCTATTCCGCGGCCTTGAATTAGTTGAACCGCACATGAAAACAGCGGCCACAATATTGCAAAAGATGTCATGGGGAGTGTGACAACAGTGGTTGCCAATCATCTTGCCAAACAGAAAAAGCAGTGACAGGATGGATCAGGCTTCATTTATATACATTGCAGGAATGATAAGAGGAAGTGGTCCACATATCATCTAAGCAGCCATCCAAAACCTACCAAGAAAAGAAGCTCAAGGAGCCAAGGCAGACATCAGATGAAGAAGAAGCTTGTTATCCATAAAAATCAGAAGGGCAGTGATATCTTCTAAAGAACAATGGCCTTCTTACACAGATCCTCCTTGGAGTGTGTGAAATCAGAGCTAGATCTCTTCATATTTGTCTCATTTCGCAATCCATTAAAAGTTAAAGTGCTATTACATTAATTTTATACCTGTAATATAGTAATTTCTCAGATTAAGAGCTAATCATATTTTTTAATTAATTTCATCCACATTGTAAAGTGCAATCATTATTGAAACATTATTCAAATTAAGACAGTACTTCCAGAAAGCACCATCGCTTATCGAATTCACATTATATACAAATCACAAGTGTAATTGTAAATACTGGTATTTCAAGGTGACACATGAGGTCATAATGTGTTGAGCCATCTCAATTATGTCAGGTTTCAGACATTGATGGCATGTGTGAAGCATTCTGGTAATTAGAAGTTGGGGACCCAAAGCTGACAGAATGGGGAGATGGTCCAGCCTTAACAATAAATAGAATCTGTGGATCTGACTGGATGGACTTTTCTGTAACCAACCCTGTGGAGACAAAAAATGTGTGTATCAAAAGGCAATGGAACAGGTATCTTTTAAGCAATTCAACATGAGTAATTGGCTACTCAGTTCCATGCCGTTAGGTTTTCCACAAACTCTGGGCTTCATTATTAGTTTGGCGGTCTGGAAATAAGGGTGCTGGTAGCAACGTACTGGCACCCTTACCAGACCACCAAACTTCGAGTTTGCCATTAGGGGCATGGAACTCCCGGCAGGCCTGGTTTACCAGGAATTAACAATGGTGCCGGTGCTTCAATGACCCCATTCCCGTGGAGTCCTATGGGACTCCATGGGAATACGAATTTCCTGTTTCGCTGCCGCACACGGGGATAACGGGTGGAGGAAACAGTGTTACGGGGTCGGCAGTAGCCTGCCCCCTACCAGCGGGTTTTACCACCGACCCCATAATGAGGCCCAGTGTCTTTAATCAGAAGAAGTCTGAAGCCCAATCAGTGGTTCAATTAAGAACTTCAAACAAGTCCAGCATTAGTGCTGCCCATGTATATAATATATTCCCCTTGGACCTCTCCCACATCTGGAGGCCCATACCCCACACCAAAGGGCTCTTAGGGTTCTCCCAAGACTTAATAAGGGGTATGCCTCTTCTCCTAAGCACCAATGAGGTAAGTGAGAGTAGCACACATTCCAGATGCACTAAATTGATTGTAACAGACCTAAGTAGATTTAATTTAGTCAGAATGTGCCCTCAATTTTTTCCAACCACCCCAGGTCAGCCATACAAAGGGCTTCTAGTCCATAAACTATGGTTGGGCAGAAACATTGCTTGTAAAGTATGGCAATTCCTGCATAGCTATACCCTACAGTATTATTAGCAAATTGTTTGATCACTGCGGTCTGAATTATTGCCTTACGTTGCTTCTCCACCTAAAGTTCCACATATTTTTAAATTCCAGGCCAAGATATCTATAGCAGGTGGTCATTTCTATTTTTCCTTGCTGAGTTTAAAGGGAGTTTTCCTACAACTCTTGCCATTACACATGAACTTAATGAAATACCAAATCATGGTGTCCTGTAAATCTACAAAGCTCACTGACTGTCCAATGCATGCCCACATAAGGAAGATCGAACAGTACAATGTCGTCAGTGTAGGATAGCCATCGAATATGTTCTCCTGCCAACTTCGGTGGACAGTCCTTTGTTTTCCCAAGGCTCTCTGGCAAATCCGAGATGTATAAATTGAACAGTGTTGGGGTCAGCACACAGCACTGTTTGACTCCACAATTATTGGACATGTACAAAAGTAAACTCATAGAGCTGCCTGATTGCCTCCAACAGCCAAGGTGAAATTCCAAAACTCATATGTTTTTCCCACAATGTTGTATGATTAACTGTGTCAAATGCCACTTGCAGGTCAAAGGATAACACATAAGGATGGAAGGATCCCTTGACCAACGCATTTCCAATAAGAGAGCCCACAAGCAGTAGATCATGAGCTGTGGATGAACGACCCCTAAAATCCGTCTGAAATGCTCCTAGCAAACGATTGGCCCCTATCCAGTCCTGTAATACCTTAAAAAGAAGGGTAACAAATAGCTTGTCGGTTGAATCTAGCACAGTTATAATAAACCAATTGTTGCAATGAATTGTATAGATTATGCATATATCGTGCATAGATTGTGTATAGATTGTGCCAATGACTTATCTACGACATCAGCTTATGCCCTTAAAGGGCCCTGTTCAGTCTCAACATGCATGGCTGAACACACTCATACAAACACACAGGCTTTAACATTTGCTTTTCATATTGCCCATTGTATTTCTTACTTTACCTCTGGCTGTGAATGTTTTTTGTACCACCATGTGTAGACACTAGAAAACCTCCTAAATCCCTCCCCTGAGCTCAAGAGAAGTCAAAAGAGACATAAAAGAAAACATTACACCAAGTCAATTTTCATCCACTTTATGTATGTGTTTAAAAACATGCCATTATTGCAATAAAATCAGAATTCATTTCACAACAAAACATTTGTCAAGTCTTACCAATACATTACAGTGCCGTGGTTTCGTAAGGGACAAAAATATAAACATGCATTGCATATTTTTTTTCTAATTTTTGTTAGTTCTCCATGTGCGACAGAAAACCAAACAATGATTGTGTTGAAATGACTGTTATATTTCTCTCTATTTAAACACAAAGATAATTCTCATTCATTCTGCTCTTTCCTCAATTCTATGTGACTTACATAGGGTTCTGAAGTTTTTGTGCTTATCAGGATGGCCCCTCTCCCAATCCTGCCTGTCTGCGATGAAGTGTTGCAAGCCCGCACTGTCACCTCGATTGTCCTTAGTCCAAGTCCAGACTGGTAGAACACAGCACAGTAATATGCTCCACCAGCAACAAATGAAAAAAACAAAATGAACTGAAGATGAACCAGACAAAATGAAGATTAATTATGTTCAATTCCTGGTGCCCAGGATCACGCTAACAGGATGTCCTGTCCATCAGTCTCTGCACCATTTTGCACATAACAGCATCATCAGTGGAATTTCTCTGGTCCAGCACTCCACAGAGTCTCCTTCACAGATGTCACCTTTTTTGGCACCTTCTGCTTTTAATCTTCACCCCCAATCTTCCCTCCAGGGGCTTTCCCTGGGTCTCCTCCTGTGGTCTCCAATTCTGTGGCCTCAAATTGTCCATCATGTCAAGGAACCGGCCCTGCTCGGGTAATAGTTTAGTAGCATCTAAAGTGAATAGAAAAGAAACAGGTCAAGTACATAGCATAAAACAATTTTCGATCCCTTTTCTACTACCAAGCCTAAAAAACTGGATGCTCAAAACACCATGCTTCCCTGGATTTGCCACTTTGAATACCTACAATTAAACACATATTATAGAAAAAAAGAGAACATTTTACACCTTGCATCACAATAATTCCCAACCAAATGCACGCCCCTCTGTAATATTTTACAACTCCATTCCCTTTTGCCATATCTTATTGCTTATTTGAGACCCATGAAGAAAAATCTTACTACACAAATATTATAATAGCTCAGTCTGATTCAACGCCTCTTCATGAAAATAATGCACCATTTTAAAGGTTACTTGTGGCACTTCTGTTTGCTTCTGCTTGCTCACCAGACCATATTTTTGATTACTCATTGAGTGAAGTGTATATTACCTTACACATGCCCTCATGTTATTAGGGTACATGCATTATGAATCAGTCTCTGTTCAATATATCTGCCAATAGACAAACTTACTGTGCTTTTATATTTATTACCTTAATTACACTCTTAGCTTTATTTTCATTGCATTCAATATATTCAATTAGTCTCAACTCGCTCAAGCCTTCTCACCTCATGTTTTGGGTGGCAGGGCTTAATTTTGTTGACATGAACAAATTTCTCTGCCACCATCGTACCCTCCGTCCTCATTATTTAATATACAACAGGGGATATTTTATCTACAATCTCAAACAGCCCTTGTCATGCCGCGAGAAATTTAGAATTTTTTTGCCTGTTCTTCCCAAAGTGGTATTTGTACACCTGATCACCTATTTTATATTCTTTTACAGATGCCTTTTTATGGTAATAGGGCCTTGCACTTTCAGCAGCTCTCTCCAGATTCCGCTGTACTAATACAAATTCTTGTTGGAAATGCTTCCTCAATTCCTCCACATATTTGTGAACTGTGGAGGCACAGACAAGTGCTTGCTCATGTGTCCTGCACAATAAATGTTGTGGCAGTACCATTTTTCTTCCTGTCAATATTTCATGAGGGCTGATGCCTGTTGCTTTATCAGGAGTTGACCTAATGGCCATTAATACTAGAGGTAACCATAGATCCCAACTGGAACCTGCCTCAGCTACAAACTTCTTTTGTATCTCTACTATGAATCAATTGCTTCTCTTACATTCCCTGAGGAAGACGGCCTTGTGCAATTTCCTCTTTACCCCCAATATCTGCCACACCTTGCTCATCAAGGCACTAGTGAAAGGGCATCCCCTGTCTCATTCTATCCTTTGGGGTAACCCGAACCTTGAAAATATGTGATTTACCAATAATGTGGCTGCTGTTTGTGCACTACAGTGTGGTGCAGGAATGAACTCCACCCACTTCGACATTAGACATACCACTGTTAACAAATATTGATTTCCTCTGGCCAATCTTTTTACAGGACCAACATAGTCGATTTGCAAATCTGACCATGGAAGGGTTAAACCTATTTTCATTAATGGAGCTCTATGCATTGGTGAAGCAGGTTTAAGTTGTGTACATACCAGACACCCCCCTCGTGTACAGTTCCACAAATTGGGACATATGTGGCCAGTAAGCATAGTCCGTCAATATTTCTAATGTTTTCTTGAACCCCTGTGGCCTGCAGTTATTGCATCATGCTGTGGTGTAACATTAGCCCTCTGAATGACATAGGCACCACCCACTGTATCTGACATGTTACAGATTCCGGAATCATCAAACCATCCTGTAGTTTAACGCTTTTTTTGTTCTTTAACAACACTCTCATCTCTTCCTTTCCTTTGCAATCATTTTCAGATAGAGGATTTGGTCTGGATCTACCAAATGCTTGTAAAACATACCTAACACTAAGTCTTCTTTTTGTACTTGATCTGGCCTATTATAGCTCCATTGTACCACAGGCACATGTGGAGCATGTAACTGCATCCACATGTCTTTCATCAATTAGGTGTTCAATGGGGAATAATTCTCCCATTACAGCCCCAATCTCGGCTAATTGATCTGCTTTGTCATTTCCCTCCTTATCCTCTCCTGGTGTCTTTAAATGTCCACACATTTTCCTCCAGTGTATTATTAAACCATCTCTGACACTAATTTATCTATAGCTTGGATCATTTTCCCATTTTTAAGGGTCTTTTTGTTGTATGTGATCATACCTTTCGCCTTCCAGCCAGGTAAATACTCCACAAAACTGTTTCCAGCATAATCAGAATCAGTTACTGGGATAATTTCTTTAAATTTATTTTCAACTGTGGTAGCAACCGCCTTATAAATGGCAGATAACTCTGCAATTTGGCTACTCCTGGCTCCAATTCTCATCCCTACTCTAGGGATGTCTTCGCAGCGTATCCAGATATTTCCTTTCCCTGCCACCAGTTGCTTTTCAGTATAATTTTCTATATGATATGCACATCCATCTATATACACTGTTGGCAGGTCTTTGCACACATTTTCATTAAAAGCTTTGTGTGGTGATTGTTCAAATTCATTCAAATTGGGCTCTATTTCAATTTCATCAGAGGCACATTCAGCTACACAATCATGCAGATCTGCTAGCCCTTGAGCAATTGGGCTCTTTTTATTCTGTCCATATCTTACTTCCACTGGAATCCCTGTAATGCCAATGTCCATGAAGTAATCCTAGACTCTGCTAGATTACCTGATCTAATCCTTTTACTTTGTAAAAATTGAAAAGGTTGGTGATTTGTTTCAATTATCACTTTTTCTCCCTGAATAATGGGATGGAAATGCTGCAACACCCAGACAGTGGTCCGAAGAGCCTTTTCAGATTCACTGAATTTAGTTTCAAGCTGAGATAACGCCTTGCTCGCATAGGCGATAGTTTTATGATTTAAAGCATGCCTCTGAGATAGCACAGCTGACATACACTGGTCTTTGAACCCTATTTCCACAAAGAAATCTCGGTTCTTTATGGGATAGGCCAAGCATGCCACTTTCATGAGACATTCTTTCAATCTCTCCACTGTTTCAGATTGCTCTTTTTCCCATTTCCAGGGTGTACTTTGTTTCAGTAATTTAGTTAAGGGTTGAGTGATCTCGGCATAAATCTCAATAAACTTCCTGTTACATCCTGTGATCCCTAGTAAATTTTTCAATCCCTTCAGGTTAGTAGGATTTTTCAATTTCTATATTGCTTCCACCTTTTTCTTTTGTGGATTCAGTCCATACTCAGTAATTTCATGGCCTAAGAAATGTACTCTATTTTTGCACCACTCTGCCTTCTGCAAGTGTACTTTGGCTCCTGCTTTCTGTAATTGGCCAAGCACATGTCTTATCTCATTAAAATGACTCTTCAGGCTTTCATTATTAAACAAAACATCATCCATGTAAACTATTGTTCCCCTTTCTGCTGCATCTGGGAGTGCTTTTCTCAAAAATATACCAAATTCACTCCCACTATTGACATACCCAAATGGTGTTCTAGACCAAGCTTATTGATTTTTATCAAATGAAAATGCGAACAAATTTTGTATGTATTCAGCCAATGGCACACACCAATACCCAAACGTAAAGTCTAACGTGGTAAACACTTTTGACCCATGAACCTGTGTGAGGCCTTGATCAATAAATGGGAGCGGCCATCTAGAGACTGGTACTCTTTTGTTTAATTCTCTCAAGTTTGCAACAGACGCTTTGTGGCTGCTTTTGAACTGCACAGAGTTTTCCTATTTGCTCAGACAACATTTTAACTTGGGCCTCAAGTCAATGAAATCTATGTATCTCCCTGGAATCTTCTCTTTGCAGCCTAGGCCAGTTCTGATTACTTTCAGCCTGGTTGAATCTGTTCTGGTATCTCTCAGGAGTTGGATTTCTATTTGAGCAGTTTCTGAACTCTTGATTCATGGTAGGTGGGGAGCATGGTGTGACCATTTTTTGGTTGTGATCCATTGGTGGTGGTGATTGATTATAGTGGTGTGGGGCATGTTAGGGAGAATTCTCAAGAATGTGCTAATTTGCATTACCTTTTGAGAGCCCCAGCAACTTTGCTGGATTTCTAGGATTAAAATGTTTACCTGGAAAGAGTGTAAGCCTTTTCTCCCACTCTTTCATGTATTTTGATGTGTTTTACTTTTGTGTTCTTTGGATATGGAGTTTTAAAACAACTCCATAGGCATCATCTTTTTCTTTTGTGTTGCACAGCACCTTCAGTGCAGTGGCACAGGGATGTCTTTCAGACTTCCCAAGGTTTAAATCCCTTCTCTGGGACTGACTACTGTCTCCCAGAGCAGGTAAAGTTAAATTGACTTTACTAGTCATTTTAAATTTACAGACCCAGCACACACTATCTTCCTATAGAGTGCTAGAGGGGCTGCCTAGCATCCCTCGAGTCTAAACACTCATGTAACAGACAAATGTTACCCTTTTCTACTTGAAATGGCTGGTGGCAGTGGTTTTTAACAAAGTACCATGATTTTTTCTGGCTGCAAACACCATTAGCTAAAAATCAGGTCAGCCATGTTTTTCAATATGGTGCCCAAGACCTAGCTGTAAAAACAGACTCTGGACGACTTTTTTCACCCTTTCTTTGAGAAAAGGTCCTTCTTGTGTTTAACTCTGTGCACCAAACCCAGTTTGGTCCCTTTGTTCATTGGCTTTTGGCGGGCTTCAGTGCTGAAGCCCTCCTCTGGCGCCTGAGTGTCTGGGGTGGACAGGATGTGAGGGCGGTGCTCTCGAAACTCCCTTTGCTTAGTCTCCTTGGAGAACTGAATGCACTCTGGCGGGATTGTCCGGCTGACTGTCCGGAAAGGAAAGCCACCCTGCTGTGTGAGTGACAGCCAGGCTGGAATGAATGGGGGAAAACTGTTTAAAAGCAGGCCTATGGGACTTGGAAAGCAGAGTCAACCACTGGAACGAAAGAACAGAAGACGAGCTGAAGGAAGACAACTGCTGAAACTCCTGGTCCACCTTTGAAGCCCTGCTGCAGGTCAAAATTTGCTGAAACTCCATCGACAGAGCAGCCCTTCAAGGTTAACTTCTTCCCTTGAGTTTGGTGGGAACAACCAACTCGTAAGTCACCTGGACATCGTCCCTATACTGGTCAAATTTTCTTCAGAGTGCTGTTAAAAACCAGATAGCCAGTGGGAAGGATACCAGTTTGTAGTCTTTTAGGCACTCACACCTTAAACCATCATTTAGACAAGCTTGTAGTACCTCCCGCTGTCCTCCTTCTTGTCCCCACGACTGAAGCTCAGGAACAGCGAGATCTGCAGGAACTGCCAGGAACAACTGCCTCAACTACATCTCTTCTTCATTTAAAAGGTACTGTGCAAGTGCGGTCCAGAACTCAGTTTGGCCGCGGTTAAAGTTTGTGAAACTTTCCCAACTTTGAAGGCTTGTCCTTCCCTAAACCAACATCTAAGTTTTCGTCTGACCAACTACTTCTAAAATCCGTGGCAAAGACTTAACCGTTTACTACCAGAACTGTGCTATTCTATCCAAGATTCTGAACCATTGACTTTGGCCCAGGCCTATTGAATTGAATTGCTGGTTGTAGTGAACTGAAACTATTTGCCCTACCTCTGAAAGTATTTGTACTTTTGAGTCTCTTAACCTTGTGTTTGTATCCCCTTTTAAAGTAACTGAAGTGGCATGTTGCTCACACGTCAGGGGAGCTGAACTTGTTCAGGAACTGATTGGTTGTGTATTGTAGTATATTAGATTGAGCTGCTCTTGCTAGTGGAGTGTTTTACAACTGTGTAAATAAATGTATATTCTTACACCAAGATACCTTGAGCAAGTGTTTGTTTGCATCACTGTGATTGCTAGTCCTTTCTGTAACCTCTTGTACTGCTCACTTTACTCTTGAGATAAGTCTGACTGCTCAGCCACTGCTACCACATTTCTGTGTAGTACAGGCTTGTACCAAAGGTGAAATTGTACTGACACTTGTAGTCTTAATTGTGTGTAGTGTTCCCAAAGGGTACTGCATGTGATTTTGCCGAACAGGGCATAGTTCTTGTTTTGGCTTTCATTTTGTCTGAACTGTCCCCTATGCTGATTTCCATTTTCAATGAAACGATCCACACATCGTTGTCTGTTCTGACTGCCATATACCATAGTCTTGCGGTCAAATCTGCTCTGTGCTCCCAATATCTGGTATTGACTGTTGTTTCTTTGATATTGATTTTGTCTTTGTTATTTATGCCTGACATATCAGGCCGGTATCCCACCCTAGGTCTATCTCCCATATAATGTAAATCTTGCTATTGCTCGGACCATGTGACCGAAACATCAGTGTTTGGGATGGCAACTCTGTGGTGCGCCTCTCTGATCAGATGTCATACTATTTCTTATTTGAGTTTGGGTTGATTTAAGTGGCATTTTTGCAGATCTTATTTCCATTACTGTTGGCGAAGAGTCTTTAGATTTTGATTTAGTCTCTTTAATTTTATCTCCCTCTCCGCTCAGACAGTATATGACTTCATATATTTTTGTACATTGTTCTACAATCCATTGGAGTGTCTTCTCGTGATCAAACTCGCAAATTAACTGTGAGATAATGTCTTTTTTAAGCCATAAAACTAGGCAGTCTTAAACTCAGTCAAATTAGGACTAAAAGATACATCAAAGCATGAGAATGCTCTTTTTTAATTCTTGGAGAAACTGGTGAGGTGACACATTTGGCTTTATTGTCTTGGTATATGCAGCCTTTTTTTGCATCCTGCAATGACTGATATGGTGAAATAAGATGTCTAACCTCTTTTTCAAATTATGCCAATGACATACTTTCTTGTTCATTCAAGCCCCTGATAATGCTCGCAGTAGCAGCATCAAGAGTTAAATGAAAATACTGTCTATATTGCTCCCTGGGTATTTGTAGGGCTTTAAATATATCATGCACTGTTTCCAAGTGTTCCTCTATACAACACTCTCCTCCCTTTTTGAATGGCTTAATCAAGGCATTGATCAATTTTATTATTTTGATAGGGCTACTTGGCGCTATAATTGGAGTTGTATTGTTCTGTTGTTCATTCCTTTTCTCAGGTGTATGGGACTGGTGGCAACCACCAGTGGGTGGGTCAAACCCCCCAAATGTATTACAACCAGTTCTAGCCACTGGAACATTATTCCCTCGTGTAGAAATTAGGCTAACTTCAATCCCATTGAATGTGGTGCCTTGTTGTTTTTCCTGAGATTTGAAGTTACATATCTGCTGTTCCAAATCTTTGCACTTGTTATGGAGCCGGTCTGTCTCCAGACACAGAGAAGTATTTTCATCACCCATTTTATTAATCACATCCTGCATTTCACTTATTTGCTTTTGACATTGATTACATTCTCCATTCCTTTTGTCCTTTTTCTGGATCATTTTAGCTATCTCTTGTTCAATAGCTTGGAGCTCACTTTCTTTCTCCATATTGTCCCTCTGGAGAGTTTGCATCTCCAAAATGTCTTCCTCTTTATCTTGTCTAATGTAGCTTACCAACCCTTTCAAGTGTGTTAGCCCTTGCTCACTGTCTTCAAATTGTTTCCTTTTCTGAGAGAGTTGTGTTTCTAATTCATTGCATTTAGATTGCATTTCTTTGTGGCATAACTCTAATACCGACTTTATGTTTACCTTTTGCTCATCTGCCTCATCTAAATTGATCTGTGATCTGTTAAATGTCTCAGCACCATTTTCCTGCATTTTTAGAGACCGAATTAAAAGAAACCAGTTCTTGGCACAGAGCCTTACTAAGCAATCTTTCGCAACATTTTTATCTGCAGCTCTAAATAATCTCAAAAGGCAGACTTGAATTATACTGCCTTCTTCAAAAATCTTATTCACTGGTTCTTTCTGCGCTTCTCCACAAATGCGGTCACACCAAAAGATGGCATTGTCTGATGACCACACCCCATGTGCATATAACTTTGCCTAGACACAAAAAGGACCAACAACAGGGTTTCAGACCTGAGTGTACCCTTATATGTTAACACAATGAAAAACTCAGGCTGATCAATTCTGCGGGGATATTTTAATAAAAATGTTTAATTTTTGTTTTTTAGGTTCGCCCTCGAGTGAGGTACTTAGAGTTTCTTAAAAAGCTGCTTCATAGATGAAAAAAGATGATTTGATTGGGTTTCTCTATCCACAGGATGTTAAAAAAGGACAGTACAAATAGACGTATTTCTATTGTGTACTTGTGTTCATTTATCTTAAAGGTAGCGCCCAGTTTTTTTCGGTTTTGCTTCAGGGTTGAAATATCCCATGTTCATCTTCTTTTCTGGTCTTTATCATTGTTTTCTCAGAATTCAGTTTGGAAATGTTTTAGGATTTCCCGTCTGTTTTATGGGAGATCGTAGATCAAGGAGTCTGGCGAGTTGTGAACTGAATGATTCCTCGTCTTTGACTATTCCTGATATTTGGGGCCATAAAAAGCCTACCGGTTTCAGTGGCAAAGGGGCCACATTCATCAGGGCTGGGTAGACATTTTTAGAGGCTGGTGTATCTACGTCTAGAAGGCTGGTTGGATGATGCCAGAGGGTCCCACCTGCAAATGAGAGGGGGAAGGGAAAAGAGGGAAGGGGACAAAAGAAGGATGGCACCATTATGATCTCAGTAGTATATTACAGCGGTGCTATCATGTAGAGAGCTAAAAACTAGGTCTTACCTAGCTCAAGGGGTCCCCATGGATGTCCTTGTGGTTGGGGAGAATAGGGATTGTGCTTCCCAAAAGGGCATGAGACATTGGTCATGCTCTAGAATCTGGAAAAGAGGGGTGTATTTTAGGCTCTTGGCCAGCGAGGACGAACAAAGTAACAATAATAATTACCAGTATTTAAAATCTGTGCTCAAAATGAAGGGTCGTCTTAGAATGACCCCCAACAAATTTCTTACAAAGGGCTCCAAAATCCCTTCCCAAAATATTTTTGGCCATACCTAAAGAAAGGGGTGGGAACATGCCATTCAATGTAATGTACTAAGATATATGGGGAAAAAGGGCATACTTGCACTCCCCTCATTACGTGCCAAACTCCCCTGGGGTGGAACTTCCAAAGCTGGGTAATGTGGAAAAGGGGAGGGTACAGGGAAAACACAACAACAAAGGGAGCAGGAATATTACTCCTAAACCTGCTGGCAACCGGACATTGTAGTAAATAGGTAGGTGATAGCTAAAACACACGCGATGCTGGAAAACCGATGCGTGCGCATCTATTCCGTTTTAGACTATTTCTAAAGGTTCTCGTAACTCGGGCTTACCTGCTCTGTTTACTTCATTTAGATCAGAGTTCCAAACACAGGGGGGTGCGGCTTGCTGTAAATGATGCCGGGCCATGTGCAGTTAGTTGTGGCTGTGTGTTAGTCCAGTCGCTCTTAAATGATGTGTGTGCTATGCGTCCGAAAAGTCTTGGAAGGGCCAGGGACATCAAGGAAGGACTAGTTCCTGGACCAGGCCATCTTGCATGGGTGTGTACACTCGCCTAGGTAGACAAGATGAATCTAGACGGGTCCGCTAGGTTACTAACATTAAACACAGGTTATATCTGAATATGGTGCCCCGATGCATCGGGAGAACGTGATAAGTAGACATTATTCATGCACAAAGTGTTGAAGCCATTGTCAGAGAACACACGAAGAAATGAAAAATCAGGGAATGCGGGAAAATCTCCTGAGTGATGATAAATTGTAAATTCTATGTGTTTGGTCATAAATGTACCTATGTCATAAGGCATGTTGCATAACTACGAAGTAGGTGCCAGTTGGTTCATCAGAGCATATTTCATAAATGACAAAGCGAACCACAAGGTTACCAATGGCATAAGTCCAAATACGTTCAGTTACATTACATCATTCAAAAAGCATACATTTCAGACATGCATCGGAACGGCCAAATGCGGCCGGTATAGTTTTTTATAGGGTAGCCAGAGTCTGCCAACTGGTCGGTTCGTTTAAGCCGGACTTGTCTGTTTGTAAGCAAAAGATCCATAGTTGTTCTCTTCTGAAAAGTAAGTCGTGGATGTTTCCCCCTCGTTTTGGGACATTGACTTTTTCAATAACTGTCCATTTTAGGTCCATCGCATCATGTTGGTTTTGAACAAAATGGGTGACCATAGGGGCAGTAAGTTTCTTCGTGCGGATACACGACTGATGTTCAGCCAGTCTGATTTTGATAGACCGGGTGGTCATACCCACATATCGCTTATTGCAAGGGCAGGTAATTAAATAGATAACGTTCTTACTATTACAGTTTGTGAAATTTTTCTGCAACCATGGATAGTGCCAACCAATGTTAATAGATGTAGTTCTGGTAGTTCCTGTGCATGCACTGCAGGACCCACATGGTGCATGTCCTGTGGGTTTTGCCTGATTCCATAGGGTGTTCACGATGGGTTCCCTTGGTTCTCTATAGGTGTGAATAAGAGAGTCTCAAAGGTTTTTCCCTCGCCTAATTGCAAATCTGGGTTTTTCAAGATTCAGGAGTGGCCACAATTTCTTCACTTCTTTTTTAATTTTGTTGGTTAATGGTGAGAAACTGAAGATCGCAGTAATTTTCTCTTCTTGTTCTTTTCCTCTAGTGTGTTCTTCCAAGGTGGTGTCTCGCGGGATGTTTTTTGCTCTTTTTCTAGCTCTCTTTATCGTGCGTTTAGGGTAACCACGATCCTGTAATTTGCAATAGAGTTGGCCTGATTGTTGTTCGTATGCTTGCAGAGTTGAGCAGTTTCTGCGGTACCTCAGGAATTGTCCAAAGGGTAAGTTATTTCTCAAGCAGGATGGATGGTAGCTCGTATATTTCAACAGAGAATTTTTATCTGTGATTTTGTTATATACCTTGGTGTTAATTTGATAGTTTCTTATCTCCAGGTTCAAGTCTAGAAAATGCACTGACGTCTTGCTATGTGTTTCAGAGAAAGTGAGGAAAGGGTTCTGTTCATTGAGCCAGATCATGAAAGTGATGAGTTCTTGTTCATTGCCTTGAAAAATCATCAGAACGTCGTCAATGTATCTCTTCCACAGTTTTATGTGTGTGCCCCAGGGGTTGGTAGTGGGGTAGATGGACTTCTCTTTGAAATCTGCCACATACAGATTCGCCAGGCTCGGCGCAAAAGTAGCGCCCATCGCTGTACCAGATGTTTGTTCAAAGAATAGAGTTTCGTGCATGAAATAGTTTTTAGTTAGGGCAATCTCAGCTAACTGCATAATGAGATTAATGGGCGTCTCAAGTGGCGGAATTGTGTCTCTCAGAATTTTCTCAATCACTTGCAGGGTTGCCATTTGTGGGATTTTGGTGTATAGTTGTTCAATGTCCAGCGTGACAAGTAATTGGCCTTCTATGTCAAAAGGGAGATCTTTGAGTAGCCGAAGGACGGCGTGGTGTCCTTCAAATATGATCTCATTGTGCTCCCTTTGGGTCTCAGAAAAAAGTCAACAAACTCTGACAGTGGCTCCAGGCACAAGACTGATTTAGAAATCAAAGAGGCATGCATTATTTTTATATGAAAATTAAATACCGAATGTTTGGCTGATCATTTAGCAAGGGACTTGAGTTCCCTACACTGGGAATTTGATTTCCTAAGCACATTGGCCAGGCCTTTAGGTTTTAGTAATTTTGAGCAGTTTAACCTCCATGTCAGGGCTTTCACATGCTCTTTGTCAAAGTTTAGTTCAAATGATGTATGATATGATATGATATGATGTGGCATTTATAACGTGCCTGTACACCAGTGTATTTAGGCACGACTGGGCATTTGGGCGCTTCATCAGTAATGGCCTTCTCTGCATTAAATGTTTTGTTTTTTTGTATGTGCAGACCATACTGGGGCTCCAATCGGGTTAACGGTGCAATGCTGTAAATTGCCCCTATAGGCACACAAGACCTCCGAGATTAATTTGGTCTTCCCACCTGCTACAACTTTGAGTATGTTTTGACACTGTATGTTATATAAGGAGTACTTGTGCCTTCTTAGCCAGTTAGTGTGTCTGTTTTTAGAAATACGAATCTTCAATTGGCTCTCCAATGGGTCTTCACTTTCTCTATAAATACACCTGATAGTTAATCTCAATATATGTTTGGCTCACACAATAGCTTTATTATACCTATTGTTATGCTCATCCTTTCCCTCCTGAAATGCAAATGATAGGGAAACAGGGCCAGGGGTCCTGTAAACTGAGTAATCCATTGTTCAACGGAATCAGCGGATTTAGTGTTGATATCTACAATGGTTTGATCCATTCTGTTTTCCATGTAACAAGTCATCTTTGCCAGATTTTGCAGACTCCAAGATATCCTATTCCCTCCACTATTCCCCAAACATCCTGTTTTATACTCAATCATGCTATTGTTGTTGGGTCCAAACATATGCAGCACCAGTGGCGAGTGATCACTGTTTACATTCGGCAGTACAATCAGATTTTTGACAAAGGGGGTCAGATCGCATGTACAATAGAAATAGTCAAAAGTAGCGTGATAATCCCCCAGATGCCAACTGAAACCGCCCGGGACATCCCCACTCGTATGCCCACTCAGCATCACCATATCACAATTACCAAGGAAGTTGGACCAGCACTGTCCTGCCCTATTCATTCTGGTCTGAGAAAGAATGCAACTTGATTGAACCCAACCATTGGCCTCCTGCACCACTGTATCTGTGCAATAGGCGTTCAGATCCCCTGCAATTATTATATAATCTGTATCTGAAGAATACTATAACAATACAATGTCTATAATGCTGGATTTTAATAGCAAAAACTTTCTTTGCTGGCCCACTGAATCAAAATGTATTTCGACCACAAGCACATTTTATTCAAGTTTAGAGCTGTTTTACACTTCTGCTGCTATACAATGTATTGCACCCCTTACCAGAGCTCAATGAGGTCTCCCATTTACCCCTCGTTGGACCCTATTTATTTTGTTATATATCAGTTGTAGTGTCTGCAATAGCCCGTATTTATGCAGTTGCTCACTTTATTATGTTAAAGAGGGACGCACATTGGGTCCGAATGAAAGGGAAATGACTTTGGAGTAGCAATGGGGAAGAGCAGATTAGGAGAGAGAAAATAAAGTACAGCTGCTAAAATGCACAGCTCTGTGCCCTTGTGGTTGCTTTCATATTATATCTATTTCATTGATCCATGCAAAGAGGTCAAAGTGCAAAATGTCTGGCATATTCAACTATCTTAAATTCTTTACTTGACTGTATTTCTACAGAATTAGGTAAGAGTTAAGCATGCACAATCATGGAAGGACATTGACTCATCCACGAGGTGTGGCCACAATTGTTTGTTAATTTTCTAGACATTGAAAATGTTCATTGTGTACAAGATCTAATTTCCTACCTGAAAAGAGCGCTTTGAATTTTTAAGATTCTATACAATTGTTGTAATCCTTTTAATGCCACTTTCAAAACAAAGTGCCTCATTTAGAGTTTGGCAATGTAGTAAACAAATGTCGGTAATGGAATTACTTCAATTTTACCCACCACCAAGTTTGAAAACCGAAACTCGCTAGAAACTGCAGCATGCATTAACTATGACATTCAGTAACATGCTATCGCCAACGGGGAATAATTGAATGGTGCACTTAACTCTAATTCATCCAGACCCTTCCTGTTACCCCATGCTTACCCCTTGCAGTAAGAGTATTTAAATGTGGTGGTATTTTCACAAAAAATACTGCCAAACTCTTTTAGAGGCCAATGGTGTGATTTCCGTCCTTGGTTCTTCTAATTAAATACCACTAATATTTTTAAGTGGAAATCATATATTTTGTTCTTCATTTCCAGGAAGGCATGGAAAATCCTTGTTGCTAATGAACCTCCCTTTTCTGTTTAAGTTAAAATTGAAATAGCAGATACATTGGGGCTGATTATGTGCCGAAAATAGTGGACTTGCACGCAAAATCGATTCATGGAACACAATGTGCCTGGTTTACCAGGGACTTGTGAGGAATCCGCGCCAGTGCAACACGTAACTGTGACACCACGAACACCTTGCATGAGATGCCAAGCGAAGGCGCGCCCGTGTCTGCGCAGTCACCTAAAAAGGGGGCAGAACACGTGGAATGGGGACCAACAAGCGAAAATGTGGGTGTAACGAGGGAAGTCCCACACAAAAATTCTGTCAACGCCCATACACGCACTAAATACCCGTATTCATGGAATTGAATGGGGCCAGGGCGTGGAAAAATACGTGCAAATCCTGAAACACGTACGCCATGCAATAGCTGGCGCAAATGTCAATGCGCACAAAAACAAATGCATAAAAATCCTGCACGATCAACACACGCGCATATACAGCTACGATGAATGTACCATGTATCTCAGCAGTGATCGTGGGACACCTCAGGAGGAGGAGGAGGAGGTTGGCCAGGGCCCAGAATTTTCTACCAAGGTCCAGCCTTTTTGGGAGGCCTCATGACCAGGTCTATGGCAGTTATAGATTTCCACCTCATATAATCTACGACCTGGTCATGGAGTGGGAAGATGACCTTACATCACCCACCCTGTTCTCCCAAACACTGAGCCCCTTGCAAAAGGTGCTCACTGTTCTGCATTTGTTAGCCACTGTGTCATTTCAACAGACCCCAGCCACAGTTGGGGGCATTTCACAGCCCACACAGTCACACTGCCTACACCAGGTGTTGGCAATTATGACTGTGCATGCCTCAGTCCGCAGGCACATCTACATGCCCAGAACACTGGCAGAAAGGCAGGCCGTGGTTCAGGATATTTATGGGGTGGCGCACTTCCCCAAAATGATTGGTGCCATTAATTACATCCATGTTGCTCTACGTCTACCTGGGGCAACAGAGGACATTTATCGCAAAAGAAAACATCGGGCCTCCATCAATGTGCAGGTTGTATGTGATGCCACAGGCATCATTACTTCTGTATATGCTAACTATCCTGGGTCCACCCATGATAGTTATATATTCAGAATGTTGCATTGTCGAATTCATGGCAACACATGGCTCATTGGTAAGTATGAATGGCCATGCACATGCATACATGTCAGACACAGAAAAATAGACACCAATGTCAAACATTCTCACCTCTCCAGGGGACAGTGTCTACCCTCTGAGCACCTACATGATGATGCCAATACGCAACCCTGCCACACTTGCCCAGGTAAGATACAACACAGCCCACATTGCAACTTGGGCCATAGTGGAGCGCACATTGGGAGTGCTGAAGTCACGTTTCCACTCCCCGCTCCCTTGAGCCCTCTGGTGGTGAGTTGCCATGTGCACCACCACTAGTGTTCAGGATCATTGTGGTTGCATGTGTCCTGCACAATGTTTCAATGCGGTGTGGCATACCGGTGGACATGGTGGTGCCCCTACATCCATCTCCACAGACACGCCACTTGCGTATGGCTGGGCAAAGGGCACATGGAGAGGCTGCCCATACCCAGCTTGTGGCTACTTTTTTCACCTAAACCCCATCCCCTGCGGAGTGCACACACCATGCGGTGTAACACAGGGGGAGTAGTCACCAATGTATGTTAAAACATACTACAAGTTCTGTATGTTTTTATTGAAAGCAGAATAATAATGTTGTTATCTAAGTCACCTGTGATCCATCCTTTTGATCTGATATAGGGATCCCTTACACATTTCATGTGCCATTCAATGATGACAATGAGCCAATCGACAGTGCTCACAAAACCACCCTGCGAATGTGCCCCTGCAAGTGCTAAATTGTGTGCATCCCTTACAACTTAAAAGACATTCCTCTCTTACCACCACAAGTAAAACAATGACACCACTACCAACATGCCAGACCTTCCATTAACTCACATCTGTGTCACTCAAGCTACCATATGTCATGTCAAATTAACAACATACTGTGTCACTGTATGGCACGTCATGTAAAAGGATCTACCAAAATACCTCATGCACAAGGCAAGTTTCTCAAAGAGCTGAAGGATGGATTGAACAAGGGATGAGAAAGAACACATGGACAGAGCCCTAGAATCACTGAAACCACAATAGTCACTCATGTCTGCCTCTGTGCATGTCACACAATCAACAGTGGCAGCAACAGTGATTATGTTTGATGATGAAGCGTCAGTTTCATCAAGTGCATGAATGTGCCACCATGCAGGGAGCCAGGACAGGGTCGAACAGACAGACACCAAACATGCATGATCAGGAGTAAGTGAACAGATGTTTATAGGGGCTTGGTATTTGGAGGGTGGTAACAAGTTCAGGGCTGTTTCAAGTGCGTCCAGCCAGTGGATGCATGGGTAAGTGCAGGGAGATGCAACTTTCTCGGGTCATTCCACAAGTGCAGTGATGATTACACCAGCCCAGGTCACATAGGCAACTGCAGATAGTAATCAAGCGGCAAGCACAGAAGAATGGAGAGAGTGAGAGAGCAGAGGGATCACTTAGCAGGGAAGAGGAGAGAGAGAAGGAAGAGTAGAAGATGAAACACATGAGCAGGTCATGGAACTTAAGGATATGAGGCCCCAAACAGAGGGTGGCAGGATGGGTATTCATGGGTTTGCCCCCTGCTGACGATAAAGATACCCCAACAACAATCTCCATCAAGAACTGGCTCACCTGAAGAAGGTCGGAGTAACATGATGAAATGGCTCTGGAGGGACAGCAATGAGGTATGAATGGTATCCGGTCATATTTTCGAAAACATATTTTCGAATTACCATTTTGTCAAAATCATTTTGCCTAAAAAATGTATTCGAATGTTTTTTTTATTTTATGTTTTGTTTTGTTTTGTTTTGTTAGTAAAATAAAAGTGTAAATAAAAAAACGGTGGTTTGGGGGGGGAACCCCCCATTTAAAAAATAAAAGGAAAAAAAATGTTTTTTTTTCTCCAGCAAATTGTTGTTGAGAAAATGCTGTTCCAAAATATTGTATTCGAAAATATCACTATAAACCGTATGAATATTAGCAGATAGTACGCAGGCCCCACAAATCCCTGTGTACAATGCGTACTTCCTATGACTCAACACTTCCTGCCACGGCTAGGCAGTGAAGGACAATCAGTGACAGACAGATGTTTTCTCTGGCCTTGACATCAAGCGTAATCATTGCGGTCTTGTTCAGAATGAATTACACAGGGTGTGGATTAGATGCATGGAGTTTGAGCGAGAGGCAGTAGCATTAGTGCGACCTACCTAAAATCAGGGCTGTGGAGACAGTGACCTGTTGTTTGAAAGTGGGAAAAGGTGCAGTACCTCAGAGGAGGTGTAGCAGATAGTTCTACTTCCAAGAGATGACTGAAATGGGTCATGAGAAGGAGAAATTTGAGGCAAACATGACCATAATCATCAACATCTGTGCAGGTGGTAATGGCTGTATGCCCAAGGGAGTCTGACCACACAGAAAGTGGGAAAGCTGGTTCTAGGGCCTCAATGCAAATGAACCCAGACCTGCTGGAGTCAAGGCAGAGGCATTTGGATCACTCCATGAATGAATCATGGACAGACTGTCAGATATGCATGATGAAGATGATGTAGTTGAGGGTAGCATGAAATAAAGTACTGTGTCATCCACATCATGCTTCAATCCAGGGGTGAAAGTGCATATAACACGTGCAAAGTCAGCCATGTACACGTAGAATCACTACGGGTATAGCGAACATCTCTGTTTAACACGACTTTTAGAAAGAGCCATAGAAGATTGAAAACTTTAGTTGGGCATGTGGGATGGATGGGCAGAAGGTAATGAGGTTAACCACACCATAGCTTGATCCATGAACCATGTGCACCATACACACAGTAGTGTATACAAGCTACATTTGTGGATGCCAACAACTAACATGCCTGTAAAAACTGTAACCTTACCTAACTATCAATGTAAAATAACGAGTTGCGAGTTGGTTGTTCCCACCAGCTCAAGGGAAGAAGTCGTCCTTGAAGGGCTTCTCTGTTGAGCGAGTTTCAGGCAATTCGGACCTGCAGCAGGGCTACAGCGGTGGACCAGGAGTTGCAGCAGTCATCTTCCTTCAGCTCGTCTTCAGTTCTTTCGTTCCAGTGGTCGACTCTGCTTTCCAAGTCCCAGAGACCTGCTTTTAAACAGTTTTCCCCCCATTCATTCCAGCCTAGCTATCACTCACCCAGCAGGGTGGCTTTACTTGCTGGACAGTCAGCCAGCCAATCACATCAGAGTGCATTCAGGTCTCCTAGGAGACTTAGCACAGGGAGTTTCAGGCATTTCCCTCACATCCTGTCCACCCAGACACTCAGCCCTGAAGCCTGTCAAAGGCCAACGAACAAAGGGGCCAAACCTGGCTTGGCACACATGGTTAAACACAACAAGGAGCTTTCTTAAAAGAAACGGCGAAAAAAGTTGACCAGAGTCTGTTTTTACAGATAGGTCTTGGGTGCCATATTGCAAAACATGGCAGACCCGATTTTTAGATACTGGTGTTTGCGGTCGGGAAAAATCATGGTAGTTTGTTGGAAAACCACTGCCACCAGCCATTTCAAGAGGAAAGGGTAACATTTGACTGTTACATGAGTGTTTAGACACAGGGGATGCTAGGCAACCCCTCAAGCAGTCTATAGGAAGATAGTGTGTGCTGGGTCTATGAATTTAAAAAGACTAGCAAAGTCAATTTAACTTCAATGCTCTGGGAGACGGTATTCAGTCCGAGAGAAGGTATTTAATCCTTGGGAAGTCTGAAAGACACCCCTGTGCCACTGCACTGAAGGTGCAGTATGACACACAAGAAAAAGATAATGCCTCTGGATTTGTTTAAAACTCCATATCCAAAGAACACAAAAGTAAAACACACATCAAAATACATGAAAGAGTGGGAAAAAAAGGCTCACACACTTTCCAGTTAAAAATTAAAATCACAGAAATCCAGCAAAGTTGCTGGGGGTCTCAAAAGCTAAGAGAAATTAGCACATTCTTAAGAATAACACTCCCCCCCACCCCCATTGTAAGGGACGGGAGGATGTAATCCACTCCTGGATGAATCTTCTTACTCCAGTCAGTCAAACATCCTGGAGAGACCATCAGCATTTTGGTGGTGACACCCAGACCTGTGTTCAATGGAAAAATTAAACCCTTGCAGGCTGATTGACCATCTCAGTAGTTTAGGGTTTTCTCTTTTCATTTGCATCAACAATCTCAAGGGTTGGTGGTCAGTCTGAATCACAAAAGTAGATCCATACAAGCATGGTCTAAACTGCCTCAGTGACCACACAATAGCAAAACATTCTCTTTCAATGGTTGCCCACCTTGTTTCAGGTTCCTTCAGCTTCCTGCTGATGAAGCAATGGGGTGCTCCCTACCTTTCTCATCCAGCTGACTCAGAACTGCACCTATACCTGTATGTGAAGCCTCAGTTTGCACAATGAAGGTTTGGTTGTAGTCAGGATATCTTAGAACTGGAGCATGAGAAAGGGCTTTTTAAGGCCTTAAAATGCTTTAGTACACTCCTCATTCCACCTGACCATTTTTAGGAAATGTGGGTGAGGAGATGACATTCAAGGCAGAAGCTATGGTCCTGTAGTTCTCTATGAAGTTCCTATAATAACCTGTGAGGCCTAGGAAGGCTCTCACTTGGGTTTGAGTAGTAGGGGTGGCCCAGTTTTGTACAGCTTGTACCTTGCTAGGCAATGGCCTGATTTCACCTCCTCCTACCTCATGTCCAAGGTAGACCACTTTACTCTGACCAATTTGACACTTACTCGCCTTTATGGTCATATGGGCCTGCTCAAGAGCCTTCAAAACATATCCTAAGTGGTCAACATGTTCTTTCCAGGTAGGGCTGAACACTGCAATGTCATCCAAGTATGCCATGCAAAAATCCTCCATCCAATTCAGAACTTGATTAACCATCCTTTGGAATGTTGCAGGTGCATTCTTTAGTCCAAGTGGCATTACGTTAAACTGGTAGAGGCCTGCTGGGGTTGAGAATGCAGTTTTCTCCTTGGCATGGTCTGTCAGTGCTGTTTGCCAATAGCCTGAAGTGAGATCAAATGTACTGAGGTACTTGGCTTTACCAAGTTTGTCCACCAGTTCATCTGTCCTGGGTAAAGGATGGGCATCAGTCTTTGTGACTGCATTAAGAGCTCTATAGTCCACACAGAATCTCAAATCCTTGGATCCTGCCTTTGGCACTAGTACAACTGGACTAGACCATGGACTTGTAGATGGCTCTATTAGCCCGAGATCAAGCATCTTGTTGACCTCCTCCTTTATGTGGGTTCTTACATGATCTGACATCCTGTAACCTCTGCTTTTTACAGGTAAACAGTCAGCAGTGAGAATAACATGCTGGCCCCAAGGGGTCAGGCCTGGTGATAGTGAAAACAGGGAGGCAAACTGATTTAACAGAAACATGCACTCCTCCTGTTGTTCCAGTGTCAGATTAGAAGAGATATTGACTCCTTCTATCTTCTCATCTAAAGGATGTCCTCTGAGTAGGTCAGGTAGAGCTTCACTCTCCTCCTCTTGAGCTGAAGCTAGAAACAAAACTCTCACATCAGGTCTTGAGACATAAGCTTTTAGACGGTTGGCGTGAAAGATCCTGGGAGCCTCCTTAGGATTGCCTAAGTCCACCAGATGGTTGACCTCTCCAGGTTTTTCCACAACCTTGAAGGGGCCTATCCACTTTTTCTGTAAGGCCCTCTGCCTTGTATGTACCATAACTAGAACTTGCTGGTCTTGAGTAAACTCAACCATTTTGGCCTTCTGGTCATGCCAATGCTTCACCAGAGCCTGACCTGCTTTCAAGTTATCTGATGCTTCTGCCATCATGTGTGACATTCCTCCGGAGACCTATCACATAGTCAGTGACTCATGTGGGCTTGGGGAAGGAGCACTCTCCAACCACTCCTTAATTAGGGCCAATATAACTCTAACTGGAAGGCCATAGAGAAGCTCAAAGGGACTAAATCCGGTCTGCGTCGGGGCTGCACTGAGAGTCCCCTCCATGGTTCTGAGGCGACCCGCCTCCTCAACGGCCCCCCTTCTCCACTACGTTGAGCCCTTAGGTGCCTCCAGCTACACCTGGAACCAGCTTTAAGACGTCCTGTGTTTCCACCTTCCCCGCGACTGATCTTCGACCCCTGCGTTGTGGTAGCGCTCTTCATTCTACTCTGATTCTACTACCTACAGCGATCCGCTGGTCTCCCCCAGCCACCACTTTGAGTACCTTCTCCTTATGACTTTGTGGGCCCTGCTGGTCATCTCTCTGCACTGGATCTGTAACCCTTGTATCCTGTTTGCTCACACTCAGACACAGCGGCCTGAATCCGCTACTCACGTTCTTGCCTTAGGCGTCAGTTCTCCTCCAACCACAACCTCGAGTGCCTACTCCCTCTCTCCCTATTGATTTCACCTGGTCATCCTTCAGTACTGAGCCTCTGACCTCCTTGCTACAATTTGGACATCCACCTCGCTTTCCTGCCTCAAGCACCTGGACTTCTCCTACCGCAGTCTAGAGAACCTACACCCTCTGAATCTCTTGGCTCCTCCCAGCTGTCTCTCACCTCTGACTCGAGTCCACCTTGTTCGCCATCCCCAATTGGACTCTCCATCTTGAATCCCCAGTACCTGATCCCACTGACCCTATGCGATCCGCCATATCTCCCTTCCACCTCCCCCTCCTCCCCTCTCCCATCCCTTCCCCCTCCTCCTCTCCCTTCTACTCTCCTCTTTCCTCCTTATGCCTAGAACCCTTCACTATCCTCCCACCCACTCCCGCAGCCACCCCCTTCCCCCTCTCTCCGTTCTTACCTTCTCTACCCCCCACTGCCAAACACGCTGCCCTCATGAACATTGCTCTCTGGAACGCCAGATCCATCTGTAACAATGCCGCTGCTACCCTTGATCTATTTTTCCGTCTTAACCTCATTTCCTCTGCCTTACTGAAACCTGGATTCCTCCTCATAACACCTCTGTCCCCGCTTCCTTCACGAACTGACCACAAAAGTGATGGGTGGAAGGTTTCGAATGAATCTAAACCACTGGCAATTGCTCTGGGCAACCTTCCACACCACCGTTTTTTAGCCCGTCTGCGCCATTGAGAAAGGGGACCCGCTTCCTTCACAACCTCCTCTTTTTCTTTCCTCCATGCCCCCCACCCCTCTGGCCGTGGTGGTGGCGTCAGTCTACTGTACCACTCCAAATACATCTCCTCCTCTTCATCTCCAACTCTCTCCTCTTTCCCTTTCTTTGAATTGAATTCCTCCTCAAGTCTTTCTCCTCTCCCCATCCTATTTCCTTCCTGATCATCTATCGTCCCCCTGTCCCCGTCTCCTCCTTCTTTGAAGACCTAGAACATCTCCTCTCTCCTATTTCCACCCCCCCTCTCCTCTAACTGTACTTGGCGACTTTGATATTCATCTTCCTTCTCCCCCAATCTTCTCCCCTCCTCTCCATCCTTGATTCCTACCTCCTCTCCCCCCTGTCTTCATCCCCTACACACTCCTCTGGTTCCACTCTTGACCTCATCGTTAACTCCTCCTATCCCTCCTCCCCTGTCTCTTCTCTTCCTATTTATCTATCTGACCATGCATTACTCTCGTTCTTCCTTTCTCCTCTCTCACCCTCCAATAATACTAATCCCTCCACTCCACTCTACTCACATCGTGACCTGCGTGATTTTGATACTGCCCTCTTCTCCCATACTTGCTCTTCTTTTCTTCCATCACACGAAGACTTTGCACTACTCTCTCCAGATGATGCTCTCTCTTCCCTTTCATCTTCTATCACCACTGCCCTAGACCAAGTCCACCCCCTTTCTTTCTTCCACCATACTCAAAAACCTTCTCAACCCTGGCTTACTTCCCATCTCCGCTCTATGCGGCGCCTTCTCAGGCAACTAGAGAGACTTTGGCTCAAAACTCCCTCGCTTTCTAATCAAACCTCTTACTTCTCTTACCATGCACTTTACAATTCTTGTCTTACAACAGCCAAATCCTCCTACTACTCTAACCTTCTTCAGTCTCAAGCCTCTCATCTTCGTGAGATTTTTCAAACTCTTTCCCATCTTCTCTCTCCTCCCATTCCTGATCCCTCATCCAATTCCACACTTTCTCCCTCTGACTTTGCCAACTTCTTTTCCTCCACAATCATCACACTCAGGCAAAAGATTAACTCCCTCTCTGACTCCCTCTCTCCTCCTCCCCCTCTCCTCCATCTTCCACCATGTCTGTCTTCACATCTGTTTCCCCTTCTGATATCTCCTCCCTTCTATCCAAAGCCCACTCCAAGTCCGCCCTCTCTGACCCTCTCCCCTTTGTTCTCATCCCTAAAATCTACCCTCTTATTGTCCCTTACCTGACCACTTTCAACTCCTACTTCTCCTCATCTATCTTTCCCTCTGCTTTCAAACATGCAACAATTATTCCTATTCTTAAGAAACCCTCTACTGATCCACTGGTCACTGCTAACTACAGACCTATCTCTCTTCTGCCTTTCCTTTCTAAACTACTTGAACGACTTGCCTACTCTCAACTCTCTTCCTTTGTCTCTACTTCCTCTCTCCTTCCTCCTTTCCAATCTGGCTTCCGTCCCAAACATTCCACTAAAACGGCTCTCACCTCTATTCTCAATTCGTTCCTCTCTGCTCGTCATGCTAAGCAATCCTCTATTCTTATTCTCCTTGATCTCTCTGCGTCTTTTGACACTGTCGATCATCCACGCCTGCTCCATACTCTCTCCTCCTTCGGGTTCAAAGACCCTGTTCTAAAATGGCTATCCTCTTACCTTTCCGCCCGTTCCTTTGTTGTTTCATGGGAAGGCCAGACCTCCCCTTCCTTCCCTCTAATTTACGGTGTTCCTCAAGGCTCTGTACTTGGCCCTTTCCTCTTCTCTCCCCACACCTCCCTCATTGCCCTTGTTATCTCCTCCTTTGGCATCTCCCATCATTTCCATGCGGACAATCCTCAACTCTTTCTCTCTTTCTCTTCCTTCACACCTGACATCCATCTTAAACTTTCCTCTTGTCTCACAGCCATTAAGAACTGGATGTCCTCCTGCTTTCTCTCTCTCAATACTGATAACACCAAAGTCCTTTTCTTCCCCTCTAATACTCTTCCCCCTCCCTCTCCTCCCCCTTTTATCCATTTTCCTCCCTCTGATCTCCCTATTTCCACCCACGCTCGCAATCTAGGTGTTCTATTTGACACCTCTCTCAACTTTTCACAACACATTTCACTCACCTCCCGCACCTGCCCATACCACCTCCATAACATTTGCAAAATCCGTCCCTCCCTCACTTTCCACGCTACTAAACTCCTAATCTCCTCACTCACCTTTTCCCGCCTCTTCTACTGCTCCTCTCTACTCTTCGGACTTCCCTCTTCTCAGCTTGCCCCTCTTAAATCCATATACCACTCTGCTATTCATACCCTTTGTCTCCTTACCCCCCGTGATTCCATCTCCTCTTCGCTCTCTCACCTTGGCTGGCTACCTTTCCACCTAAAACTAAAATTCTACTTTCTCTGCCTTGTTTTAAAATCCCTCCATGGTCTTGCTCCTCCTTATCTCTCCTCACTTATCTCCTTCTACTCCCCCTCTCGCTCCCTTCGATCCACTGACCACTTCCTTCTCACTGTACTTCCTTCCCCCTGTGCTTCCTCCCGGTTCCGCTCCTTCCATCTTCTTGCTACTCTGCACTGGAACTCTCTCACCCTCCCAATCCGCTCTTCCACTACCCTGACCACATTCCGCACTTCCCTTAAATCCCTTCTCTTCCATTCCCCACCGTGAAGCCCCCCTCTGCCCTCTCGACTACCCCCCTGGTTTTCCCCTCTTTAATTCCTCTCTCCCCTCTCCCATTACACTCTCTATCCCTTCCTTCTACACCCATTCAATCCTTCTCCTGGCCCCGCAACACTCCAATTCCCACTCCACTTCCCCCCTCTCAGTTAATTGCTCTTTGCACTGTTTTATGGAATGATTTAAGTTGTAATTTTTGCTCACAATGTTAATTGTTATTATTTCTGTGTATTTGTTGTTCCATCGTACAGCGCTTTGGTGTAAAGCGCTCAATAAATAAACAAATCAATCAAATCCAACTCCCTCCTGAGAGACTTCTCTACAAGCAAATAGAAGGCATGGCAGTAGAAGGTCACACTTTGTCCTAAGGGGTTCCTCTAAAGAACCTATAATGCTCTTCCTTGTTCGGTTAAACCTTTCTACCTATCCATTTGTCTGAGGATGGTAGGCAGTTGAGAACTTGTAAGTTACTCCACAGTTCTTCCACATGGCCTGCATGTGGTGGGACATAAAATTGGATCCCCTGTTAGAGATAACTTCCTTAAGAAAACCCTCCCTAGAAAAAATACCAAGTAGAGCCTTAGCAACAGCCTGAGCTGTAACAGTCCTCATAGGTATTGCTTCAGGATACCTAGTAGCATGGTCTACTACAACCAGGATAAACCTGTTTCCTGAAGAGGTTGTAGGGTCTAAGGGACAACAATGTCAATTCCTACCCTCTCAAATGGGACTCCCACCACTGGGAGAGGCACCACGGGTGCCTCATTCTTGGCTCCACTCTTGAAAGATGTCTGACAAGTGTGACAGCTCCTACAGAATATATCTAATTCCGACCCCAACTTAGGCCAGTAGAAATACAGTGAAAGCCTTTCCTTAGTCTTCTTGAAACTCAAGTGACCAGCCAAAGGAATCTCATGGGCTAACTGTAGGAACTGTTGTCCGCTTTCCAGAGGCACTGCAAGTCTTCTGTTGTCCCCTGGAATAGACTCAATAGGCTCACTGTAGAAGAGGCCATCCTCCGAGTATAGCCTATGCTTCCCTGGATCTTGCACTTCCAGCTCAGAATCTGCCTATTGGCGATGACCTTCAAGAGTAGGACACTCTTTTTGACCTTTGCTGAAGTCTGACCTACAGGGTCCATCTTCTGCCAGTAAAGACTGCAGCTCAGGATGGTCTACAGGATCCAGATCTTGAACATGAGCAAGGTCCTCTTCCAGCTCTGATTCCTCAGCAGCTGATTCAACCACAATAGTTTGTTCCTCACACGCAGCCTCAGCTGGTGTAGGAGTCACAGGTGTGACTTTGGACAGTCCTCTCGGGGATGTTTTTGTTGGTTGCACAGGAGTTCTGGATTGCTTCTTCCTTGAGGCTTTAGGGTTCCCTTTTTCCTCTTTCTTCTTAGAAATTTCAGTCAGTAAGTCCTGTGGACCGGGGGTTATAGTTTCCTCTATAATTTCCCCTGCAGACCCCTTAAGGTACTCTCTCTGGCCTTCCTTGTCTGCTCCTTTTTCCTCTTGCTGGGAGGCCTAGGGGTGCTTGATACAACTCGAAGCGTTTTTAAGTCATTTCCCAACAGGACTTTCCCAGGTACTTCACTCTGCACACTTAGAGGTATCTTTACAGTCATGTCATTGCACTGGAAGAGAGCTGGTAAAAGTGGAAGCATTTGGACAGGGCCTCCAGCAAGCTTAGTGAGGTATTTGGGTGCCTTAGCAACATCATCTACCTTGAAAAATGATTCATCCACTGCAGTAATGTTGGCCTCAGTGTCTCTGATGGCAGGGGTCTCCTGACTATTCACAAGAACACCGTCTTTGTAGTACTCTTTAGTATTTTCTGGAATGGAATTGTAGACATCTAAGTTCTGTTGTTCCCACAGACCCAGGGACACTAAAGAAACACTGGCAGAGACTGTCATGGGTTCCTCTCCCAGTAGGTGAAAGTTTCCACTTGCCATTTGAACTTCATCCTCTGGGGAGAAGGCTAGGGAGCCAGTGTGGATCCCTGAAGGTTTACCCTTACATATGGGATCCCCTTTCACATGGTCATTTGACCCACAATCATAACATTTTCCAAATGTCTTTATGAATGGGGGTTTGGACTGACCCACCTCTGGTTTAGCACCGGGGGTTACAATAGCCTGATTCGGTTTCCATTGTGGCTTACTCTTGTTATGTTTGTGGCCCTATTGTGGATTGCAGGTATTAGAATTCTCTTTGTTATATTTCTTGTGCTGTTTTTCCTCATCCTTCTCCTGAGTTGCCCCAGCATCCTTGTGAGTAGCCCTGTTGGCAACCCACACGTCAGCAGCCCTTGCCAACTTCTTTGAATCAATTTCCTTAGAGTCAGCCAAGTTCTGTTTCAGCTCAGGAGAGCAGGCATCATAGATAGATTCCAACATAAACAGAGTTATCATACCTTCATAGGTTTTAACTCTATAACCCTTAACCCAACCATATAAGTTTTTCAAACATTCACACACCCAGGTAGCCCAAGGGGTACCATCATGCTTTTTGATGGTTCTAAACCTCTAAAGATTCTGGGAAGGAGTTTTTCCAAATGTAGCTATCAAAGCTAGTTTCACACTTTCATACTCCATTCTGTCTATTCTCCCATCTCCATTACATCAGATGCAACTGGGGGTAGCGTAGAAAGAAACCAAGGAATCAGCTGATTCCCTGTAATGTTCTGAATCCCATGGCTATATTCAAAAGTAGCGAGCCAATCCAAAATATGAAGCTTAACCTCATAAATACTTACTGCATCTTTGGGCATACAAGGTCTCTTAGGACTGGAGGACCGACAAGACTCTGTGAGAGAACCATTCTCAAGAGACAATCTTTTCATTTCAAGTGCATGATTCATATCCATTTCTGAGCTTAAGTTCCTGATGTTTGCTTTCCGTTTGCATTTGGATCCTTTTAAATTCTAACTCCATTCTCATCTTCTCAAGAGAGACACATTTAGGACTTAGGGCCTCATTACACGGATGGCGGTGGACCAAGGTGCTATTCGCACCTTGGTCCATGCCGGTAAAATACCGGCACCGCCTAGGTGGAAAGGGGAATTACCGCCCTATTCCAAGGTTGGTGGGGCGGTAATTCCCCCTTCCCCCATTGCCCTTCCCCATTCCCATTTTTGCCCCATAGGGATCTATGGGAATGGGGAAGGTGCTAATTACGGCACAGCAAATTGCGGTACTGTAATTAGCTCCCTGGTCCCTTTGCGGGTTGGTTTTTAACGCCTGCAAAAAGCAGGCGTTAAATTCCCCAACCTGCAAAGGGACCTCGTAGTAAGGCGGTAAGGGTTTACCGGTACCGGTAAAATACCGTTACTGGTAAACCCTTACCGCCTACCGTGTAATGAGGCCCTTAGTGTTGGACCTGATGGGGTCCCTGTGGCTAATGGTTGAGGCCTATGAGCGGGTAGAGGTAAAACAGGGCTTATATTTTGATACTCTTCTGCCTCATCTAACTCATCAATAACATTTGAGTTGCACTCTGAAACATTATCATCTTCCTAATATTTTCCACATTTGCTGCAGGAGTAGGTATATCAGACCCACTTCTCAGACTTTGGTATTCCAACAACTTTTCTATCAGTTCAACCATTTGGCCTTTTACAGTGAGGTGACTAGCTTTACACATCTCTCTCAATTGATCAACTGTTAAAGTGTCTAGGGTCTCCTGTCTGTAGCTATCCATATCAGCCATGATAAAACAATTGCTTTTCTAGTGGTGTTTAGCCTTGTGAGGGGTATTTGAACAAAGGTAAATAGCAGCACTCTAAATGTAATAACTATACTTTTATCCTCACCACTTGCCACCAGTGTTAGGCAGAATCTCATGCAGTCCCCTTTGGGAACTCTACACACAATTAAGACTACAGGTGTAAGTACAATTTCACCTTTGGTACAAGCCTGTACTACACAGTTATGTGGTTGCAGTGGCTGAGCAGCCAGACTTATCTTAAGGGGGAAGTGAGCAGTACAAGATGTTACACAAAGGACTTGCAATTACAGTGGTTAAAACACACACCTACTCAAGGTTTCTTGGTAAAAGAATATACATTTATTTACACAGTCAGTTGGAAAACATTCCACTAGTAAGAAGCAGGTCAATATCACACAATAAAACACTACAATACTAAACCAATATGTTTTTGAACAAGTTAGGCTGCCCTGAAGTGGGAGCAAAATGGCACTTCAGTAACTTTCAAAAGGGGTAGAAAGACAAAGGTTATAAGAATCAAAGCACAATTACTTTCATAGGCATGGCAAATAGTTTCAGTTCACTACAACCAGCAATTCAATTCAATAGGCCTGGGCCAAAGTCAATGGTTCAGAGTCTTGGATAGGATAGCACAATTCTGGTAGTAAATGGTTAAGTCTTTGCCAATGTTCTCAGAAGTAGTTTGTCAGAAGAAAAGTTATATATCCGTTTAGGGGAGAACAAGCCTCAAAAGATGGGAAAGTTTCACAAACTTTCACTGCAGAAGAAATAATTTCTTTACTGTACTTGTACAGTACCTTAGAATGAAGAAAAGCTGTAGATGAGTCAGTTGTTCGTGGCAGTTCCTTCAGATCCTGCTGTTCCTGAGCTTAAGTCATGGGGACAAGAAGGAGGATGTTGGGAGGTTCCTGCACTTCCCAGGGAAGAGGCCACAAGCTTGGCAAAAAGTTGCTTTAAAGTGTGAGTGCCTTAAAGTCCATGAACTGGTATCCTTCTCACTGGCTATCTGGTTTTCAACAGCACTCTGAAGAAAATTCGACCAGTATAGAGACGTGTGTCCAGGTGGCTTTTGAGTTGGATGTTCCCACCAACCCAAAGGAAGAATTCGTCCTTGAAGGTCTTCTATGTCGAGGGAGTTTCATGCAAAGAACACAAAAGTGAAAACACACATCAAAATACATGAAAGAGTGGGAAAAAAGGTAAAAATTAAAATCCTAGAAATCCAGCAAAGTTGCTGGGGGTCTTAAAAGGTAATGGAAATTAGCACATTCTTGAGAATTCTCCCTTACATGGACATCAGCTGCCCCTGGGTTTCTATGTACCTGGGGGGACGATGACAGCTACCGATGAAGCTCCCGGACCCTGGGTTGTGGGGACACCAGCTACCCCTGCAGTTGCCTGCACCTGGGTGGTGTGGACCGGAGCTTTGCATGGACGTCCCTTTCCCTTTGAGGGATGGACATCAGCTGCCCCTGGGTGTCCGTGTATCTGGGAGGAGGGGGCGACCACAGCTACTGCTCAAGCTCCCTGACCCTGGGTGGTGGGGACAGCTGCTGGACCTGCAGGTGCCTGCACCTGGGAGGTGGGGACATCAGCTGCACCTGCAGCTCCCTGACCCTGTTGGGGGGGGCAGAGATCTCTCTGCACACCCTCTGCCCCTGGAGGTGGGACAACCAGTTCCAGCTGTACGTCCCTGACCCTGGCCACCTCTGCCACCTTTCCCTCTTGGGGCCTTCTCACTCATGGTACAGATGGACTTGTTAAATGGAAGGCACACCAAGTAATTGCCCTGCGCAATTGGAGTGAAGGGACAGTGTATGTGATCTTAAACGTACTCGTAAGGTGCAGCAGACTCAATATTACCCCTGGTGAAAAGAAATATTGGACGCGTAATGCACAGGCACCCCAAAAATAAAAAATACATGTGCATGGTAGCTCCCGTAAAAAGAAAAAGCGTTCCGCGACAGCACCCAGCAAGACAGAAAATGAATACGCGAAGCCCAGGAAAGCTACTTTAAAGATAATAATGGAGGTATGTAATATACAGGGGCACCCAGAATATGAATAATCCGTACACGACTCACTGTTAGCCTCTGAAAAAAGAAAAGTCCACACATGTGTGCGCAGAGGCAAATCCTCACCAAAATAAGAAGTTTGCACTGTCATGGTAGTGAACGAATTGCATGGCATGCAAAAATTCTCTGAAATGCATTTGTCTGTCCACTCCAATTCTCACATGCAGTTGGATTTTCTGCTATGCACTTCTTAATCCCGAGTCTGAATGCCAACGCCCAGCGCGTGTCACGTTACTTACGCGATGAGGACCTTTCCTCTGACTTCACATGTATGCACTAATTTCAAACGGGCAGAGTAACTGTCACTCTGTCTCCAACTGCCCATGCAATAGACATGGGAGACCCACACTCCTGCCTACAAGCCTTTTTACCTGCTTCCTACTGCCCTGAGCTGCCTCCAACCGAGCCATCTTCTGCTGCCTGCCCACTGTGTGTGCCTGCTGGCTGCCTGCCCTGCAATTTGCGTACCTGCTATCCAGCCATTACCAGTGTTCCTATACTTGGCCCTGTGACCACCTCAGCTGATTCAGAAGACTTCCAACATGCCACAACATCACCAGCACTCCACAGCCCAGCCCCAAGACCACCTTGCCAATCCACACCTGCCTCTGGGTTTGCCATGTCTCAAGCAACATCATCAGAGGTAAGTTGCAACCCCACGGCAGCGAGGCAGAGGGCTGTCAACTGCAGTGCCAATGAAGTTGACATCCTGGTGGAACAGTCCTTGGGTATTATGATGCCCTCTTCAACACCCCAAAACAAGTCATCAAGGAAGGACAGACAATGATCTGGAACCGGATCGTGGATGCCATCAATGCATATAAGGGTGACATCCAGGGACTTTAGACACACGCACAAGCGCTGGGAGTACCTACAATCCAGGACCCGCAACAAGGCCCTGCGCTTACTCCAAGCCGGTGCCAACAGAGGGGTGCGCAGCCACAGGATCAACAACACAGACATGCGGGTCCTGGAGAAGTTTTACTGGGCGCAGCACAACAGGTAAGTGATTTGCAGCAATGTCTGGAGTCGTCAGGTGAGTGTCCATGTGTTGCTGGGCTCCACAGTGCATGTGCATTTTCATGTATGTTGGGAGTGTGCACCTTCGGCTTACAGCAAGGATGCGTCTTGTATGGATGTCTGCATGCATGTCACAGACAGTGCTCTACCTGTGAGCAGTGAACCATGTGTAATTTCAATGGTATTACATTTGATTTGTCTGTTGTACTGCAGCATTTCACAATGTGAATGTGGTTTGTTACATGTGTCTGAGACGTGCTTGTGTGACAAATGTGACAGATGAGGTGGTGTTTGCAACCTCATGTGTATGCATGCTGTTTATGTGTATGTATCAAAGATGCGATTGTCTGACTGGCCATCACTCATGGATGGATGAAACAGGTGCATTTCAATGTGTGATGTAGTCATGTTGTGGGATTGCCATTGAGGGTACTCTGATGTAATTGCTCATTGCACTGATTGAGGACTGTTAGGTGATGTGTGTGCATGACATGTGTATGTTCACATGATGCATGTGTGTGTAGCATGCAAGATTGATAGGTGTGACAGTGCCATGTCCCCAGATGTGATTGTTGTGATGGACAGACATGTATGTGCATGTATGTACATTGCATGTACATGTGTGTTGTGGAGGGGGATGATGGTTGTACCCTTTAGCAGTGTACTTCATGTGGAATTTGTTGATGCCAAGCACACATCTGTGCAGTACCCTGATGTTTGTTTTCTATGTCTCCTTATCTGCAGTTGTGTTGGAAGAAGAGGGCGGACATGCTGCTGTGGAGCAAGGCAGCAGGGATGCCTCCATCAGGCAGAGGCGCAAGGCCCAGCTATGCTCCCTGGACACAACATCATCGGGGAACGAGGAAATAGTGCTGCGTCTGGACCATCAGCCAAAGCTGCTGAGGAGAAGTCCAAGAGGGCGAAGGTGGACGTGGCCTCCTCAGCAGCGGGGGGACAGTTGAGGCAACACAGGGGCGATCTAGTATGGTAGATGCTTGGGAGTCATCCAGGATGGCGGGGGAGGAGGAGGAGAGGGCCGTAGTAACCCAGCCCATGGGGTCAGGTGGGAGTGGTGAGGTGAGGGTGACTACTGTAATCCTGCCACTGGGGCATATGGCTGTGCAGGACACCGTGGAGGTGCCTGTGCAAAATCCTGTCCCTGGAACAGCGACTACAGCTGTATGCACCTGCCAGCATGCTTCAACCCGGACGTTGCCCCAGGTGTCAGATGCTTCCACCCAGAATGACAGCCCAATGCCAGCTGCTGTTGCCATTCGGGACAGCATGGTCCCCCTGCTGGTCAGTGTTCGGAGGCGTACCGACGACATATGTGATGAAGTGCAGGCTTCCTGTCACGATGATGTCTGGCTTCTCCTAAACTGGCAAGCAGCATTCCTGGTCTCGACTGTGCTGCGTGGGCTGTCCACTAATGCAACCCCCTCCTTGTCTTGCTGTAACGGCTCCCATAGCCATGCTTGAGGCATCTGTTTCCACCAGCTATGGGAGATCAGGGCGAGGGTGGCGTAAGATTGGGGCAGATGTGAATCTTGCTTTGAGTTCCTGGAAAGCCTCCTTGGCTTCTGTTGTCCACTGGAACTTTTTGTTGCTTTTCCTTAGCAATGATGTGATGGGATGCACGATTTGCGAAAATCCTGGGATGAACCGGCGGTAGAAGTTTGCAAAACCCAGCATACTTTGAACCCCCTTGAATGAATTTGGGGATGGCCAGTTCAGGATAGCATCTACCTTGTGTACATCCATTTGGATTCCATTCGGGCTGAGAATAAAGCCCAGTAATTCCACCTCGGAGATGTGGAATAAGCACTTTTCGAGCTTGGCGTAGAGCTGGTGTTGACAGAGTTTCTCCAATACTGATCGGACGTGTTTAACGTGGTCCTGCTTTGATGCGGAATATACTAGAATATCATCGATGTACACTAGAGCACAGACATCAATCATTTCCCATAGGACATTGTTCATGAAGAATTGAAATGCTGCAGACGCGTTGCAAAGGCCAAACAGCATTACTTCATATTTGTACAAGCCGTATTTGGTGCGAAAAGCAGTTTTCCATTCATCCCCCTGTTTTACGCGAACAAGGTGATATGCCCCCCTCAGGTCTAGTTTTGTGTAGATTTGGACATCTTTGACTTGATCAAGCAATTCAGAGATCAGTGGCAGGGGGTAGCGGTTTTTTACAGTAATCTGGTTCAGTGCGCGATAGTCGATGCACTTTCTCAAGTCCCCCTCCTTTTTTAGTACGAAGAATAGAGAACTGGCTGCTTGAGACTTTGAGGGACGGATGAGCCCGTTGGCCAGGTATTGGTCAAGATAGGCCTTCAGGTGCTGGTTTTCTGATTCTGTGAGTGCGTAAATTCACCCACAAGGGATTTGTGCGCCGGGTATCAGGTCGGTTTGGCAATCGTATGGTCTATGCAGTGGCAGGGTATTAGCCTGTTCTTTCTAAAAGACATCTTGAAAGTCCTGGTATTCACTTGGGGGGGTGACGATTGCCACAGTCACAAGCGTGGAGGTTCTGGTGTCTGTTGGTTGTTTCTCTTGGCGATCACATGTGTGGGCGCAAGTCTCGGGAAAGGCCAATTCTTTTGCTTGCAAATCGATTCGAGGATTGTGAGCTACCAACCATGGCATTCCCAAAATCAACCGGAACTGTGGTGCCTTAATGAGGCCAAAAATGATAGATTCTTGGTGTCCATCCTGGCACAGAAGGCTTAAAGCTGCAGTGCATTGGGATACTGGACCAGAAGCTATTTCCGTGCCGTCGACAGTGGTAACAGTGTCAGTGTTTGATTTAGGGCGTAACGGAAGCCCCATCTTTGTCGCAAGATTCTGGCAATTCCCAACGGCTCCACTGTCAATGTACGCTCTTACTGCGTGCTTCCGAGATGGTTGTTGGTGATTGATCAAGACCACAGATAGTGCAAAATGGGAGGTCTGTAGTTCACTTTCTTTACTCGACAAGTGGAGCCCTACACTTGCCGGGCTGGGGAGTTTTCTGATTCCTTGATGGTATCTTTCTTGTCCATGGCGTCTACCGTCCTCCTCGGTGGCTTCACAGGGCACTCTTAAAGGAAATTACCTGACCTTCCATAGTACAGACATAACTTATGCTGTCTCCTTTTATCCCTTTCCGCTTTAGTCAAGGGGGATCTGACCGCCCCAATTTGCATTGGTTCTCCTGAACCTTCCGTTGTGCGGGCAATATTGTCCTTTGAACGCACATACATAGGGCGAGGGTCCGGTCTGGTTCTATCTGCTCTTCGGTCCTGCAACCTATGATCCAGTTGAACAACAAGGTCAATGAATTCTGAGCAGTTTTTCGGGGGGGTTCACTACTAGAGCGAGAACATCCTTGAGCTCCCCCCGCAACCCCTGATGAAATAACGTAGTTCTCTTCTCCACTGTCCATTCTTCTTCAACTACGAGTCTATTGAACGTGGCTATGTATGTTAATAGGTCTTGATTCCCTTGGCGTAGGGACAAAAGTTTGTTGTCTAATGCCTGCCCATGAGTACGACGGGCAAACAGCTTTTCCATCTCCTGCTGAAAGCCCCTGAAGTCATGCAGCAAAGGATTGTCTTGGGCCACAAAGTGTACAGACCAGTCCGTGGCGCTACCACTCAGGTAGGATAGCACAAAAGCGACCCGTGATTGGTCATTCGGAAAGGCCCCTGGTCTACAAAGAAAGTGCAGGCGGCACTGGTTCATGAATGTTGCAAACCTCTTGGGATCCCCCGTAAATCGTTCGGGCGGGGCCAAGGGAACTGCCCCAAGAAGGGCTATCACAACGGGATTGGCTGATGGTGCTGGCATCGAGGGCACGCTTCCCGGCAGTACGCATGCCCTGCTTGTGACTGGAGAAGTTGTCGGCTTAAATCATCAGTGCGTTCTTTGGCTACAATCAGCTCTCTCCTCAGTGTGTTGGTCTCCTGCCTGGCTCCATGTACTTCGGAACATAGATGCCCCAACATGTGGGCTAACTGGTTGATTTCTGACGTTTCCATGACGCCCAGGTGGATTTTGATGTGAGGCTTTGCGTTCTGTAACGCTCACCTGGTATCCACGGGGACGACACTCAGCCTGTTCTGACCTCTTACGACCTCGAACCCTTCCCTGGAGTCTACTCGACTGTAGACTGGGCCTGAAACACAGGATTGGTAGAGTTTAACTCCCTATTGTCTCTGTGTGCTTGAACCCCTTCTTCCCTGGGGTCCAACCCTTCCCTTTGATCCACAGCTCACTTTGTTTTCTTGGAAAGTGTGATCTCCGTCCTGCTTTCAGCGCAGGAGCGCGTTGATTGATGCGGGCTCGTTGCTGCCTAGTTACTTCACTGGCAAGAGTCCGACAGGTAAGTATAATGAGTCTTTTGAACAGTTCTATAACTTTGTTCCTTTCCTTCCTTCGATGATGGCCGGCATCCAGGGATGGCAGCGTGCTGCAGAGATGAGTAGCGCTGAAGGTGAGTGAGAGCAAGATGCGTGGTGCGACCCTTTTGTATTTGCATTGAACTGAGTTCTTTTTCTGTGTCTTTTAGGTGCTGAGACGTTTTCAGCGTGGATGACGGTTACAAAGAAGAAATGCATTGAGTAAGCGCGGTATGCGGTGCCTCTAGATGTTTCCACGCTAACCTGGAGTGTCTTTTCCCTCTTGGAGATGGATGAGAAGTTCCGGAGACAGAGTTCCCCAGAGCGGCTGGGATTCAGGTAAGCGTTTGAAGCTCGTACAGTCTATAAAAATAAGCAAAGATTTGCTGAATGCTTACTAATGCCTTTTTTCTGTTCTTTTCCCTTTCCCTTAGGAAGCGGCGTGCCGGGATGGTAATGACACCACCGAAGATGCCCGCAGAACAGAAGGAGCGATGAATGTGGGGCAGAAGCGTCACAAGGTAAGGCTGTTCCTAACTGTGTTCTTGTTCTTGCAGGAGCTGACCGCAGAAGAAAGATGCAGGCCTACTGGAGACTGATCCAAACACAGTGAGTGTCACGCTGCAGGTGCATAAAACGCAAAGCATGTTTCTCAGCCTGAGCGTGGCTTAAATAGTCTCTGGGTATCCCAGGTTTCTCTTGGCTGAACCACACCCAAAAGACTAGACTGCACATGCAGTTCTGGGAACCGAAATATGTGGGGGCATCCATCTTGCCCCAAACAATGCCCTACAAGTCCAATCCCCAATGTTATCCTATGGGAGTGAGTGAGTCTGGTGCCACAAGCACCAAGTCTGACTCCAAGTCGGTCTTTGGAGGGATGGAGAGGCCCTTGAGGGCCATGTAGGTGATCGTGGCCTGGCTCCAGCTTTAAATCTTGGAGGGTTTGGGACATGAGGTGCAGGAATCATGACACTGGCTCCTCTGTGCTCCAGTCGTCCTCTGGGGTGCCTTACGGCCCAGATTACACCAGTGCACCAGACCCACCCATGGTGGGCTATCTGGTGGATCAAACATCCCTGCCTGAGTTGGGAGTCGACAGTGGATCAGATGAGGTGGTCACCATGCCAATCCAGGCAATGACAGGAGCAATGGCAATGGAGGGAGAGAAGGCACCCACAAGCAGGGCATGGGCCAGACACCCCTTGAGTAATATCATCAGCCCGTAGGGGGTCCGCACGAAGCAGGCACCGGGCGCTATTGTAGCAGCAGGATCTGATAAGGATGATATTATACTGAGGGCGTTCATCACAAGGTGTCAGGTATGCAGCCTCAGGCAGGACGCAAATGTGGACCTCAGAACCAGGATTTCTTCTGTATTTGTGCGCTACTGGCAGCGTATTGGAGCAGGGAGGGAGCAGGCTTGGGAGGCGAGAGTGACAATGGCCAGGGCGGAGGTTGCAGTGCATCGGGCTAGGAGGCGGGCTATCATCCTGGAGGCAACTTGCAGGGAGGTAGAGGGGTTCGAGAGGAACAAGCTGGTGGTCCTGCAAGCCCTCCACTAAACAACAGAGGCCTGCCTGGGGGTAATGGACGCAGTGCTCGATGATGCCCTGGTCCAGACATTGAGTGGGATTGGTGATGAGGAGGACTAGCCCACTGCCTGTGTAAATAGTTTTGTAGTGGTATGTTTCCTTTGATTATAATTATTATTTGGAGCTGACATGTTGCATTATACTCCATTTTCTTTGTACATAGTTCTTTATGTGTAAGTTTCCTTTTAATTATATTTTTCTTTGGAGTGGACTACTCCATGGTTATTTTGTACAGTTATTTAGGGTAATTTTGGGATTTTATCATGCCCAGGCTTGATGGACATATATTAATTTTTTTAATTGTACATACCTTTCTGTTGATGAATATGTTTATGCCAATTTACATGGACGCCTATTTTTTTGTTTGACAGTCTATATGGCAGTAATACTACTGCATTTTACAATGTTTCATTCACTCACAGTCATTGTGTGTGGCAGTTATTTTAGCTTTGTGCCTGTTTGTTAGCCAATTTAGTATTCCGCATTTTATCCATTGGTAGTCATGTGTCTGGTTGCTTACATGCATGTGTATTGTCGAACCGTTGGTGGTGTGTGAAGTTTAAGGATAGATGTGCACTGTCTAATGGTATTTCCTTTCACATGTGTTGCATCACGCCGTGTCTGTCTTCACTGTTTTTGGGAGGGAGGTGGGTGGGGTGACTGTGGGAGTGTTACATGTTCTGGATAATGGCACATGATTTAGTCAATGCTGTGTAACACACATGTAGTACATTCCCCTTCATCAGCATGTATTTTGACAGTAATCATTATCTCAGGTGTTGGTCAACATCTTGTGCTGGGATACACTAGTGGCATATCTCCATATTCCACAGAGGCTGCCCAATTCCGCTGTCTCTGAGTCGTGCACTCTCTGAATGGCATGTCCTTCACACAAGCCCGAAACGGTGATCTGTTTGTTATGGAATCTCTTTTGAAAATAGCAGCTCAATGAGGCTCAGGCTGTGAGACACCTGGCCATTGTTGTTGTATGTGGCACACATTTAGGGTGTTTGCTTCTGTCATTGGTAAACATTTGGTCTGTGGGGATTGATGACATGACATTGTCACATGGGCAGCAGGGCCTCGCTTTAACATTAACTTGTCACATGTATATGCTGGGAGATGGTTAAGGCCAGCAAGTGTGTTTGAGCAGATGCTGCATTCATGGATGTGGCTCAGGTGAATGCTTTTATTTTGGTTTGCAGGATACATGTTCATGTTTATGTTTATTGAGTTTATATCTCGCTTTACATCACAGCGCTTTACAGAATAACAACAGGTACAGTAATGAATGAAGCATAATTTACAAACATGAAACAAACCAGTGGTACAGTATTTAGAACAATTTACTCAGAGGGGGGACGCGGAAGGATGGAGGGGAAGGGGGGGGGTCCGGGTGACCTCCTATGCACTATGGTGGTTGCAGTATACAATTTGAGGTCATCGAGAGGAGGGGGAAGTGGGGAGGGGAAGGGAAGTGGGGGCAGGGCATGAGGGGGAGAGAGGTAGTGAAGCAGATTCGGGGGGAGGGGAGAAGAAGGGCTTTCAGGGAGGAGCAGAAAGAGGGGTAGATGGGGTGGAGCGGACAGGGAGAGGTAGGGAGTTCTAGTGGAGGGGGCCAAGAGTTGGAAGGAGTGGAAGCATGAGGAGGCACAAGGGGGTGAGGTACAGTGAGAAGGTAGAGATCAACTGTGCGTAGGGAGTGGGAGGGAGAGTAAAATGAGAGGAGGGAGGCAAGATACGGTGGGGCGAGGTCATGGAGAGATTTGTAGACAAGGCAGAGGAATTGAAATTTCAATTGTGAGACGAAGGGGAGCCAGCCGAGTTGAGAGAGTGAGGTAGAAATAGAATCTTGAGGGCCAAGAAGACATAGAGTGAGGATAGAGGAGTGGTAGGTGGATTTTAGGGGAGTCAGGTGAGAGACAGGGAGTCCAAAGAGAAGAAAGGAGCAGTAGAAGTGACGGGAGAAAATAAGGGAGGAGATTAGATGTTTAGAAGCGACAAAGGTGAGGGAGGTGCAGGTCTTGCGGATGTTGAAGAGGTGGTGCTGACAGGCACGAGAGGTTAGAGAGATGTGGTTGGAGAAGAAGAGAGAGGAATCAATATGGAGGCCAAGGTTGCGGGCATGGGTCGAGATGAGGAGATTGGAGGAGGGAAATTGGATGAAGGGAGGAGGGGAAGGTGAGAGAGTGCTAGGGGGGAAGAAAAGCACCTCAGTCTTGTCAGTATTGAGAAAAAGAGAATGGGATGACATCCAATTTTTTATGGCTGTAAAACAGGAAGAGAGATTGTGGTGTAGGTCAGAGGTGAAGGAAGAGAAGGAGAGAAAGAGTTGGGTATCATCCGCGTAGAAGTGGTGGGAGATTCATGAGGATATTCCGTCTGATGTCACATCACAGCGGTCCAGGTGCACAACACACATTTGTTGCAATGATAATGTATCACAATGTCAGGGTACAGCATGCAGGGGTGTGTCCATTGTGGAGGGGTCTGCCTGTAGGTGGAGTCCCTTGAGGAGGGGGCAGTCTGTGGGAGGTGTCATAGGTGCGGGGGGATGAGGGGTGGTGTCCCTTCTGGAGGGGGCTGCCTACAGCGGTGGCCCTTGTGGAGGGCGTGGCCTGCGGGGGGTGTCACAGGTCAGTCGTGCTGGGGGGTAGTGTCCATTCTGGAGGGGGCTGCCTGTGTGGTGTGTCCCTTCTGGAGGGGCTGCCTGTGGGGGTGTCCCTTGTGGAGGAGGCAGCCTGGGGAGTGTCACAGTTTAGGGGGGCTGGGGTGGTGTTCCTTCTGGAGGGTGCTGCCTGTGGGGGTGTCCCTTGTGGAGGGTACAGCCTACGGGGGTGTGACAGATGAGCAGTGTTGGTGGGTGGATTCCAGTTTGGAGGGGGCTGCCTGTGGGGTGTGTCCAGTCTGGAGTGGGCTGCCTGTGGGGGGTGTCCCTTGTGGAGGGTGCAGCCTGCGGGGGGTGTCACAGGTGAGGAGGTTGGGGTGTGTTCAGTCTGGATTGGGCTGCCTGTGGGGTGTGTCCCTTGTGGAGAGTGCTCCCTGTGGGGGGTGTCACAGATGAGTACTTCTGGGGGGGGGTCCAGTCTGGAGGGGGCTGCCTGTGAGGTGTGTCCCTTCTTGAAGGGGCTACCTGTGGGGGGTGTCCCTTGTGGAGGGTGTCACAGATGAGGGCGGCTGGTGGGTGGCGTCCCTTCTGGAGGGGGTTGCCTGTGTGGGGTGTCCCTTGTGGAGGAGGCAGTCTGCAGGGGTTGTCACATGTGAGGGGGGCTGGAGGTGGTGTCCAGTATGGAGGGGCTGCCTGTGGGAGGTGTCTTTTGTGGAGGGGGCTGCCTGCGGGGGTATCACAGGTGAGGGTGCATGGGGAGTGGTGTCCAGTATGCCATTTTGAAAAACATGGTTGACCCGATTTTTAGCTACCGTTGTTCGTGGTCGGGAATAATCATGGTAGTTTGATCTAAACCACTGCCACCAGTCATTTCAAGTAGGAAAGGGTAACATTTGACTGTTAAATGAGTGTTTTGACTCAGGGGATGCTAGGCAACCCCTCCAGCACTTTAGAGGAAGATAGTGTGTGCTGGGTCTGTAAATTTAAAGAGACTAGTAAAGTCAATTTAACTTTACATGCTCTGGGAGACAGTAGTCAGTCCCAGAGAAGGTATTTAAACCTTGGGAAGTCTGAAAGACATCCCTGTGTTACTGCACTGAAGGTGCTGTGTGACACACAGAAAAAAATTATGCCTATGGAGTTGTTTCAAAACTCCATAACCAAAGAACACAAAAGTAAAACACACACCAAAATACATGGACGAGTGGGGAAAAAAAGGCTCACACTCTTCCCAGGTAACAAATCAAATCCTAGAAATCCAGCAAAGTTGCTGAGGGCCTGAAAAGGTAAGGGAAATTAGCACATTCTTGAGAATTCTCCCTCAACACTTGTCCTCCCCCAGACTAAGGGACAGGAGGATTTAATCCACACCTGGATGAATCTCCTTACTACAGTCGGTCAAACATCCTGGAGAGACCATCAGCATTTTGGTGGTGAAATCCAGACCTGTGTTAAATGGTAAAATCAAACACTTGCAGGCTGATTGACCATCTCAGTAGTTCAGGGTTCTCCCCTTTCATTTGCATCAACTATCTCAAGGGCTGGTGGTCAGTTGGAATCACAAAAGTAGATCCATACAAGTATGGTCTAAACTTCTTCAGTGACCACACAATAGCAAAACATTCTCTTTCAATGGTTGCCCACCTTGTTTCAGGTTCCTTCAGCTTCCTGCTGATGAAGCAAATGGGGTCCTTCCTACTTTTCTCATCCAGTTGACTCAGAACTGCACCTATACCTGTATTTGAAGCATCTGTCTGCTCAATGAAGGTTTGATTGTCGTCAGGAGCTCTTAGGACTGGAGCTTGACAAAGGGCTTTCTTTAGGCCTTCAAATGCTTGAGTGCACTCCTCATTCCACCTGAACTTTTTTGGGAATTTGGGAGTGGAGACCACATTCAAGGAAGAAGCTATGGTCCCATAGTTCTCTGTGAAGTTCCTATAGTAACCAGTGAGGCCTAGGAAGGCTCTCACTTGGGTTTGAGTAATAGGGGTGGCCCAGTTTTGTACAGCTCGTGCTTTGCTAGGAAATGGCCTGATTTCACCTCCTCCTACCACATCTCCAAGGTAGACCACTTTACTCTGACCAATTTGACATTTACTTGCCTTTCTGGTCAGATGGGTCTGCTCAAAAGCCTCCAAGTTGGTATCCTAAGTGGTCAACATGTTCTTTCCAAGTAGGGCTGAACACTGCAATGTCTTCCAAGTATGTCATGCAGAAGTCCTCCATCCCATTCAGAAACTGGTTAACCATCCTTTGGAATGTAGCAGGTGCATTCTTTAGTCCAAAAGGCATTACCGTAAACTGGTAGAGGCCTGCTGGGATTGCAAATGAAGTTTTCTCCTTTCCATGGTCTGTCAGTGCTATTTGCCAATAGCCTGAAGTGAGATCAAATGTACCGGGGTACTTGGCTGAACCAAGTTTATCCACCAGTTCATCTGTCCTGGGTAAAGGGTGGGCATCAGTCTTGGTGACTGCATTAAGAGCTCTATAGTCCACACAGAATGTCAACTCCTTGGATTCAGCCTTTGGTACTAGAACAACTGGACTAGACCAAATACTGGTAGATGGCTGTATTACCCCGAGATCAAACATCTTGTTGACCTCCTCCTTTATGTGGGATCTTAAATGATTTGACATCCTGTAACCTCTGCTTTTAACAAGTAAACAGTCATTAGTGAGAATATCATGCTGGCCCCAACGGGTCAAGCCTGCTGATAGTGAAAACAGAGAGGCAAACTGATTTAACAGAAACTTGCACACATCCTGTTGTTCAGGAGTCAAATTAGAAGAGAGATTAACTCCTTCTATGTTCTCATCTAAAGGCTGGCCTCTGAGTAGGTCAGGTAGAGGTTCACTCTCCTCCTCCTCTTGAGCTGAAGTTAGAAGCAAAGCTCCCATTTCTGGTCTGGTCTTGATACAAGCTTTTAGATGGTTGGTGTGAAAGACTGTGGGAGCCTCCTTAGGATTGCCTAAGTACACCAGAGAGTTGACCTCTGCAAGTTTGCCCACAACCTTGAAGGGTCCTATTCATTTGTCCTGTAAGGCCCTCTTCCTTGTAGGTACCATAACTAGAACTATCTGTTCTTGAGTAAACTCAACCATGGTGGCCTTCTGGTCATGCCAATGCTTCAACAGAGCCTGACCGGCTTTCAAATTATCTGATGCTTCTGCCATCATGTGTGAGATTCTCCTCTGGAGACATATCACTTAGTCAGTGATTCTCACTGGCTTGGGGGAAGGAGCACACTCCAATCCCTCCTTTATCAGGGTAAAGGGGCCTCTAACTGGATGGCCATAGAGAAGTTCAAAGGGACTAAATCCAACTCCCTCCTGATGGACTTCTCTATTAGCAAAAAGAAGGCATGGCTGTAGACGGTCCCACTTTCTCCTAAGGGGTTCCTCTAAAGCACCTATCATGCTCTTCGTTGTATGGTTGAACCTCTCTACCAATCCATTTGTCTGAGGATGATAGGCAGTCGAGAACTTGCAAGTTACTTCACAGTTTATCCATTTGGCCTGCATTCAGTGGGACATAAAATTGGATCCCCTGTCAGGGATAACGTCCTTAGAAAAACCTACTCTGGTAAAAATACCAAGTAGGGTCTTAACCACAGCCTGAGTTGTAACAGTTCTCATAGGTATGACTTCAGGATACCTAGTAGCATGGTCTACTACAACCAGGATAAAATTGTTTACTGAAGATGTTGGAGGGTCTAAGGGACCAATAATGTTGATTCCTACCATCTCAAAAGGGAATCACACAACTGGGAGAGGCCCCAAGGGTGCCACAGTCTTGGCTCCACTCTTGCCAGAGAGTTGGCATGTGTGGCAGCTCCCACAGAACGTATCTACATCAGATCCCAAATTAGGCCAGTAGAAACATAAGGAGAGCCTTTCCTTGGTCTTCTTAAAACTTAAGTAACCAGCCAAAGGTATCTCATGGGCTAACTGTAGGAACTGGAGTCTGCTTTCAAAAGGCATTACAAGTCTTCTGTAGTCTCCTGGGATAGACACAGTCAGTTCACTGTAGAAGAGGCCATCTTCCCAGTACAACCTATGCTTCCCTGGTTCTTGCCCATCCAGCTGGGAAGTCGCTTGTTGGCAAAGACCTTCAAGAGTAGGACACGCTCTTTGACCTCTGCTGAAGTCTGCCCTACAGTGTCCACCTACTGCCAGTAAAGATTGCAGCTCAGGGTGGTCTGCAGGATCCAGATCTCCAACAGGAGCAAGGGCCTCTTCCAGCTCTGATTCCTCAGCAGCTGATTCAACCACACACGGTTGTTCCACACACTCAGCCTCAGCTGGCAGAGGAGTCACAGGTGTGACTTTGGACAGTCCTCACAGGGCTGTCCTTGTTGGTAGCACAGGAGTGCTGGCTGCTTCCTTCCTGGCGGTTTTAGGTTTCCTCTTTTCCACTGTTGTTCTTAAAATTGCAGTCAGTAAGTCCTGTGGACTGGGACTGGGAGTTATAGTTTCCTTTATAATCTCCTCCTGAGAGCCTTTTAAGGTACTATTTCTGGCCTTCCTAGTCTGCTCCTGTTTCCTTTTGCTGGGAGGCATGAGGGTGCTTGATACAACTCCAAGAGTTTTTAAGTCATTCCCCAACAGGACTCTCCCAGGTACTGCACTCTGCACACTTACAGGTATGTTGAATGTTGTGTCATTGCACTGGATAAGAACTGGTAACTGTGGAAGCATTTGGACAGGGCCTTCAGCAAGCTTAGTTAGGTATTTAGGTACCTTAGCAACATCCTCTACCTTGAAAAATTATTCATCAACTGCATTTATGCTGGCCCCAGTGTCTCTGATGTCAGGGGTCTCCTGACCATTCACAAGAACACTGTCTTTGTAATACTGAAACTTTCATGGGTTCCTCAGTCAGTAAGTGAAAGTTACCAATTGTCATTGGTACTTCATCCTCTGGGGAGAAGGCTAAGAAGACAGTGTGGATCCCTGAGGGTTTACCTTTACATCTGGGATCCCCTTTCACATGGCCAGTTGGCCCACAAGGATAACATTTGCCAAATGTCGTTTTGAATGGGGGTTTGCTCTGACCTCCCTCTAGTTGGGCACCAGGATGTGCACTAGCTTGATTTGGTTTCCCTTGTGGCTTACCCTTGTTATGTTTGGGGCCCTCTTTTGGAGTGGAGGTATTGGAATTCTCTGTGTTATCTTTCTTGTGCTGCTTTCCCTCATCCTTCTTCTGAGTTGCCACAGAATCCTTGTGAGTGGCCCTGTTGGCAACCCACAAGTCAGCAGCCCTTGCTAACTTCTTTGGATCAATTTCCTTAGAGTCAGTGAAGTGTCTCAGCTCAGGAGAGCAGGCATCTTAAATAGATCCCAACATAAACAGATTTCTTATAACTTCATATGTGTTAACCCTTAACCCACCCATCTAAGTTTTTCAAACATTCAGTCACCCAGGTAGCCCAAGGGGTACCATCATGCTTTTTGAGGGTTTTAAACCTCCCAAGATACTGGGACGGGGTCTTACCAATACTAGCTATCAAATCTAGTTCCACACTTTCATACTCCTGTCGATATCCCCAAACTCCATTACCTCATCAGTTGCAACAGGGAGTAGACTAGAAAAAAGCCAAGGAAGAGGCTGATCCTGTAATGTCTTGAATCCCATGGTTATATTCAAAGCACCCAACCAATCCAAACATATCAAGTTTAACCTCATACATACTTACTGCATCTTTGGGCATGCAAGGCCTCTTAGGACTGGAAGACCTAGAAGTTTTAAGAGACAACTTTTTCATTTCAAGGACATGGTGCAACTCCATTTCTCTGAGTTTAAGTTCTTGATGTTTATTTTCAGTTTGGGCTTAGATTCTTTTAAATTCTAACTCAAGACTCATTCTTTCCAAAGAGACAAATTCAGGACTAAGTGTTGGACCAGATGGGGTCCCTGTGTTCAAAGGTTGAGGCCTATGAGCAGGTAGAGGTAAAAGAGGGCCTACATTGTGAGACTTGTTTGCCTCATCTAACTCATCCATAACATTTTAGCAGGGCTCAGAAACATTATCATGCTCATCAATATTTTCCACATTTGCTGCAGGGGTAAGGATTTCAGACCCACTCCTCAGACTTTGCTATTCCAACAATTTTTCTATCAATTCAACCTTTTTGCTTTTTACAGTGAGATTCCTAGCTTTACACATATCTCTCAATTGATCAACTGTTAAAGTGACTAGGGTCTCCTGTCTGTAGCTTTCCATATCAGTCATGATAAAACAATTGCTTCTCTATTGTTGCTTAGCCTTGTGAGGGTTATTTGAACAAAGGTAAGAGTAGCACTCTAAATATAACAAGTATACTTTATCCTCACCACTGTACACCAGTGTTAGGCAGAATCACATGCAGTACCCTTGGGGAACACTACATGCCATTAAGACTACAAGTGTCAGTACATGTTCACCTTTGGTACAGGCCTGTACTGCACAGTAATGTGGTAGCAGTGGTTGAGGAGCCAGACTTTTCTCAAGAGTTGAGTGAGCAATAGAACAAGTTACACAAAGGGCCAATAAATACAGTGATTCAAACAAACACTTAGTCAAGGTTTCTTGGTTAAAGAATATACATTTATTTACACAGTCAGTTTGAAAACATTACACTAGCAAGAGTAGCTCGTTATCATATACTAATATACTATACTACACAACCAATCAGTTACTGAACAAATTCAGCTCCCCTGAAATGGGAGCAAAATGGCACTTTAGATACTTTAAAAAGGGGTAAAAAGACAAGGTTATAAGAATCAACAGCACAAATATTTTCATAGGCAGGGTAAAGGGTTTCAGTAAACTACAACCAGCAATTCAGTGCATAGGCCTGGGCCAAAGTCAATGGTTCAGGGCCTTTGCTTAGGATAGCACAGTTTTGGTAGAAAATGGTTAAGTCTTTACCACGGATCTTAGAAGAATTTGGTCAGACGAAAAGTTAGACAAATGTTTAGGGAAGGACAAGCCTTGGAAGTCGGGAACGTTTCACAAACTTTCACCGTGGGTGAAAAAACATTCCAAACCACGTTTGCACAGTACCTTTAAAGTGAAGAAGAGCTGTAGCTGGGTCAGTTGTTCCTGGCAGTTCGAGCAGATCTCACTGTTCCTGAGCTTCAGTCGTGGGGACAAGAATTAGGACGTCGGAGGTTCCTGCACTGCCCAGGGAAGAGGTCACAAGCTTGGCAAAACGTCGGTTTAAGGTGTGAGTGCTTTAAAGTCCACAAGCTGGTTTCCTTCCCCCTTGCTATCCGGTTTTCAACAGAAAATTCAACCAGGATGGGGACGGTGTCCAGGTGGCTAGCGAGTTGGTTGTTCACACCAAACTCAAGGGAAGAAGTTAACCTTAAAGGGCTTCTCTGTCAATGGAGTTTCAGGCAGTTCGGACCGGCAGCAGGACTTCACCGGTCGTCCAGGAATTGCAGCAGTCCTCTTCCTTCAGCTCGTCTTCAGAATTTTCTTTCCAGTGGTCAACTCTGCTTTCCAAGTCCCAGAGACCTGCTTTTAAACAGTTTTCCCCCATTCATTCCAGTCTGGCTGTCATTCACACAGCAGGGTGGCTGTCCTTGCCGAACAGCTGCCAGCTGGCCAATCATGCAACAGTGCGTTCAGGTCTCCTAGGATACTGAGCACAGGGAGTTTAGGGCACCACCCTCTCATCCTGTTGACCTCAGACACTCAGGCGCCAGAGGAGGGCTTCAGCACTGAAGTCCGCCAAAGGCTAACGAACAAAGGGATTAAACCAGGTTTGGCGCACAGAGCCAAACAAAAGAAGGACCTTTCCTAAAAGAAATGGTGAAAAAAGTTGACCGGAGTATGTTTTTACAGATAGGTCTTGGATGCCATATTGAATAACATGGCTGACCCGATTTTTAGCTACTGTTGTTAGCGGTCGCGAAAAATCATGGTAGTTTGATCTAAACCACTGCCACCAGTCATTTCAAGTCGGAAAGTGTAACATTTGACTGTTACATGAGTGTTTTCACTCAGGGGATGCTAGGCAACCCCTCCAGCATTCTATAGGAAGATATTGTGTGCTGAGTTTGTAGATTTAAATAGACCAGTAAGGTCAATTTGTCTTTACATGCTCTGGGAGACAGTAGTCAGTCCCAGAGAAGGTATTTAATCCTTGGGAATCCCTGTGCCACTGCACTGAAGGTACTGTGTGACATACAGAAAAAGATGATGCCTATGGAGTTGTTTTAAAACTCCATAACGAAAGACACAAAAGTAAAACACACATCAAAATACATGGAAGAGTGGGAAAAAAGGCTCACACTCTTCCCAGGTAAAAATTAAAATCCTAGAAATCCAGCAAAGTTGCTGGGGGTCTCAAAAGGTAAGGGAAATTAGCACATTCTTGAGAATTCGCCTTAACAGGGGTCCATTATGGAGGGTGTGGCCTGAGGGGGTTGTCACAGGTGAGTGGTGCTGGGGGGTGGAGTCCAGTCTGGAGGGGGCTGCCTGTGGGGTGTGTCTCTTCTGGAGGGGGCAGCCTGAGGGGTGTGTCACAGGTGAGGGGTGATAGGGGGTGGTGTCCAGTCTGGAGGGCACTGCCTGTGGGGGTGTCCATTGTGGAGGGGCCAGCCTGCGAGGGGTGTCACAGGTTAGGGGTGCTGAGGGGTGGTGTCCAGTCTGGAGGGGGCTGCCTGTGGGGGGTGTCGCTTGTGGAGGGGGTAGCTTGCATGGGGTGTCGCAGGTGAGGGGTATGGGGTGTTGTCCCTTCTGGAGGGGGCTGCCTGTGGCGGCTGTCCCTTATGGAGGGAACAGCCTATGGGGGTTGTCACGTGTGATGGGTGCTGGGGGGTGGTGTCTAGTCTGGGGGGTCTGCCTGCGTGGGGTATCCCTTGTGGCAAGGGCAGCCTGCATGGGGTGTCACAGGTGAGGTGTGCTGGGGGTTGGTGTCCAGTCTGGATAGGGCTGCATGTTGGGGTGTCCATTGTGGAGGGGGCTGCCTGTGGCGGCTGTCCCTTATGGAGGGAACAGCCTGTGGGGGTTGTCACATGTGATGGGTGCTGGGGGGTGGTGTCTAGTCTGGAGGGGGCTGCCTGCGTGAGTTATCCCTTGTGGCGGGGGCAGCCTGCATGGGGTGTCAGAGGTGAGGTGTGCTGGGGGTTGGTGTCCAGTCTGGACAGGCCTGCATGTTGGGGTATCCCTTCTGGAGGGGGTTGCCTGTGCGGGTTGTCCCTTGTTGAGGGAGCAACCTGTGAGGTGTGTCACAGGTGAGGGGTGCTGGGGGGTGGTGTCCAGTCTGGAGGGGGCTGCCTGTGGGAGGTGTTCCTTGTCGAGGGTGCGGCCTGTGGGGCATGTTACAGGTGAGTGGTGCTGGTGGGTGGTGTCCAGTCTGGAGAGGGCTGCCTGTGGGGGGTGTCCCTTGTGGAGAGTGCAGCTTGCGCCAGGTGTCACAGATGAGTGGTGCTGCAGGGTGGTGTCCAGTCTGAGGGGGCTGCCTGTGGGGTATGTCCCCTTCTGGAGGAGGCTGTCTATGGGGGGTGGCCCTTGTGGAGGGAGCAGGCTGTGTGAGGTGTCACAGGTGAGGAGGGCTTTGGGGTGGTATCCAGTATGGAGGGGGATGCCTGCGGGCAGTGTCCCTTATGGAGGATGCGGCCTGCAGGGGGTGTCACAAGTGAGTAGTACTGGGGGGTGGTGTCCAGTCTAGATGGGGCTGCCTGTGGGATGTGTCCCTTCTCACAGTGGCTGCCTGTGGGGGTGTCTCTTGTGGAGGGCGCAGCCTGTGGGGGTTGTCACAGGTGAGGGGTGGAGGGGGGGTGTCCCTTCTGGAGGGGGCTGCCTATGGGGGTGTCCCTTGTGGAGGTGGCAGCTTGTGGGGTGTGTCACAGGTGAGGGGTGCTGGTGGGTGGTATCCAGTCTGGAGGGCGCTGCCTGAGGGGGGTGTCCCTTGTGTATGGGGCAGCCTTTTGGGGGTGTCTCAGTTGAGGAGGGCTGAGGGGTGGAGTCCAGTCTGGAGGGGGCTGCCTTTGGGGGCTGTCCCTTGTGGAGGGGGCAGCCTGCAGTGGGTGTCACAGGTGAGGGGTGCTGGGGGATGGTGTCCAGTATGGAGGGGGCTGCCTGTGGGGGAGGGTGTCCCTTGTGGAGGGTGCGGCCTGCATGGGGTGTCACAGGTGAGTGGTGCTGGGGGGTGGTGTCCAGTCTGGAGGGAGCTGCCTGTGGGGGGTGTCCCTTGCGGAGGGTGCAGCCTGTGGGAGGTGTCACAGATGAGTGGTGCTCGGGGGTGGTGTCCACTCTGGAGGGGATGCCTGTGGGGTGTGACCCTTCTGGAGGTTACTGCCTGTGGGGGGTGGTCCTTGTGGAGGGGGCAGCCTGCAGAGGGTGTCACAGGTGAGGCGGGCTGGGGGTGGTTCAAGTATGGAGAGGGCTGCCTGTGGGGGGTGACCCTTGAGGAGGGGGCAGCCTGCTGGTAGTGTCACAGTTGAGGGGGACTGTGGGGTGATGTCCAGTATGGAGGGGGCGGCCTGCGGGGGATGTCCTTATGGAGGGTGCAGCCTGCGGGGGGTGTCACAGGTGAGTGGTGCTGGGGGGTTGAGTCCAGTCTATAGGCGGCTGACTGTGGGTTGTGTCCCTTCTGAAGGGGGCTGTTTGTGGGGGGTGTTCCTTGTGGAGGGGGCATACTGCGGGGGCTGTCACAGGTGAGGGGTGCTGGGGGGTGGTGTCCAGTCTGGAGGGGGCTGCAGGTGGGGAGTCTCCCTTGTGGAGGGAATAGTCTGCGAGGGTGTCACACGTGAGGGGCGTTGGGGGGTGGTGTCCCTTCTGGAGGGAGCTGCCTGTGGGGCGTCTCCCTTGTGGAGGGAATAGCCTGGGGGGGTGTCACAGGTGAGGGGGGTTTGAGGGGTGGTATCCCTTCTGGAGGGGGCTGCCTGTGGTGTGTGACCCTTGTGGAGGGGGCAGCCTGCAGGTAGTGTCACAGATGAGGGGGGCTGTGGAGTGATGTCCAGTATGGAGAGGGTGCGGACTGCAGGGTGTGTCACAGGTGAGTGGTGCTGGGGGGTTGTGTCCAGTATAGAAGGGGCTGCCTGTGGGGTGTGTCTCTTCTTGAGGTGGCTGTCTGTGGGGGGTGTCCCTTGTGGAGCGGGCATACTGCGGGGGGTGTCACAGGTGAGAGGTGCTGGGGGGTGGTGTCCAGTCTGGAGGCAGCTGCCTATGGGTGTTGTCCCTTGTGGAGGGGACAGCCTGCCGGAGGTGTCACAGGTGAGGGGGGATGGAGGGTGGTGCCCTTCTGGAGGGGGCTGCCTGTGGGGGGTGTCCCTTATCGAGGGGTCAGCCTGCAGGGTGTGTCACAGGTGAGGGGTCTGTGGGGTGGTGTCCCTTTTTGAGGGAGCAGTTAGGCAGAAACACATGCAGTACTCTTTGGGAACACTACATGCAATTAAGACTACAAGTGTCAGTACAAATTCACCTTTGGTACAAGCCTGTACTACACAGTAAAGTGGTAGCGATGGCTGAGTAGCCAGACTTATCTCAAGAGTTGAGTGAGCAGTAGAACAAGTTACACATAGAACCAGTAAATACAGTGATTCAATCAAACATTTTACTCAAGGTTTCTTGGTAAAAGAATATACATTTATTTACACAGTCAGTTTGAAAACTTTACACTAGCAAGAGCAGCTCAATATCACACACTAATAAATAATAAATAAACAACCGATAAGTAAATGAACAAGTTTAGCTCCCCTGAAGTGGGAGCAAAATGGCACCTCAGATACTTTTAAAAGGGGTGAAAAGACAAGGTTATAAGAATAGACAGCCCAAATACTTTAATATGCAGGGCAAAGGGTTTCAGTAAACTACAACCAGCAATTCAGTTCATAGGCCTAGGCCAAAGTCAATGGTTCAGAGTCTTTGTATAGGATAGCGCAGTTCTGATAGTAAACGGTTAAGTCTTTGCCACAGAGTTTATAAGAATTTGGCTAGGCAAAAAGTGTGACGAATGTTTAGGGAAGGACAAGCCTTTGAAGTTGGGAAAGTTCAACAAACTTTCTCAATTGCCGAAAAGATTTCCAGACTGCGTTTGCACAGTACCTTTAAATAGAAGAAGAGCTGTAGCTGAGGATGTTGTTCCTGGCAGTTCGAGCAGATCTCGCTGTTCCTGAGCTTGACTCATGGGGACAAGAAGGAGGATGTCCACAAGCTTGGCAAAACATCGCTTTAAGGTGTGAGTGCCTTAAAGTCCACAAGCTGCTTTCCTTTCCTCTCGCTATCCAGTTTTCAACAGCACTGTGAAGAAAATTCGACCAGATGGGGATGGTGTCCAGGTGGGTTGCGAGTTGGTTGTGCCCACCAAACTTATGGGAAGTAGTTAATCTTGAAGGGATTCTCTGTCGATGGAGTTTCAGGCAATTCAGACTTGCAGCAGGGCTTCACCGGTTGTCCAGGAGTTGCAGCAGTCCTCTTCCTTCAGCTCCTCTTTGTTTCTTTCGTTCCAGTGGTAGACTCTGCTTTCCAAGTACCAGAGACCTGCTTTTAAACACTTTTCCCACATTCATTCCAGCCTGGTTGTCACTCACACAGCATTGTGGCTGTCCTTGCCGGACAGCCAGCCGACCAATCACACCAGACTGCATTCTGGTCTCCTCGGAGACTAAGCACTGGTAGTTTCAGGCACCTCCCTCACATCCTGTCCACCCCAGACATACAGAAGATAGTGTGTGCTGGGTCTCTACATTTAGAGAGACTAGTAAAGTCAATTTAACTTTACATGCTCTGTGAGACGGTAGTCAGTCCCAGAGAAGGTATTTATACCTTGGGAAGTCTGAAAGTCATCCCTGTGCCACTGCACTGTGAAGGTGCTGTGTGAAACATAGAAAAAGATGATGCCTCTGGAGTTGTTTTAAAACTCCATAACCAGAGAACACAAAAGTAAAACACACATCAAAATACATGGAAGAGTGGGAAGAAAAGACTCACACTCTTCCTAGGTAAAACAATAAAATCATAGAAATCCAGCAAAGTTGCTGGGGGGATCAAATGTAAGGGACATTAGCACATTTTGAGAATTCTCCCTAACACTCCCCCCCCCAGACTAAGGGACAGGAGGATTTAATCCACATCAGGATGAATCTCCTTACTCCAGTCAGTCAAACATCCTGAAGAGACCATCAGCATTTTTGTGGTGACACCCAGACCTGTGTTCAATGGTAAAATCAAAGCCTTGCAGGCTGATTGACCATCTCAGTAGTTTAGGGTTTCCCCTTTCATGTGCATCAACCATATCAAGGGTTCGGTGCTCAGTCTGAATCACAAAAGTAGATCCATACAAGTATGGTCTAAACTTCTTCAGTGACCACACAATAGCAAAGCTCTCACGCTCAATGGTTGCCCACCTTGTTTCTGGTTCCTTCAGCTTCCTGCTAATGAAGCAAATGGGGTTCTCCCTACCTTTCTCATCCAGCTGACTCAGAACTGCACCTATACCTGTATTTGAAGCATCACGGACAATGAAGGTTTGGTTATAGCCAGGAGCTTGACAAAGGGCTTTCTTTAGGCCTTCAAATGTTTGAGTGCACTCCTCATTCCACCTGACCTTTTTAGGGAATTTGGGAGAGGAGACTACATTCAAGGAAGCTATGGTCCCATAGTTCTCTATGAAGTTCCTATAGTAACCAGTGAGGCCTAGGGAGGCTCTCACTTGGGTTTGAGTAGTAGGGGTGGCCCAGTATTGTACAGCTTGTACCTTGCTAGTCAATGGCCTGATTTCACCTCCTCCTAACTCATGTCCAAAGTAGACCACTTTACAATTTGACATTTACTAGCCTTTATGGGCCTGCCCAAGAGCCTGCAAAACATATCCTAAGTGGTGAACATGTTCTTTCCAAGTAGGGCTGAACACTGCAATGTCATCCAAGTATGCCATGCAGAAGTCCTCCATCCCATTCAGAACTTGATTAACCACCCTTTGGAATGCAGCAGGTGCATTATATAATCCAAAAGGCATTACCTTAAACTGGTAGAGGCCTGCTGAGTTTGAGAATATAGTTTTCTCCTTGGCATGGTATTTCAGTGCTATTTTCCAATAGCCTCAATTGAGATCAAATGTACGGAGGTACTTGGCTGAACTAAGCTTATCTACCAGTTCACCTGTCCTTGGTAAAGGGTGGGCATCAGTCTTGGTGACTGAATTAAGAGCTCTATAGTTCACATAGAATCTCAACTCCTTGGATCCTGCCTTTGGTACTAGAACAACTGGGCTAGACCATGGACTGGTAGAGGGCTCTATTACCCCCAGATCAAGCATCTTGTTGACCTCCTCCTTTATGTGGGATCTTACATGATCTGAAATCCTGTAACCTCTGCTTTTAACAGGTAAACAGTCACCAGTGAGAATATCATGCTGGCCCCAAGGGGTCACGCCTGGTGATAGTGAAATTAGGGAGGCAAACTGATTTAACAGAAACTGCTCTCATCCTGTTGTTCAGGTGTCAAATTAGAAGATAGATTAACTCCTTCTATGTTCTCATCTAAAGGCTGGCCTCTGAGTAGGTCAGGTAGAGGTTCATATCCTCCACCTCTTAAACTGAAACTAGAAGCAAACCTCCTACTTCTGGTCTTGAGACATAGGCTTTTAGATGGTTGGTGTGAAAGACTCTGGGAGCCTCCTTAGGATTGCCTAAGTAAACCAGATAGTTGACCTCTCCAGGTTTACCCACCACTTTGAAGGTTCATATTCATTTGTCATGTAAGGCCCTCTGCCTTGTAGGTACCATAACTAGAACTAGCGGGTCTTGAGAAAACTCAACCATGTTGGCCTTCTGGTCATGCCAATGCTTCACCAGAGCTTGACTTGCTTTCAAGTTATCTGATGCTTCTGCCATCCTGTGTGATATTCTCCTCTGGAGACCTTTCATATAGTCAGGGACTCTCACTGTTTTGGGGGAAGGAGCACGCTCCATCACCTCCTTAATCAGGGCCAAAGGGCCTCTAACTGGGTGGCCATAGAGAAGTTCAAAGGGACTAAATCCAACTCTCTCCTGAGGGACTTCTCTATGTGCAAATAGAAGGCATGGCAGTAGAAGGTACCACTTTCTCCCAAGGGGTTCCTCTAAAGCACCTATCACGCTCTTCATTGTACGGTTGGACCTCTCTACCAATCCATTTGTCTGAGGATGGTAGGCAGTTGAGGACTAAGTTACTCCAGAGTTTTACCCCATTGCCTGCATATAGTGGGACATAAAATTGGATCCCCTGTCAGAGATAACTTCCTTAGGAAATCCTACCCTGGTAAAAATACCAAGTAGGTCCTTAGCCACAGCCTGAGCTGTAAAAGTCCTCATAGGTATGGCTTCAGGAGACCCAGTAGCATGGTCTACTACAGCCAGGATAAACCTGTTTCCTGAAGATGTCGGAGGGTCTAAGGGACCAACAAAGTCGATTCCTACCCTCTCAAAAGGGACTCCCACCACCCATCTCATGTGCTAACTGGAGGAACTGAAGTCTGCTTTCAGGAGGCACTACAAGCCTTCTGTAGTCCCCTGGGATAGACTCTGTTGCATGCACTCGTGGGTGTATGGTCAACGGCTTTCTACCGCCGTCTAGATTTTGAATTTTTGGCGGAGCGAGCCTGCACTACAGGTGTTGCGATACCTTGGCGGACTGTGACGCACATTGATTCATTGGTTTGCCATTGGCAAGAGACCAGCAATTTGTCACTTTCAGACGCTCATAGAAGGTTCACCATCTGAAGGATCCCTTTGCAGCCTGTTATTGCTGCCCTACTAAGAGGACAGTCGCTACTCAGCAGCATATGAAAATCGATCTTGTCCTGAAGAAGATGGTCGGTAATCACCCTTGAACCATCGAAACCGGTCGACCTCACCTGTTGTGGCCTCACCACAACATTTTATGATACCCCCAATACCAACAGGGGTTACTGCATGTAATTGAGAGAAAACCCCACAACAACATGGGTTTTCCCATCCCATAACAAGTGGGACAGTGCATTTTTTAGTGATATTTTGATATCACCTCACCCACCCTCTGGGCAACCACCCTTTTGCAAGGAACTTTCCAGTTATCAATGCTAAAATAAAAATTACATGACTATTCCGATGCCTCAATCTCTGCACTTGTGACTGCTAGCTGCTTAGATTTAAGAATCCGAGATTTAATTCCCCTCTCGCACTCCCCCACATCATTGTGCTGGTTGCCCCCCCCCTCCCTCCTTCCCTGCATCAGACCAGCTTTTCCACCTGTGTCTAAGTGAACAGGACCATGGTTAACAAAAATATCATTAGTTGTTTGGTCTTGCCCTCACCGGCAAGTTGATGAATCTTTTTCCCCAGAAAACCGTTCCCTGTGTATCACTGTAGAACAGGCCATCTTCCCAGTACAACCTATGCTTCCTTGACTCTTGCCCATCCAGCTGTGAAGCTGCCTGTTGGCGAAGACCTTCAAGAGTGGGACACCCTCTTTGACCTCTGCTGAAGTCTGCCATACAGGGTCCACCTTTTGCCAATAAAGACTGCAGATCAGGATGGTCTGCAAAATCCAGATCTCCAACAGGAGCAAAGTCCTCTTCCAGCTCTGATTCTCAGCAGCTGATTCAACCACACAAGGGTGTTCCACACACTCAGCCTCAGCTGGTTTAGGAGTCACAGGTGTGACTTTGGACAGTCCTCTCAGCAATGTCCTTGTTGGTAGAACAGGAGTGCTGGCTGATTTCTTCCTGGACGCTTTAGGTTTCCCCTTGTTTCTCCTTCTTCTTTGAAATTGCAGTCAGTAAGTCCTGTGGACTGGGAGTTATATTTTCTTCTACAATCTTCTCATGATAGCATTTTAAGGTACTCTCTCTGCCCTTCCTAGATTGACCCTGTTTCGTTTTGCTGGGAGGCCTGGGGGTGCTTGATACAACTCCAAGAGTTTTTAAGTCATTCCCCAACAGGACTCTCCCAGGTACTTCACTCTGCACACTTACAGGTATCTTGACAGTCATGTCATTGCACTGGATGAGAGCTGGTAACTGTGGAAGCATTTGGACAGGGCCTCCAGCAAGCTTAGTTAGGAATTTGGGTACCTTAGCAACATCCTCTACCTTGAAAAATGATTCATCAACTACAGTTATGCTGGTCCCAATATCTCTGATGGCAGGGGTCTTCTGACCATTCACAAGAACACTGTCTTTATAATACTCTTTAGTATTGTCTGGAATGGAATTGTAGACAGCTAAGTTCTGTTGTTCCCACAATCCCATGGATACTATAGAAACACTGGCTAAGACTTTCATGGGTTCCTCAGCCAGTAAGTTAAAGTTTCCACTTGCGATTGCTACTTCACCCTCTGGGGAGAAGGCTAAAGAGACAGTGTGGATCCCTGAAGGTTTACCCTTACATCTGGGATCCCCTTTCACATGGTCAGTTGACCCACTAGCATAACATTTTCCAAATGTCTTTGTGAATGGGTGTTTGTTCTGATCTCCTTCTGGTTTGGCACCAGGAGGTACACAAGCCTGATTCGGTTTCCCTGGCGGCTTACCCTTGTTATGTTTGCGGCCCTCTTTTGGATTGGAGGTATTGGAATTCTCTTTGCTATCGTTCTTGTGCTGATTCCTCTCATCCTTCTTCTGAGTTACTCCAGAATCCTTGTGAGTAGCCCTATTGGCAACCCACAACTCAGCAGCCCTTGCTAACTTCTTTGGATCAATTTCCTTAGACTCAGCCAAGTGATGTCTCAGCTCAGGAGAGCAGGCATCATAAATAGATTCCAACATGAAAAGATTCCTCATACCCTCATAAGTGTTCACTCTGTAACGCTTAACCCATCCATCTAAGTTTTTCAAACATTCACACACCAAGGTAGACCAAGGGGTACCATCATGCTTTTTGAGGGTTCTAAACCTCTTAAGATACTGAGAAGGGGTCTTCCCAAATCTAGCTATTAAAGCTTGCTTCACAGTTTCATACTCATTTCTGTCCATATCCCCAACTCCATTACCACATCAGTAGCAACAGGGGGTTGCCTAGAAAAAAGCCAAGAAATTAGCTGATTCCCTGTAATGTCTTGAATCCCATGATTATATTCAAAAGCAGCCAACCAATCCAAAATATCAAGCTTAACCTCCTATATACTTACTGGATCTTTGGGCATGCAAGGCCTCTTAGGACTGGAAGACCAAGAAGACTCTGGGAGAGAACCAGTTTCAAGAGACAACTTTTTCATTTCAAGTGCATGTGGTAGGGAGATTTCTTACACAAGTGCTTAATTTCCTCTACCTTAGAGCCCTCCAGCTCTTTTGCTACATTTTGGGCCTTTTAACTTTTCATTTTCAATGTGTTATACTTTTGTTTTCTTTGGTTATGGAGTTTTAAAGCAACTCCAATGGGATAATCTTTTTCTGTGTGTCAAAAATCACCTTCAGTGCAGTGGCACAGGGGTGTCTTTCTGACTCCCCAAGGTTTAAATACCTTCTCTGGGACTGACTCCTGTCTCCCAGAGCATGTGAAGTTAAATTGGCTTTACTAGTCTTTTTAAATGTAGTGACCCAAACGCACTATCTTCCTAGAGAGTGCTGGAGGGGTTGCCTAGCTTCCCCTGAGTCAAAACACTCAAGTAACAGTAAAATGTTACCTTTTCCTACTTTAAATGGCTGGTGGCAGTGGTTTAGATAAACTGCCATGATTTTCCTGTCCGCTAACAACGGTAGCTAAAAATTGGGTTAGCCATGTTTTTCAATATGGCGCCCAAGACATATCTGTAAAAACAGACTCTGGTCATCTTTGTTTGCCATTTCTTTTAGAAAAGTCCTTCTTGTGTTTGTCTCTGCATGCCAAACCAGGTTTGGTCCCCTTGTTCATTGGCCTTTGGCGGGCTTCAGTGCTGAAGCCCTCCTCTGGCGCCTGAGTCTCTGGGTTGGACAAGATGTGAGGGAGGTGCCAGAAACTCCCAGTGCTTAGTCTCCTAGGAGACCTGAATGCACTCTGGCATGATTGGCCGGCTGAATGTCCGGCAGGACTGCCACCCTGCTGTGTGAGTAACAGCCAGGCTGGAATGAATGGGGGAAAACTGTTTAAAATCTGGTCTCTGGGACTTGGAAAGAAGAGTCGACTACTGGAATGAAAGAACCGAAGACGAGCTGAAGGAAGAGGACTGCTGCAACTCCTGGACGACCGGTGAAGCCCTGCTGAAGGTACAAATTGCCTGAAACTCCAATCGACAGAGAAGCCCTTCAAGGTTAACTTCTTCCCTTGAGTTTGGTTGGAACAACCACCTCGCAAGCCACCTGGACACCATCCCCATCTGGATGAATTTTCTTCAGAATGCTGTTGAAAACCCGATAGCCAGAGGGAAGGAAACCAGCTTGTGGACTTTAAGGCACTCACACCTTAAAACAATGTTTTGCCAAACTTGTGGCCTCATCCCTGGGCAGTGCAGGAACCTCCTGATGTCCTCCTTCTTGTCCCCATGACTGAAGCTCAGGAACAGCGAGGTCTGCTCAAACTGCTATGAACAACTGCCTCAGCTACAGCTCTTCTTCAATTTAAAGCTACCGTGCAAAAGCGGTCTGGAAATCTTTTCGGCCACTGCGAAAGTTTGTGGAACTTTCCCAACTTTGAAGGCTTGTCTTTCCCTAAACATTCATCAAACTGAGTGAGTTAGACGAGGCAGAAGAGTCTTACAATGTAGGCCCTGTTTTACCTCTACTTGCTCATAGGCCTCAATCTTTGACCACAGGGACAACACCAGGTCCAACACTAAGTCCTGAATTTGTCTCTTTAGAAAGAATGAGACTTGAGCTAAAATGTAAAAGTATCCAAGCTCAAACTGAAAGCAAACATCAAGAACTTAAAGTCAGAGAAATGGAGTTGAACCATGCTGTTAGGCAGAATCACATGCAGTACTCTTTGGGAACCCTACATGCAATTAAGACCAAAAGTGTAAGCACAATTTCACCTTTGGTACAAGCCTGTACTACACAGTAAAGTGGTAGCGATGGTTGAGAAGCCAGACTTATCTCAAGAGTTTAAGTGAGCTGTAGAACAAGTTACACAAAGGAACAACCAATAAAGTGATTCAAATAAACACTTACTCAATGTTTCTTGGTACATGAAAATACATTTATTTACCCAGTCAGTTAGAAAACATTACACTACCAAGAGCAGCTCAATATCACACACTAATAAACCACAAAAACACAACCAGCAAAGTAAATGAAAAAGTTTAGCTCTCCTGAAGTGGGAGCAAAATGGCATGTCATGTACTTCAAAAAGGAGTTAAAAGACTAGGTTATGCAAATCAACTGCACAAATGCATTAATAGGCAGGGCAAAGGGTTTCAGTAAACTACAACCAGCAATTCAGTTCATAGGCCTGGGCCAAAGTCAATGGTTCAGAGTCTTTGTATAGGATAGCACAGTTCTGGTAGTAAATGGTTAAGTCTTTGCCACAAAGTTTAGAAGAATTTGTCTAGGCGAAAAGTTTGACGAATGTTTAGGGAAGGACAAGCCTTCAAAGTTGAGGGAAGTTTCATGCACTTTCTCAATGGCCGAAAATATTCCTGGACCACGTTTGCACAGTAACTTGTTAAAGACGAAAGTTGTAACTGAGGCAGTTGTTCCTGGCAGTTCAGATCTTGATGTTCCTGAGCTTCAGTCGTGGGGACAAGAAGGAGGACGTCGGGAGGTTCCTGCACTGCCCAGGGTTGAGGCCAAAAGCAGTAGCAACACGTCGGTTTAAGGTGTGAGAGTACTGAAGCCCGCCAAAGGCCAACAAACAGAGGGACCAAACCTGGTTTAGCACGCAGAGACAAACACAAGAAGGACCTTTCCTAAAAGAAATGGTAAAGAGAGAATGGAGTCAAAAGCTACCCTTGTCATTAATGCTCTAGTAGTTTTCTATGGTAAACAGTGGAGCTAAAGTAGCATATGTCAATTTAGCTCAACCAAGGAACACAAGCGAGTGAAATTATTTACAATTACAAATTACAAATTATTTACAAACATAAAAATGCAATTTCTTAAATTCTCAAAAACAAATGTTTAAACAGCGACATATGCCATCTTAGGCACAGGAAAAAACATTATATACATATCTCAAGTGATTATGCATATAGGTGGGTTAGTACAACTGAAGTGACTGTAGTTTCGTGTGTTGCTAACAAATGAGGCAACACGTAACCGTTGTCAGACGAATGGTTTGGAAACATTTTCTTAATTCTACTTCTGTGTTGAATCTGTCTGGTTGTGTGTTGGGTATGAAGCTTATCCCTTTGCTGAAGATGTCGATTTCGTCAGAGGATAGGATGTGATCACTCAAATTGAAAATCGGGATTACCATGTCTGTGCTGGCGGCACCCATTGGTGAGTTCGCATTTGGTGAGGCCCTTAGATTTTCGCCCGGCTGCGTTTGCTGCGCCCTTGAAAAAACTGTTGTTGTTGGTTAGCCACTGCCTGTCTGCTGGTTGTAGAGTCCGAGTCGCTACTGTGTGAGCTGTTCGCGAAGGTTGAGATTTGTATACAATGTTTTTTCCTGTGCCTAAAATGGCATATGTCGCTGTTTTTAAACATTTGTTTTTGAGAATTTAATAAATTCCATTTTTATGTTTGTAAATAATTTCACTCCCTTGTGTTCCTTGGTTGAGCTAAACTGACACACGCTACTTTAGCTCCACTGTTTGCCATAGAAAACTACCAGAGCGTTAATGACAAGAGTAGCTTTTGACTCCATTCTCTCTTTACAGTTCTGACCTAACCCTCTGGAGTCAAGCCCCCTTCTAAAAAAATGGCTTCCCTGCCCTTATCTCACACATCTCCTTGGACAACCCCTTTGGTTGTAGGGCATATTTATTCACTAACACTTAATAGATAGTGTCAATATTGCCAGTTTCTCTGACGACCTCTATAAAAAATTATTAGATACCCCTTCACTCTTAGGTGTAACAACAACACCAGTAGAACTAGACAAAAATCCAAGCCCCAATGATTTAGACATCCTGTTACAGAAAAAGAAGAAGCTAATCCGGACAGAATCTCATGGCCAACTAATGCTTGAATATCTAAAAGCTGGCGTCATACCAGAGGACTTGCAGGTACGAAATATACCACGAGTATTCCTCGACAACCCCAGGTTAATGAAAACATTCAGCGGAGTCGGTAACAAGTGTTCCCGTGACTGGATTATCTTAGTTATTGAGACAGCGGAAGAAGAGACCAAAAGCCAAAAAGAAGAACTGAAAACTATCGAAGAAAAAATTAAAACAGACTGTGTCATTTCAGAAATCAAGACCCATTTGGAAAAAATAGAAGAAGAAATAACTAAATTCAAGAAATTCACAATCAACAAAAAACTTTGGAAATTACAAAACAATATAAAAAACTACAAGGAAGATAAGACCAATCCCTACCTATTAGCTGGCTTTTATGATCAACAAAACCAAGCTGCATCAAGGAACAGACAAAATCCACGAAGGAATGAGAAATTTGTAACCTTCTCGAACCGCTCACACAATAGCGACTCTGACTCTACAATCAGCGGACAGGCAGGGGCTAACCAACAACAACAGTTTTTTCAAGGGTGCGGCAAACGCAGCTGGCCGAAAATCCAAGGGCCTCACCAAATGCAAACTCGCTAATGGGTGCCGCCAGCACAGACATGGAAATCCTGATTTTCAATTTGAGTGATCACATCCTATACTCTGATGAAATCGACATCTTCAGCAAAGGGCTAATCTTCATACCCAACACACAACCAGACAGATTCAACACAGAAGTAGAATTAAGAACATTTTTCCAAACCATTCGTCTGACAACGGTTACGTGTCGCCTCATTTGTTAGCAACACACGAAACTACAGTCACTTCAGTTGTAGTAACCCACCTATATGCATAATCACTTGAGATTTGTATACAATGTTTTTTCCTGTGCCTAAAATGGCATATGTCGCTTGTTTTAAACATTTGTTTTTGAGACTTTAATAAATTGCATTTTTATGTTTGAAAATTATTTCACTCCCTTGTGTTTCTTGGTTGAGCTAAACTGACATAGCTACTTTAGCTCCACTGTTTACCATAGCAAACTACCAGAGCGTTAATGACAAGGGAAGCTTTTGACTCCATTCTCTCTTTACAGTTCTGACCTAACCCTCTCGAGTCAAGTCCCCTTCAAAAAAGAGGGTTCAATGCCCTTACCTCACACATCCCCTTGGACAACGCCTTTGGTTGTAGGGCATATATATTCACTAACACTTAATGGATAGTGTCAATATTGTCAGTTTCTCTGACGACCTCTATAAAAAATTATTAGATACCCCTTCACACTTAGGTGTAACAACAACACCAGTAGGACAAGAAAAAATCCAAGCCCCAATGATTTAGACATCCTCTGGGGGTGTCCCTTGTGGTGGGGGCAGCCTGTAGGGGGTGTCACATGTGAGGGGATCTGGGGGATGGTGTCCCTTCTGCAGGGGGCTGCCTGTTGGGGATGTCCATTGTGGAGGGGGCAGCCTGCGGGGGGTGTCACAGGTGTGGGGTGCTGGGGGGTCGTGTCCCTTCTGGAGAGGACTCTCTGTGAGAGGTGTCCCTTGTGTAGGGAGCAGCCTGGGGGGGGGGTGTCACAGGTGAGGGCCCCTAGGGGGTGGTGTCCCTTCTGGAGGGAGCTGCCTGTGGGGGTTGTCACTTGTGGAGGGGACAGCCTGCGGGTGGTTTCACATGTGAGGGTTACTGGGGGGTGGTGTCCTGTCTGGAGGGGGCTGCCTGTGGGGGTTTCCCTTGTGGAGGGGGCAGCCTGCAGGGGGTGTCACAGGTTAGGGGACCTGGGGGGTGGTCTCCTATCTGGAGGGAACTGACTATGGGGGGTGACCCTTGTGGAGGGGACAGCCTGCAGGGGGTGTCATACATGAGGGCTGCTGGGGGGTGGCATCCAGTCTGGAGGGGGCTGTCTGTGTGGGGTCTCCCTTGTGGAGGGGCAGCCTGTGGGGGGTGTCACAGGTGAGGGGGCTGGGAGGTGGTTCCATTCTGGAGGGGGCTGACTTTGGGGGATGTCCGTTGTGGAGGGGGCAGCCTGCAGGGGGTGTCACACATGAGGGCGATGCGGGGTGGTGTCCCTTCTGGAGGGGGCTGCCTTTTGGGGGGTGTCCCATCTGGAGGGGGCAGCCCGCAGGGGGTGTCACAGGTGAGGGGTGCTGGGGGGTGGTATCCAGTCTGGAGGAGACTGCCTGTGGGGGGTGTCCCTTGTGTAGGAGGCAGCCTGTGGGGGTGTCCCTTGTGGAGGGGACAGCCTGCGAGGTTTCACAGGTGAGGGGTGCTGGTGGGTGGTGTCCAGTCTGGAGGGGGCTGCCTGTGGGGGTCTCCCTTGTGGAGGGGGCAGCCTGTGGCGGGTGTCACAGGTTAGGGGACCTGAGGGGTGGTCTCCTATCTGGAGGGGCTGACTGTGGGGAGTGTCCCTTGTGGAGGGGACAGCCTGCAGGGGGTGTCACACATGAGGGGTGCTGGGGGGTGGCATCCAGTCTGGAGGGGGCTGCCTGTGTGGGGTCTCCCTTGTGGAGGGGGCAGCCTGTGGGGGGTGTCATAGGTGAGGGGGCTGAGTGGTGGTGTCCAGTCTGTAGGGGGCTTACTGTGGGGGTGTCCCTTGTGGAGGGGGCAGTCTGCAGGGGGTGTCACACATGATGGGGGTTGGGGGGTGTCCCTTCAGGGGGGGCTGCCTTTGGGGGGTGTCCCTTCTGGAGGGGGCAGCCCGCAGGGGGTGTCACAGGTGAGGGGTGCTGGGAAGTGGTATCCAGTCTGAAGGAGACTGCTTGTGGGGGGTGTCCCTTGTGTAGGAGGCAGCCTGCGGGGAGGTGTCACAGGTGAGGGGGCCTGGAGGTTGTTGTCCCTTCTGGATGGAGCTGCCTGTGGGGGTGTCCCTTGTGGAGGGGACAGCCTGCGAGGTTTCACAGGTGAGGGGTGCTGGTGAGTGGTGTCCAGTCTGGAGGGGGCTGCCTGTGGGGGTCTCCCTTGTGAAGGGAGCAGCCTGTGGCGGGTGTCACAGGTTAAGGGACCTTGGGGGTGGTGTCCTATCTGGAGGGGGCTGACTGTGGGGGTGTCTCTTGGGAAGGGGACAGCCTGCAGGGGGTGTCACACATGAGGGTGCTGGGGAGTGACATCCAGTCTGGAGGGGGCTGCCTGTGTGGGGTCTCCCTTGTGGAGGGGGCAGCCTGCAGGGGTTTCACAGGTGAGGGGGCTGGGAGGTGGTGTCCAGTCTGGAGGGGGCTGCCTGTGTGGGGTCTCCCTTGTGGAGGGGGCAGTCTGCAGGGGGTGTCACACATGATGGGGGTTGGGGGGCGGTGTCCCTTCTGGGGGTGCTGCCTTAGGGGTTGTCCCTTCTGGAGGGGGCAGCCCACAGGGGGTGTCACAGGTGAGGGGTGCTGGGGAGTGGTATCCAGTTTGAAGGAGACTGCCTGTGGGGGGTGTCCCTTGTGTAGGAGGAAGCCTGTGGGGGGTGTCACAGGTGAGGAGGTCTGGGGGGTGGTGTCCCTTCTGGAGGGAGCTGCCTGTGGGGGTGTCCCTTGTGGAGGGGGCAGCCTGTGCGGGGGTCACAGGTGAGGGGTCTGGGGGGTGGGGTCCAGTATGGAGGGGGCTGCCTGTGGGGGGTCTCCCTTGTGGAGGGGCAGCCTGCAGGTGGTGTCACAGGTGAGGGGGCTGGGGGATGGTGTCCCTTCTGGAGGGGGCTGCCTGTGGGGAGGTTCACAGGTGATGAGTGCTGGGGGTGTTGTCCAGTCTGGATGGGGCTGCCTGCAGGGGGTGTCCCTTCTGGAGGGGGCAGCCCGCATGGGGTGTCACAGGTGAGGGGTGCTGGGGAGTGGTATCCAGTCTGAAGGAGACTGCCTGTGGGGGGTGTCCCTTGTGTAGGAGGAAGCCTGTGGGGGGTGTCACAGGTGAGAGGGTCTGGGGGGTGGTGTCCCTTCTGGAGGGAGCTGCCTGTGGGGGTGTCCCTTGTGGTGGGGACAGCCTGCAAGGTTTCACAGGTGAGGGGTGCTGGGGGTGGTGTCCAGTCTGGAGGGGGCTGCCTGTGGGGTGTGTCCCTTCTCTAGGGGCTGCCTGTGTGTGGTGTCTCTTCTACAGGGGGCAGCCTGCGGGGGAGGGGGTCACAGGTGAGGGGTGCTGGGGGGTGGGGTCCAGTATAAAGGGGGCTGCCTGTGGGGGGTCTCCCTTGTGGAGGGGCAGCCTGCAGGTGGTGTCACAGGTGAGGGGGCTGGGGGATGGTGTCCCTTCTGGAGGGGGCTGCCTGTGGGGAGGATCACACGTGATGAGTGCTGGGGGTGGTGTCCAGTCTGGATGGGGCTGCCTGCAGGGGGTTTCCCTTGTGGTGGGTGCGGCCTGCAGGGGGTGTCACAGGTGAGAGTTGCTGGGTGGTGGTGTCCAGTCTGGAGGGGGCTGCCTGTGGGGTGTGCTGCTTTGGAGGCACGGCTGCCTCTGGGGGGTGTCGCTTATGGAGGGGGCAGTCTGCGGGGGTTGTCACAGGTAAGGGCTACTAGGGTTTGGTGTCCATTCGGGCAGGGGCTGTCTATGGGGGGTGTCCTTTGTGGAGGGGGCAGCCTGCGGGGTTGTCACAGGTGAGGGGGGCTGTGGGTGGGCATGTTGACTACAGTGGTTCATGTGCAGTAGGGGGGTGTGGACTACAGAGGTTCATGAGCAGTAAGGGGTATGTGTACAGGGTGGGTGCCGTGGGTGTAGGGGGGACTTCACATTTCTTTAGGGGTGTATCCTACACGTAGGATGGGCGTGCGATTTTGCTGGTGTACTGGTTGGGCTTGCGAGGGAGGGCACCCGTTTTTTCTGGGTTGTAGCCTGGGATTGAAAAGTGTTGTCATGCGATTTTGCTGTGGTATGGCCTGGGCTTGCGAGGGTGGGCATGCATTTTCTGTTGGGTGCTGCCTGGAATTGCGAGGTGTTGTCACGCAATTTCACTGGGGTACGGCCTGGGCTTGCAAGGGTGGGCATGGTGTTTTCTGTGGGGTGCAGCGCTGGAATTGCAAAGTGTTGTTGCACGTTTTTGCTGGGGTATGGCGTGGGCTTGCGAGGGAGGGCACGTGTTTTCTATGGGGTGTGGCCTGGGATTGCAAGGTATTGTTGCACGATTTTTCTAGGATGCGGTGCCAGGGATAGCGCGCAACGTTGCGCTGTGTTCATTCTTTGACTTGCTTTTTAGTGTGCGTGGGGTCATGTTACGGGCGTTCCTCGCACAGCTTGTTGTTACTTGTGCAATGGCTAGTAATGCCTCTTGAAATCCATGAATATGTGTGACGCGAATATGTGTGACGCGCAGGTTTGTACCACGGCTCACTCAGGGTCCTTCTCGGCGCATGACCCGTGTGCCATTTCTGCGCCCGATTTCATGAATCGGCCCCTTTGTTTTATGACTAATTTAGAAGAATGTATATCGTTTTCCCTCACTAACCTGTTGATGTGACATTCTTGTTCGAATTGTGTAAGAATCTATGTGTATTTACATCCACTTCAGTTCACCAAGTCTGGTGCAGGCTCAAGTGAAATTAATGGGGTTCATGTGTAAATAATTCAGATTGTTGGTTGTATTTGAGTCTGATCATAGTGGTGGCAGAGCATAGGTTCATTTCTAGATGTATTTGCACTCAATTCGTTGATCTGGCAATAACATGGCATTCCTAGTTATGTATATGATCAGAAATCCGGGTGCCACAATGTTATTGTAATTTTATTTGATGCCCACAAATTCAATAATATATAAATAAATCAAGATATTTCTATATGTGTGGGGTCTGCCAACTAAAACACACTGGGCCTCATTACGAGGTATGCCGGTAGCCATGACGCTATTGGCGGCATGGCAGCCGGCAAAACCGCACCTGTGTCCGTGTCCTCGGAATGAGGACTTACCGGACCATTCCGAGTTCGGATGGCCCGGTAATTCCTCACTCGAGGACACGGACACGGTTCATCCCCATTCCCATTTCAGCCCCCATAGGGCTGAATGGGAATGGGAGAGGGAGTAAACAACGGGCCATTACGAGATGGCCCGTTGTTTGCTCCCTCTTCCCCTCGCGGGACCCGGTAAGCACGCCTGGTTTTCCAAGGCGTGCTTAACGTGTCCCGCGAGGGGACCTCGTAATGTGGTGGAACGGGTTGAACGGCGCTACAGCCTTTTACGGCGCCGTTTAACCTGTTCCGCCAGGGTCGTAGTGAGGCCCACAGTACATTGTAGATCTGGACCGAAGAGGAGGAAAATAGTGAATCTAAAATGTGGCCAGTAATATGGATGTGCCCCTTTGAGGCTTTCTAGTAATCAGGCGTGTTAAACAATGTTTGCCCATTTTTAAACCAATACTAGTGATACCTAACACCTGTATGACCTTACCACAGAATCTCCAAGTGGATGAATTGTTTGTGTGTGTTTTTCTAATTTGTTTTACTTGATTTCGTCATATACACTATGCAATATGGCAGTATCCCTCAGTATCTATGAATGATTTTACAATACAATGGGCCTCATTACACGGAAGGCGGTGAGCCATGGCGCTATTAGCGCCAATGCTCATGCCGGTAAAATACCGGCACCGCCTTGGCGGAAAGGGGATTTACCGCCCCATTCCAAGGTTGGTGGGGCGGTAAATCCCCCTTCCGCCATTGCCCTTCCCCATTCCCATTTCTGCCCCATAGGGCTCTGTGGGAATGGGGAAGGCGCTAATTACGGCACCGCAATTTTGCGGTGCCGTAATTATCTCCGAGGTCCCTTAGCGGGTTGTTTTTTAACGCCTGCAAAAAGCAGGCGTTAAAGCACCAACCCGCTAAGGGACCTCGTAGTAAGGCGGTAATGGTTAACGGTCACCGTTACCATTAACGGTGGCCGTTAACCATTACCACCTTCCGTGTAATGAGGCCCAATGGCCTTGAATCATTGTACAAAGAAAATACTATGATAGACTTCTAAATCACAACAATAATGGGAATCTCTTCAAATGTATCATTAACCTTGTTAATAATGGGTGCGTGTCTAATTATTTTAATTTTGCCTGGATTTTCCTGCATGGTAACTGAAGGCAGAGATCCATTGGTTGTGCCATTATTTATTAACCATGTTACAGATATCTGTATGTATGCATGTATCACTTCTGATTGTAACTCTTAATTTTGACTTCCAATGTCACTTGCAGTTTTTACCTCAAGTTAGGATGACCCTCCACGAATACGAGCGAGTTCAGTGCTGATAAAACAACGCGTATTTTAGATTTGCCACTGTCCATTACTAGGAAAATCAAGCTGGGATTCATATGCCAGGAAGCCACCAGAACTTTACAGACACATTATGCTATGGCTTCGGACGCCTAGTGAAATCTCCCTACACCTCTAGTTCGCTGTTCTTTCTTTTTTTGGGAGAAATTATGAGTTTTCTGGTAGTGGTAAAAACATTCAGAATTTTTGAGTATCCAATGTTTTACAAATCCGCCAAAATAGGAGTTCCAAGCATGAAACGAATCTTGTATGCCTACTTTTGTGTGGTGGCTATTAGCATCAAACAACAGCATTACTGCATGCAGTAATTACCTCATGTGGTATCACATGCAGTAATACAAAACGACCATAGAATCCAATGGGCCTCCAAAACGAGGAATAACTTGTGGGTCTGCGTGACTGACTGGCGATCAGCAGACCGGTAAAGTTACCACATGCTTAACTCATGTGGTAATGAAAAAAAACTACAGAACTTGTAATCAGGTGCTTATGTACAAATAGTAAGCTCCAACATACAACTAGGCTATTCGTTGTAGATTAAAGTTTGGGATTTTTGCAAAACTTTTCTGATGTACATTTGTAAAAAATGTAATTGCTCTTGCGGCTTTGGTTTGGAGTGCTTCTGGGCACTACAACGTTTCGAATTTCAGAGTTTCTGAAGGGGTGGTCTTAGGTTCTTTTACATTGAAGTTGTGGAGTTTATGCAAGGGCACGTTTATTATGTTCTCTTTTTAGGCTTTTGGTCTGTTTTTTGCATTGGGGTATTTTTTTATTTTTATTTAAGATGTATTTACCGGAGGCATCATGGTGCCAACACAGACACAAAGAGGACACGTGAAAACGGGACATACATAGTCAATTCAGGCCAATCAACTGCTTGTAAGCACTTCATGAAACTATTCTCTTTACCCGGGCTCATTGGGATTGTATTTACTCAAATTGTATCCCTCTCTCAGTGTCTATCAGAAGAGTCACTCACAAGTTCAAAGAACGTTCCTCCCACGTGCTACACTTTTCTTTATGAATTCCAGTTCTGATTACATTATTATTTATTTCAATAAGAAAAGAAGTAGCATCCAAGGTAGGTTGGGTAATGATGTTGTATTCTGAATAGCACTCTGTTCCTGCTTCTTAATGATTTCTTCCCCATACTCTTTAGACTTGATGTAGATAGTCAACTCACATAGTCCCTGTCTCACTAAGCCCAACCACTGGAGTCACGGGATGGAAGTATCCACAGCAAATCACAGTTTTGCCCTCCCCTACCACTACAACTGCACACTATTGCTTTGAGACCTGCACATGAGTGGAGTGAGGACATACTATAAGCATCTCAAAGTAAATTAGCTTAGAGGTTGATGGAGAGTAGGACACATGCCATGTAGAGAGAGCTTGGGAATAAGAGACAGAAGCAATTTCAAGCAGAGAAGAGGAAATGGGAGGAGCAGAGTGTGGAGGAGAGCTAGCAACATACTACAGGCAAAGAAGAGAGTAGAAAATGAGTTGTGGATGATTAGAGATAGAGGAAAGCTGTGACCGAAGGATTGTCATCTGGTGAGGAGCATGAGGGGGGACATTTGTTGGCTGAGATTGGGAGAGTTAAAGATGAGTTGCTGAAGATTAGAGGAAGTTGTGAACTGAAAGGAGGAGGTGGGAGAGCAGCTGGATGCAGTGGCATAACACAAAATGTGGGAGTCACCGTGCAACGTAGGCTGAGACCCCCCCTAAACTCAGCAACAAAAGCACAAGCCACATCACTCTCCATGCCTGCTTGGACCACCTTGCATGTGCAACACACATTATGATCATGCTGCGGCATGCTGTGCACTATTATGTGCAATATGCAAGTATGTGTTTTAATCAAATTTGGAATCTTTCAACTAGTGCAGAATCAAGGGGGCTGTGCCTGGCTCCTGAGTCCTGACACCCAAATGTACTAGCCAACTCTGTGACTGGGCAGTCATATTACACATAGTAATAAAATGATAAGCAAGCATGGTCATGCTGGCTTTGTCAGTATATGCCAGTATCCTCATGTACGAACATTCTTTTGTTGTCTTTGATCGTAATGCCATTAAACACCTCCTACCACAGGAACAAAATATGCTATTGCTGCTGCACAAATGCTTGCCCAACACCTGCACCACCATGTAAGAATACTCTTCATGCTGACCAACGTGAGTTCAGAGAGTTCTGCCCTCCCCGCCCGGCCTTCCCCCAGAGAATAGATTTTGAATAATGGGTTAAAATGGTACATTATATATCACACTTTCTGTGACAAATTGGGTAAAAAGCCAGACAGTTTGGAATTGGTTTTGTAGGGTAACTCCAATCAAAAAACACAATTAACGCAACTCACGAACAGTGCACAGGAACATTTCCCAACACATCTTCATGATGCCTTAACCCACAGTATATGGCAGTATAAAACATATTTACGCTGGCTGTGCACATACATGTCCATAATGTTTGCACCAACTTATGATAGTATTCCCATATAAGAACATAATCTTGTTTGCTTTGTGCACAATGACAGTAATGATACTATAAGAAAACATGTCCAGGGTGGCTCTGCCAATATTTGGTAGTATCCCGATGTAAGGACATACTTCTGTTGGCATTGCCATTAAAACTGCCATGCCATATTAAGTAAACATGTCCAAACTGGCTGCACCAAAATTGAAACATAATTACACTTATCATGCTTACTTTTTCCACAGATGCCAAGAAAAATAAATGCCAAGTCACAGTAAGAAATAGCTAGATTGACTGCTGCAAAATGCCAGTCTGGCACAGTAATAACACACCATGCTTGCTTAACTGTAGATGCCCAGTAAAAATGCCATATCACAAGAAGAAATGGCTAAACAGGCTCCACCCAAATGCCAGTCTAATAACAAGTATTATGCTTGCTTAATTATAACTTATAATTATAAGCAAAGTGATGCTAAGTGTTTGGCAGTGAGACAAGGCAGTGAACTTCGTGGCTGCTGACTGCCTTTATGCCTTTGTAAACTCTATGTGGCACAAAGGTGTATTATGCCTTTAACAAAAATTTCCAGGCTGCACCTACATATGGACCTCTTTCTGCGAAGCGAAGTGATGCTAAGTGTTTGGCAGTGTTTGGTAGGGGTTATCCTGGTCCAAGTTTGAGGTGATTTGCAGAGTTTGCCATTTGGGACCTGCTTGACCCGTTGTGCCACGGCTTGCCCTGCCCCCCAATCTGCCTCACTCTTTCACGGAAAGGACTATGTGGTAAGCCTTTGTATCCACTTTTTACAAAGTTTCCTGCAACGTTATTCCTGCTGTTCGCTGGCGCTTTATCAGCGATATTTTAGGTAAACTATTTTATCATGTGGAAATATTTATGGCTCAATCGTGTCTTTTCCCTGCTTGATTCAAACGGTTTAAACTTTACGTCTATCAGCCACGCCAAAGAATATTAAACTCTGCAGTTGAATACTTCAACTGCATTCAGGGAGTGCACTGGCGAGTACTGTTCAGCTGCGGTCAGCTGTGTATGTTGGTCGTCCTGCTCGCCAACTCCTGCAACAACATGTTTTAAAAGACCCACAACATTCTGTTTCCAGAGACTTAGACACGTATAACTTTGCAGGTATTTGGACATTATAAATGATCTCATTACTTATTTTATAATCCATATACTGCGTGGCTAAAACCACTTTTCTTTGTTGTCCTAGACTAAGCCACGCCCACCACCTACATGACCATTTACAAAACTGGGAACGGCCGCGCATCTATGAACGCGCATTCAGGGAATGCACCAGCGAGTGCTGTTCCGCTGCTCAGCTGCGCTGTATGCCGCCTCCCCTCTCCCGCCACTACCTAATTTCTCAATTGCATAATGGCCACATAATTCCCACTCGCACTTTCTTTCTCTATTATGGCCACTGTTAGGCAGAATTATATGCAGCACCCTTTGGGAACACCACACACAATTAGGACTACAAGTGACAGTACAAATTAACCTTTGGTACAAGCCTGTAGTACACAATAAAGTGGTAGTGATGGCTGAGCAGCCAGACTTATCTCAAGAGTAAGTGAGCAGTATCAATAGTTACACAAAGGACAGCAATTACTATGATTCAAACAAACACTAACTCAAGGTTTCTGAGTAAAAGAATATACATTTATTTACACATCAGTTATTAAACATTTCACTATTATCAAGCAATTGAAAAATCACGATTCTAATACACTACACCACACCCAATAGATTTTGGCTCAAAATGAAGTGTGAGCAAAATGGCAATCCAGTAATAAAAAGGGAGGGAAAGACAAAGTTAGACAAAAGTTGAGCAGCACCAACAAGTAAGTAATTAGGGCAATCTATAAAAAGGAACTACAGTGAGCAAATCAAATCAAGAGGCCAGGGCCAAAGTCAATGGACCAAAGTCTTTGCAGAGGATCACACAGTTCAGGGTAGTTCGCGGTTAAGTCTTTTCCAAGAGTTCAGAATGAAGTTGGTCAGACGAAATGTTACTTTAAAGAATGGAGAAGGACAAGCCCTCGGATTGGCGAAAGATTTCACACACTTTCACAGCGGCTGGACGAAACGAACAACCGGGTTAGCACAGTACCTTTAGAGCAGAAGAATGCTGTAGCTGCGGCAGATGTTCCTGGCAGGCTCACGGTTCCTGAAGCGACTGTCGGACTGACAAGAAGGAGGAAGACTGGAGGGTTCTGCACTGCCCAGGGAAGAAACCAGCAACAAAGCAAAGAGATGAATAAAAGGTGCGCTCCTTAAAACGCAAGCAGGGTCCATTCCTCCTGACTATCCGGTTCACTGTAGCTGTGCACAGCAAATTTGACCAGAGGAGAGAGGCTTGGCTTACAGGTTGGTGAACTGGTTGTTTCCACTAGCTCAAGGGGAGAAGATTCATTGCAGATGTTCCCTGTCGTCAAAGTTTGGAGATTCGGACTCGCAGCAGGGCTTCACCGTGAGGTTCAGTCATGGTAGAGGTCCTCTTCTGTCAGCTTTTTGTCAGCTCTCTCGAACCAGTGGCGACTCTGCCTTCTCAGTCCCAGAGACCTGCTTTTCATGCAGTTGTCCCACATTATTCACACAGCCTGGCTGTCATTCCCACAGCAAAGGGGCTGTCCCACCGGGACAGTCACCACAGCCAATCATACCAGAGTGCGACATGGGTCTCCAAGGAGACCCTGTGCAGGGAGTCCTAAACCCCCCCTCACATCCTATCCCCCTCGTACATTCAGGCGCCTAAGGAGGGCTTCTGTGTAGAATCCTGCGAAAGGACGGTGAACAAAGGAACCAAACCTGGTTTGGCGCGCAGAGTAAAACACGAGAAAGACTTTTACAAAAAGAAATGCTGAATAAACCTAGCCGGAACCGTATAAAAATGTATACGGTCTAGCAGGTTTAAGTTTGAGGCTACCAAGATAGACTAAAACAATACCAGGGCTATTTAAGATAACCGCAGTAGGAAAAATAGGGTAGTTACCACTGCCACCAGCCAAGTCTTAATGAAAAGGGAATAAAACAATGTTCCAAGAGAAATAGACAAAAGGGATAAGTATTAGCCCTTTCAGAACTCTATGTAAGATAGTTTGTACTGGGTTTGTGAGTTTTAAAAAAGGCTAATAAAGTCAATGGCAACTTAACAAGTTCTGGGAGACAGTAGTCAGTCCCAGAAAATGGAGTCTGAGTTGGGAAGTCTAAAAAGACAACCCTGTGTCACTGCACTGAAGGTGCTGTGTAACACACAGTAAAAAGATGATGCCTATGTAGCAGGTGAGGCTCCACAGTCTATGAACACTGACCATGTTAAACACACACAGCAAAAACACATGTAAGAGTGGGAAAAAAGGCTTACACTCTTACATGGTGAAACAAATAAATCCTAGAAATGCAGCAAAGCTGCTGACGGACTCAGTAGGTAAGGGAAATTAGACATTCTGTAGAATTCTCCCTAACATCCACATAGAATCTAATGGCCATGATGCCTCACCAAGCAGTGTTGTTCCTTGGCAAACAATCTAGACAAAAAGGTGTAGTCTCAACCACCCCAGCTAACAGTCTCCTGCCACGTGTACAAACAAAGCGCGTCCAGATTGTGGGGTCAGATATTAGGCAACCATGCCTCATGCCGAGGGTCTCCATGGACGGACAATTTACTCCAAGCCATCCTCGTGTTTCATTTCAAGCAGTTGATTCACCTCGCCCTCCTGACCCTGCTAACCTGCAGCAGCCGGCAATCCTTGAACATGCAGAACTATCAGATCGGACATTACGATCGTGCCTGACTCCCTCCTTAATAGAATCAGATCATGATTGTTTTGCCACTCCCTCTGCTACTGTAGAGAACACACCTCGCCCTCAAGTGACTATAACCGTACATGCTACAGACTCCAGTCATATACCCAAAATGTACAACAATCCATACCACAAAGAAAGCTTGCAAATTCCATTAATCAACAAATTCAATCCACAAGCGCTCAACCAATCAACAAACTGAGTAATCGCGTGAAAACAACCGGCGATCCCTGGCTGCGCCCCAGCGTCATTGTGTGAAAACACCCTGCGATCCACGGCCACACCCCAGTGAAATCGCGCAAAAACACCTTACACTTCCAGGCCGCAACCCAGCCTAAGCACATAAAAACACCCCCCAATCCCTGGCTGCCCTCCATCGTAATTGCACGAAAAGAGATTGCAATCCCTGGCCGCACCCCAGCCAAATTGCATGAAATTGGGCCTCATTACGAGGTGGGCGTTAAGGGATTACTACATAAGCATCATTCTTTTCTTATGTGTCACACAGCACTTTCAGTGCAGTGGCACAGGGGTGTCTTTCAGACTCTCCAAGGTTTAAATACCTTCTCTGGGACTGACTACCGTCTCCCAGAGCATGAGAAGTTAAATTGACTTTACTAGTCCTTTTAAATTCATAAACACAGCACACACTATCAGGAGGAGATGGTGTCCAGGTGGCTTACGAGTTGGTTGTTCCCACCAAACTTAAAGGAAAAAGTCGTCCTTGAAGGGGCTTCTCTGTCGAGGGAGTTTCAGGCAATTTGGACCTGCAGCGGGGCTTTACCGGGCAAACCAATGGACCAGGAGCAACAGCAGTTATCTTGTTTCAGCTCGTCTTCGGTACTTTCATTCCAGTGGTCGACTGTGCCTTCCAAGTCCCAGAGACCTGCTTTTAAATAGTTTTCTCCCATTCACTCCAGCCTAGCTGTCACTCACCCAGCAGGGTGGCTGTCCTTGTCGGACAGTCAGCCAGCCAATCACGCCAGAGAGCATTCAGGTCTCCTAAAGAAAAAGATGATGCCTATGTAGTTGTCTAAAACTCCATATCCAAAGAACACAAAAGTAAAACACACATCAAAATACATGTAAGAGTGGGAAAAAAGGCTCACACTCTTTCCAGGTGAACATTAAAATCCTAGAAATCCAGCAAAGTTGCTGGGGGTCTCAAAAGGTAAGGGAAATTAGCACATTCCTGAGAATTCTCCCTAACAGCTGCCTGGGGGTCTTGTCTGGAGTGGGCTGCCTGGGGGGGGGGGGGGATTGTTCATTCTGGAGTGGTCTGCCTGGGGGGGGTCCTGTCTGGAGTGGGCTGCCTGAGTGGGTGTCACAGATGAGGGGGGTTGGACAGTGATATCCAGTCGGGAAGGGGCTGCCTGGGGGTGTCCTGTCTGGAGTGGGCTGCCTAGGGGGGTGTCTAGTCTGGAGTGGGCTGCCTGGGGGGGTGTCCAGACTGGAGTGTGCTGACTCGGGGCATTTTCCAATCTGGAGTGGTCTGCCTGGGGGGGTCTTTTCTGGAGTGGGCTGCCTGAGTGGGTGTCACAGGTGAGGGGGGCTAGGAGGTGGTGTCCAGTCGGGAGGGGGCTGCCTGTGGGGGTGTCCTGTCTGGAGTGGGCTGCCTGGGGGGGTGCTGTGCAGTCTGGAGTGGGCTGCCTGAGGGCGGTGTCCATTCTGTAGTGGGATGCCTGGTGGTGTTACAGATGAGGGAGGCTGGAGGGTGCTGTCCAGTCTGGAGGGGGCTGCCATGGTGGGGTGTCCCCTCTGGAGTGGGCTGCCTGGGGGGATGTCCAGTCTGCAGTGGACTGTCTGGGGGTCGTCACAGGGGAGGGGGCCTGGGGTGGTGTTCATCCTGGAGTGGGCTGCGCTGGGAGGTGTCCAGTATGGAGTAGGCTACCTGGGGTGTTGCAGTGACTGGAGGGGGCTGCCTGGGGAGGGTGTGTCCAGTCTGGAGTGGGCTACCTGGGGGGAGGGTGTCCAGTCTGGAGTGGAATACCGGGGGGTGGTCCATTCTGGTCTGGAGTGAGCTGCATGGGAGGATGTCACAGGTTAGGGGGGGCCTGCGGGGTGGTGTCCAGTCTGGAGTGGGCTGCCTGGGGGGTGTCTAGTCTGAATTGGACTGCCTGGGGGTTGTCACGGCTGAGGGGGCTGCCTGGGGATGGTGTCCAGTCTTGAGTGGGCTGTCTGGGGGGTCCAATCTGGAGTGGGCTGCCTTGGGGTCCAGTCTGGAGTGGGCTGCCTGGGGGGGGTCCAGTCTGGATTGTGATGCCTGGGGGATGTTACAGGAGATGAGGGGGTCAGGGGTCTGGTGTCCAGTCTAGAGTGGGCTGCCTGTGGGGGGTGTGTCCAGTCTGGAGTGGGCTGCCAAGGGGGCTGTCCAGTCTGCAGTGGGCTGTCTTGGGGTTGTCACAGGTGAGGGGGGCTGGGGGCGGTGTCCAGTCTGGAGAGGGCTGCCCTGGGGGGGGGTGTCCAGTCTGGAGTGGGCTACCTGGGGTATTGTACAGTCTGGAGGAGAGGCTGCCTGGGGAGGGTGTGTCCAGTCTGGAGTGGGCTGCCTGGGGGGGGGGGGTGTCCTGTCTGGAGTGGGCTGCCTGGGGGGGTGCCCAGTCTGGAGTGGGCTGTGTGGGGGGTGTCACAGGTGAGGGGGGCTCGGGAGTGGTGTCCAGTCTGGAAGGGGCTGTCTGGGAGGTTGTCCAGCCTGGAGTGGTCTGCCGGGGGGGCGTCCAGTCGGAAGTGGGCTCCCTGAGGGGGTCACTGGAGAGGGGGCTGGGGGTGAGGGGGGCTGGGGGTGATGTCCAGTCTGGATGGGTCTGCCTGAGGGGGGTCTGGTCTGGAGTGGGCAGCCTTGGGGGGAGATGTCCAGTCTGGAGTGGGCTTTCTGGGGGGTCCAGTCTGGAGTGGGCTGCCTGGGGGGGTTGTCCAATCTGGAGTGGGCTACCTGAGTGGGTGTCACAGGTGAGTTGGGATGTCCAGTCGGGAGGGGGCTGCCTGGGGGGTGCCCTGTCTTGAGTGGGCTGCCTAGGGGGGGTGTCCAGTCTAGAGCGGGCTGCCTGAGAGGGGTGTCCAGTCTGGAGTGGGCTGCCTGGGGGTGTCCAGTCTGGAGTGGGCTTCCTGGGGGGGTCCAGTCTGGAGTGGGTTGCCTGGGGGGTTGTCACACGTTAGGGTGGTTGGGAAGAGGTGTCCAACTGGAGGGGGCTGCTTTGGGAAGGGTGTGTCCAGTCTGGAGTGGGCTGCCTGGGGGGGATGGCCAGTCTGGAGTGAGCTACCCTGGGGGATCCAGTCTGGAGTGGGTTGCCTGGGGTGTTGTACAGTCTGGAGGGGACTGCCTGGGCTTGTGAGGGAGGACCGCAGTTTTGCTGGGGTGCAGCCAGGGATTGCGAGGAGAGGCACATTATTTTTGCTGGGGTGCAGCCTGTGCTTGTGAGGTGAGGTGCGTGATTTTGCTGGAGTGCAGCCTGGGCTTGAGAGGTGAGGCATGTGATTATGCTGAGGTGTCCTGGCTTGCAAGGTGAGGAGCGTGATTTCGCTGTTGTGCAGTTTGGACTTGCGAAGGTTGACCCGCGTTTTCTCTGGAGTGCAGCCTTGCGAGGTGAGGTGCGCGATTTTGCAGGGGTGCAGGCTTGCTTTGGGCCCCATTCCATGAATCAGGCCCATAGTGTTTTCTAAATGTCCTCTTTATAGATCATATGGGTTCTTATTCTTTAAAAGGATGATTTCCTCTGTGAGTCTACGGTTTGCTGTCTCTTTCATATGTGTATGAATCAGCACATTCAGCAGTGTATACATCTGTCTTTTAGTTGTGTTAATATGAAGGTAATCAAGCACCGTGCATTCTTCCATGTGAAACTGAACTTATTTCTGAAATGTTTTCAAGTTTTTGATGTCAGCATGCCACTGCATGCCTCATAATGGGAACTAAAACATTTGACATCTTCCTCCATCCTAAGAGAATTACAGTGGCTCCTAGAAAGGATACTCTTGTCTTCATCGGATACAAGGTAACTACTGCCAGAACCCCAGCCTGGCCAGCCACAAAACATTATTAATATGTTCCTAAAGAACCTAAACAACTCTGCAATTTTTAAGTTTCAAATGGTCTCAATCATTTGTCCTGGTAAGGGATCTCTCAACATGTCTATAGTGAAACAGCTGGGGACCTGATGCGCGATGAGGCACCGGATATGTATGCAGCAGGTGTGGCACTAATATGATAGCTGCTTCTTAGTGGTTGGCGTGGTGGCTGGGAGATCAGGAGTATGTGTTTGTTCTGGCAGGGTGATACCGAGACTGATTCTGGCTGCATTTGGCCTGAGGAGAACGCCTAGTTTGGCGGGTGTCAGCCATCTGTGTTTAGTTACGATGATGGGGAGTATGTGGCAGGTGTTGGTATGAGAACAGCTATACTGAATGTGTCATAGTATCGCTGTGTTCTAGTTGAGTGATGGTGTATAGAAGAGAGTAAGCGTGGTGATGTGATATGGTGGTTTTCAGTAGGTGCTTGAGATCGAGTGCGCATCTGAACCATTTAGTCTATCTGTTTTATTCACTCAGTCTGTGCAGTCTGCTTCGTCTGTTCACACATTTCGCCTGGTTCTTTGTTTGGTTTATTAGTCATTCCATTCATTTTATCATTCAATCGTTAATCTACATAAACTGGTCAGTCATCTCCATCTGGTTCTGCCCACTCTATCTGCTCTGTTCATTCCCATCTGTTCCACCCACTCCATCTGTTCCATCCATCCCATCCGTTCCATCCACTCCATCCGGTCCATCCACTCCATCCGTTCCATTGCATAAGAGCAGTTATTGAGTTGTTTCCTGAAATATAGGTGCATTTTTAGTGGTCCTAATTGTGACTGGGATGCATAAGAAACGCTAATCCCCAGCCACCTGAGTACGATCCAACCCCTGGGGATGCAACCGGATCGGAACATGTACATGTTGTGGCCGACAATTTGTATGACACTGCCGCAAAGATAACATTTGTCGAGCAAATAAATGCAACTGTGTATTGAAAACTAATACGTGCTCAGGATGAATAGCTTTTTTCTCTAGTTGTTTCTCGGACTGCTGAAATTCCTGTGAACACGTACTAACTCTTTAACCTTCATAGCATAAATCTGAAATTGTATTATCTTGATTCCATTTTAATTCCCCACAAATAACATTTAATTAAATAAACTATTCGAATTTCGTTGGTAAATAACTCAGTATGTATCTTATCTGTACTCGGCACTACCTTTTGTATATTTCTTTAACTTTTTCATTTTTTCCGTACACCATTTTTTGCACATCGTTATTCATTGTAGCACCCTACACTTGTTTTAACATTTCCAAACTGGTTTGGAATCCCATTAATCTCTTTGTAACGTAACACAAGTTTTCTTATAAAAGACATAATTGCATTGCCAAAAATCCTTCTCCTTAAAATTTCTGTGCACAAAAGCATTGGATATCAACATATTTTTACACCAGCCCCACATTTAGCGAATCCATGTTCACTATAACTTTCAGTTACATCTCAGCAACAGCATTTTTTTTAAATTGAATTTAGTTGAGAGAATTCAACTTTTATCAAATTTAACACATCATTTTTACAAAATTCAAAAACAGCAAATAATAGCAATCTTTAAACGGAGAGAATTTCCTAATATATAAAAGCAACATTTAAACTCTTATTCGAAGGAAACATCACAATCAATCAAGATAAAACAGATAGATAAATGAATCATTCATAATCAAGGTTAAAAGAAGAAAAGAAGAAGAAAATAAGATCTAACAAGGTTAATGAACATCTTCATATGCACATAAGAATATTTACATAGTGAAATGAAATGTAAAATTCAACCATTATACCTTAGTACCTATACAAATACATATTTACACATTCAATATTGATTAATGTATGAATCCTCCATAGGATGCAAAGTTAAGATTCCTCTCACACAGAATTCACCACACTATGAGGTGACTATAAAATCTAGAATCATATGTCTTTTTCTTCTACTCTTTGCAGCCTATAAGCTTCTAAGTCATCAGTGGGACAGTCTCTCCATTTAAGTTTAATGCATTCATAAGGTTGTGAGTTGCAATGCGGATACTAATAATTTTGGTGGATAGGATAGTTGGCCATCTATACTCTGGGGCCATCGAGCCAAAAAAGTCAGATGTTTCCAAAAAAATGTGATTCTTAGATCCATTAATGCTGGTTATTCAATTATTATATGTTTAAGTGTCTCCTTAATGGTTGGATCCGCACAAAATCTGCAAAAGTTCTCTTCACCACTAATAAGATGTCTCCTTGCCAACACATCCCTAGTTCGAACTAAATTAAAAGGAAGGCGCATAATAGAGGATCGTATCTGGGGCGAAGGAGCTCTATGCAAATAGCTTTCCATAACTTTTACTTTTTTATGCGCAAATGCAAACCCATCAAAATCTTTATAAGTAAGGCACAGATTCCTGGTTGAAATCCAATCCCTCCTATAAATCTTATCTTTGGCTTTAATAGGATTCATAATGAGAGTCTCGATGCTCACATCTGCATTAACAAGAATTTTCATAATATATGTTGACCATGAGCGTACAAAACTATGAGATGATGTTAGCATTTAGACCAAGAGGGTAGCCAGAATGTTATCAATTCTTGTGTTTATCAAACATTTACAAAAAAGTTTTAAAAACAAAATACATTATTTTGCCGCAACGAAAAAACTGTCAACATATATGCCGGCTTTGATCCCCCCACTAAAGATGTCACAATTAAAAAATATAGATTTAAAAATGTCCGTGGTCGGTTAGTACAAGATTCAAATGCATTTTATGATAAAACCAGATGGTATGCATAGTCTCTCGAAGTTGTATTCAGAGCAGCCTGTTCCAGTCTCATGGGTGATGCCCCACCCCTGCTTGGAAACCAGCACTCCTACTTTAAAATGTACAGCCATACTAAAATGTGGTGACCTTTGTATCATTATCTTTTCTGTCTATGTGTGGTGCTGAATTGACTCTTTGTCTGGCGTACATGTGCATGTAATGAAAGTCTGGAAATGCAGGTACATATTAATATGGCATTACATTCAAATATTGACACTTTCTCTGACAACCACTTCAACACTAGATGTGGAGAGAACTGTAAATTACAACAGATTGGTGTCCACAACTCAATAAGCGTGGGCCAAAATCCAGCTGTAGATTTAGGGCCATTGCAATGATGGGGTGGGCAGCTCCTCACAGATGTATTCATGGTTCAACTCTATATTCTGTAATGCTAGAATGTCTTCCTTAAAAGCAATGTCTTCAAATAACAACTGGAAAAGAAGTTGCTCTCTGTAGATATTGGGACTTCATTAAGGAAAATTGCTTACTTTTTGCAAGAGCAAACCCCCGTTTGGTGTCTCCAAATTCATGGCCTCATTACAGGTTGACCGGTGTGGAAATAACATGCTGATAATTCCTTATACTGGCACGTTTCCACCAGCCAACTACAACTTTGCCAGTGGGGTGCCTGATTTACCACCAGGTAACAGGCACCTTAGTGGCAAAAAAACGCAGGTATTACCGGCACCTGTGTTACCAGTGCCGGTAATACCAGCAATCCCTCCATGGAGTCCTATGGAACTCCATTAAATAGGGGTGTACCACCCTTACCAGCACTCATAATGCGGCAGTAATACCACCAGACTAAGTGCCAGTAACGGTAATACATTTTGCCGGTAACCTGGTGGTAAATCCGACAGGATTCCAGGAAACTTTAAATGAGGCCCATAACTGACCAAATTTCATATGACATTTGGTCTTTGCTGACATCCTTTTCTGGTGCATTGCAGTGACTCATAATAGGCCTTGTAAGAATTGGACGAGCTGGGTTCTGTAAACCTACTGATGTAATCTCCTAACGTGCTGCTTTCTGTTGCTGGAAAGCCAATGAAAAGGAAAAGTAAGGGATGGACAGACGCCACACTTCCGCTCCTTTAAGATTGCCACCTTGATAACTTGCTCTGTCATCCACTTAGCAGTCCTGTGTCTGCCCCCAAACCTATCCTGTTATCCTCAATATCCATGTTCACCTTACACAGAGCCCTAGCTAATTCAACCCATCCTTCTCTTCCAGCTATTTTGCTTTCCCAAATCAAATGCACAATGCTAATCCACCACCTCAGCCAAATCCACAATCTCATTCAACCACCCCTCCACTCCTTCCTTGCTCTTTCCTTTCTCATCAGCCCACTATTAAGTCACAGTATAAAGGGAGTGGCTTTTTTGTGAGTTAGTGTTACAAATTGGCACCAACATGATCCTCGCCATTAGGAGGCGGAAAACCACCTTTTCCAGTCTTTCGCTTTGCTGCCATTACATTTCTACCTACTTGGTACAGAAATTGAGACTGCTGATCATTATTCAAATATACAGTGGGGATTTGTTTTTAGTGTTCTGCTATGCTGCAGTTGGATTATGGACATTGTCCCAAACATATATGAATCACAAATTCTGTACATTCTTACATACAATATTGTAAATTGGCATTGCTAAATACAGCTGTCATTCATGAGAGTGCTAATGGTTATTGTATTTACTTTCTTTGCAGATTGACCCAAGCAAGCAGCGCTACTGGACTCATCATGTGTCTGATGCCTGCAGGGCGGCACTGGTATGGAAGTATGGGGGTATCTACATGGACACAGATGTGGTCTCCTTGAGGCCAGTCCCAGTTGAAGACTTCCTGGTGGCAGAGGATTATCAATACTGCAGCAGTACTGTGCTTGGCTTTCGCAAACATCACCCCTTCCTCTGGGACTGCATGGCAGATTATGTAACCAATTATAATGGGGACAAGTTTGGGCAGCAGGGGCCGTTGCTGTACACTCGCATGTCTGCAAAACTGTGCAAGATGCCAGACTTTGCCAAAGTGGGAGATGCTATGTGCCAGAACATTTCCTATTTGCAGCCGAAGCGATTCTACCCCTTTTTGTATACTTCCTGGAATATATTTTATGAGAAATGGGAGAATTTGGAGAGTTTGGAGAGTGTATTTAAATTGTCATATGGCCTCCACTTCTGGAACTTTCTGAACAAGAAACACAAAGAGGTGACAGCGGGAAGCAACTCTCTAGCAGAACACCTTTTCAAGGAAAAGTGTCCATTAACCTACTACAGTTTAGTAAAGCGGAATACCAGCTAAGTGACATATTTCAGATGGTGAGAAGAACCAAAGTAAACTTTTTGAAAAAAGGACTTACTTTACAATGATCGATTTATTTTGTGTGTTTTAGCTGTATGATATTTTACTCAGGGAAGCACTGCAGGGACAATCTGAACCTTTCATTTACATGGCCAATGGAATCTTTGGGTGAAGTGGGCCTTGAGAAAAGAACTGCTAAAAAAAGCTCTCAGATTTTCGATGTACATTCCTATTTTACATGGCAGTTTTTCAGCTGAAAACAGATTGCATGGTGCTTTATGCGGACCCACCTACGTTTGTGTATCTGTGATGTCTTTACTGCAATTATTCTCTTGAAGGAGGAAAACAAATGCTACTTTAGGGCTAGAATAAGCATTTGTCCTGAGGCATTGTATCCCTAATCCTTGGGTCCAAAAGGGCTATTGGCAGACCAGGAGGCTCCTTTGACAACAATTCTTATTAATTTATATTGGAACCCTGCCAAAATAGGATGCAATGCCTTTATTTGGGTTGGGATGAAGGCGAATGATGAAGTAAGGTTGGAGTGAGATAATCTGCATATTTTATTGGCAGGGGACATTAACATCAAATGTGTTCCGAAAGGAGGTTGTGACAAGTATGGGGGAAAGTCTAACCCCGCTGGTGAACTGAGACCTAAAGCTTAGCTTCAGTTTATGCAAAGCAGAGACTTACTGATTCTAAATAATAACATCAAAAGGAACATCCTGGCAAGTTGCACCTGGAGTCGAGACGTTGTAAAGGCGATATTAGATTACTGCTTTGCTTCCCGTAATATCTGTCACGAGGTGGAATCCCTGGTAGCAATGGCTATGGAGAACAGTGATCACTCCCTGCTTAAAATTGCCAGGTCCGGCTCCCTTAAATCAAAATCTGTGTTGATACAGTCACGTGGATGGTGGTCTCTCAAGGCCGTAATGGAATCCGACTTCTTAGACAGGATGTACTTGAAATTTCTTCTCTGTTGCAATCGAGAGTGGATTCAAATGAGGGGACTCTGAATTACGTGCCGTTATTGGCAAAATCTGTCCAGGTCCAGGGATCCAGGTCAAGACCAGATTTCATTCAGAAACACAGGATTGAAAACAGATTAGTGACTGAACACAAGAAGTATAGAGAAGATTTCAAGGCCTTGAGAGATCTCCCATTGACAAATCAGACATTAAGAAAAAAAAAGCAGCAGCAACAATATAACAACTGGCTGAGAAGCTTTAGAGCTGATCGTATGCAAGTCGACGGGACAAATATGCTGGCAATGTTAAGTTACAAAAACTCTAGATTTATGTGGGAATGGATTAACAAGGTTGGAACGCCTCAGGTAGCCTTACAAACCTTGTCTGTGATTAAACAACAGTGGATCGAACATTGTGACTCACTTCTCATGGATAAGACAATTGGTAACAGGACTGGAAGCTACAAAAGACAGAAATTCAAGAGGCAATCTTGAAACTCTCCACATCCAGGGTGCCTGGTCCAGATGCGCTTTCAAATTATGAGTTGAAACAGGCCCCTGATGAATGGTCAAAACTTGCCTATAATCTTTTTCGTAAGGTCTTAAAGGAAAAACGAATACCCTCTTCTTTCAAGAGGGCCATTATTGTACCTATTTTCAAGAGGGGGTTAAGAACTGATCCGGTTAATTATCTGTCCATTGCCCTTCTTAGCTGTTTGGGGTAAATCTTTGCAACCATTCTATTAAAGGGCCTGTCAAGATGGGCAATGGATTTGGAGCATGAAGATCCTAGGCAAACAGGTTTTGCCAGGGATATTGGCACAGGATTGAATTGGTTCCTATTAAATTTGCTTAAACTCCAGGCCATTAAGGGCAAGTACAAGTTGTAAGTTGCCTTTGTGGATCGGGAGCAACCTTTTGATAGTGTGAACCGGGAGCAATTATGCTCAAAGTTTAGGGACTGGAACTGCCCGGAGGAGCTTTTCGAGCCAATGGAAGCACTTTACTCAGACTCGACCATGCAGGTCTGTTTGAATTGTCAGGTATCGTTATCGAGAGAGATTGACGTTAATAGGGCTCTAACGCAGGGTTGTGTGTTTGCCCCTATTCTTTTTAATCTCTACATCTCAGACATAGGAGAGTCCCAGTAGGCCATAAAGGGCTTCCCTCCAAAAATCAATGGGGTCCCTCTCCCATGGATGGTATACGCGGATGACTTGCTGCTGATCGATAGGACACCAATAGGTCTCCAGAGGCGATTAGATGCTCTGCAAGCCTATATGTCTCTTAACGACCTGCGAGTTAACACAAACTAATCGAATATCCTGGTATTTAATGGGGGAAACAGATGGAAGAAGTGCCAGAAATTCAAGTGGCATGTAAACCATCATCCACTGGAATGTGCAGCCACCATCAATTAACTGGGAGTTTGTGTCAACCAGAGTGTGGCGGAAACCCCATGGGTTAATCTTTTGCGAGTAAAGGTTAAAAACCTTACAGCCCAAGGTATGATTCTCCATCAGCGATTTGGTAAGTTTCCATGACACCTCTGATTACATTTTACAACCAAAAAGTTTTCCCTATTCTATCTTATGGAGAGGAAACTTGTTTAAATCTTAAATATGAGCTCTGAGAGATCAAGCAAGGGCGTTTTGGGAAAAAAAATTAGGGTTGCCAAGGAGCCTGCTGATGGCTTGTATTGATTTTGAAATTGGCCTCTCATCCTTGTATGACGTTTCCCTGGGGAAATCCCTCTATTTTGAAAGTCACTGTTTGCCCTGTTCTGTTGGTTCCCCAGTTAGTCATCTTGGAGGACACGAAGGTGGCGACCAAGGTGGGCCATCTCGGGGAGTGGAAGGTCAAATGCACCAATTGTTTGATAGAGTTGGATTGCACTGTAGATAACTTAATTGCCAATCCAGCAATGCTAAAAAAGAAAATGTTTCAACAGGACTGGATATTGACTCAAGCAAAAAGGAATAGGTTAAACCTCATGAAAGATTACGTTCTAGAATGCAAGTCTTTAAAGGGGGTGCCAAAATATTTGAAGATGTTCCCTTGTCCAGCAGTACACGGGTGATTTTTGAGAAAGCGCTTAAACTTGTATCCAACACGCAAATTCTTAGTGGCCCAAAAACAGATGGGGGAGGATCTGTGGTCTTGTAGATTTTGTCTAAAATCTGAAGACCCAGAATCATTAATGCATCTATTGACTGCATGTGTAGGCTGGACAGACCAGAGTTCCCTTTTTTTTGGGCCATACAATTTCATCTGCGCCAACATTGGGGATTGACAATTGGTGGTTAAAGTTCTTGAGGGGAGTAAGCTACTCAGTAGTTTTTGTGATAATAAAATTCATTAATGGAATACCCCTGGAGACTAGTACTCACCCTGGGTCATGGAGAGGGAGGCTAACGTTGTGAAGCAAGAGGTTGGCCTGATAATTGGGTTGGTAAGAGGCTCTTTCTGTTTTCCCCCATGACTGAAATGTGGCTGTTGTTAAATCCACCTTCCCTCTTTTCTTTTCTTTTCTTTTCTTTTCTTTCCTTTTTCTTTTAACTTTTCCTTTTATTACTGTAGAAGTACATTATATCATGTTATAATATTTTCGAACATTTTAGGATCTTTTAATTGTTGCATAAAAGGATAAGGGTATGGATGGATCTGTTCATTTATTTTTTCTTTTATTCTTTAGGTAAATGTTTTTCTGCGTAATGATTAATTGTTAAAGGGTTGAAATAAACCAATACAAAACAATAAAATAAAAAAATAAGCTGTTCAAAATAAAAATTCAGATTTCATCCAGTGAATACATGTTATTTAGTAGACATGTGTTTCATTTTCATTAAATAAGCTGTACAAAATAACGATTATATTATCATCCAGTGCATATTTGGACACAGATTAATTTCTGAGGAAATCTTTTGCAGTGATATGGAAAGATGCTGAATGCTTGGAAGCAGAGGGGTGGTTCCATGTGTGTATAGGTTTGCATAATTAGTTGTTACGCCCCTTCATTAGAGAGAATATTGAAATGGATGATATTTTGCTTGGTAATGAACCAGATACATTAAATTACAGAACTTCAGATTTGGGACAACATTTGATGAGAAAGACATTAAAAATTCCGTACACACCAGTACCCTTTTCATGTGTGCATTCATTTATAGTATAGAATAGTGAAATGTCCTAAAGTATCATGCCTGGGAGACCATTGAAGAAGGGAGATTAACATCGCCACAATGGCAACTCCTTTTAATTTGAATTGGAATCTTCAAATGAAGTAGAGTCTTTAATTATATAAAGTGACAAAAAAAGGTGATAACTACAACTTAAATGTAAGGTGTGAAAAAATATACACCACTAAAACATGGTCAACAAAAAATGCCTTGTGCATGTATTACAGTGACAAATGAAATGCAGCTACAGCAAAGGCCTCATCCCAGGAAACACATAAGAGAAACATCATAGTCACTCAGAAGCATTGTGGGTGTCAGTTTAGAACATATGCGAATTGCATGCAGGCGAATACCAACACTTACGCTTACATGTTGCTGGTCACCCGCATGCAATTTTAAACGTTCTCAAAAAGGAGTGTCATTGTGAAGAGTAAAACTAGGCAAAATTACCTTTACACTGCAGCTGCAAATGTGCAGCATATTCAATTGGATACATTTGTGTTATGCTCGTCATGAAGTCCTATACAAAACACAATATTATATTATTATTATTAATACAGAATAAAATATGTTTAACAAATAATTAGGAAAACAAGTCTTGAAGAAGAAAAACTGAATAGCTACACACTGCACATTCCAATCATTCCCATCTAATAACTCTATAAAATGAAGCTTGGTGCACAATATACAACATGCTTACTATGGGCCTCATTACAAGTATGCTGGCCATGAAGTAGCGTTGCTGGTATATCCGTACCGGCACCCTTTTCTGGACCATTGCAGTCAACGTTGCGATGCCGGAAACACTGGCATTGCGGACCAGGCGTTAATTGGATTCTGGTGTGTAGAAACATGCCACAGGTGCACAAAATCAGCACAGGTGGACCCAATAGCCTGTTCCACTGCACAAAAGGAGAACTCCCACACCCCACACCCCTTCCAAAACCACAATTAGAAAATTAGCAATTAATAACCTACCGTTATCACTAGCAGTACTGGAGCTAGAGGACATGCCTTTGGAGCTACTGATTGAAGAGGCAGTGAGGTGGAGGACGCAGTGGAGGTGAATGAGGAGAAGGAGGGCCATCATGGCCCAGCCAATCCCCAATGTGCAGCAGGTTGTAACCCGCAGGCAGCCAACAATCCCTCGCCTAAGGGCCACCCCATTCAATCTCACCCCTGCTCAGATACACACCTTGTACCAGGTAGACAGTGACACCATCACCATTATAGAGGACCTGATACATGATGACCTGGTTAGCCGCATAAATAGTCGCATAAAAATAGCAGCTGCATGTTATCTCCCAACTCTGTTTCTCCCCTGTGCTCTACCAGGCACTAGATGCACTCCTGTCCCATGTATGCGACCACATCAGTTTACCACTGACTGCAGAGGAGGTGAATGCCACAAAAATAGCATTTCATGCACTTGCAGGCATGCCTAATGTAATTGGTGCAGCCGACTGCACACATGTGGAGCTGGTGGTCAGACATGCTGTGGTGGTAGGGTACCACAACAGGAAGCTGTACCATTCACTCAATGTACAAATGGTGTGTGATGCCTGCCAGCTCATCACACATTGCTGTGCAAGATTCCCTGGCTGTATACATGACTTCCTGGTGCTGCATAACTCCATGCTGCCCCGCCACATGGCACGACACGCGGGACATTGTACCTGGCTGAGTCTAACTAGAAGGCCATGTGCACTGTTGTATTGGGGGGAAGTAATCAGCATAGCAAACCTGGCTGCTGGCTGAGGCTAACTAGAAGTCCATGTGCACTGTTGTATTGGGGTGAGGGGTGGTGGGGGGAAGTAAACAGCATAGCAAACCTGGCTGATGGCTGAGTCTAACTACAAGGCCATGTGCATTGTTGAAATGCGGCCCATTTTGAGATGTATAACCAGTGGATGTCCACACTGCATGTATTAATCCATCATTACCTCAACTTGAATTTCCTGTAACCTTCAGGATAGGTCATGAAAAGGCAAAGGTAGATGAGGAAGAAGAGCAAGGAACCTTATTACCCACAATCTGCACAATAAAAATCCTCACACATAGAATGGGACAAGACCCTAGTCAGCATTGTGAGGGCATGAAATGTGCAAGTGTGTAGGTGTAACTGAAGGTGCAGCTCAGTAGTAGCATGCCAAATTGCAAAGCCTTCAGAGCCGTGTCTCCATGTATGTAATACATACAGTGCATACATCTGTTTGGGATAGCAAAAAAGCAAAACCACATGTACCAGAATACACCACACCATAGTGACAATAAATAACAAGCAAAAAGCCAGTCAAGGAAACACACAAGTCATGATGCTCAGCCAGAGATTCCAGAAGCAGCCGAACAGGAATCATTTGTGACTGCACACACATTTCACAGGTACTCTGCTTGTTAGTACCTGTGTCATGTCTCCTTAAGGAACACCTTTAAATTGAATGCGTTTAGACCAAATCTTCCAAAATGAGAAATTACTTGACTACCACTAATACATTATTCTAAGGTGGCGCCGTCACCCAATTCAGCATTTACCATCCCTAAATACACTGCCCCACGCTTTTGCAATTATGTAACCCTTTACCCCTCAAACATATATTCAATCAATATATGTTTTCGTCCTATGGGTTACAATAAATAAGGTCTAGATGAAGGATTGCAAATAAAAACAGCATACCGTTACTACCGCTAAATCAACAAAGAACATCATTTAAATGCCAAAAATACCATGTACAGGGACAGCTCACTTTAATTTTTGACAAATTAATGACTATGACAACCATTTGTGTCAGTTGTATGGAAATTCTTAGAGGTCAAGTAGTCTGTGATTGGTTCATGTGAAAGCAACTGCACAACACACCCCCCTCACGCATCCTGACAAAGTTCCCTTGGGGTACACAAAAAAGAACATATGCTATGTAAACTAATGTTTGCCTGTGCATGTCAGTCTTCTCAAATGAACACTTTACAGCCTGTGCCAACATGAAATACCCAGGAAATTGACATGTACTCTTTCTCTTGCTCCTATGCAGGTGATGCCGGGTATCCCATGATGCCATGGCTAAAAACCCCCATCAGGCAATCCCACAACAGGCACAAACAGGTGTAAAACCGTGCCCATTTACGCACTCGCTGCTCCGTTGAGCAGACTTTTGGGCTTTTGAAGGCCAGGTTTCGCTGCCTCAGCAGATCTGGTGAGCCCTCATTTACAGGCTAGTAAAGGTGGGCAAAAATGTGCTGGCATGTGCCATGTTGCTCAACATGTGAATCCGGTGCAACGCCCCCCTGCCCCCGACATGGACATGCTGTCACCAGAAGGTGAGGATGAGGATGATGAGGAGGATAATGCACCGCGTCACGATGGCAATGATGAATGTGCCACAAGGCGAGAACTAATACACCACTACTTTTGAGCACCTATTACACACACAGCACTGGACATCAAGGACATTGGTCACTGGACATGTATCACACTGGGAACTACACACTGTACATGAATAATTTCACTCACACTGAAAGATCAATGTCCAGTCATGTTTGTTTTTGCAACACCAGATATTTTGTATAAAAAATAACGATCCCTCTGCACACACACCCAATCCTTGTCCTATGTATGCCCCCTTTTAGTCTGAGGGGTGTGCCCTTCTGCAGGGCAAAACAGCCATTGCGATCTACGCAAAGGGCTGCTTTGCAGGGGACTTGTGGGTGTGGTACAGGATGATGGTGCCAGTGGTGTGGTTATGTGCCGTTGTTCTGCAATTGCCTGCACCAACACCACAAATGATCAACCAGGGTTGAAATAGATCCATTACCCTACCTCCACACCATGGCAGATGGTAGACTCCCTCTGTGGCTCTGCCCACCATGCGTGCAGTGTTCCTGGAGGTGTCCTACATTGCTGCCGCATGAGCTGGGCCTCGGCATGGTATTGTTGCACTATTGTGTGCATGGCTTGCTGTTGTTCCTCCATCCTAGTGAGGCGTGCCTCAATGTCATGTGCCTTGGCTAGGGGTGGTCGTTGTATGGGTTGGGGGCTCCAAGAGCCCATGGGACTGATGGGGTGGAAAGGCAGCAGTTTCATCCTGCTGGTGGGGGGATGGGCCATAGGTGTAGTTGCCCGCTCCGGTCTGCTGGTGGGTGCGTTGGTATCCGGGCAGGAGGTGGTAGTTTTCCAGTGGTGTGGCATGCACTGGTGGCCCTAGATGTGCTTGGGTGTGGATTATCAGACATACATCAATGCTAGTCCTTTTCAATGTATGTGCATTGACATGGACGTGGTGGTGGGCATGGCATGGTGCACACATGCATGTGTAGGGGATGCTGCGTGGGTGCATGTGTGGTGTGCGGACATGGTGTGAGCAGTGTCTGTTGCCTGGGGTACAGGTGTTTCCCTGTTTGGGTGTTATGGGTGTGCCACACAAGCTGTATGACATGGTGCTGTGTCTGATTGTGAAACTGATGTGTTTCACATGTGACTGCTGCCTATGGCAGTTGCTACATGGATGGTGATTTAGCAGGATGGGACATGGTGGGTGGTACAAGTGTGCCACATATGGCATTGATGTGTGCATCTTGTCATCTGCTGGTGGTGGGGGTACATGTCGTTTTGGCAATGTGATAGGATGGCGGTGACGACAGTAGTTGTGCAGTGTCAGGGGGGAGTGCCTGCAGATGCAACTTGTGGGGGCAATACAGGAGACCTGTGTGATGTGTGAGTGGTGTATGGGTGTGGATTGCAGGCAAGTACTATGTGCATGTTTGCAACAAGGTTGACAGTGGGTGGAATGCCAGCAGGGCTATACTGTCCTCGGGTACAACATACTTGACATATTGGCCTACCCATTGGCATTGCGGCTACAAGGTGTGTGATGTGACATTGGGCTTACAGGGACCCACCAGCATCATTGGATGAGACATCTCCAGCCTCTGCATCTCCGACCTCCTCTCTCACCTCTGTGTGCACTATACTGTTGCAAGTTTACTCCCATGCCTGCGGTTTTATTGGAGATGGTGGTCCCCCTCCTGTGGCCGTGCCCTGAGTGCGCTGTGCGGCAAGGAGGTTCCGCACTCGGAGAAGTATATTGTCCCACCTCTTTTTACAGTCCCTAACTGTCCTGGGCAACAGAATTTTCAAGTCACCTTCTAGCGCACCTAAAGTTAACGCTAACTATAGGTTAAATGATGTTCCAAAAATCATGTTTGTTGTATCATGAGGATTTTTTATTCCAAAAATGATCCTCCAAAAATTGTTCTTAAATAGTAGTGCCCTCTACACGTGTTTCACCAAATCCTTTGGCTCATCAGGAGGGATTTATAACAGAAAATTCAATTCAAATTCATTGATTAGATACAAACATGCCTAATGATTACATATTTGCATTCATTGGAGTGGTCTTGGTAACATGTGTGTTTGGGGTTTCCCCTGTGCTGTTTTACCCCAATTGTAGTTTCTTTAAAGTCTTTTGATTGAGACGTGAGAGCTTCTGAAAGAAGACGATTTTCAGAAGCTCTCAAGTCTCAATCGAAAGACTTTAAAGAAACTGCTATTGGTGTAAAACAGCACAGAGGAAACCCCAAACACACATGTTACCAAGAACACTCCAATTTCAGACTAATTCGGAATCTAAACATGGACCAAGCTCTCTAGATGAATGCAAATATTTAATCATTAGGCATGTTTATATCTAATCAATGAATTTGAATTGAATTTTCTGTTATAAATCCCTCCTGATGAGTCAAAAGATTTGGTGAAACACGTATAGAGGGCACTACTATTTAAGAACAATTTTTGGAGGATCATTTTTGGAATAAAAAAGCCTCATGATACAACAAACATGATTTTTGGAACATCTTGTAACCTATAGTTAGCGTTAACATTAGGTGCGCTAGAAGGTGACTTGAAAATTCTGTTCTTCATAAATTGTGACACACTCGGCAGTCTGGGTCTTATTAGTCACCACCAAGCAGCACCCAAATTACCTTTATCAAAATAAAAACACTGTCAACCAAAGACCAATTTGCTATCAATTGTATTTGAGACTGCAAATGTATAAACCCTAACTGTCCTGGATGTAGTCCCACTGCAGACACCATCTGGGCAACCTCCTCCCAGATGGCCTTCTTTCAGATTTGTGTTTGGCGTCACAGGTCATTGCAGAACACTTCTGCTGAGTGCTCGATCAGCGTGTCCGCCAGCATGTTCAGTTCTCGTTCACTGAACCTTGGCTTGCGCCTCCATACGGCAGGTTGTCTTGAGGACATGTCTCTCAATATTCTTTAGTGCTCAGATTGTGCCTCAGACTCGTGTGCACTGAGGATTACAATGGATTGTGTTTTTATAATGTCCGCTGGTACATTTCCTGTTCCGGTTATGACATGATTTCCAGTGCCGGTAATACCGGTGCCGGAAGCAGCAATGTTTTTGGAGCCGTAAACAGAGTCAGCGTCAGCGAGGATGATGGTATGGGGGGAATTGGGGTCATTTGATGGTGTTACCGGCATGCTGGTGCTACCGTTTCCGGCATGCTGGGATGCGCGCGAACACTGTCAACCGTTGATTCCTGCAGCAGTGGTACACGGACATGGTTGCACTGGCATGCCAGCATTTTCATTTTTTTAACCCTAACTTGTAATGAGGCCCACTAATGCAAATACCTACCCTGTAAGCCTACAGAAAAACCAAATAACAGGCTTCTATAAACATAATACACAACAATAAGTAATGAAGTAAGATTAATGCAAATGTAATACTTTGACCATTCACCAAAAACAGACATAGCAAGCAAACATATCATATATTGCAAAAACACTTTACATTATCATTTTAATAATTCCTAATCATACACACCTTAATTCAACTTACCCTGAAACCTGTACTCACTCTTCCAAAATAACTACCTTACAGCAACAAAATACTCTTTTAGACTCTTCATATTAAATTTCACACCAAACAAGCAACATTCACATGCATGTGAAGTATAAACAAGGGCACAAAACTCATTAGTGTACACACTAAGCACAAACTACTATCACTACATTTACACATTTGACCGCTAATACATTAACAACAATTCAAAAGCAAACAGTGAGTTAATGCTTCATCAATGTTGGCTTTTTGTATATTATGTTCACTGTTTAACAATAGTTTATACCTTATTTCTGGTTTAGCAATGATTTGCAGATTTTAACTTTTTATCAAACTTTATCAAACAACTTTATTAGGCGGCAAGGCCATCAAATGACATCCTGTCAATATGCTATGCATAGTAAACGTAATAAATACATGTCAAAAGAAAGGGAATGACAAGATTATAAGAAAAACAGTGTCAGGGGACCCACTCATTGGGTAATCACATAAATTGCATTTGCAGCCCAGATCGAGATATCACTTGGCCAGTCACATTTTGATCCCACTGTGCCTCAACCCCAAAGGAGTAAGATTTGTGCCACTCAGGGGAGCAGTTACTGGAATAGGTCCGGATAGGCCAACAAATCCTGGGCGGGGTTGCGGGCTGATTGATATCCCACTCTTAGACGTTCGACCTTCCCACCCATTTCTTCCCAGGACATTGTTGGCCACTCTCCAGTCCCAAAATTCCAGTTTTATGGTGTCATAAGGGTTCTTACCCTCACTGGGCACTCTGCAAGAGTTCACCATGGCTTACTTGGACATAAAAGCGCGTAACCAGTGCAGACATTTGTTTGAGAGGGCATACCTTGGTTCTTGCTTCTTTGCCACCAATTTAGTACCACATGGAGATATACTGTGCTCTTCTGGGCCCACCTTCATCACAGCATTTAAAAATACTTCATCTATGCCGTGGACTATGTGCTCTCATTTCCTCAATGCTGGGGCATTGGAATCCCAAAGTACTTGAGTCACAGGCCGCCAATAATGCAGATGTTGTCTTAAGTTTAGTGGCCTTGCTAAGCTCCATGGTCTTAACGATATGTTTACTGGGGGCATTAACTGGATAAGAACTCACTGGATCTATAGTGTTGTGGGCAGTGTTCTCTTCAGTAAAGCATTTCATAGGTAGAATATTTGGCTCCATGGCAGCAAGTGAAGCAATGGAAACTCCTCAGCAGGCCCCCTCCTACCCTTCCCCGGGCCTCTATCATGGATAGAAGGAGTTTTCTGATAACTGCCAATTTGGAAGCCCTTGGATAGAGTTACACCCCGGGCTCTTTGAACATCCTCAGCAGGTAAGTCGAAATTGGTGTCAGTGCCATGATTAGTTGCAATGCTTGGGGACTTGAGGGCCCTAAATGGGGTCAAATGGAGAAAATACCTAGCCCCCGAGTGCATGGTCTACAGGTTCTCACTACAGGCGCTACAGGAGGAGCTACAGGGTCTAGATGCATTGTAAGTCACTGTGTCCACAGAAGCCAAAGAGCACAAAATGGAGGTGGCCGCGGGATGGACCAAATAGGAGCCATGAGCTGGCGAAGAGTCAGGGGCCCAGCCACTGGGCTCAGGGGTAAACTTTAGTGGTGGGGTGCATTTTGTGAGGACGGCCGGGGTAACATCATCCATCACTGGTATTAGCAGCTTCGCTGTCCCAACATTTTTTCAGATCAGGTGATGGCTGCTGGATGGGCATGATAATTGCCAAATTAGTGTCGGAGTCGGGAGGATCACAGTGGCGGGATGTGCCAACTGGGATAGGGGCAGAGTAATCATCCATACCGTCATTCACACCGGCAGGGCCAATGGCTTTGTTGATGGCAGTATCCATGCACACAGATTTCCCTCCAGTGGGGACATACTTCCATTAGTTACTAAGGGCCTGATTCATGGAACGTTTTCCTACGGGATTGCGCCATTACAAAACACTTCCATGAATCAGGCCCTTAGTCTTCCCTTTTTACAACTGTGCTGCCTGATCCATGGGCCATGACAGGTGAGCCACCCAAACTGCTGGTTTGCCCCGTCTTGATGGCTTTTGTCTGGTGCAATTCGTACTCCTGCCAGGGCCTCTTGGCTATAGCCCAGCAATTGATGGATCTCTTCTATCAGAGAGTGAGCCTCCCTCACAGAGTTGCTGGGATTGTTTTTAGATGCCCCAGTTTACCCTCTAGGAACAAAGTCGGTGGTAGCAACACAATTCTTGCCATGACTCATTGAAAGGGCCTCCCGTTGCCGCTTCCTCCTCACAACTAGCATCTTGCGCTGGAACTCGTCTTGTATGATGGGCTTACATGTAAGCTGCGAGTTAAAGAAGAGCGAGGAAAAGGGGAGGTGGGCGGGGGCTCCCTGAGTGGGCCCCAAGATTATCCCGATTGGCTCCGAAGTTGCCAGTGGTCCAAATTACTGGGCCAACAGTCATCCACCACAGTATTCTGCAAGCGTCTCCAACACATTTCCAAATTGCTTTTTTCCCAGCTCTCACCTTCGGTCTTCTGGGTCTTCAGGGAAGGTCATTCCAGATTCCAGGCTGGTTTCAATTAAGTCACCCCTGCTGTGCTAAAAACCTGCAGCACCAAACTTGCGGCACCCTTGCCCCGCCGAAAGCAGATGCTCATTTAAAGAAGAGGGGATCATTTGGATTTCTCAACCAGTCAAAAAGGGAGAATTACTTTTCAGCTAAATCGATAGAAGCTTTCAATTCTATTCCATCTAAAACAGATTGTTCAGTCAGAATTCAGTGATATTCATGACTATCTTTTTTGCCAGGTATTCAGATGATGACAAATGCGAAATTGTTGCAAATTACTTCCTAGAAGCTCCTGCGGATGATCAGTACTAATATAAAATGATTCAACACAATCAAGGAAGACTAATGATGATGACTCTCCAGAATAGGTATGTCCTGGACATGATTACAGCAATGGATGGAGGTGTGCCAAAATCGGGGAATCATGTTGCACATTCATGCCTTCTCACGATGACGAGAATGGGACCTTGATAGAAGCCATAACGTTCCTGACAAACTTACACATCAAAATGGAAGATGAGTTAGAAGATATTGCAGTTGACAGCTGATTTGCATCTATCTTGTCATGTATTCCACAATGGATGGCAAATATCTTCAGGTTTCTTGGAGCACCCCCAAATGACAGGATTCCCGGCCTGATGATGTGGAATATTCATGAGCATGTGAATCCATGCTGGAGAATAAGTAACTTGTTCTTTCGAAGAGTCAACATTTAAGTTGTTACATAATGCATAATTCCTACTGGCGCTGCACAGGTGAGTGAACCCCCACACGAGACCCTCCAGGCCTCGTTTATTTAAGAATTACGAGGCCTGGTGTTCTTTCTTGCACCGGTTGCCCACGTGGTCCCATGTCCCTGCTTCCATCGTCTTCCCCTTTCCTCCCCTCCCTCCTCCCGCCTCCCAGACCGCCCCTGTCCCAGGATTGGCCAATGGCCGTGTTTATGTGGGCCTTAGAGGCCGCAAGACCCATGCAGATGCCATTCCTACTGGCGCTGCACAGGTGAGTGAACTCCCACACAAGACCCTCCAGGGCTCATTTATTTAAGAATTACGAGGCCCAGTTGCCTCCTTGCACCGGTTGCCCACATGGTCCAATGTCCCTGCTCCCATCGTCTTCCCCTTTCCTCCCCTCCCTCCTCCCGCCTCCCAGACCGCCCGTCCCGAGATTGGCTAATGGCCGTATTTTTGTTGGCCTTAGAGGCCGCAAGACCCGTGCAGATGCCATTCCTACTGGCGCTGCGCAGGTGAGTGAACCCCCACACGAGACCCTCCAGGGCTCGTTTATTTAAGAATTACGAGGCCCGGTGTGCCTCCTTGCACCGGTTGCCCACATGGGCCCATATCCCTGCTCCCATCGTCTTCCCCTTTCCTCCCCTCCCTCCTCCCGCCTCCCAGACCACCCCCTCACCCGGATTGGCCCATTTTACTCTATTAAAGCCATCTCCCCAGGGCAGCCCTCTGCCCGGCAGCCCTCGCGGCTAAGGACCCCGAGGCAAAGGACGACTCCTACGTTGGCGGCTCCAAGATGTGTCTACAGGTGTCCACAGGGGAAGCCAGTGAAGCCAGCAGCCAACAGACACCAACAAAAACCGTGAGTGTGGCATGGGTGGGGAGTGGAGCAATTACTCTACTCCAGAAAACCACTGTCACTCTATCTTACCTCCCAATGACATAGAGTGCCATAATATTAGCATGTCCACACTTAGATAGAATTGTGAATATTAGCCTGCGTCGCATCTAGATAGAATTGTGAATATTATCATGTCCACACTTAGATAGAATTGTGAATATTAGCATGTGCACACTTAGATAGAATTGTGAATATTACCATGTGCACACTTAGATAGATTTGTGAATATTAGCCTGCGTCGCATCTAGATGGAATTGCGAATATTAGCATGTCCACACTTAGATAGAATTGTGAATATTAGCCTGCGTCGCATCTAGATAGAATTGTGAATATTAGCATGTCCACACTTAGATAGAATTGTGAATATTAGCATGTGCACACTTAGATAGATTTGTGAATATTAGCCTGCGTCGCATCTAGATGGAATTGCGAAATTTAGCATGTCCACACTTAGATAGAATTGTGAATATTAGCCTGCGTCGCATCTAGATAGAATTGTGAATATTAGCATGTCCACACTTAGATATATTTGTGAATATTAGCCTGCGTCGCATCTAGATAGAATTGTGAATATTATCATGTCCACACTTAGATAGAATTGTGAATATTAGCATGTGCACACTTAGATAGAATTGTGAATATTACCATGTGCACACTTAGATAGATTTGTGAATATTAGCCTGCGTCGCATCTAGATGGAATTGCGAATATTAGCATGTCCACACTTAGATAGAATTGTGAATATTAGCCTGCGTCGCATCTAGATAGAATTGTGAATATTAGCATGTCCACACTTAGATAGAATTGTGAATATTAGCATGTCCACACTTAGATAGAATTGTGAATATTAGCATGTGCACACTTAGATAGATTTGTGAATATTAGCCTGCGTCGCATCTAGATGGAATTGCGAAAATTAGCATGTCCACACTTAGATAGAATTGTGAATATTAGCCTGCGTTGCATCTAGATAGAATTTTGAATATTAGCATTTCCACACTTAGATAGAATTGTGAATATTAGCATGTCCACACTTAGATATATTTGTGAATATTAGCCTGCGTCGCATCTAGATGGAATTGTGAATATTAGCATGTCCACACTTAGATAGAATTGTGAATATTAGCCTGTGTCGCATCTAGATGGAATTGTGAATATTAGCATGTCCACACTTAGATAGAGTTGTGGACATTAACCTGCGTCACATCTGAAAAAAATGGGAACGTTAGCCGGCGTCGCATCTAGATTGGTCCTTGACTGAAAGATAGCATGCCCGCGCCCAGATGAAACTTGAAGGTTAGCATGTGCCACACTTAGAACTGTGAACACCAGCTTGCTCTGCTCCTAGATAAGATTGTGAATGTTAGCACGCCCACGCCTAGTTAGAACGCTGAACATTGACCTGCGCTGCTTCTAGATAAGACTGTGAATGCCAACAAGTGCCACACTTAAAGAAAACTGTGAATGCTAGCATGCTAAAGGTCAGGTAACCCACTAACCAATATAACCTCAAACTCTGCATACTTATCTCACTCAAACTCACACAACCATCTCTCGCACCACAAGCCGCACGCACTTCACATCACTGCAACAACACATAAGCCGGAGCAATAGCACACGCGGACTGGCACCGGTCCAATACCTGCACCAAAGCTCAGTATCTGGTGTATACCGAGCTGAAGCTCCCAACAAAACACCACTCCTCTCACTGTCCTACTCCCTCTTCACCTTACTAACCCATCCCACCTTATCGTTTGCAGATCCGCAAGAGCGCCTGGGGACCAATTCCGTTGGTGACGGTGTGCGGTACAAATACCTTTAACATTTAACATTTAACACTATTGGTGATGATCATATTTGGATTCTGTGTGATCAGGATAATAATCGCACAGTGTAAGCAGACAGCAAAGAAAGCAGTAGGAATGAAGGTCATGATCGATGTTGAGTCTGGGTTTGGACCCAAGGAGCTGACAGATGAAGAAACCAGAAAATATATAGAAGCAAGAATTCAAGCACCTGATGGAACAAAGTTCCAGTATCCAAGGAACCATAAGAAGTATGTGGGACGATGGATCTACTGTAACCCGAATGGACAATGTAGCCATATGACCTGGAGTGTTGATGACCATATAAAATCAGCAGGATTTCTGAAAGCAGTAGCGAAGATATGGACTCCAAAGAAGCACTTTTTCAGAAAAGGATGTCTAGATGTGAAGACTGATGGGAGAGTGGTCGATGAATCAACCAGAAGGGGGAGTGTAGAGGAGGAGCTAAATTCCTACCAGAAGTCCCGCCCCTATTTTGCTTATATGTTGGAAGCCAGAAATTTCAACATTTACAGCGCCAGTAATGATCCCTATACTACGAAGAATCTTTGAAACAAGGTATCCATTAACAAAGTCCTATAAGATGTACCCGCGGAGAGATGACAGTCTCTTTGGGGAGGTCCCTGTAGAAGTGTAAACATGAATAAAAGAGAAGATGGGTGGCATCACATGAAGTGAAGACGTCTCACCAAGCAGAGATGCCAAAGAAGAGAATGTATAGACCCTATGGAATCTGATGACGAAGTAAAGAATCGAGTAGCCTTTCATGTGTGATGAAGATTGCACTTGTGAAAAGCACTGAAGAAAATAAATGCAGGCCGTTTTATATCTGTACAGATGTTGCAATGCTAGCAGACTAAGTAATCATGAAAGCTGACCATACGTAGTGAACAGACTGCAGGCGGTGCCGCCAATATATATATGTGTATAGAAATCTGGATATTTGATGCTGCAACTTTAGTAAGCCAGGACCCATGAATAGAAGGGTTGATTGTGTGGCGCAGTAGGAAAAACAGCTGAAGATTGAGGAAGATCGAGAAGGCTGTCTGGCCCAGTGTCAAGAGTTGAGGTGGCCAAGACTGGGTATCTGTCTATGAAGATGCAAAGAACGTGAGAAGCAAGATGAGCCCCTGATAAGGTGCGAAGGAAAGACACCATGAGTGCCAAGTTTAAATTCATTTAATAGTATTAAATGCGAAGAAGGAGATAAAACACGGTCTACTGTCACCTGGGATAGATTGAAATAGAACTTGGGAAAGCTGCACTGAGACTTGAAGATAAGAACGTGCTCGCACTGCCTTCTATTTAGAGGAACAGTGATACTTTTCAAGGCCAAGTGCAAAGACAATCCAAATGGCAGAAGGCATCAGTGATGATGGATGATGGGCTAATTGGGTAGGGAGGCATGGTCAAGTCCACCCACCAGCACCTGGGGTATCATTTTATGTGCTGCTAGTGAGTCAAATATTCCAGAAGGGTGCAAGCATGCCATTTGATTATAGAGGACCATCCATCAAAAAAGCCCTATAGTTTGACAGCCAATGGTGTGTCGTGTATCTAAAAATGTCGAGGATGACTTGCACTAGGAGTGGGCACAGTTGTCCACCTGACTTTAGAAATCCAATCACAATCCAATCCCCTACAGAAAATATACCTAGATGTTCCCCGTAGACCTCGGCTCAAGTACATGGAAAATATGTTCTCCCAGTGCAAAAATGCAAGACCAATATTCCAACATACTATAACGTGCATAATGCATAAAAGTGCAAGAACAAATAAAGTGCAACAGTATTCAAATACACTGATTGAGGGAATAGTGTGTCCTTGTCTCTTTGTTTAGCTGTGTGATTCCATGAAAGATTCATGTATCTTTTCATCACACTTAGACACTCAAATCTAATGTGTGCAAATAATACACAAGAGAACACTATATTCCCCTCCAGGGGTGTGGCATCCCCTACAGGATGTCACTTTATTGATGGCATATTTCAGGTGTCAACATAATGTGTTTCAGTCCCTTATAGTCAGAATACATTCACCCATAATGTTTCTTCCACATATTTAGAGTGCCTTCATCAGGACATAAAAGGTATTCAAAACTGAAGTCAATTCATGAACATTTTTTGAAATGCCACTTGTTATTTCCAGGCGATCCCTATTAAAAAACATAAAAAGAAAACTTGTGAAACCCATCTAAGAATCAATCAAAACTCTATTACACATTGACCACACACCTGTATATAAACTGACCTCAATGATGTTCCCTTTCGAGTGCAGGACTTTTCAGATACATTCGGCATTGTTGCCAGGTTAAATCACTGCCAGTCACAAGTGCTGTGGCAACTGGGATTTCTACTCATCCCCAGTTCTGTGTGAAAATGATAAAACACACAACACACTACATAGTAACATGGAGCTATATACTTTAGCTCCTTTTTTTTTTATAAAACATTCTAAATGCCCAGACTGTTATGCATTTCTTAATTGCAAGTTCACGTCCTCATGGTCTTGCTGGTATTTAATGTTGGCCATACTGGAAGAAGCTGAGTTCTGCCCATTGCCTGCCCAAAAACCAAAGAATGTTCCATTTGTTAAAGAGTTCAGCAATAACATACGTGGCATACATATGATGACTCAGGGCACTAAGGCCCATATTTCAATTTAATTTAGAAGTAAATCAATATGCTAACTTTAAATTTATCACCAAGCCCATGGTCATCTGTAAAAAACAGCGACCAGAGTTTAGAGTGAAATGAAACTCACTACTACTTAATTTTTTGACATCTAATCCAAGACTGCCACTTTCTCAGAATGACATTCCTACTGTAGTGCACAGACCAGGCTAACGTATATTGCATACCATTTTTGATGGATAACGCATATTGCATATTAATGAAAAGTCAATCCTGGGTATATATGCACAGCTAGATGTCCCGAAAATGTTTCCTTTAAGTGCACTATTCACAGTTGCATCTCTGGAAGTGCTGGCACTAATAGTCTGATTCCAAGGTACTCCCACCACTATTGAGTACATACCGCATTACATATGCACCAGCCCAGACTAAAGGAGAAGCCATTCTCTTAATGGATTAAGCACTATGGATACTAACAAGATCACATGATTTGCAACATACTGCTCTTTACGTGTTTCATTCTCTATACACGGGTGTTGGAGGATCTTTTAAACTCCAACAAACCGTATAAACAGTACTGTGATTTGCTAATTTGTGACAGCACTTACCATTGATAGAACTGCCACGTTCCGTCTTGCTGGCAAGTGTTTGGGAGAATTCTCATTCTATGGCTAATTTCCTTCACCTAGTGAGTCCCCCAGCAGCTTTGCTGGATTTCTGGAGTTTATTTTTTCCACTTGGTAAGAGTGTGAGCCTTTTGTGTTTTGCCATATGTATTTCTACTGTTTGTGTGATCTGGGGCTCTGGAGTACACCACTCCCTGAGCCCCACTTTTATGTGTGTTACACAGCACCTTCAGTGCAATGACACCGGGTTGTCTTTGAGACTTCCCTCTAGCTCAATTTTTCTGGAGCTGACTACTGTCCCCCAGAAACAGGTAAAGTTGCCATTTACTTTATTTAGTCATTTAAAACTATAGACCCAGCACACCACATCTTACATGGAGTATTGGAAAGTGTTAATTCCTATCCCTTTTTGTCTGTGCGTCTCTGAGCTCAGTTTTGCTCTTTTCACATTTAGACTTGGCTGGTGGCACTGGTATCTACCCTAACTTTTCTACCGCAATTATACTAACTAATCGTGGTATTGTTCCAGGCTATTATATTAGCCTCAAACTTAAACCCGCTTGACCAAATACTCTTTATTTTGGCTTCGGTTGGGTTTATTCGCCATTTCTTTTTGTTAAAGTCCTTCTTGTGTTTTAATTTGCGCGGCAAACCAGGTTTGCCTTCTTTTGTTCACCGTCTTTTGGCGGGCTTCTGTCAAGAAGCCCACCTTTTGGCGCCTGGGTGTCTAGGTGGGCTGAATGTGAGGGAGGGGTGTAGTCACCCCCTGCACATTGTATCCGTGGAAACCCAAGTCACACTTTGTCATGATTGGCTGAGGTGGTTGTCGGGCCGGACAAACCCCCCTGCTGGGTGATTGACAGCCAGGCTTGGTGAATGGGGGACTTTGCATAAAAGGCAGGACTCTTGGGCTGGAAGTCAGAGTCGCCATTGGAACTGCAAGGAACCAAAGAGAAGCAGAAAAGAAGCCAGCTGCTGCAACTAGCGAGTCCCGGTGAAGCCCTGCTGCAGTCCTGAGCTATCTACCCTTCAACGACAAGAGAAGATCCAGTCCGGAGTCTTCTTCCTTTGAGCCTGGTGGGAGCAACCAGCTCACCTTCCCCAGGTAGAGGATCCTCTTCTTGGTCGAAATCGCTGCACACATCTGTAGTGGTCCGGATAGCCACCTGAAGAGCCTCTGCTGTTTTAAAGGAGCACAGCTTTTATTCACCATTGCTTTTGCTGCTGCTGGCCTCCTCCCTGTGTAATGCAGGTCGCTCCAGACGTCCTCCTTCTTGTCCCCATGACTGAAGCTACAGGAACCGTGAGTCTGCAGGAACTACCTGGAACAACTGCCATAGCACCAGCTCTTCTTCACTTTGAATAAGGTACTGTGTCCAACTTCAAGGAACTGGGGTGAACTCCTTTCTCCTTACAAAACGGTTTGTCCTTATCTTCCTTCCCTCTTACAAGTTTTGCTTCCTCTTTTGACAATATCTAAGTACTCCTGGCAATCTCGATTCGTGAACTGCGCTAACCGTGTGATCCCCTGCAACAGGAATCCTGTTCCATTTGACACTGGTGTAGGCCTACTGACTTTAATTATCTTGTAGGAAAGTGTCCTCTGATTCTATCTGCCTTGACTAAAGTATTGCCTATGATTTTTATCCCCAACTCTTTTGTGTTGATTCATGTGCTAAGTGTGTTTTAACTACAGTAACATATCTTCCCGCGGGTACGCGTATCTTTAGTAAGACCGAACTGTGATTACTGTCAAAAAGTGATCGCGTCTGTACTCCCGGTAACTTCTTTGTTTCACAACACCGGTCTGTCAAAACCAAAGGTACTAACCTTGAATTGTACTGCACAAAGTTAATTTGTTGTGTGTAGTGTATTTTACGTGTGGTTTTAATTTAATAGAAGTGGAGTGTTTTGCCAACAGATGGTCTAGAAATAAATGTACTTTTACTTTTTAACCAAAAACCTTGAGTCAGTGTTTGCTTGGGTCACAGTAATTGTAGTCCTTTGTGTAATCTCTATTACTGCTCATTTGCTCTTGAGATAAGTCTGGCTGCTCTGCTACTGCTACCACTTTAACAGTGTAGTACAGGCTTGTACCAAAGGTGAACTTGTATTGCCACTTGTAGTCTTAATTGTGTGTAGTGGTCCCTAAGGGCACTGCACAGGATTCTGCCTAACTGAAAGCTGTGATTTCCAGGCTCCACACACACCTGGAAGTGGGCAGTCTCTCTTGGAAACTACAACTCCCAGGAGCACCAGCGTCACTCATTACAAAACGTCAGGCACGTCAGCACCGGTGCTTCATCGACTAGCAGTCTGCACCGGACTCGGCGTTCGGCGCAACTCTCTGTCCATTACAGTCTCAACTGTTGCTTCAGCTACTGATTGTCGGACTGATTGCCGGACCAAGGTATGGGTTATCTCAAGATTTGGCAAAACATCTGTTTTACACGTCCTTGGTTAAGGAAATTGTACAAACCAAACATGGTCTACTTCGGTCTACCCCTATCGACAACCTACCGGACCCTACACCATATGCCTGCCCCATTCCCACCACCGCAAAGATGGAAGACATTATATGTGCCACCAAACCTAAAGAGAACACCTTAGCTAACATTTCACTAGGCACAATATCACTACTTGGGCCTGTTCCACTCATTCCAGTTGTAGCTCAATCAGGGGACCTTGTTACCAAACCCCTCGACATTAAGGTAGGACCCCTCAACAGAAGATCTTTGAACAATCATGCTCAGACTATCTACGATTAACTTTCCAAAGATAACCTTGACATATTGTTTCTCACTGAAACATGGCTACAAGAACCCATAGGTCCAACAGTGGATGCTGCGATCCCAGAGGGATACCATATATACTTCAAAAACAGGCAGATTGGCAAGGGTGGAGGGGTGGCTATAATAGCCAAACAAGCTCTGGCCCTCTTTCCCTCACCTATACACTGCAATGGATGCACAATAATCATGTTAAAATCTACAGACCACCCTCCCTGATATCTGACTTTAATGAAGAGTTAGTCCACCTCCTCATCTCCCTAAAAGGACCCAACTGTAATATGCAGATGACCACTCACACGCTAATGTACTGTAAATGTACCCTCTGGCCATATCTGCACCGCCACATGTTTGGCATTAATATAATTAGATAGGGTCTTGCTTACTATGATGCCACTGTACTATTAACAGACCAGGATGAAGCCCATAACTGCCTGGTCTCTACTTGTGCCTACCTAGCCTAGAGATGCAACGTTACTAAGTATCACCAGATTACACTGCCATAGCCGTACCATTTTGCCCACAGTTGCTTATGCTTGTGTCAATCTTACTATAGGTAAATATAGACAAACTGCTAGTTCTAAATCTAATGCCCCCACTGTATGCACTCTAGTCGCTGATGGGACTGTCATAGTTAGGTATACTCGGCTGCTTGCATCTCAGTCACTGCTGAGACTGTCAAACCTAGTTGCTCACTGATGCATGCATTTAGTCGCTGACAGGGCTGTCAAATCTAGGTATCCTCTGAGGTATGCATTTTAGTCGTTGATAGGACTGTCAAATCTAGGTATCCTCAGATGTATGCATTTTAGTCATTGAGAGGACTGTCAAATCTAGTTGCCCACTGATGTATGCATTTTAGTCACTGATAGGACTGTCAAAGTTAGGTATACTCTGCTGTTTGCATCCTAGTCATTGCTGGGTTTGCCAAATCTAGATGCCCCTCTGCTACCTGTTTCCCAACATGTACACTACTAAAACCCGCCTAATATACATAATCTGTACCCTACTCTGGACCCTTCTAACCATCACCATAATAATGGCCCACACCAATTCCACACCTTGCAACTTGCAAGAGAGAAACAGTCGACTTAGAGCGAGACTGACACGCCTTTATGACCTCAAAAACAAAAGAACTAGACTACTAGGCTCGACTTCAACCCCAACTGCACTCAACCCTAACCTTCTTGCCTTAGTGGCAGAAAGACACCATAAAACACAAACTGACCCCCTCTATAACCAGAAGAGGCCTAACACCTCCAATCCTATATTAACCCAAGATAAAACTACAACTTCCACCTTATCAGGAGCCCTCATCAATGCAAAGTCCCTCATAGCACACAGCACTGAGATTGCCGACACACTTGCTATGGACAACTTAGATCTCCTCGCAATCACTGAGACCTGGCTCCATGATGCCGCAGGTCCTGCACTCATGATTGCCGTACCTGACAATTACAATATATTAAGAGTCGATCGGCCCAACTCTAGGGGAGGTGGCCTGGCCATCATTGCTAAAACTAAACTAGATGTAAGACTTACCCCTCACCCAGAAATAACATCTTGCAAACTTCTCTCGGCCAACATACCTATCTCTAATAACAGCACACTAAATGTCCTCCTGGTGTATAGACCACCAGGCCCACTAGGCAACTTTGAGGAAGACTTATCCAGCCTCCTTACCAATAACATCAAAGACTCTACCCAGCTCCTCTTATAAGGTGACTTTAACCTGGGTTTTAATGATAATGAGGATAAACAAGCCTATTCCATTCAACCAATCCTAGTTGATCATGGCCTCACCCAGAAAGTTCTTGCCCCTACGCACATAAAAGGAAGGATATTAGATTGGATAGCCAACTGAAATTGTACCACTACCATTTCCAACATTCTACCACAAACGTGGACTGATCACCACCTCATCTGCTTCTCATTAACTATAGAGCCACGTAAACCAAATAATCAGGAAATAGCACCATCAATGGCAACTAGAAATAAAAAAAGGTATCACTTCTGAAAAATTGCTCCCACTCCTCCTACCAGCCCTCACTGTTAGCGATATTAACCCTGACTCTACTATGCTAGTTGAGACATTTAATAACGCTATGTCCAATGCCTTGGATATAATTGCCCCTACCAAACTTCGAAAAAGTAAACAAGAATCTCATCTTAACTCATGGTTCACCCTGCAAAGAACTACGAATCCAGAAACGTAAACTCTAAGCTATCTGGAGGCATACACCTTCGGCGGAGAACAAAACCCTTCTTGACACCTTTGCTAAAAAATATAAGAAGGAAATAATCCTAACTAAAAAAGACACATTCAATGAGAGAATCAGCAAGGCTAATTCTAATTCTAAGGAACTCTTTTCCATCCTTCGGGAAATGGAAAACCCTGTTGCCCACGTAGACCACGTTCCCAAGGACAAACAATGGTGCACTAGCATCCAAAATGCCTTAGCTAACAAAATTGCAACATTACAAACCAAAATCGCAAAGAAGAACGCATCCTTGAGCCCTACTAGAACCCATACCACCCACTTGACCAAGACACCCAGAGCAGCCACTCAAAGCAACGGCAAACCTTTCAGTTTTACTAACATATCCATTTTGGAAACTGAAAAGGTGATCTTATCACTGAAGCCTTCTAACTGCCAAGGTGACAATTGCCCTGCACAAGTCATTAAAGATGCAGCAAGAGATTTAGCACCCTTCATCTCAAAACTAATTAATGCTTCCTTTAGATCCAGCACTGTACCCACTAGCCTTAAATCCTGGGTACTGCCCATCCTCAAAAAACAGGCCCTTGACCCAGCTATCCCTACCAACTATAGGCCTATCAGCACAGTCCCTTTTCTCCTCAAAATCATCGATAGAGTAGCCTACCTCCAGATCCAAAACTATCTAGAGACGAACCAACTACTAGGATCTCGCCAATCTGGATTCAGACCATTACATGGCACTGAAACGGCCCTTATCGATCTTAAGACATAAATCGACAAGTTGAAGGATAAAGGTAAAACAGCTATGATCCTCCTCCTTGACTTATCGGCAGCCTTTGTCCTAGTGGACCATGCAGTGTTATGCAACCACCTAGCGTCTGCCGCCCATTTCTCAAGTGAAGCTATAGCCTGTGTACAATCCTTCCTAGCCAACCGTACGATGAGAGTGTTCTCTCCTTTAGCCTCAGCAGACCCAATACAAATCACCTGTGGCGTCCCACAAGGTTCATGTGTCTCACCTACCATGTACAATATCTTCACTAAACCACTCTTCGACAAACTGGACAGACTGGGGGTAACTTATACCAATTACACGGACGACACGCAGATCCACATACCACTATCTGGAAATTTTGTCGAAGACACAGCTCTAGTAAACAAGATTTACCTCATCATTCAGGCATGGATGGCCTCCCAAGGCCTCTGCCTGAATGATGATAAAACAGAGATACTGATCCTGGGTTCCGACTCTAACCTCAAAAAACTTAGCCCGAATTACCGTGCCTTCAACATAGATGGCAACATAATCAAAGTGGCAACTGAGGTAAAAACATTAGGTTTTTACCTCAATTCTACACTATCCCTCAAAAAAACAAGTTAACTCCCTAGCGTCCTCCACAGCTTACACCTGTAAATTAATCAGGGCCTGCAGACCTTACCTCTCCAAAACTAACTGCATTACACTAGCCAATGCCTTAGTAATGTCTAAATTGGAATATTGTAATGCCCTCTTGGCAGGGGCCAGCAAAGCTCTCATAAACAAAATGCAAATACTGCAGAACAATGCTCTTAGAGCAGCTCTGGACATACCCCGCAGAGCCCACATATCCAACATTAGGAAAGACCATCACTGGTTAAAAATTAGTGACAGAGTTCTCCTCAAGACGCTATCCCTCACCCATAAAAGCTTGAATAATACTGCACCCCCCCTATATCTCGGCCAGACAGACTAGAAAATCCCCTACTCACCATACTAGAGCCTCTAACCACCTCCTACTTGAAATACCCAGATTTAGACTATCCAAAGCGGGTGGGGCAAGCTTCCTTTTAGAGTGGCCCATGCCTGGAATGCACTCCCCACACCACTGAGAGCCACCCTACCCTACACTAGATTTAGATGTAATGTGAAAAGTTGGCTCTGGACTAATGATGAGCTACAATTGCGCTAGGCTCGAATCAATTATCATATTTAACTACCTTGATACCTTTGACACCTGACAACAGACTATCCCATGTAAGGGACCCATATTTTCTGGATCTTGTATTCATAGCTTGCTCAATCTGTATACCTGTTTTGCAATTTCATTACTAATTCATGCACTGCATTTTCCGTATGTATCCTATGTATGTAACCTAAGCTTAAGTATTCTTATGACTGCTGCGCCCAGCTACCCCTGGGTTTTGGTGTGCATTATCAAATAATAAACTAAACTAAACTAAACTAAACTAAACTAAACTAAACTAAACTAAACACAGGGACAATTCTACTTGGGGATCTCACCAGGTGGAGAGGAAATCCCCAAGACAAACAGGCTATCTCCCTTGTAAAATAACTTATCTCTATAGACTTCCAGGTAGTCAACACAGAACCCACATCCAACACAGGTAACTAGCTTGACTGGGCCATTTCCAACAATTAAAAAAAATCACAGATCTCGGGACATATCCCTGCGGTGTGCTGCTTGATTTGAGTAAAAGCGTTTCTTCAAACGCCAACGTTCTGCTGCCTAACTTTGCGCTCGAGTAGCACTGCGAGCCTCCTGCTCTTGCTACATTGGTGCCTGCTTCCTGGAGGAGGCGGGGCGCTGCAGCCTCATGTGACGAATCACGTGACATCCACCGGGCATTAAAACCAGCCCTAATCCAGCCGAGGGGTGTGTGCTGCTTGATTTGAGTAAAAGCGTTTCTTCAAACGCCAACGTTCTGCTGCCTAACTTTGCGCTCGAGTAGCACTGCGAGCCTCCTGCTCTTGCTACATTGGTGCCTGCTTCCTGGAGGAGGCGGGGCGCTGCAGCCTCACGTGACGAATCACGTGACATCCACCGGGCATTAAAACCAGCCCTAATCCAGCCGAGGGGTGTGTGCTGCTTGATTTGAGTAAAAGCGTTTCTTCAAACGCCAATGTTCTGCTGCCTAACTTTGCGCTCGAGTAGCACTGCGAGCCTCCTGCTCTTGGTACATTGGTGCCTGCTTCCTGGAGGAGGCGGGGCGCTGCAGCCTCACGTGACGAATCACGTGACATCCACCGGGCATTAAAACCAGCCCTAATCCAGCCGAGGGGTGTGTGCTGCTTGATTTGAGTAAAAGCGTTTCTTCAAACGCCAACGTCCTGCTGCCTAACTTTGCGCTCGAGTAGCACTGCGAGCCTCCTGCTCTTGCTACATTGGTGCCTGCTTCCTGGAGGAGGCGGGCGCTGCAGCCTCACGTGACGAATCACGTGACATCCACCGGGCATTAAAACTAACCCTAAACCACCCTTGCGGTGTAAAGCCCTGTGGAGTTAAGCCCTCTGGCTGTTATACGGCTGTTGTGCGTGTTGTGCCGAAGTTGCCGAAGGAAGATTAATCTGCAGGATCCTAAGTAAGCTAACCAGCTATCTCAGTGTAATACTCATTGTTACCACCTGGCTGGGGGGGAGAGTCGGACTAAGGCCGCTCCTCAAGCTGTCGGGCGTTCCCTTTCCGGGTGGTTTGTTCGGATTGACACTCTGATATTACATTCATTGACATTTTAACTCTATTTTCCAACCATTCACTATTATATGATTTGTGATGATAATTTTAACCTAACAAATTAATTATTCTGCTTATGAAATTGTATTACTTTGATTTTTATTCGCTCCCATTTTAACTGATGGTATTGGCTGCTCACTTTATAGTATTAGTATCTGCTGATCCCTGATATTAGCTCAATTTATCTGAGGGGCTGCGAAGGTTTCTTCTCCCCGGCTATTTCTGAGAAACGGAGTGTATATTAACTACTGAATTGATTAGGTCCTAGGTACATTTATTATAGATTTTCTTGTGATAGAACTGGTTTGATTTCTGGGTGATTTGCCTCCTTAGGGATTAATAGGCAGACCTAAGCACTAATCCTCCATATTTTATTAATATATATCCCCCTTAACACTTTATTACCATGGCCCAAAGTCCATGCTCACACAATCTGAGATCTAAAAAGGGGAAGAAAAGTGTATCTACATCTAATATTAAATTAGGAACCGAGAAGCCTGGTAAAGGGAAAAAACAAAAAAAGGGAAGTAAGAGTGAGCCTATATGTGAGACTAAAGGAGTATTGGAACAACCTAAAATACCCAGCTTTTTTACTACAAAAGAAAAAGTATTGGCAACTGATAATGCACTTCCCCTCCCTCCCCCCCTTAATAGCTCGAAGATTGACAATTTACTACCTTCCCCTCTTCCCGCTAATAGTTCTATGATTGATAATAATTCGCTTTTGACATTAGTACATAAATTCAGACGTCAATCTATGGGAACAGGAACTAATCTGGAAATCTCTGTAGTTGAGGATACCGATATGAATAACATTATCGGTACAAATTTGTCAGCTTCTCCAGATTTGGATAAATTTGCCGAGAGAGAAGTGGAACTTAATTCGAGCGATGAGTCTTATAATTCTATGGGTAACCTCTCTGAAATTTCTGTTAACAGTGATAGAAGTAGGGTAATTGAATATTCACTTAAATCCGGTGAGAAATTGGATGCCCTTACTACCATGATGGATGTCGTCTTGACCATTTGCACTAAATTGCTAAAAGAACAGAGTGACACAAAATCATTGGTATTGCAGAATATTGATAATACAAGATCTCTTGGGATTATGATAGAAGATTGCTGTGGAAATGTTCTTAAAAAGGGGGAAAGGCATACTATGGGGTCTAATGAGGTGTTAGGAGATTTGAGTGAGTTGGTTTTGGCGGTTGAAAAAGAGAATACCGCTGTACAAACTAATATTTCCCCCATGGAACAACTTAATCCAAGGGAAAACTCGGCTGATAAGACTATTATTAGTGTGAGAGAGGTAGAAATAAGGGCAACTCAAGGCTATAGGAGGCGCACTAGCCGAAATAGAAAAAAATAAAAAATCCACCTGTAAGAGGATGGCGATTGACAAGACCAAAACTACTAAGACTATTAAAAAAAACTCCCTGGGCCTAGCAAATACAGCACCTTGAGACTCTGAATGCGTAGAAGTGGGGAACCACTACGAAATTATTGAACATCAGCGGAAGTCGGATGGTGGGAAAAAAGTGGTAATTAAAAATAAGGGACTAGAAAACTGGCTAAAGGGTAAGGATAATACATTAGAGGAAAGGGAAAGTGAGGATATGGTATCCATAGAAAATAATTTTAAATATGTTGAAATTCCATATAATAACAATATTATGCCTCTCACTAAAAGGGAGAGGGAAATATATATCAAAGGGATGGAGCGATTGGCCATGCATAGTAACCAAAAAACAAGCATGGCAAAATCTGTGGGAATAATTGAAGAACCCCAATTTATAGTGGGGAAAAGTATTAAAATCATAGAAAAATCCACTTCGGATGAAAGCCCTTTTTTAAATCGGAGTTGGCTACTGAATAAACTGTCACATATTCCACAGCTACAGAACATTAACACAGGGGATATTGAATCTATTATCCTGCCAGAATATGGTAGCTGGGATAATTGGGTCATTGTCCAATTTAGATCCGCAGTTTTTGTGGACCTCATTAGGGAATACTCTAATGGAATATGGGGCAGTAAATATGAAATTGTGATATGCCACTCCGCAACTCATAATGATTTGAAAAACAAAAACACGAATTTGGTGGGAGCTTCACCTACTACTATGGAAGTAAGAAATAAAAATGCAGAAGTAAATTCTTTGGAAGGTAATACTACTATTCAAAATTGAGATGAGGTATGTACTAATGTATTCAATCTCCTCTCTTGGAATAGTAGAGGCTTTAATTCCCTATTACACAAGGATGGTATCCAATTGCTGATGGAGAGTGATGTTTTTGCCTTACAAGAAACTTGGGTAACTGGGGAAATTCTACTCGATGGATACAATATTTGGAGTAAAGCTGCTTCCAAAGGTGAAAAGGGACGGCCGTATGGAGGGCTTTGTATTGGGGTAAAAAACCATCTTACATGTAAACCTTATGAGAAGCATGGGAGCCTACCTAATGTTATGTGTGCAATCATAGATAGGGGAAGACTATCAGGGAACCTCCTTCTTATTAACATCTACTCTCAACCAGGGGGGGATAATGTCTATGAGATTGGGGAGTTTATAAACCATACCATTGAAAGCTGGACTCTGGACTCCCCTCAGTCCGAAATCTGTATAGTGGGAGATTTTAACGCCCATTGTGACTCTGCTGTAAGGGAGATGAATAGGTGCAATGAATTGTGGGATGAAACGTTCATTACCGCATCATTGGTAACACAGGAGGGTAACCTGGTTGATGGACTAAATACCCATTCCGGGCAGGGATGTCGGTGGATGAACCTTATGTCTAGCTGGGGGTTAGAATATTTGGAACCTAATATAGGACCAGGCACCGGGGCAACCTGGACTAATGGGAAGGTAGGCTATAGGCTAGACTATATGTTTGTAAATAAAAAACTAAGTCAATCTATGATCCATTTTGAACATATAGATATCTCCTTGAGTGACCACACACCCATTAGGGGCAAATTCTACAATGGCCCAATAAAGCAAAGCTGGGACGTGGGCAAAGTGATGGATATCCAATTTACTGCAGGTGGAAACAGGATCACTTGGTCGGATAAAAATTTAATTATCTTCAATGAGCTGTTCGATCGCCTGATCATTGATGACCTAGATATTGCGCAACACGGCCTAAATTTGATAACGAAATTGTTGGGAACAATACGGAGGACAAACAGCAACCTTATAGTGAAAAATAAAAAGGGAAAAAATCATTCCCACAAATTTGATCAAGTGATCTATGACAGGAAAAAAGAAATGATGGGTGAGATCCGTAAATTAAAACAGACATGTGACTCAGATGATGAAGATGACCTAGATATTGCGCAACACGGCCTAAATTTGATAACGAAATTGTTGGGAACAATACGGAGGACAAACAGCAACCTTATAGTGAAAAATAAAAAGGGAAAAAATCATTCCCACAAATTTGATCAAGTGATCTATGACAGGAAAAAAGAAATGATGGGTGAGATCCGTAAATTAAAACAGACATGTGACTCAGATGATGAAGAAAGAAATAAGAGAATCAGTAATATAAAGACACAATATAAAAACTGGCTAAAGGATTATAAGTACAGTACTAATAATGTCAATTGGAGGTGCTTATTTAAGATATGCAAAACTCATGACTCAAAAAAATTTTGGTACTTATTCCGACAATTCCTGATGGAGGAAGATTGCAGGGAAAATACTAATGTTAGCCAGGAGGTTTGGAAACAGTATATTACTGATCTCTACTTCAAGATTAGTTATATGTCTGCTATCCCTACTGGTATAAATCCATATAGCTATAGTACATTTCCCTTTGGTATTCGAGATATAATTAAAATGATCTCTAAAATGAAAGCATCACGTGCCCCCGGCCCAGACGGGTTAGCTAATGCTGTCATAAAACAAAATCCCATGAAATGGGCAGTGATTCTGCACCAGCTATTTTCCGCTATATGGGAAACAGGCCGTATACCGGATTGCTGGAGGAAAGCTATAGTAGTCCCTATTTTTAAAAAAGGGGACAGAAAATTGCCCGATAATTATAGATTACTTGCTATGGCAGACAGCAGCTGTAAAATCTTCTGCTCATTGTTAGTTGACAGCTTAAATAACTGGATAGAGGAAAAGGGGCTTCTGTCTGCTCTACAAACTGGCTTCCGCAAAGGATACAGCACCCTCGATAATATATTAATGTTGAAACACATTATAGCAGGGGCTAAGGATAAGGGGGAAAAACTATATGTGTGCTTCATTGATTATTCGAAAGCCTTTGACAGTGTTAATAGGGGGCTTTTGTGGAAAAAATTAAGAGAGAAAAAGATCTGTCCCAACATTCTGCATTTCTTGGAAGAAATGTATAGGGAAACTACTGTCTCCATATGCCTGGGTAAAGGAGGGATGTTATCACCTGAGATTGCTACGAATACTGGACTGAAGCAGGGATGTGTTACATCGCCTATATTGTATAACTTGTATGTTTCAGATATGTGGGAAAGCTTCACCACCATAAATAACTTTCCACCAATAGTGGCGGGGAAACCCATATGTGGCCTTTTGTATGCAGATGACACCGTCCTCCTGGATAAGACTCCGATAGGGTTACAAAGAATGTTGAATGGCCTACTAGCTTACTCTGAAGCGAATAACCTTAGTATTAATATTAATAAGACTAAGGTAATGGTATTCGGAGCCACAAAGTTAGAAAAGAAAAAACTTTCCTCAAGATGGCAGATAAACTCTATTAAATTGGAGGTTGTTGATGCCTATCCATATTTGGGGATGCCCATTCTGAGCAATCCCTGTATCATTTTTTTTCCAGGAGGCGGTTAATCTAAAAGTACTAAAGAAATGGAAAGTCATAAGGAAATATATGACTAGTAAAGGTGGCCACTCAATTGAAGGTTTACTTGAGATATACAAAAGCTGTATTATACCTGGTATTCTGTATGCACTAGAAACAGTAGAAAGTAAGTATCTGAGTAAGCTACACTTACTTGAAGGGAAGATCTGGAGACCAGCCCTAGGACTCCCCAACTCAGTACCAATACAAGCTATAAGGTGTGAACTGGGTCTCATATCCCTCTCGACTCTGTGGAAAATCGAATGTTGCAAACTCTATTTTAGAATTATCTCAGGGGATGGGGATGAAGGAAGCCTGCTTAACCTTATAAGACAAAATAAAAGTGAAGGCAGATTTAAGAATTCCTATATGCTTAGCCTTCAAAAAACAGTTCTGTCTTTTTTAGAAGCACTTGGCTATAACGAATGAAAGTGAAGGCAGATTTAAGAATTCCTATATGCTTAGCCTTCAAAAAACAGTTCTGGCTTTTTTAGAAGCACTTGGCTATAACGAATGCATGGAAAAAGATAACAGAATGTGTACTAAGAAAAGTCTTAAAGATAAGGCTTTTATTTGGGATCTATGTGAAAATCAATCTTATCTCTATAATAAGTCTAGATACTGTGTTTATGCTCTACAAGGCCTCAAACCTGCCATCCCAAGACAATATCTGCCAAACACGGGAAGCAGAGCTCTGAGAAGATTTATCTTGCAGCTACGTCTGAACACTCTCCCGTGTAATTATATTATCGGGGCAAGAACAAATATTCCCCGTGCAGAAAGATTGTGCAGGCATTGTAATATAGAGGTGGAGACAGTAAGACATATTTTAACTTCATGTACTAAACTAAGGGAATGTTATTTTAAAGGGTATGCACAATTTGTAGATGACATGCAAAGGATTGAAACTGACCAATTCTGGTCAGCTATTTATGATGGAGAGATTAAGGTCTATATTGTGGCAGCCTTTTATATTTGGAAGCGAGTAATATGATGTATGCTTTTTGTATGTATAATATATGTATTTGTGTTTGGTTGATATAATATTTTTTGTAGTGTATAAGGTTTTAATTAACCAATAAACACTTTAATTAAATTAAAAAGAAAAATATCCCTGCATATGGTCTGAGCATCAAAAAATTTAACTAAGTCTCACATCCAACGATACAGTCAAGAAACTGACTAACACCGTAAACTCCACGCAAAGTAGAAATCTCAAAAAGATGTAATCAGCCTTTCTCTCACATAGGCATCTCCAACATCATGAATTCCTCGAGCAATGATGACCCCTGTGAGAAATGAATAAACACCTTCAATTATCATTTTAGAAAAATCCTCGACCAACATGCCCCACTTAAACAGAAACTAGCAAGACCCAACAAAAACCATCAAAATTGGTTCAATGCAGAAACTTGTAGACTAAAATAAGAAAAGAGAAAAGCAGAAGAAAAATGGCAAAAAGATCCATCCACTATCAACAAGTAAAATTGGAAAAAGTTAGACCACTCTTACAAAGAAAAATTGACTTCGGATAAAAATTACTACAATGACCAGATTAACTCTGCACCTAATTCCACAAGCAAACTGTTACAAATTCCAAAATCAGTTGAAAAGCCAGAAACCCTATGCCCCCAATTCCAACCCTCTCACAGAGACTGCAAGACTCTCCGCACTGCTTTCTCCAACAAAATACTGTAGGCTAGAAAAAATATTAAATCCTTCACTGCAGTCAAGCACTCACTACCCGGTTCCATGTCTGCTACAGAACCGGACCATTCTGAGACAGCGAAATTCCACTTTACCCCAATCTCAGTTGAAGGGATGATGAAAATCTTATCATACACTAAATGTGCCTTGTGCTCAGAAAATATCTTACCACCTATGTTGATTATTGATTACACTGAGTTGTTTGCCCCTTTCCTCTGTCATATGGTCAGCGCTTCCTTCAGGGACCTCAAAGGGCCCACTTCCATCAAAACTGTAACTGTGACACCTCTAGTAAAAAAAATATGGCCTAGATCAACGCGACTCAGAAAACTTCCGCCCCAATACAAACTGCAACTTTTTACTAAAGGTCCTGGATAAAGTTGCCACAGATCAACTACAAAAAAATATAGACCAAAACAACCTCTTGCACACCCAACAATCTGGCTTCGGAGAGGTACATGGAACTGAGTCGGCATTGTTGGATCTCCAGACCGAAATTCTGGGGATAATGGACAAGAATAAAGCTGGACTGCTCATCTGATTGGACCTCTCGGCAGCTTTTGACTTGCTAGATTAGAAGCTCCGAGAGGCCCTGGACAAGGCAAGCAACTGCTTGCAGGAGGCCATCAAGTGCATCTCCTTGTTTCTTGGCAGCAGGACTTCCAGGATACAATGGGGTGACCACTCATCGGCCTCCCAGCCGGTTGACTGCCATGTGCCCCAATGAGCCAGTTTCTCACCTCTCCTTTTCAATATCTATATGCGTTGTCTCTGCACCCTCCTCAGCAACATGGGTTTATTTTTTACCAACTTTCCAGATGACACGCAGCTAGTCATTGAGTTAACAGGCTGACACACCACCAACAATGACAATCTCAATTCCATTTACAACTCCATTCAGGCATGGATGAACTCAAACTGAATGTGCCTCAATGGAGGGAAAACCAAACTCATGGTTTCAGCTCTCCTCAATCCAGAGTCAAACTTGATCTGCCTGTGCAGCATTCAAAATCAAAAATGCCACAGGCAAGGTATCAGATAAAGAAAAGACCCTTAGCGTTTACCTACAGGCCTCTTTGGGAGAAGATGCACATGTTGCAATCTGAAACAACCTGTCAGTACCACCAAAAACTGCTAAATCGGATCAGACCACACCTGAAAAATCAAAATATTTCCATCATTGCTAGAGCTATCATTTTATCTAGACTTGACTATGAGAACTCTCTCATGATAGGAGCCAGTACCAAATGCATTAAGCAATATCAAATTGTCCAAAACAACGCAGTAAGGACAATCACTGGCAAAACCAAAAGGGATCAAATTACTAATGAGAGAAAAGCCCTCCACTGGCTATCGATTCAAGACTGTATTACCTTTAAGGCAATGTCCCTAGTCCACCACTGCTTATACGGAACTGCCCCTTAATATTTGAAAAGGCAAATCTGTCCTTACATGCCTAGCCAAACACTAAGGTCCGAAAACAAAGGTCTAATTCAATCCGAAATTTCAAAAAAAGTAAACAGACTAGGACGGCATTCCCCGTCAGACTTACCACAAGATGGAACAAACTCCCACTCCCTCTTAGACGGGAACCAAACGACCTCAAGTTCAGAAAGAACTTGAAAACAGTCCTTTTCAGATAAATACACACTCATGACCTCCTGCTTCCCTGAAATATAGTGTCTAATCATCCCGTTTCTTATTTGTTGTACCTGTCTTCTTGTCAAGCGCCCTGATGCCTGCAGGCTGCAGTGCTATATAAACATATAAATAAATAAAACGTATGTGCATCAAGATGTACCAATTTCTGTATGCTATGGAAGCATATATCCCCATCGCTGATCGGCAGGCGCTAACACCCAATGGCAGGCAACATAGGTGATGTATAACATTCGATACTCATTTCACTGGACAGTTCGCATAGACAGGGGAACCCTCTCAATGGAACTACAACATATGACATCATAGTGAAAGTGACTCTTTGAAGTATTGACGTCCGCATTAGAACACCAAAGTGGACCATTCAATGTGTGTGTTCAAAGCATTGTCCACTGAGCCCAAACGGCGGATCCACTTTTGTTCCACCCTCCTGAGTCATTTGTCTCTATCTCCACCTCTTCAATGGGCTCTGACAACCTGAATACTGAACCACAGCATATCAGTATGTTTATGATTCATGACAACGTGATGGACCACAAGCGGTTTATTGGCAACTTTGTTTTCGAAGCATGCAAATTCTTTGTCTTATCTCACGGCACGTTTTACCTATGTAGATGAGAGAAAAGGACACTGCATCCCGTAGACCACCCACTTCATTCTATAATTAGTGTGGTCACTTAGGTCCCATTCAAAACCATATAGGTTAACCATTTTTAAGTCCTTAGTAAGAGCACACGCAGAGCAATTTCCACATCGAATATGTCCCTGTATTGCCAGAAGGCCCCATGTGTTGATAATAAAATGCTCTATCTGTGGCGGTCATTCTAAAGTATTCATCAACTTTTGTCTAATGTTAGGAGGGCGTTTAAATGCAAATCTGGGTTTATGTGGTTGAATATCCCCATTTGCCAAAATGTGCCACTGCTTCAAAGGCTTCAAAGTTTCCTTCAGCTGTAAATTGCTCGTAGGTCTACACGTGGTCACACATGTCATCTGATTGGTACTTTCCTTGTCTTTTTTTTGCAAGATAGTGCATTCTTTTCAGATGTTTAGCCCTGCATTTGCCATTTGATCGTTTGATCTGGAGAGCCTCGATGTCGTAATCTTTCATGAAGGAGTTTAGCATGTTTCTCAAAATCCTCCTTCATTGTACAATGGGCCTCATTACACGGATGGCGGTAAGGGTTTACCGGTACCGGTATTTTACCGGTACCGGTAAATCCTTACCGCCTTACTACGAGGTCCCTTTGCGGGTTGGGGAATTTAACGCCTGCTTTTTGCAGGCGTTAAAAACCAACCCGCAAAGGGACCCAGGGAGCTAATTACGGTACCGCAATTTGCGGTACCGTAATTAGCGCCTTCCCCATTCCTATTACGCCTTATGGGGCAAAAATGGGAATGGGGAAGGGCAATGGTGGAAGGGGGAATTACCGCCCCGCCAACCTTGGAATGGGGCGGTAATTCCCCTTTCCGCCAAGGCGGTGCCGGTATTTTACCGGCATGAACCATGGCGCTAATAGCGCCATGGTTCTCCGCCATCCGTGTAATGAGGCCCAATTTCTTTTAGTGCGGACAAACTGACCATACGCCACATTTTCATGAAGGACTTTTGGTTGAAAACTGGAAAAGTGCAATAAGGTGTTCTTGTCAGTCCCCTTGGATATCATGAAGTGTGGATCTCTCCACTCGCTGTTTACACGAATACCAAATCTAGAAAGGGGGTGGAGGTCTCGTCTGCATTCATGTCGAAGTTTAAATGCCTGTCATTGGACGTTTGATTAAAAATCCCAGTCGGCACAGTACTAGTGACTGGTAGTGATTAAACCTGGCACCAATCCCGGAATGTATATGAAAAGCCCCATACTCGGAAGGGAGCATCATTGAGGTCAGTTGATGCACAGTTGTGGGGTCACTCTATAATAGAGTTTTGATTGATTCTTAGATGGGTTTCACAATTTTTCTTTGTATGTTTTTAATAAGGATTGCCTGGGAATAACAAATGGCATTCCCAAGATGTGCATGAATTTACTTGAGTTTTGAACAACGTTTACGTCCTGAGGAAGGCCCTCTAAGGCCCTCTAAACCTGTGGAAGAAACATTATGGGTGAATGTATTCTGACTATAAGGCACCAAAACACATAGGGCCTCATCACGAGTTTGGCGGTAATCCTTAAATGCGGTGGTAACGCTATTACCGCCGCATTTAAGGGTCCACCAAATCACAGGCTCGACGGATTTCCCCCCAGCTCTGAGCCGCGGGCAAATCTGTGGCGATTTTGCCGATGTTTGGTGCTATTACCGGCAGCAGTAATAGCGCCGAACATTCCCTATGGGGCCCAATGGGGAATGGGAAATTCCCAGATCGGCCCAATGGGGAATTGAGACTTACCATTCTGCCAAACCCGTGATCTGGCACTAATAGCATCGGGGGGTCTGGCGGTAGGGCTAATAGCCCCGTCGGTAATACTGCCGGGGTTAGTGCCCAACTCCTGATGAGGCCCGTACTGCCTCGTCACGAGTTTGGCGGTAACCCTTAAATGCAGTGGTAATGGTCCTTAAATGCATGCAAGGGTCCGCCAAATCATGGGTTTGGGAGGATTTACCCCTCGCTCTGAGCTCGGGGCAAATCCGCCGCAATTTTGCAGATTTTTGGTGGTATTACCACCATGCTAATATCGCCGGTGGTAACAGCGATGAAAATTCCCCATTGGGCCCAATGGGGAATGCTGAATTCCCGAATGGGCCCAATGGGGAATGGGGACATACCATTCCGTCAAAACCGTGATCCGGCGCAAATAGCCCCTGGGGTTTGGCAGTAATGCTAATAGCTCCGGCAGTAATACTGCCGGGGGTACCGCCCAACTTGTGATGAGGCCCCAGTGTTGACACCTGAAATCTGGCGTCAATAAAGTGATGTCACTTATCCTGTAGGGGATGCCACAATCCTAGAGAGGTATATAGTGATATATTGTATATTATTTGTATTAGTTAGATTTGATTGTCTAAGTGTGATGAAAACATACGTGAATCTTTTATGAAATCACAGCTAAAACCTGATTTTAGACAGCAAGGTTTGCGCACGTGCACGCGCGAGGTTCTGTTCGTTCGGAGCTTGCGCTTCCTTGCCAGGGAAGCTTCATTCTATCAGGAGAGGTCGGGTGTAGCCGCGAGTAATGCCGCTCGTGTGAGGTGACCACCCCGCTCTCCTCAGGCTAGTCTTCATGCGACGTGCGAACATGGCGAGCATTAGGATCTGGAGGCGCCAAAGCCCTGTCTGAGCTTCCCGGCATTCTCCGGGTCTCCGTAACGCTTGCGCATTTCGTTTTTCAACGTCACGGTGCGCAGAGCGTCCTCGAGTTACAGCAAACCAGCATATGCATTTAAAAAAAAAGCAATTTTCTTTTACTCTACGCTTCTGCACGTTGTACAGCAGCTGGCTGTAACACACAGAGCCTCTAACACGATTGACTCTGCTTGAGAGCCACTGTTCACTGCTAGTCCCAGTAAGTTAGCCTTGCTGACATAAGGTCATGGCTCAGTTTCCTCACCCTAGAGAGTCCCAATCCACTACTCCTGTATGGAGTGAGGAGGAGTGGGTGGAGGAACCCACTCTGCAAGACACTGAGTTGTCCCTCAGCTTCAAGAAGGCTCTGGGTGACTCTTTCACACAAGCTGTTTCTCATGGCATGCAACCTATCACGCAGAGGTTAGATTTATTGGAAGCTCTGATGGCTGAGCAAAGAGAACAGCTGGCAAACAGAAAAAGACGGGCAGACAGCCCTGGTGAAGGGACTTCAGCAGGACACACTCAGAAAGGGGTCAACATGAAGAGGTGTAAAAAGACCCAGAAGAGATCAGACTCTTTGACCCCCCCAGCCCGGGCACAGAAGAAAGGGTAAACTTTGTTCCCCAAAGCCCAAGCGACCCTGTCGCCAGTTTGAAGAAGGCCTTCCTTGAAAAAATGGCGGATCGCCAAGACAGACCCCCTGCCCCAGGGGTGGACAATTCAGCGGACTTCAAAGAGGGTTATGCGCCCGACGATGAGGGAGGCGAAGGGGAAGATATCGGCAAGCCAATTGAGCAGGACGTAGCTCTCAAGAGGATGAGAACACATTAGATATGTTTGATCCGGAGACCATCAGACACCCAAAGTCGTCTGAGTGGGTTCCCTCACCCAGGGTAGCTCTATATATGGCTCAACATATTAGAAAACCCCTGCACAGGGAAGCGCAATCTCGTATGAGGTCAGAATGTACTAGACCAGAGCTGCCGGGAAAACTGGCAAAGACACCTGACCTAGACCCCAAGATGGTCACATTTGTTACAAAATCAGTGCAAGACATCAGGAAGGGTGTCGATCGCGCATGGAGAGGTTGCCATTACAAACTCCTGGATTTGGCTGGACCTCTGGCTAAAATTATGGATTTAGCCAAAAAAGGCGATGGACACCGGGATCCCAGTTCATGCCCAAGCCTTAGGCAACTGGGCTCAGAGAGCGATGTGTCTCTTGGGAAATGCCAACTGCTCCTTATCTTCGGAGAGGAGAAGAGGGGTCCTCCTCAAAATCGACAGTAAACTCAGAGATCTGGTCTCTTATGAGGCAGGAGAGGGTGCGAAAGAGCTTCTCTTCAGGTAAGCTTTCGCCAAAGAGATGGCACAGTTCGTTGGAACGTACTCAGCGCTGGAAAAAGCACAAAGTTCCATAAGGAAAATTCTTCCGTGACATGTTTTTCCAGGACCAGACGTTTCAGGGGTCGTTCGTCCGGTCGCGCCAACTTTCAATGCAGACCCCAGGGGCCACATGCCTAATATTGGGAGAGTGGTCAGCAGGATACCTTCTTTCCTGTCAGAGCAAGATATTCAAGAGGGCGTAGAGGGAGAGGTTCCTTCCATCAGCCCAGCCCATGAGCTGGTGAGTACACCAAGCGCACGCATTGGGGAGAGAATTCTGCACTTTTTGAGAGCTTGGCAAGCGTTATCAGGCGATGCATTGGTTTTGCAGGCAGAAGCAGGCCTCCATTTAGAGTTTATAGGCAACCCAATACAGTTGAGATAGCCTTACCCCATTTGCATGCCACTAGAGGAGAGAGCACTTCTACAGAGTGAACTAGTGAAATTGTTAGAGAAAAATGTGATCGAGTGCGACATGCAAGGGGGACAGGGCTTCCTCAGCAACATGTTTCTAGTACACAGAGGAGAGAAATTAAGGCCTGTCATAAATATAAAAACTTTAAATTTGTGGATCACGTACAACCATTTCAAGATGGGAGGGATCCACCTCCTCCGAGACCTGCTGAGTACGGGGGACTGGCTCACTCGCTTAGATCTCAAAGATGCATATCTAGTGATACTGATAGCCACTGCCTTCCAGACATTTCTGTTTCAGATCGGATGGAGAGATGTGGCGCTTTACATGCCTCCCATTCGGCCTAGCATTGGCCCCCTGGGCTTTCACGATGTTGATGAAACCAGTGGCTGCAGCCATAAGAGAGAGAGGTATTCGTATTATCATCTATCTAGACGATATCCTTGTGATGGGATCCGACAAAGAAACCCTCACAAGAGACGTGCACTGGGTCTTCAAGCTTCTATGCTCACTGAGCTTCCTAGTGAACCTGGAGAAGTCTCAGCTTGTCCCGGCACAGAGAGTGGAATTCTTGGGTTTCACCATAGACACGATAAAAGCGGTTCTAGAGCTCCCGGGTCTCAAAGTGAGAGCAATAAAGGAAGAACTCAGAGCAGTGATAGCGAAGAGAACTATTTTGCTTCAGAATCTTGCCAGAGTAGTGGGTCTACTAGCCGCCTCCATTCAAGCCATCTTTCCAGGGCCACTCCACTATCGAGCTCTGCAAAGGCTCAAGATCAAGCACCTTCAAGGAGACATAGGTTACCATGAGCTAGTGAGTCTAGACCTGGAAGCCATTACCAAGCTTCAATTGTGGTTGCAAAATATGGAAGCCTGCAACGGGTGGGCGATATTTGGAGACGTTCCAGACCTTATCATAGAGTCGGACATAAGCAGGACAGACTGGGGAGCCAGGTGCGTCCAAATCCAAGCAGGAGGGAATTGGTTGAGCGAAGAGCTGAGCCTGCACATAAATTATCTCAATCTGCTAGCAGGCTCTTTCGAAGTTTGCACATTCACATAGGACAAGATAGGATGCTGCATGCTGCTGAAGATGGACAACATCTCAGCAGTGCGTTACTTAAACAAGTTAGGGGGAACAAATTCCAAAATGCTAGCAGTGTTAGCAAAAGACTTTTGGCATTATTGCCTGCACAGCAAGATCGCTGTCACAGCCGAGTACCTTCCGGGGATTCAGAACAGAGTAGCGGACTGGAATTCACGATATCTTGCAGACTCCAGCGATTAGAGGCTCCATCCACTGATTTTCGAGCAGTTACAGGATTTATGGGGGCATCTAGATTCAGATCTGTTTGCGTCCAGACTGAATGCTCAGACGCAGAAGTACTTCAGCTGGAGGATCGACCCTGGTGCAGCGGGTACAGACGCCTTCTTGCAGCCATGGAACGGAGCCGAACATTATGCCTTCCCGCCATTTGTGATGATCACAAGAGCCTTAGCGAAAGTCCAAAGGGACAAGGCGGAAGTCGTGATGGTGCTATGGTGTTGGAGGTCCCAAGCATGATTTCCAGTATCGATGGAAATTTCTACAGATTTCCCGAGGATAGTTCTGAATCGCCCGGACCTTCTACTCGACCCGACCAAGCGAGTTCACCCGCTGACACAGGCAGGCTCGTTGCACCTGATCGCCTGCAGGGTTTCAGGAGAAGGTGGGAGTTGCCAGGAATTTCAGAACTCGCTTCAGATTGTATCAGAGCCTCATGGGCACCTTCCACTGTTAGGAGCTATAGTGCAGCTTGGAACGGTTGGCCTCTTTGGTGTACGGAACTCCACTTGGATCCCCTTTCAGCCCCTTTAGTGCAAGTGTTGAATTTTCTAGCTTCCAAGTTCCAAGTAGGCAGCACCTCAAGAACCATAGGGGTCTTCAGATCAGCAATCTCAACCGGCCATGATAGAGTGGAAGGCGGGGCTATTGGGGAGCATCCAGCAGTTTTACGTCTCCTTAAGGGTATGAAGTTAAGAAGGCCACCAGAACCCAAATATGCAGTTTTATGGCATGTGAGAGACGTGTTTCATCTATTTCTTAGATGGCCAGAGAATGAACATTTGTCCCGCTCACAGCTGTCAGGGAAGCTAGCTATGTTATTGTGCTTGACAGCATGCCGGAGAGTATCAGATGTCAAAGCTCTACAGATAGATAGGAAAATCTTCTACCCAGAAGGAGTAACCTTTACTAAAGAACTAAGATCGATTCCAGAGTTATTTCATACCCATACTTTACAAAAAATAAGAAGTTGTGCGTAGCACAATGCATTAAAGATTATAAGGCAGTGACAGTTCAGCTTAGGCCAAGGGAGTGACCCAGCTGCTTATAGCGCATAGGAAAACTCACCATGGGGTAGCAACAGCGACCATTGCTAAATGGGTGAGGGAGATAATGTAATGGGCGGGGATAGACTTATCCTTATTCGGGGCACATTCTGCTAGGGAGCCAATGGCGTCCAGGGCTTTTGCTGCAGGAGTGTCTCTTCAAGATATTATGAAATCAGCAGATTGGTCCTCTGAGTCGACCTTTAAGACATTCTATTTCAAGCCTGTGTCAGACATACCTAATAGGGTGGTTGCAAGCTTTGAACAAGCATAATGCGAGCCTCCTCTCTTGTCATAGAATAAAGATTGCCCACTCTTACAGCTCAGGAAGTCTTCATCCTATTAAAGATGAGGAGGCAAGCATTATATCCCGGCCGGAATGGCAAAAGTTGATGTTTGTCGTATCTTATTATGTGCAAGCTTTTGACCATTCCCACCCTCATCTTGAATTCTCTATTTCCCGCAGGAGATGACCAGAAAATGGCTTGAAAGGAGGAAGTGAAGAATTGAAGTGGTGTTCACATGTTGTCCCCGTTGGACCATGAGTTTTCACCGAGCAGAACAATCCTCTAATCGAGTTCGGAACCTTGTGTCAGGAAAATTACAATGTTTTCTTCGGATCAGGACCAATTATGGCAAAGAAAGAGGAAAGAACCTGGTGGGGAGAGTAGGTATACCCCAGGATGGACACTGATAGGTGGAAAGGAGAGGGTCAGGACTACTGAAAGACTGAAGGATCATGGGGGTCGTAGTCATGTGTTAATGGTTGGAACTGTACTTGATTCAAGAAATTTAACTTGGGGTTTCATTTTTTGTTCCGAGTTCATGCAGTTACAAAAAAAATAAATGTGATGTTAAAGCTGAAGTTTTAAAATGCTGATATGGCAGTATTAAAGAAAGATAAAGCATAATGCGAGCCTCCTCGTCTTTAATAGAATGAAGACTTCCTGAGCTGTAAGCATGGGCAATCTTTATTAATTGCTGTCTTTGTCTGTACCTCATAAAGCTTCAGAATCATGGTAAGTGGTTGACCTTGGCACAGGGCCATAAACAAGACACTCCGCCAAGTGATTGGCTCATCCTGGATTTCTGTTTGTTTATGTGGGCTTTGCCTGACACCAGCGAAGAAAACTGTATTACTAAAAAATCGAGTTCATGAACCCTCAGTATATCTACCCAGCTCCAAACTGTATTCATTTTTACATCCTTTCTCCCTTGCACGCATGTCACAACAGCAGATTTAGCAGTGTTTATCTTTAGGTCCAAAGGATTAATAAATTCAGTAAACACGTTAATCAGCTTTTGGAGAACATTAGGAGTGGGAGATATAAGAACAGTATCATCGGCATATGCCAGGATAGGAAAGTCTCTGCTGGCCGATTTAGGATAATACACATTGGAATCCACGATAGCCTTGTATGAGCCATAAATATAGAGAGTAAAGAGGCCAGGAGCCAATACACAGTCCTGCCAGACCCCCAGGTTTACATAAAAAACGTTGTGCAGTGGCCCTGCTCCCCATAATGCACACATGCCTGGTTACTCCTGTGTATTGCCTGGAGTACTGCCAGTATCTCCACAGGGCAATCCATGGACCCAAGCACCACCCAGAGCTTCTCCCTATTTACCTTGTCAAAGGCGGTGCTCAGATCCATGAATGCCACAAAGATAGGTTCACCCCTGATGTATACTGATTGCGCCACCAGCAAATTGAGGTTAAGGGCTTGATCTCCAGTGCCCACAACAGGTCCAAAAGCAAACTGAACATCAGAAAGTATGGAATTGTTTGCAATCCACTATTCCAGACACCCCAGCAATATTCTCCCAAAGATCTTAAATGTTGTATCTAATAAGGTCGGCCTATAGGAGAGTGGGGTCCCAAAGTCTCCCTTTTAAAAAATAGGGAAGATGATAGCAGATTTCCATGTAGGGGTTCTCTCGCGAGATTCCATAATGGCACTGAAACTAACTGTTAGCAATGGGGCACATGGTTCCAATAAATCTTCAAAGAGATCCGCAGGGACTGCATTTAGCCCAGGTGTCTGATTATGCACTTGATTACAGATGGCTGTAACAACCTGCTTCAAAGAAAATTTCAAAGGGAAGACAAGACCCATTATCACTGGCGAATCAATGGGTCCCTGATATAAATAAACAAATTGGTCAATGCAAGCATTAGTTTCCACAGAAGTCTCTGTACCTTTCCATACCCATTTATAGGGGGTTCATAGGCCATAAACTCCCCACATTTCTTAGAATCATTTAAGGAAGGCGGACTCAACCACATTTTCCAATGCCTTTCTTCAAGCCCATTTTGCATTTCTCTAAGGATGCCTGATAGGCAGCTCTTGCCTGGATAATGTCCCGTTTCGGCTTGACCAGAGATCTTAAGGCATGAAGAAGTGCCCCCTTAGACACTCTATACTCTTCGTTGAACAAGTTTCTAGCTTTGGGCGCTTCATTGCATAATCTCGCTGAAAGAAATTTGACAATAACACAATGACTACAACAAACATATCAAGCGTAGCTGAGGGAATCATTGTTTCATCCAAAATAGACGGGATCAGTGGTAAATTCAAAGTCAACAGCTCATGATCAAGTTTGGAAGAATCAATCTTTGCCTTTTTAATTTTTATTTTACAGTGCAGATTAACATCCTCAGAGTCTAAATGGGTCCTGAATAGGTCGTAATGTTCACTGCCAGTGAATTATGCTGCAACAGAAGATTAACCCACAATGGGTGGTGATCACTAAATGGCTCAGTTACCACCTCAAATACCTGAATCATATGCCATTGTCTTGCTGTCATGCAGAAATAGTCAATAGTCGATATGCCCTGGTGATTCATGAAGGTCGGGAGACCAGGTACATCTGGGGATAGTCATCCGTTCAATGATTGCAGTCCACATTGTGAGAAACCTGAAGGTGTCTCACCCGCTAGTCCACGGAGATCTGTCGTTCTGGTGGCCAGGACACAGCCATCGCTATTGGATCCAGTTCGTGGGGGTGGACCAGTGGGGGAGGATCGCCTTGGCGAGGGGTCTTCAGGGAGTGGAAGTGGGACACTGAAGGTTGAGATGCGGTATCCCCTTCTTTGTAACACCTTTTCCCGATCCTACTCTGTAGGATATTTAGAAACTCTACCCCCAACCCTTTTCCTACATGAACACTTTCTTACACTGTAACAGACAACAGACTAACACCAGAGCCATTACCTGACATTGCCAGCACAGGGGTCAGGCAGAGTCAAGCAATTTACAGTAACCACACACATTTGATGGCCCTTTACCTTCCTCACAGAGATAAAAGGCAGAGAACGAAAGAACACTTCGAGCAAAGCCGAACGCACGAGACATACCAAATCGGCAGTTTAAACGGAGGAAAAAGGCAGTGAGACCTGGAAGGATGACAAAGGAGAGTTGCCCTTGCCCTTTTCAACTCATACCCGCAAAGCCTCCAAAAGGGAAATTAAAAGACTGGGAGTTGCAGCTGGCGTGCGGAGCAGCACATGTCAATGCTACATGGGGGCCTCCCGCATTGATAAAGCAGGTTTGGAGGCAAGCTGGCTACCATGGTATTATCATTGACTCCAGAGAACAGAGAAGCCAACTGGTTCCGCACAGCCGGTGAGTCGGAGGAAGCTGATAACAGACCGAACTGTTTTGAGCCTAAGGATGCACAAAGCAAAATTTTGAACGCAGGAAATTTGAAAGCGCAAGAACTTGTTTGTATGTTTGAACTTTAAAGAAAACCCAGTTGAGGTCCAAGGGCAGAGGGGTCCGGCGCTACGTGGGCGCTCATTCGAAAGACTCTGAATGGAACCTGTGTTGTTGAAACCAAAAGAACCAGAAGGCCGTAGAAAAGGGTGGCATAAGGTGTCAGAGTGATCCTACAAGGGTCACATCAAATCCCTTATACAATCAAAATTCTCTGACCCATTGCCAAAGGAAAGCTAGCGGAAAGGAACCCCACTTTCCAATAAGATTGTGAACTGAGGAATAAGGCAAGTGTGTACCCGACAGAGGGAAAGGCTGAAAGAAAGCTAGGAGAAGGGAACCAACACTTTCTGATGAAATTAAATAAAACATGAACTGTGTTGAAAATACATGAACTGTGTTAAAGAAGGCCGTAGTGAACCTGACAGAGGGAGGACTGTTTTTGCACGGAGGATCTGATCCTGGTGGAGGGAGATCCAAGGGGCGAAGAGCAATCGTCCAAGGTACAGGAGCACCAAAGGAACTTCTCTTTGTTTGTTTATTATTTTGAATCAGCAAGCCTTCTAAGGCAAGAGAGTTTTGCAGGAAATAGACTTAGCCTCTGAAGGTATTGATAGTGTTGAACTGGAACTGTAAACCTTGTGCTGATGAGGTCAAGGAGTGTGCTCTGCTCAAGAGTCCCGCCTTGTCCCATGCTTCAAATGTGGGGAAGGGAGACCTCGCCATACCATCCTGGCTTCTCATTTTGTGAACACTTCTTTCTTTTCTGGTGAATAGTATCCCATGCTTTTTTTGTAATTTAGCAGTAAAGATTGGCAATATATTTTTTTTTTTTTAGAATAGTCCCTTTTTATTTGACAAGACACCACTAGGATTATTTGATAGTCGTAGCTTGCTCCCATCTTAGATTTAGGTTAAGATTAGGCACTTATCTCACCCTCATAAAGTTCAATAAACACCCTTGAACTGTGATCACTCATGTCTGTCTTTACTGTTGCCCAATGAGTTCCTTACACCAATCTATGAGCCATGAACACATTTGTAGCCCTTTAGCACAAATAGGGGCATCCTGCATCTGTGATTTTGGGATCCTTAAGACATGATCTACTAACTTGTCATAAAGGCCCTCAAGGCATGCCATTACCCATCTTAACATTAAAATCACCCCCTAACAGGAGTATGATATTAGAATCTAATTGATGGATCACTTGTGCCTCAAATAATTCTTTAAATGCATGTAGTCTATTTTATTCAGAGCTATTGGACTGTTGTAGACATTTAGGTTCACCAAGTTATCATCTTTGCTCAAATTAAGTCTAATAATTGGAGAGTTCAAAATTCTTCTAATGACCTTAATCCTACAATCCAGAGAAGCCTTGATCATGATTACTAAACCCCCAAAACAGTGCCCTCTATTATTCTTGCAAGCTGGGATTGAAAAAGACACAAAACCTTCCAAGAAAAGATTTTCTACGGCGCACATTTCTTGTAGGAGGATCAAGTCATGTTGTTTTAAAAAGCTCAATATGTCTCAATCCATGAATTTTGACTTTTCTCCCCCAATATTCTAGTACAGAAAAAGTATAGTGACTAGATATTGAGTCAGATTCCCCTCTTCACCTAGATTTGCCCCATTATTAGAGGACTCTATCGGGGCAAGAGCCGATCTCGGATCCAAAGACAAATACGTTTACTTATCTAATGCAAAGCGGGTCATACCATGAGCCCAACTTCAATAAAGAGTCGAGGCAGACATGGTTCATGGAGAAACATAGTCCAAAGCAAAATCAAAATTTTAAGCAATGTGTCCTGGGACATGGGACACAACTCAGATAACGTCTGATTGCTCTGCAAGTCAGGATCACCATCAGGCAGTGGGCAGAGTTCGGCTTGAATAATGTAAATTTTGTTTGAAAATAGTGGGCCCAGTTCTCACATGATTGTTGAGAGGTGACAATATGCTGGATGAAAGAGTAATGATCTTGCAGCTCCACCCAAGAGTTTTTGGGCAATATTCATGGTGAAAAATAATCTAAAGGAAAATATGCATTTTTTTAGTGCTTTAAAATTTCTTTTTAATACATGTGAATTTTGCAGAGCTATTCAGCTTTCAAGTTGTCTTCCTAATTCCTCCTCCATATACACCCCATGTGATGGAGTGATTCATGTAATGTGATGGAGTGATTCATGTAGGGTTAGACGTTTGACCAATTACTATTCTTTTGTTGGTTATTTGCCATTTCTTTCCTGGTCATTTTTAGGGATCCCACTTGTTTACTAGGCTGGTAATATTTTAGAAAAACCTTTCAATACAGCCCTCTGCACTACTGGAATCACATTTAATAGTAATAGTAGGTGGGGCTTCCAACATGGCATTTGATAATCATGACATTTGCTTGAGATAAATGATATCCCAGCATGCAACAACTATGTTAATTTCATCACCAAAGAGGAGGCAGAAAAAATGACACTTAAAGTATGTACTGCCGCAGGATTGCTTTGTTAACCATTTGGCAAAGAGCAACTTCGAGTAAACAATCAAGCAAACATGTTACAGTTGCTAAGACTAGTAACTCAAGCCAGTAGTTCAGATCGCCATGGGTGATCTTGTTAGCACATCATGGCAGATCTGAGATACAAAACCAGATAGACTGGTAGATTAAAACAAGATCATATAACATTGAAGCATGGGGCAAACATTTAATGTGTACAAGGTCAGAGCTGATGGTAGTTGTACTTGATCGTTTTCGAAATAACTAAAGTTGCAATGAGTAATAACCTCCTTTATATTTTTTTTCTTTTTTATTGTGTTGATTCACAAAGGAATCTTTACAAAGCATGCAGATAAGATCAGCATAAAACAATGACACAGAAATGTTGATTTAAGATTTAAGATCACAAAAAAGAAAAGAAAATAAATCTTTACAAGAAGCGGAAGAAGTAGAGAGACACATAAGATCAATGTGAAACAATGATAAAGCATGTATATAAATTAATGTCACATTATTGTTATCGTTGTGGTCACTCATATCATATATCACACTAAAAACCTTATAAAAAATGCACCCTGAAGGTCAGATGATTATTTAAAATCTTGTTTCACACAGGCACAAGGACTATATATTCAAGCCTTGCAATCTAAAAGTTTTGATAAAATATATGAAGTCGCATATAAAGGATTCCGGAATTGTTCAAGTTTCTCAATTATCCAAAGCTATAATGTTACTTAACCTCTTCAGGTGAGATTCTTTTTTTTTACCTTTTATTTTTGACGGCAGAGGTACACAGTAGGCACACACATTAAGGCAACAGGTGTAGATAGCAGGTATACTTTGGAGCAACACATCGGGAACAATACAATAGTCACAGCAATATCAACAGAGGGTCAAATAAGAGGAGAGGGTATTGAATTTCAAGATGTAGGAGTGGTTCATGATGGGGCAGGGGACAAGCTAGCCCCAGGTGTACTTTCACTTTGATTGTTAAGGTAAGTATTGAATTCAACCCAGATGTTCTTGGGGCGAGAGTGGGCGGGGAGCATAGTCAGGTATTTCTCCTCACAGTTACGAGACCAGTTGACAAGCGCAACCACCTCTGGAAGACCGGAGGGGAGGAGTTTTTCCAGTTCTGGAGAATACACTTTTTAGCTATCATACAACTTATATTCAGGAATTTAGCCATATGTCTGGTGACATCCGTTCCCCACGCCCCAAACAGGACTAACAGGGGGTCAGGATCAATCACAGTCTCAGTAATTGCGGTGAGTGTTTCTAGAATACTTTCCCAAATCTCTAGCAGTTTGTTACAAGTCCAGAACATATGTAAGTGATCCGCTTCCTCTGACCCACAAGGGGGACAGGGGTGGACAGTGGTTTGGGCAAATCTCATAGTCCTGTGTGGGGTCTAGTAGAACCTATTTAGAAGTTTGTACTGTATGGTGCGGTAGCGGAAGTTGAGGGAAACCTTTTGAGTGTGTAAGCACATTTTCTCCCAGATCTGATCAGTTATTTCCAGGCACGATTCCGCTGCGCATTCATCACGTTCCCTGAGAGGATGAGTCGGGGCAGTGTCCTGTAGGATCTTATACAGTGAGGAGACGACGCCACGGGCGCTGCCCGAGTTGGCAATGTATGCAATTGCCGGGCTATCTGGGGGTTCATCTGGAAAAGAGGGCCATCTGCTGCGGAATGCAGCCCGAAGTCTATAATATTGGAGGGTCTCCAAGGCGGATCTGGTGTGCCCCGGTTTCCACGTCTGGTGGTCTATAAACTTGCCATCGGGGTAGAGGTCAGACAGTGCCTGGTATCCCAATGCACCCTGGTGCCGCACCAGACCGGTGTCCTGCGTAGGTTCAAGACCAGGGAAGGCCCATACAGGGAGCCACTTGTAGTATGGAAAGGACTCAGCTTTAAGGTGCAGAAACCGAGTCCAGGCCCGAAGGGTCGTGTTGATCGGATCAATAGGAGAATCAGGTGTGTAATGCTGGTACAGCATAAGGGACATTATGTTGATGCCAGCAGCTACCAGCCCCTCCAGTTTGACATGCTGATGCATTGGAGAGCCGGGGTACCAGTGAGAGGCATGTTGGGGCTGGGACGCAGTCCAGTATAGTATCAGGACAGGAGCTGTGAATCCCCCTTGTTTGTATGGAAGCACCATATCAGTCCACCTCTTGCGCACCACACCAGAGTGCCATAGGAACTGTGCACATAGCGTGTGTAGTTTGGCAAAGTATTCACTTCCAGGCCAGACGGGTATTTTACTAAAGGTGTAAAGAAGCTTTGGAAGTAGAATCATTTTAATGAGGGAGAGCCGGCAAGCCATAGACAGTGGGAGAGTACGCCACTGTGAGATTTTTGTCTCAACTATTTGTGCTACCGCAAGGTAATTATTGGTAAACAAGGTAGGTTTAGTTAGGGATATCTGAGCACCCAAATATCTGACACCATCCGGGGACCAACGGAGAAGGTACTCGGTGGTGGGTTGCTGGGTAGATCTAGTGAGCGGGAACATCTCAGACTTCGAGTAGTTAATTGTGAACCCAGAGTGGGTGCCAATGCAGTTGATATCTCGAAGTATGGGGTCAAGATGGATAGAGGGATATCTGATGTATAATAGTACATCATCCGCATATAGGGATATCATTTCAGGGTCATCTTTCAATCTAATTCCCCTGCGGGCATGATGCGTACGGATATAATCCGCCATTGGCTCTATCACTAGGGCAAAGAGGGTCGGGGAGAAGGGGCATCCCTGTCGGGTACCCCTGAAAAGTGTGAACAGGTCAGATGTTATTGAATTAGCACTTACCCAAGCCACAGGGGAGGCATATAGCAGTTTAATGTACCCAATCATGTTTGGGCCCACGCCCATTGTCTCAAGCACAACCACATGTATCTCCACGAGACCATATCGAAGGCCTTCTGAGCATCCAGGGTGACCGCAACAGCCTGTGCATCCTGGTCAATGCGGGACATTACATTGAACAGCCTCCTGATATTTGGGAGGTGGACCGCCCAGGGACAAAGCCTGCCTGGTCCTCATGAACCAAGTGTGTCATGATGGGCAGAAAGTGATTCGCTATGATTTTTCCAAAGATTTTGTACCAAGGTTCATGAGAGAGAGGGGTCTGTATGATCCACATTCATTGTCAGGCTTACCAGGTTTGAGCAATACCATGATGACAGCTTCGCGCAAGCAGGGGGGAAGAATGGAAGCACCTAGTGCTTCATCCCAAACTTCGAGCAACCTGGGGGCCAGTATAGCGATGTGTTCCTGATAGAATTCAGTGGTAAACCCACCCGGGCCCGGCGCTTTACCTTTACATAAGTCTGAGATGGCCGTAACTATCTCGTCTAATGTAATTAGGGAATCGAGATGGTCCCGGGTAAGGGGGAGATACATGTGGTGGGGATCCGGCCAAAGAGCTCACGCACGTGTTCTTCAGAGTGTTTGTAAGGCTGGAATAGAGGCAACTGTAAAACTTGGTAAATGTGTCTAAGATTTGTAGGTCAGCCCACTGTGCGCTGCCTTGCTCGTCTTTGATGGAGGTGATCTGGGCCTGGTCAAATTCCCTTCTTATGAGTGTCGCTAATGTTTTCCCCTGCCTATCCCCCTCGCCATATTTCCGGTCGGCCTGCAGACTAAAGTATTGGACTTCATTGGTGGTAAGTGCATTGTATGTCTGGAGCTCGTCGGTGATTTGGGCAAGTATGGCAGGGTCAGCACCATTGGAGCACTGCAACTCAAGTTGCCGCAGTTTGGTTTCGGAGCGACCGAGGGCAGCTCTAATTGCTTTCAAAACTCCAGTTTCCCTGGAGATAGACATACCCCTAATGTACACTTTGAAGGCTTGCCACCTAACCCCTGGAGATGTGGCCTGGAGGGAGTTATGCTCAAAGAAAGACTCGATATCAGCCAGTATATCAGCCTTGAACACTATATCCTTGAGGGGTTCGGACTTAAAGTGCCAGGTGCTGAAAGTCGGGACTAGTGTTCCCAGCTCCACCGATAGTATGATTGGAGAGTGATCTGACAATGTGTGAGGTAAGATTCGGCACCCCTCAACCCTGGCCATGATCTCACTTGACACAAAGAACAGGTCTATCCTGGACGAGCTATCGTGCACCGACGAGTAATAAGCATATTCCCGTCGTTGGGGGTATAGCATCCTCCAGACATCACAGATGTTAAGTGTTCTAATGTGGCCATGTAACCTGTGTGCCGCGCTTGACAGGAATCGGGCGGCAGTCCAGGACAGTGTTTAGAATAAGGTTCAGATCCCCTCCCCATATAACCTGGATTCCAACATAGCCTTATAGTATGGTGGTCACAGTGTTGAAAAACTCAAGAGAGTCTACGTTGGGGCAGTAAGTGTTAACGAGCAGATACTTGTTGACCAGAGTGCAATTTAGTATGATATAGCGCCCTTCGGGGTCAATGTAGTTTTGTGCAGTACAAATTTAACAGATTTATGGACCATCGTGAGGACACCCCTGGATTGGGTGGAGTAGGAAGTGAAGTATCTAGCGGGGCCCCACGATGGCACCATGGTCCTTGGTATATGACCGTTAGAGTGCGTTTCTTGTAAAAGTAGTATTTTAGCATAGGCCATGATCTTATGGGCCTTGGTGTGATTGCTCAGTCCCCGGACGTTCCAAGACATTATGACGGTAGGCATTTCAGTAATTAACATTTAATCCCATAGTGTCTGTCTAGTGAACATTCCAGATCCAGCGATTTCATGGGCTCCAAGATTTGGAGTCGAAAGCACACTTGTGCCCCTTCATTGTGCGTTCCGTGCAACCTCGTATTCCTTTTTTGAAGAACACCACATTCCCACCCCCCACCAACCCAAAATCAGTAGTGTGAACATCACCCACCCTTGCCTGTACGCAGCTGAGCCTTCCCCAACTTAGCCCAGCCTGTAGAAAAGCCCAACTGGGGCTAACCCATAACAAAGATGTATCTAAGAACAGTGCCATCGCAGTGGGGTGCGCCATTGCCGCGCACTAGGACGCTTGGAACCAGAATAGTTCCATTACAAAACAAGCAGTTTTAGCGGTCGTGTAGTGCATGCCCCTGCATGTTTAAGTGAAGGGTCGGGCCTGCCAGTGAAACCTTAGAACATTGCAATTTGAACAAGAAAAAACAATAAGTCTGATCAGGATAGACAGTTCAGTATTACAGTAGCCAGGTGGTGTATATCCCCCAAGTGCTAGGTGACATGTGTACAGTCAGAGTTATGCAGCAAGGTAAATAAGGGAACAGGTTTAACAAGTGATACGGCCAGTATTTGGTGAGATTCCCCATTCACCTAGGAGTACGACACTTGGAGAGCGCTGGTCTAAGTTAGAGTTCAGTCATTAACCATGAGGTCATCAGCGGGGGGCGGCAGTGGCACATGAGTTTCTATGAATTTCACCGCCTCCTCTGGCACCGTAAAAAAATACAGCTTGTTTTTAAATGTGAACTTCAGGCGAGTGGGAAACAGTATGGCAAAGGGGATGTTCCGCTGTCTGAGCAGTTTTTTCACTCCGAGAAATTGGCGACGCTCCTGTTGCACTACAGTCGAAAAGTCAGGAAAGATTCTGATCACTTGTGATTCCATTCTGAGCTCGCCCTTTTCGCGTGCGAGGCAGAGAATCTGGTCACGGTCTTTGAAGCTTAGAATCTTCGCAATGATGGGCCTCGGAAAGTCTCCTGGTTTGGGGCGCAGAGACAGCCCCCTGTGGGCTCTCTCAATGGTAAAAAAAGGGGACATGTCAGGATTGCCCAGTAGATCTTTCAGAAGGTTCTCAACTGCCAGTTCGGGCCGGCCCTTCAGCGCGTTCTCTGGGACTCCGACAATACGTATATTATTTCTCCATGACCCAGATTCGATATCATCACATTTGGCTTTAACTGCCTACATATAATTTACCAGAGTGGACACAGTGGCCTGCAGTGTGGTCGTATTGTCCTCATTGGCTTCGATCCTGTTTTCAGCTTCCGTGATTCTCGTTCCCTGCTGATCTAGTTTGGCTCTGAGCGACGCCACGTTCGCGTTGATGTCGTCTAGCTTTTCATGGAAGGCGGCAAAGTTTCTAGCCATGGATTCCATCATCACCGTCATGTTCGTGGCAGGCGCCTCTGCAGGGAGCATGCCGTCAACCTGGTCACCTGATGTGTGGGCCGAGTCAGACCTCGGGGTGGCTTTAGCAAATTTATCCATGGCTCCCGTTTTGTTAGTGTTCCTAGATCCATTGGACATCTTGCAGGGTGGTGACTGAACGCTCAGTGCTCGGGGAGGGATCTCGTGTGTATATATTTATACTAGGAGGTCATGTGGCCGCAGAGGGGAAGATCAACATCGAGAACCTCAGCAGGGGAGACACTAGCTAGTGGAACAAGACAATAGCTTCAGCCTTCGTATAGCACATTTAGAAGAGGGTGGGAAGGCCACCAATGTCAGTAGAGTGAGCATATGCTGTCAAAATAGTTTTGATGAGATAAATATGGCTGAGACACGAGCGAGTCCCAGATTCACCGTTTCAGGCAAGGTAGACAGTAGGAGCGCAAGGTCAGAGGTATTTAGTTAGAGTGCAGCCTCCTTTGAGGGTTGACTCGATGAATGACCAGGTAGTCATGCGATACAGACAATGTCAAGCGACCACACCAGGCCACGCTGATGCAGAGTAATTGAGCTGAATGATGAGTAAAGTGACAGAAATAGGGCCTAGCAGTAGGAGCACACGTTGTCGGGAGCAACTCATCTGTAATTGCCCAGGAATAGGGCACAGCGCCGTTAGGCGAGGGCTAATGTTGCTCGGAGACAGAGAGCAGAGGAAGTGGTGCCCAAAGAGATGGATGGAGGCCAGCCGAACAGATATGCTTTAATGGAGCATCCGGGATATAAACACGGTGACTGTAGCAAGGTAAGTGTGTGTAGGCTGTGTCCCAGGGCCACAGGACCATGGCCATCAGCCCTCGCCAGGGAATGATGGCCGGGAGTTGAATTTGAGCGAGATCCATGGAGATCGGTTAGAAGCAGCCCCTCCAGCTCCTCACCTGTAGCGCAGCCCGCGATTCGGGCCGCGTGCAGCTAGATCCACAGGAGGTCCACAGGAGCCACCCGCCTGGGCGGATGGCGTGCACAGTCCCACAAGTGTGGCCACACATCCGGAGGGCCAGGGGCTGCGCTGCCCCAGCAGCAGCATGGCAGACAGGGCGCAGGGCCTCAGGGGGCCTTTCAGCCTAGAAGGGCAGCCAGACGAGGGGGCGGATGCTGCACCGCCAGGCGGCCCCAGAGGCCACGCGGGCACAGTTCATGTAAAGGTGGCCGGCAGTCTCCAGCAGGCTCCAAGTGCCGGCACAGCACGGAGGCGGGCCTCACATGCGGCGACCGGGCCCCAAAGATGGTCTGCGTGCACCACGCACGGCTAGGATCCCGGGCAACCAAGCCCAGCAGCAGCAGCGAGGAGATCATGCAGGCAGCCGACACAGGCAGCGGCGGCGCAGGGGCACAAGCGATTGCAGGCGACACACGGAGCCGCCGCGCGTCCCCGCAGCTCCGATGGCCTACCCCAGCCCAGCACAGAGGCGAAACAAACGTCCGGTGTCGGCCTCGGAGGTCCGATTCGGGGCCAAATTTCACCCGCAGATTGCCCGAAGTCACAGCGAGGCAGGGGATTTAGTGTAGTGGCGGACCGCAGATGTCGTTAGATAGAAAGAGGCAGTGCGCGGAGCTAAAAAGCTAGGCAGCCATCTTGTCAGCTGCTCAACAGCACCCCCTCTCCAGGTGAGATTCAACGAAAGAAGAAATCTAATGATGGCAATTTTGACATGTGTAAGTCGTGTTTGAAATATTTCATGCCATAGAATTTCTGATGTTAGATTTCTAAGGTCTTTGAAATACATTTTCAAATGTGAGGCCTGCTCGACTATGAGCATCGGACATGCTGTTAATAAATGTTGCTGATTTTCTGGTTGATCTGTTTTTTTTTTTTGACAAAATCTGCATATATTGCCAGATCTGGGGATACATTTCCATTTCACTAGTACCTAATTTGCTTTCCATAGGTTGAGCCGAAATATCAAATAGGCACTCCTGTATATCAGGGATGGAAACTTGAGTGGGTATGATTCCGGTATTCAATATTTTTGGAGGCCCTGTGAGTTGTTTCGGAAATCTCTATATTTCATGCATAGATCCTGAGTACAGTTCAGTCTTGTTGGTAAAGCTTCTGCTTAGCACGTGTCGGATTTTCGATTAACAGTTCAGGTAACATATACGCCTCTTGCATGATTTTCATAGTTTCTTGTTTCCAAGTGGCAATGAAGCTGTGATTGGACGATGCTAGATAGTGGGATCGAATGTGTGATAGGGATTCTGAGGTGGTAGATATGAGGCATTTCCTATATAGAGAGCATACTTTCCAGGCATAAAAACTATGTAAAGAAAGTAAGCCTAATTCACGCCTGATTATGCATATGGGTTGTGAGAGGGGTAGGGAAAGGACATGCTTCCAAAATGTGCTCTCTAGATCGATCCAGAATGATATTGGTCCCTACATCTTGGTTTCAGCCCCATATAATCCTATGGGGACAACTTTAAGATAATAGAAAGTGAGTAATGGTGGATCGGAACATTTCCCATACTTAGCATGTATGATTCCGGCTTGTGCAATTGCAGTGTTGATATTTTGTTTTGCTCCATAATGTGAGGCAAGTCGGAGTTATGACTGTTCAAATTAAGGTCCAAGTAACGAAATTCGTTAACAACTTGGATTTCTGTTCCATGTAGAGAGCATTTTCAGAAATGTTTATCATTCTGCCTCCTGCCACAGTGCATGATTTTTGTTTTGGCCAAGTTAATCGATAAAAGGTTTTCATCTGCATACTTTCCTAGGGCTGTCAGAAGCTTTTGTAGGCCTCTTGGTGTCTTTGGCAATATAAATATATGTCTGCATAAATCAGCCATGGAATGGAGTGATGCCCTAGCTTTGGAGGGTCAGAGATGATTTTGGCGAGATTTTTAGATCTGAGATGAAAAAATATAATAACGCAGATCCCAAAATGCATCCCTGCTTTAGTCCTCTAAAGGTCAAAATCGGAGGGGTTAGTTTGCCTTCCATGGTCAGTCTGATTTGGATCGTTGTATCAGTATGAAGTTGGTGAGTAGGTGTTTGAATGGCCTAAGGGCAGTTGGCTTCTTTTAGTTTGTGCATTAACGGACCTCTAACTGTATCAAAAGCTGTTTTGAAATCGATGAAGACAATATATATTGGCTGTTTCATTTTAAGAGAGTGGGATTTCATAGCGGTGGTAGATAGCAATTTGATAGTAGTACCCAGGCCTTGAATGAAGCCAGTTTGAAATGGATCTTGTAGCTTTTGTTCAGACACCCATCGATTAAAATCTTTTAGGGTTAACCGGGCAAATAATTTCCCTGGAGCATCAATGAGGGCAATGGGTCGATAATTGGTAGAAGACCGTCAATGTCCTTTTATAAAGACCAGTACTACCACTGATTTCAGCCATGATGGAGGAATCGTGTTTGTTGCTTGTACTTGATTAAATATGGTACATAATATTTTAGCCCACACCTCAGGATGGAGTTTTAGCATGGCATTATTAAAACCATACAATCCTGGAGCTCTAGAAGAGCTGAGTTTCGAGATGATGTATAGGATATCATATTGGTCAAAGGCAAGATCAAGTGTGGCTGGTGGCATCAAATTTGCAGAGGATGGAGTTGAAGAGATTAGTGTGTATAAGTTGGTTTACTGGGCATTCCACACCTGCTCTGATACCGCATTTATCTGCGTCAAGAGCTGAGTAATGTCAGTTGCTCAGTTTAGTAGGTCCCAGATTGCCACCAAGTTTTTAGAAGCCATGGCTTGTAACATTAGCTCACCATCTTTTTGGAACAGCAGAGCTTTACAGCCGCGCACCCAATTCTTATATTGTGTTTTAATCCGTTTCAAGACACAAATTTTGGCCTTGTGAGGTAATAATCAGGCCGCTCTGTTTGATCGTCGGAAGATGACCTTCTGCTCGTGTAATACAGGATCATAACTGTGTTTGTGGCTGTGGATGTGTCTGGCTGTCAAATACGGTTGCTGCTTAAAACGTTGCAGAGCTGCAATATAATGGCCTTCGAGATGCGTTATGATCAGACACAATTTGTGTGCATTGTTAGCAAGCTGGTTTTATAGATGTACTAGTGACTCAGGAGACCAGCAAAATCGATTTTTCCCTTTGGTCAGCATAGGTTTGCTTTGATAACAAGAGTTATGCTTACCCATCTGGAGAGAGGGCCATTTCCAAGATACTGCAAGCATCTCATGGTCGCTTTGTTTCTGAGGCACTATTTTAAAGCTTTCAGCAAGTGCAAATAGAGTTCTATCAGTGAAGATATTGCTTCTTGATCAACTCTTCTCCAAGTGCTACTCGGTGGTATGTCATCGGCAAAAGCTCCATTAAGCATGACGAGTTGTCTATCTGCCATAAGGTCAAATCAGCATTTTACAAGGGCAGTTTCTGCAGCAGTTGTTTTAGCGAGAAAACGTAAATTCAGGTCGCCACCTAGAATTGTGTGAGTTTTAGATGTGTCAGCTGTGACTAGGTCTAGAACATTCTCCAAATTACAAAGAAATCTTTCAGTTTTGAAATCTGAGTGGGTCCAGTAGATGACTATTAGAGCTATAGTTTTCAACGGGAATTACATTTTTACTAGCTGTGTATAGAGGTTTGGAGTGGCCCAGGGTTCTATTTGAAGACCAGATGATATTTTGGTGGCGAATAGTAGTCTCACCATGGGTCTCGCCATTTGGCGACAGTTCTTGCACGTAGGAGAAGTATATTATGACTGTCCATATGGGTGATTACGCAAGCCATGTCTCTTGTAAAGCTACAATGTTATGTATATCAAGATCATGTGTGGAGCAAATCAGGAGGTGCTTAAAACCTCGAGTTATCCAGCTGGCAAGAATATAACTTTGAGTGGTGTCCCTCTCAGATTGTTATTCCTAGGTGACTAGTCGGACAGATGAAGGGGACTGATTTCCTGTGGTGTTCTGTAATTGTCTTGAATGGTGAGAAAATGGTTGTGTGCGCACAATTTTTAGAGAAGGAAGAGCAGATATTGCTCCTTGATGGCAGCTCGATGCAACTTTCCATTTTTATTTAAAGTTTTTGTCATGTGGATGTTCTTGGGAGAGAGGTAAGCCCAGATCGAAGAGAGAAGCTCTGGCTTGCCATATTGTATTTAGGATGACCCCTGACTTTAACCACAGTCTTGCTATGGATAAATCAGTCTTTTATAAACTCTACCTGATTTATGTTGGATGATGCCAGGTCTTCCAAGCTCGGGATATCACTAAAAATGTTGAGGATGCTAGTTCTATTCAAGTAATGTGTCATGTAAGGGGTAGCTCTGCATTCAATAATAAGATGGTGGAAATAGGATTGATGAGTAGCATTCTTATTTTTATCAGCAAGAGTAGTGGATTTCCCTACTTTGCTTTAGGCATTAGATGTCAGTCTACTTTGTCTAATCGTAGCTGTGAAATGGCAGCTGTGGATGATTGTGACCAGGATTGGTCATGTGAGTCTGAACGGGCTCTCTGTAGAGAGCTGCCGTGCAGGGTGATTGATTTAGCTAATTGTGCTTGTCTTTGCTCCAAGGTGAAAAACGTAGGGCTATTCACAGACAAGGAAGAAAGAGTGTTAACTGCAGCAGAAGATGCTGCTGGGGTGGGAATCTCGAGGGGTGGAGCATGTTCATGTTCCAGTTCAACCAATGCCAGCAAATCATCTAGGGGTTCATATCATAGATCACCTGAGCGATTTTTGGTTCCCATGGTTTTTTTATTGTGGACTATGACTGCATATTGTTTTTCACCACTGTTTTAGCTACTTATATTTGCTTCTTGGGTAAAGGCAGAGAGTGTATAAAATGCTTTGTGCTAGGACAAATTTGTAACGTAGATGCTTTCATATTTTAAGTTTTCTTCCATATTGGTTAGGATTTCACAAATATCTTTTTAGCTGTATTGAACATAGAAAACGCAAGTTTGTGCGGTGGCACATTAAGTACAGCTGGTTCAGTTAAGGGCTCTAGTGTAGAATCGGTAATTTCAATGGTGGCTGAGGCATCTGCAAGGCATGGGATTTCACAAGCATTTTGCGGAGTAGCTATCTTGCTTTGACACCTTTTGGGCGAACTGGCTTCCAAAGTCGGGTTGCCGACAATTGGAGGGTGTGATTTTGGACCATCATTGGTGCATTGTTCACACTGAAGTAGCTGCAGAATTAATGATGTCTGAGCGTTTACTTTGTTATCCAAACTCTCGTAGAGTTTGGTCAATGACACAAGTGTGGCATTCATAGCAGCAAGTCTGATATCTACAAATGGAGCAATTGTGGTTCTTGGAGATAAGCATCTTTCGACATGTTTGCTGGATGTATCTTTTCCTGGGGTGGGATTTGTAAAGGATATCTAGAGGGCAGATGAGTTGTGCGTAGAATTGGCTAACATGATCGGTGACTGAGAGAGGTTCGTGGTGCCTGGAGGGGTAGGGGAAGGGAGGGGCAGGTTACGCTTTTCTGGATAGTTTGACAAGGTAGGGGTAGGAAGGGTCACACTTTTGCGGGACAACAGCGCTCAGTTGTTGCCAGTTGCTAATTTTCTGATCGCCTGTTTCTGAAGATTTTTCTAAGAGACTTACAAACAGTGTATCATTATGGATCTGGCCAGCAATGACAGGGTGGGTAATTTTGTTGCTCCGAGATTGTGGTCACATTGGGGGGAGCTGGCTGGATCAAAGAATAGGGCATGGTAGTGAAGCCTGCAGCCAGCAGAGATCAGATGGTGTCGAAAGATTAATTGCAGTAGAATGTGAGGTTGAGGCTTCATCTCGCGAAACAGATATGGTAGGGATGTCCGAGTGGGTGTTAATCAGGGCAGCACGTTTCGATGCTAGAGGTCCGGGAGAGTAGAATATCAGAGGTGAGGGACTGCGTGCGTATGCGCCTTCTTGCGTGGTTACTTGCTGCAATATTTCGCATGTGAGATGCTCGCTGTGGTGTAGCAGTTTGGGCATTTCGTTCTGAGGCGGCATTGTGGATTTTAGAGTGTACGAGTGCTCGTGATATAGGGAATTTGAATTATAAATTGAAATGTATAGAGAGTGAAAGTTTTGCTTTCCTCTACAGGTGATTCAGAAACGTTAATGCGCCGCTAGCCGCTACACAGTTAAGTAGCTAAGCGGCACTTTAAGAATGTACCTATGCATATACACAATTTTCCAAATCTATGCAATTGTGCATGAAAAAATTAAAAATAAAATAATATTATTTCTGAAAATGTCCTTTCTGGGAACTTGAATTTCCAGATCAAAGGCAATACCAGTGTAAATCGAGGGATAGCGATGCAGCAAGGAACACCTGGTAATATCCGAGGGGCAGCGCCTGACAGCTCCACAGAAACACAAAAAAACTCTGCACACCCCGCATTCGCTCTGCTCAGCACTGGAGATTTTGTAGATCACGCCCACCTGTAATGAATGAAGAGGGTAAACAGACTGTGCACGGCAATTCGGATTTTCATAAAGACACTCTGCACACTCTGCATTGTCTCAGCTCAGCACTGGGGCTTTTGTAGATCATGCCCACCTGTAATGAATGAAGAGGGTAAACAGACTCAACACAGCAATTTGGGATTTCACAAAAACACTCTGCACACTCCTTTGTAATATCTGTGGCTTGTAGCTTGACAATAAAACCCTCTGGTGTCATATTTTTCAGAGAGGAGAGCAATTGACTGTTAGCCATTTTTCGGCAACACAGCATATTCAGCTGTAAAACCACCATCAGATTATTTATGTTGAAAGGTGTTTGCAACAAAGAGTGGGCATTACATTATCTAAAATAGCTTTAATTGGCAACATTGAATCCACTGATCTGCAACTGTATGGGGAAGTATTATTGGGTTATATCACATGAAATGTTTGCACTAAGCACGTTATGCTTTAGTAAATGAATGGAAGAATATTAATACACGTTGGCTAAATGAGGGTTTACTTACAGAAAATGTATTTGACTATATGAACAACCCATATCCAATTCTAGCCACCATTTACTTTATTCCCAAGATACACAAAGAATTTGACACATTACCATCAAGCAGACTAATCATAAATGGAATAGGATCACTTACAGAATCCATTTCACAATACATTGACAAGCATTTACAGCCACTTACATCTGGTTTAGCATTTATTCAAGATACAAAACGTTATAAAACAACTGGAATCTATCAATTGGGAACCGAATTTTAGGTTGGTAACTGTGGACGTCACTTCATTATACACCAGCATTTTACATAACAAAGGAATTGAAACTACGCATTATTTTTTGAAAACCAGATCCATCTATAAGAAACAGCAGCATGCGATTGAACGTGATTAAGATAGAGATCAGAGATTGAGCCCATCTATTGACAAGCCTCATTTTGACATTACGAACGGGGACATGCATTCACATGTGAATAATATATATGTGAAATAGCAAATAATGCCCTGATTTGAAAAAGGCTGGTATAAGAGCCGAAACACGTGTTATCAACATGGGCAACTGCAAATAAAATTAACTTTTGGTTTTGGAACTTAATATTTGGCGCTGTCTCCAATCTGAGTATCTCTTGCAGTATCATTATCTTTGAGTGGTTTTAAGTGGCTTTTCTAAACCACAGCTCAGAGAAACGCGAAACGCAAAGCATTGTTGGTCAAGCGCAATAGAAGGACTTTTTTCATCATACTATAATTGTCGCCTTGACAAACCATACCCACAAAGCCACAACTGTTTCTTCAGATCCATTTCATGCCAACAACAAAATCTCATAATTTAAATGCTTAACTTCACTCTTTATAACAATGTTTTTCTGATCAATAAACAACTCTACTGACAATAAACAACTCAATTGACAAAATGTGCCCCTCATACACTAATCTGTATAAGGGACACTACGAGTTAGAACATGCATGGCAACTTCCATCTTTTACAGAAAATAATCAAGTAGTCTATTGGGGTCCTTTCTGTTCTGATCTTGATGGTCGTGCCGATTAGAAAATACCTACGTCCCCAAGTACCACACAGACAGTAGAATAACCAATGCCTGTGAAATCTTTGAGGCCACAGGTGTGCAGTGAGCCACCAGATCTGGAACCAGGAACTGCCAGAAGGACCCCTTGAGTGCTGTAAGGCAATGAGTGATTATTCAAGAGATGCAATGTGGCAGAAAGATACAGTAAGAAACAATTGGAGCACCGTTTACCTAAACGGAATGGAAGTACCGCCCAAATGTGATGACAGCAGGGGCCAAGGATAGGGACCATGAGGCAGGTTCCAGTGAGTGTTATGCGATGAAAACCTGAAGCAATATGAAGTGCACACAAAAAACGTATTTCGTGGCAGTCCAGAGTGCACAACCAGGTAAACGCCAGTAGAAGACCAAGAGCCGAGAGTTCCAAGCAAAGAATCATCCGTCAGACAGTCCGATATGCAGAAATCCGAGGTCGGGTACCAGAATAGTCAACAAACGATGTCCAAGGAAATTTAATGCAGGGCAAAGACAAAGCAAATCCGTGTAGCAGTCCGTGGTCGAGAATCAAGACAAAGGCAAAACAATCCGTGTAGCAGTCCGTGGTCGTAGAATCAAGAATCCAAAAACTAAGCGCCAAACAGTCCTGAAATATCAGCTGTGAAGCACCGCTTCCGTGTCTTCCAACACATTTAAACAGTTAGATGTAATCATGTGATGTGAAAACACGGAGCGTGGGAAGCGTGAGGGGTTGTCACGTGATACCAGGTTGTTGTGCTGGTCCCATCACATGACGCATGGATCTCCGTGAACGATGTCGACTGCTCCAAGCAAACGGAAGTCTCCATTTCAGCTGCCAACGGAGGGAAGGTCGGAATACTCCCGGTTTGCGACACAGCGCTCTAAAATATCAGGTGAGAAGTTGTTGTTTCTGCGTGCGAGCCCATGAGTATTGCATGCCCTGGTGGGTGGAGACTGAGACTGAAGGTGGGCTAATTCGTGCACCCGTGGAGTGTGTAGCAGGGTGTATGGTGGGAGACGTGACAGTTTCATAGATGACATTTTAATCATATGGAATGGAACCAAAGAATATCTCTTTGAATATCAGAACTTTCTGAATAAAAACAATTAAAATCTGCAACTAACACTGCAAGAAACCCCCGACAGAATTAGCTTTCTAGATTTGGAATTATACATTGAAAATAATACAATACACACAACTCTATATGTCAAACCCAAAATATTTATATATTTCAAAATATAATGAAAGAAATCATTTTTGAATGTGAAAATATAAAATAAAAACCACTCATATAAGGAAGTACTATGAAATAAGTAAATGTGAAAGGATATAAAAAGAAATTGATGTGCAATGTTTACATGACATATGAAGACAATATCTAACTGTTGATGAAAACTGCATGAGAAACCTACAATACAATAAATTCGGGGTGCAAAACCAAGTAAGCTCAAGTGTTCCTCACGTTATGAATGGATGAGAGTGAGTGAAGTGAGGTGAGAAGTTGTGAGTTTGTAATTTTTAGAATGATTTCACTATTGTAGCCCGTTTGTATTTATTAAACACAGGAAGTGTTCAAATACTAGAGAAACTTTGTTTAGATGATGAGTTTTAGCTGTTGAATTGATGAATGAAAGATATTTAAATCTTGAACTGATGTTTTGACATTCCTTTGTATGCTTTGCATGTCAATTACCTAATGTATGTATTACTGATTTAGCAGTTGTACTAATAGGTGCACACGGGTTGTTGAATGTTTGTTGTTGATAATGGGTGCATTCCACCTCTCTGATCATTTACGATCAACTAAATAAGATACTGTGTATTTTGTTTTATCATGAATTGTTTATTAATGACATTTTGTAAGGTTTGTTTGTTTGATTTTATGTTTATTTTGTTTTTTCAAAATAAATCTAATCAATCAGTCTCTTCTGATTAACTAAATGATTTAAACTTGGCCTGCTAATACCTTCATCAGCCAATGTCCATCCATAAAATATTTGCAGATAAAGCAGAAAGCATCAGTTTGTTCTAACTATCTCACATAATGATTAAGTCGCCTGCAGTATATCTCCAGCAGTTGCCTTGGATGTAATTATGGGCATTAGCTCCAGCCCTGGATCTGTGTCATAAAGGCAGCTTGGATCTGGTATGCTCACTAGCTGCACATAGGTTCTGTGGCCCTCAATGTATAATCCAATGGGCTAGATATGTGATCTACATGACCACTCAAAAGAGCTATAGATTAAAAATTGGTTGACACTTTTCACTGTGTGCAGATGGTGGTTTTTGTCAATTGGTCGATGAGGAGTCCACCCACCCTCAAACGCATACAATGTTTGTGAAAGGAATGTAAGACCCTAATTAAAATAAGAAATATGAATTAATAAAATAAACCTACACAGTAACTTAATGTACAATGCAATGTGTCAACGCAGTCACTGATCCCTCAAAGCAGGACTATGACACGTTTGGCTGTCCAGATGTTTTGGACTACAACTTGCACCATTCTTCTGTATCGACTCTGTGGGCCAGGGCTGATGGGGTTTGTAGTTCAAAATATCTGGTAAGCCAAAGGTTGCTAACCCTGCCTACAGGCTACAAGGGCCCAGGCAAGTAAAATATAATAATGTAAAGGAGGCACAATTAAAAACAATACAGTTACAATAAGTCAGCGACCTCCAGCACTACTGGTTCAGCTTTCCAGTTAAAAGGGCTGGTGCACCAATGTTAAGTGTTCCGCAGCCATAAATATTGGATTTAATAGGCCAGTCATTTGGCCTCTGTGAGCACCCATAAGGTCACTAAATGAATGAAGTGGGTTGTCCCTCTGTAATTAAGTCCCTAGTTTAACTTTAAATGTAGGTGGTGGGGATTTCAAGAGGGCCGGGGCTTCCACCTCCAAAATGATGCTGCACACTGAATGGTAAGCGGAGGATTCTCTGGCTACCTCTGCCATGCCTCAGACAGAGGGCAGGGATTAGCAACTTGCACATTCCCGCATAGTTGAGGTACTTTAAGAAAACATATTCAAAGAGATTCAGTGAACAACAACAGAGTCGCAAGGATAGTTTGCCCTTTAACACAGGACCAAAGATTACTATAGTGTTCACTTGGTATGGAAATGTATACCCTCATAATTAGCACTGCAGTGAGGGACCCATCTGTTGCAGTGGGTATTGTCATAATTCCTGTAAACCCAGATAGCAAGGCAGCTGCGCTCACAGCTAAAATGAAATACCAGTTAAGAAGCATTCACATGCTGACAAGCATTCCTTAACAACCACACATGCATATCCAGGGCCAGGGAAGGATACCTGGAAGTATGACAGGTCCATAGAGTACAGTAAGATGGGTGTTTGATGTAAGATCTGGTGCGTGTTTGTGTTGAGTTTGAGAGCAGATAGAAGAGAAAAGAGAACACGCATGAGAGAGGAAAGCAGGAGAATGTGAGAAGATTGGGAAGATTATTGCAGGATGGGTGCAGGAACTAGCACAGAGAGTGGGGTGAGCTTCGGAGGAAGGTAGCAGATGTTGAGTAAAGGAACACCAGTGGAGAGAAGGAGGAGTTTCGAGAATGGAGTTTGGAAAAGAAGGTGTGGATCATCAAGGAGAATGAGTGAGTGAATTTAGCAGAGATGACGGGGAAGACATTAGCAACAGAAGCCATGGAGAGATAGTAGTAGAAGAAGAGTGGGACAAGGCATGCCTCTATTCCTAAAAGCATGAACCTACGTGCAAAGCAGCTATGAGAATGTGGAGAGGCATTGAAGAGGTGCATGATAAGACTTGGAGAAGGGAGCAAGTAGAGCATAGACTAGATCAAGACTCCTTAGGAACAAAACGTGGTGGAGCATTGAGGAGGAGAAAATGATGGATCTACTGGGCAGCAGAGCCAGGATCCTATGTTAGGGATGTGGTCAGTGCCCAAGTCAAGCAGCCAGTGGGTGTGCTATGGTGACCCTTGCATGTTACAATCTGTGGGACCTTTCAACAAAGACCTACAAGACAGTGTTGAACAGCTTTGCTTTGCAGCCTGCAGAAGAAGAGCAACTGTTTTTTTGCTTTTTGCACCAGTGACAAGAGGCCCACCGAAGAGCTACTCATAGCTACAGAAAGTCACAGCCTAAGACACTATTATTAGATATTATTTTCTTTGCTTCCACATGAGATGTTCTGAGATACTTTTGGTTGACGTGTATCCCATTTTAGTGGCCCAATTTCTTGTGAAGTCCCCCAATAAAATGAGACAAATAACATTGTCTGTATAATGCAACAAATACATTAAAGGTCCTGAACAGTAACAGAAAATAAGAAAAAGAAATCATTATTAAGTAAATAAAGTTAAAAGTAGGGAGTCATTTTCTCCACTGCTAGTTAATCTTTTCTGTTACAAGGTTCAGCTCCTCCAGCACAAACGTGCTCTGGCCTTCTATGTGTAATCCATTGGGCTATTTCTGTGGTCGTCATAAAACACTCTGAAAGTCTCTGAATAGTATATTTACATGGTCCTTCCCAGAGGGTGCACATTGTGCTTTTGCCAATAGATCAATGTTGAAACCAGGTACTCTACAAAGAATATAATGCTTGAATTAGGAATGTAAGAGCCTAATTAACATAAGAGCATTTCATTTAAAAAAAATAACTAATGCAATAACTCAATGTAGAAAAAAATATCCCTTATGGCTTGCAAGGAACCAAACAGTAACAGAAAACAAAACATAAAAAGTAGATAAAAAAATAAAGTTAAAACTTAGCGGTAACCTCCGGCACAGGCCGAGGAGTTGTTCAGTATTAAAGCTTGGCACTCCCAGTAATGAATGTACCATGCAACAAAAGAAACAGTCTTAACGACTTACTCTACACCACACCATCAAAGCATGCAAAAGGATACCTACACATACAAATGCATCTCAATAACACATATTAGTACAACTTACATTTACAAAGCAAAACAGATGGAGGGACCAAACAAAATCAAGAATATACTGCATACTATACAAACCCATCCATGACAATTTTTTCACATTCACATTACAACAACAGAGCAATCGGCAATAGCCTGTGCATACTCAAACAACAATATATCATCAGAGAATACACATGGATTCCAGGAACAAATGGCACTAAAATCATATAACTACACAATGTATTCCAATACTGCCTGCGGCGCAGACACACTGTGCAAATATGGAAGCAACATGTATCGTAAAAAATATGTCATCATAAAAGAAATAGCTTACACAAAGCCACAACATTTTAGCATTACCAAATGGAACAAACTAACACATGAGCACACTGTTGATGCCTAAACCATTTCTGTGCACGATCACAGTGTAGGGACATTCACGCATTTCCATAACACACAACAATTAAAAGCAATTGTATATCACACATGTTATTTTACAAACTTTCAAAACCATCCAATCACTCATCCAATCAGAGACACAGCTTTTCAAAACATAAAAACACAAACCATTACGATTGGTCAAGCCACTGACAACAAAATCCTAAAACACCTCACACATTTAAAACCTTACTCATTCTCTAACCAAAAACAAACAGAAAAGATCCACGACTCGGTTGGTGGTAAAATTTAATTTAAAAAACCTTGGTCTTCAAATAAAGACATTTACTAACACATGCACTGGTAGGTTCATTAAAATTTATTACAAAAATAAATACATTTACGAAAATAAGCATAACGTTTTAACTAACATTCACACATGGTTGTATTACACAGGGTAATAACAAGCATATGTGTCAACCACCACCTCCATTATGTTTCATTTGTTTCATTTGTACAAACGTGTATAGATTTCTGCTTAAAAAACCGTTTTGGGGAAAGAAGTCTATGTTTTTAAGACATAAACCAAATTAATAAATCGTGTATATGTTTTTAATATGGTGTGTCTAGTGGTGGAGAGAAGATTTTGGTAAAAAAAAAATATGAAAATCCAACTTGTCTAGTGAGCAATTGGGATCTATTTAGCTTTTAAGAAGGCTGTCACCGATCATAGACTTTTGGGCACAGAAAGGGGTAATCAGTTTAACAACCTTTTTTGTTTCCTCTATCACAAATATCATACATGATACAATACATGTCAAGTGATAAGCAGAATTAATGTAAAAACATGCGTGCAAAATAAATTAAACATAAGTGCACTGCTGATAATGAACACACTTTTACTTGTCTTCTCTCTGCAGCATCCACAAACAGATTTAAACATGAGAAAGCCATCACAGATGCTTTGAAAACAAAAACAAATTCACTATTGTGCACAAAAGGATCCAGTATGTACACTACTATCTGATTTGTAAATGTAACTTCCAGACATCAAACACTCATACCTCTCCTGCACACACACATCTAATTGAATAAATCCTACCAAAACAAGTCAGTCTGCAAATCAAAACAGATTACCACAATTAAACCAAAAACAGCAAAATGAAAAGAGTAGCAGAGTAACAAGGAACATAAATAGTACAAACCCTCCAAATCACTCAAAACCAGTATAATACCTTGTACCTTTAGTCTTTCAGTTAGCCCTTTGTCGGCTACAGGCTTCACTGGCCCTATCGGTTGCAGAATTGTGTTCCCCTCTTCCTGGGGTAGTCCTTCGGTTAGCCCCTTTGGGGGCCCAAGGTTTCTCTGGCCCTGTCAGTTACTGTGTTTCATTTTCCCCTTCTTGGGGTAGACCTTCTGTTGGCCCTGTTTGGGTCACATCCTTCTCCAACCCTGTAACAACTCTACATGCAACCCTTTCTTGGGTAGTCCTTCGGTTAGCCCCTTGTGGGATACAGGATCCTATGGCCCTCTCAGTTGCAGTGCTTTCGAGCAGTGTCCATATGCTCGGAGTGGCTGTGTTTGTGCTGCGGGACACCAGTACATCTTGGGTTTGGTGGTGCTTCCTGCTTCATTGGTCCCTCCCTGGCTGGGGGGCTCTGCCTTTGTCAAAGCTACATCATTCTCTGTGTGGTCTCCCGTCTCCACCAACCTCAGCGCCTTCTTCATACTCGGCTCCTCCTTTGTGTGGCTCCATGAGCCCACACTCCCCGCTCTATGGTGGATCCTATCCCCTCATTCTGATGTCCAGGGGTCTTTAAGTTCCTCCCTGTAATGAAAAGAGAAATTTGGTTGGTCCTGCTGGATATATTTTGGGGTTATGTCTATTACCTCATGGTATTTGGGATATTTTATAATTCCTGGTAATATATTCTGGTAACTCGTTGGGGTACTTTTATAGTAGTGAGACTAATTTTAAAATATTACCTAATAATTGTTTTTATCAGGGTCACAAACAACAAGCAAAATACTGCACTTGATACACTCTGGATGAATTGTTCATGTCTCCTGTTGTACCTTATGTACAATATCACACTGTGCCTTTTTGGCTGAATTTCAACAATTGTAATACATGCAATTGAAATACCGTACATTCATTCACTCTCTCTACCTAAACAGCTCACAGCAGCTACTTTGTTTTGACATATCTCTAATCACACTTCCGTCTTTTTATGCGTATCAAATAAAGGGGCTAATGCAATAAGACTACAAGTGACTTTGCAATCCGTTTCTTTTTATCATAAAATAGCAATATGCAATTTGCACAGAACAACAGCTATGCCCACTATATAATTCATAGTGTGAATGCATTGCAATAGCTTATGTGTGCTTTATCTGTACCAACTTTTGCCAACTGTCAATGGCGCCGTGGAAATTGGCAGGAGAAATACACTTAAAAAAAGTAACGATTTTTAAAACATAAATGCAGTTACATGCATGTTTAAGAATAGACAGCACCTAATATTAAGTGACCTACTTAACCTCTACTAACTGACCTCATTCAAAACAGAAGCCCCTAACTTATACTGATATTTACCTAGATATGTTGGCAATATTTCTGATTTGGTTTGGCAGAGAGATCTTCCCCAATCTATCTGCCTGCCTCGCTCAGATAAGGACTGCTCCAGCATCAGACAGACTGCCAGCGCTGAATTTTGTCTTCCCAGTCAGCCTCTGTTACTTTGTCTCCCAGTGCCCGAAGATGCATGACAGCTACTCTAAAAGCCCTTTTTATTAAATCCTCCTGCCACTCAAAGGAAATACCTCCCCTTGAGCAGATCATTCCACTGTAATGGTACATGATTTTATTTGCTGGAGAGAAAAAGATAAATCTCTCTATGAGCTTCCTGCTCAACACAATGCCCTGTTTTCAGTGGAATGAATCGTCACACTTGTTATCACCCAGCACAAATTCAGCCTGCACGTTTCATTTCCAATTTACAGAGCATCATGCATTTTCCAAATCTGCCTTCAGACTATTTCATCATAGGCTAATTTGCACTACATGTTTTTAAGGGATTCAGTTACATGTTAACTGGGGTTGGGTTAGTATGTTCATTTATATTAGTATTATGTTTAGTGCAACTCAATCCATTGAAATATCATCCTGAAGCAACTTGCAATATCAATCATGTGCTCTGTGCATTGGCATCTATTTAATTCTGCCTGAGACTCACACTCTTGAGTCCAGAAATGCCTAAGCCCCTAAGCCCCTATTGCAGTTCAAACCCATGCTATCATGTTCATGCTAAAATGATTAATCGTTGAAATGTCTCACTGCAAAAAATCAGAGCCCCTACTCCTACACTCCCTCCTTTTTTTACTGCTGGGATAAAACCCGAAATCACTGCAGATAAAACTATCATAGATGTTCTAAAACACATGTGCTTCTTCCAACTGAACCTACTCTTATCATTCGAAAATAAATAAAACGCAAATGGCAAAATCCATAAATGAGAAACATTATGTATGCATTTCTAGTCTTGAGCAAAAGAATTATGACTCTTGATTAAAAAAGAAAACAACAATATATTTAAGGAAGAATTTAAAAAAAGATATTTTTTAAAATATTTTTTTTATCTCTTGATCACGTCTATCTTTTCATCATCTTTTCAAATGGTGATCAATTTTATTTTATTTTGTAATTTTTTTGAGGGGTGAAATCATTATCATTTTCATAAAACACATCCATCAAAACTGTGTCATTGACTTCAGTCAAATGCAAAAAAACTGTAAAAATAAATTTAAAAAATCAGTTTGTGCTAAGAATCAATTTGTGATAAACATAGTCTGTGATAAAAAAAATGAGTATTTTATAGGTATGAGTAGTAATAAAATAGGCTGGATAAACATAGTAAAAGTAGTCTGTGATAGAAATAGACGTTGTAAATAATAGTTTGTGATAAAAATCACATGGGAAACCGTTCTTGGTGGAACTCCTCCATTCTGACACTTCATGGGACTTCTTTCAGGGTCATCATCTCCACATCCTTTGGGGTTATCATCTTCAGCCCGTTCTTTGGTCCAGGGGGCTTTCCAGTGGACTCCAAACCAGTGGTATCCTCCATGGCTCCATCCCTCCAAGGATCCGTAAAAAGTAAAAAGAAAATACAACTTAAGTATCAAGCACATCAAACCTTTTATTTTCCTTTCTGACTGGAGCATCTGAAACCAAATTTAGTTATGCACACATATACAAATTATAAAAATAACATGCCATGCAGCCAAGACATTGGGCCTCATTACGACCCTGGCGCTAATGGGTTAACGGCGCCATAAAAGGCTGCGGCACCGTTAACCCATTAGCGCCTGATTACGAGGTCCCTTTGCGGGACCCAACCTTAACGGCTGGTCTACACCAGCCGTTAAAGTAGGGACCTGTAAATGGACCTTGGTGCAAAGTACGGTACCGCAATTTGCGGTACCGTACTTAGCGCCTTCCCCATTCCCATTGAGCCCTATGGGGCAAAAATTGGAATGGGGAAGGGCCATGGAGGAAGGAGGAATTATCGCCCCGCCAACCTTGCAATGGGGTGGTAATTCCCCCTTTCTCCATGGCGGAGTCGGTAAGTTACCGGCATGGACCATGGTGCTATTACCACCATGTTTTTCCGCCTGGGTCGTAATGAGGCCATTTTCTCACTACTGAAAAATTAACATAAAGTAATCACCCTACTATCACATGGTATTTCAGATAACTGCTCCTAACACAACATTCCTTTCCTTTATTTGTCTACTTGTACCTTTGTAGACTAGCTTGATTTATATGTATTTTCTTTTTACAACCTTCAATCTCCTCACTATTTACACTTAACAACTTGCTATGGCAATTCCATATTTTTGTTTACTCTCTGTTAGATTCAACTCGCTCAAGTCCTTTCACTTCAGGTTTCGGGTGAAAGAGTTTAATTGGGTTAACATGGACAAACTGTTCCACTGTTAATTTTCCATCCTTTTCAGCAATTCTGTAGACCACAGGTGAAACCTTATCTACAATTCTATATGGCCCTTGCCATGCTGCTCAAAATTTAGAGTTTTAATGTTTCCCCTTCCCAAAGTTAAATTTGTACATCTGGTCTCCTATTTCATATTCTCTCACAAATGCCTTCCTATCATAATATGTCTTTGCAGCATCTCTGGCCTTTTCCAAATTCTGCTGCACAAATGCAAGCGCATATTTCAAGTGCTTTCTCAATTCTTCCTCATATTCATGAATTGTGGAAGCATTTACAACCACCTGTTCATTTGTTCTGTAAAGTAAATGTTGTGGCAGAACCATTTTCGTTCCTGTCAATTTTTCATGGGGGCTGAGATTTGTTGATTTAGAGGGCGTCAACCTGATAACCATCAGTACCAATGGAAGCCGCAAATCCCAACTAGATCCTGCTTCAGCTACAAACTTTTTCAACATATCAACTATTGATCTGTTACACCGTTCTACTCCCCCTGAAGAGGAGGGTCGGTAAGAAATGTTCAGCTTCCTCTGCACACCCAAAATTTGCCATATTGTTGTCATCAATGCACTAGTGAAAATATTTCCACGGTCTGACTCTATTTTTGAGGTAAGCCAAATCTTGAAAAAATATGATTTACAAGTAAAGTGGCTGCCGTTTGTGCACTGCAGTCTGGAGCTGGAATGCACTTCACCCATTTAGACATTAGACAAGTTACTGTCAGCATGTACCTGTTTCCCCTTGCTGAGCTTCTTACGGGCCCGACATAGTCGATTTGTAAATCAGACTATAGGAGTGCCAAGCCCCTTTTCATCAACGGTGCTCTGTGAGCTGGTGATGCAGGTGAAACTGTGCACACACTAAACACCCTCTAGTCTAGAGCTCAACATCTTGGGAAATGTGTGGCCAATAGGCATAATTTTCTAAAATGTCTACAGTTTTTTGTGAACCTCTATGGCCTGCAGTCATGGCATCGTGGGCATGATCTAACTTCAATCCCCAAAATGACAAAAGGACTACCCATTGTGTTTGATCTGTCACAAATTCTCTAATCATCAGTCCGTCTTGCAATCTAATTTTCTTTTTGTTTTTTAACAACACTCTAAAATCCTCTTTCCCTTTGCAATCCTCTTCAGTGAGAGGATTTTGTTCTGTGTATAACAAATGGTTATAAAGTAGGCCTAGAAAAAGGTCTTCTTTTCACACTTTGATCAGGCCCTGATCTGGAGTATCAAAACTCCATTGTGCCACAGGCTGCTTAACTGCTTTTGGAGTCTTCGAGCATGTTATCGCATCTACCTGTAATTTTACCAAGCAGGTGTTCAATAGGAAATAACTCCCCCATTACAGCTCTAATTTTGGCTAACTGATCTGCCTTATCATTTCCCTCCTTAGCCTCACCTGGTGTTTTCAAATGACCATGTCTTTTCCTCCAATGGATTATCAGGTCATTTTCTGACACAAGCTTGTCTATAGCTTGGATCATCCTGCCATGTTTTAGTGGTTTCTTGTTATAGGTGAGAATGCCTTTCACTTGCCAGCCAGGTAAATACTCCACACAACTATTTCATGCATAATCAGAATCAGTTACTAGAACTACTTCTTTGAGTTTATTTTATACTGCTCTAGATATTGTCTTATACATAGCAGACAATTCTGCTTCTTGACTACTTCTTAGACCTATCCTCATGCTTACTGTTGGAATGTTGTCACATTTAAACCATATGTTTCCTATTTCTGCTACAAGCTCTTTTTCTGTATCATTTCTAAATGGTTTGCGCTTCCATCTACATAAACTGTTGGTAAATCCTTACATGTTTCTTCGTTGAATGCTTTGTGTTGGGATTGCTCAAATTCATTCAAACTTGTTTCTAGCTCTTTGTCATCAGGTGCACATACGGCTGCACAATCATGCAATTCTGCTATTCCTTGAGCAATTGGGCTGTTTTCATTTTGTCCATACTTCACTTCTACAGGAAATCTCTGAAGTGCTAATGTCCAGGGAGTAATTCTTGAGGGGGCCAAATTCCCTGATCTGATTCTCTTACTTTGCAAACATTTTAGAGGCTAGTGATTTGTTTCCATAATCACCCGCTTCCCTTGAATTATGGGGCAGAAATGTTGTAATGCCCAGGCAGTGGTCAGAAGCACTTTTTCACATTAACTAAATTTGATCTCTACCTTTGACAATGCTTTGCTAGAATATGCAATAGTTTTGTTATTCAAATCATGTTTTTAATATAACCCTGCTGACATGCATTGATCTGTAAATCCTATTTCTTCAAAGAAATCCTGTTTTTTCATTGGATATGCCAAACATGGTGCTCTCAGTAGACACTCCTTTAGCCTGGCTACCGCCTCATTTTGTTCTTTTTCCCATTTCCAGGGTACGGCCTGCTTCAATAATCTCGTTAAAGTTTGTGTTATCTCTGCATAATTCTCAATACATTTCCTGTTTTAACTTGTCATTCCTAACAAACTCTTTAGACTTTTCTAATTATTGTAATATTTAGTTTATGAATCGCCTCAACCTTTTTCTTTTGTGGGTTTAATCCATATTATGTCATTTCATGACTTAGGAAGTTTACAATTTTTCTACACCACTATGATTTCTGTAAAGATACTTTTGCCCCAGCTTTCTATAACTGACTGAGCACATGTGTGATCTCATTGAAGTGGCTTTTCTGATTTTTATTTTTGATTAGCACATCATCCACATAAACTATTGTCCCACTTTCAGCTGCATCCGGGAGTGCCTTGCTCAGGAATATCCCAAACTCACTCCTACTATTGACAGGTATCCGGGACCATTCATATTGTTATTTGTCAAAAGAAAATGCAAACAGATTTTGAATATATTCAGCTAGTGGCGCACACCAGAATCCAGCTGTAAGGTCTAATGTGGTAAACACCTTTGATCCGTGAACCTGTGCAAGACCCTGATCAATAAATGGAAGGGGCCACCTTGAAAAAGGTATCTTTTTGTTTAGTTCTCATAGATCTGCACACAAGCGCCATTGGCTATTAGGTTTTTAGCACACATAATATAGGAGTATTTGATGTGCTATGAATAGGCATAATGATTCTAGATTCTAAATGTGTGTTTATTTCAGCTACTGATTCCAAACATGCCAGAGGTAACCTATATTGTCGCAAAAATACCATGTCCTTCTGGTAGTGTGGCAACATGCAAATCTGTTAATCCACAATCATATGCATCTTTGGCAAAAACCTGTTTATTTATTTATTTTATTTTTGACATTTATATAGTGCACCGAACCCTGAGGCACCTGGGCGCTTTAAGCTTAAGAAAGTGGTTACAACAATTACAAAGTGCAGTAATGTCAAAGTACAAGCATTGGAAAAGCTTGTCCTCAAGTTACAAGGTGGCTGCAACAGAGCATGCAGTTAAAAGTGGTAAAGTCTGAGTACATGAATTGAAAATGCCTGACCTCATGTTGCAAGGCGGCTACATCAGAGCATGCAGCTACAAATGGTAAAGCCCAAGTAAATGAGTTGGTAAAGCCTGACCTTGTGTTGCAACGCGGCTACATCAGAGCATGCAGTTACAAATGGTAGAGTCCAGGTACATGAATTGGAAAAGCCTGACCTCATGTTGCAAGGCGTCTCCATCAAAGCATGCAGTTACAAAAGGTAAAGTCCAGGTACATGAATTGGAAGAGCCTGACCTCATGTTGCAAGGCGTCTACATCAGAGCATCCAGTTACAAATGGTAAATTAAGTGGTATTTTAAACACAAGTGGTATTTAAAATGCCACATATTTTTATCATTACTACGATGCTCTTGATGAAGCCTCATACATTTGTTATTCTTGATAAATAAGATGATACATGCATTACGATTAAGAGTTAATTATGAGAACAACTTCAACACAAACTGCCCAGGCATTTTAGACCCTATACATCACTAAACTGTTCTGGAGGTTTGTTGTGGGTGATTGATGAGTCTTATACATCCAGACTGTAAAGCAGTAAGCAACCAATGATAATATATAACAATAGCGAGGGAATGGGGCATGAAACAGAAAGATACTAATACGAGAAAAAAGCATACTTTAAAGCAACAAGAAAGAAGAGGTAAATGAACAGCGGCATGAAAGGGTAAAGGGGATGCAGAGGAAGGGGCTGTAATAGGATGAAGGGCAGTAAGCAGCAACGTAGCGGAAGGGAACAAAGGAAGGAAAAGAAAAGTGGATACAAACATAAAAAAAGAAGAGAGAAAAGAAGGGAGGAAAAAAAACAGAGGAAGGGAAGGATGAAAGGCACTTTGAGAGATATGAGGACCGATATGATTGTGACCATGTGCAAAGAATAGCAGACGGAAAGATTACAACAAGCAGTTCATTGTTAAAAGCCATTGTTTCTTTAAAAATGTTGACATTTAAAGCCACTGAATTCCAGAAATATCCGGAAACATCCAGAATTCCACTGTTTGAATTCATAAATATTTTTCTCAATTGGTCTTTTTCTTCTTCACTTGTGCAAGCATCAGCGGCTTGAATTTGCTATTTTACCATTTAAAAGAATGTTCCTCTAATCGTGTGGCAGTATCTCTTTGGAGGGTCGCTACACTTAAATATTTTTTAACATTGACCTCCATTTCAATATGCTGCTTTTCTCTTTTAGATTCACTTAATTCGAATAGAATACAGTCATCTTGATAACATCACACTATTTCACTTGGCTCATAGGGTACACAGACTGAACTTTAAAGATTCATTTAGGCTTAGAATCCAAGGATTCTGGTAACTCACCCTGTGCAGTCACATAGTTTTCAGGAATGCTCCCAATCATTGGGTTATTGAAATCAGCAGTGTAATAAGACTTCAATATTGCCATTCCTATTGCTGAATTCTCTTCCAAACAAATCTCTTGACACCCTTTATTGTACGTCAGGATTTGAATGCATCCATTCCCAATCTCTATCAGTGATGTATATTCACATTCTAAACCTTGTTGCCTCATGGATTAATTTAGGCATACACATTTATCGGAACCTTTTATCTGTTGCCCCTTTCTGTATTTCAACACTACTGTAACTTGTCTGGTGAATACGGAAATGGTAAGCTTGTCTTTTGTCTTCAAACTCAGGTGCGGCTCCACCCAACCTGGACCAAATCTTTTGATTTAGAAAGTCTAATACCATACACATCCTGTGCATGATGTCATTTCCTAAATAGAATTTGTTTTGTGTCCCGCTCACAATCCATATTTTGTGATGAATGCTCTTAGGGCCAATTGTAATCTTCAACATGCATCTTTCTACAATTCTTCATCCCGTCTCCGGGTCATCTCGGCCAAAAATGTGTTGATTTTTTTATTCTGAACTTTGGGATATCCTCCCTATCAATTATTTTAGCTGGAGTACCTTTTCATTAATAAAGCTCCTTTCATGTTCAAGTGCTAAAGTGGCTTCAATCATTTCAGGATGCCCATTCACATTGATAGGAATACATGGCTGCACATCTCTCATGTGTATTTCTGAGATGGTTGAAATGTGCTTTTCTTTATTTATCTCTTGAGTAACATTTGGTTTGTGTTTTTCTTCACTTAGATAAAAACGCAAAGTGTTTTCCTCTATTTCTGTGTGACATTTTTTCTTGGGGTCCAAATACATCCCCAAAGACTGCTTCTCTTTTTCTCCTCACATTTCATCCTGACATATGAGAATGACAGTGATGTTAGGCACACAGTCATTCTGAAGATATACTTCCACTGCACTCATCTGATTTATCAATGGTATTGCATTCTTTTACACCGTTGCTTTGTGTCATTATTTTCTTAGTTCTCAATGGTTCTTTAGCTAAGGACCAGAATACTCCACTTGCTCCATCAGTGAGGGGTGACAACCTCTTCAGGCAATTCGTCCCTATGAGAAAAGGTATTTCATGAATGGATGTGTTCAATACTTCCTGTCTCATCCAATGCTTCCCTTTCTTTATGTCAATCTCAGTGACACCTTCGATAGGTATTTCTTCCCCATAAAAATGATGAACAGGTCCTTCGTTTTCCTCACCTTTATGTGACTTTGTGGCGATCTCTCTTCATTGATAGTTTTCATCGGTATCAATCATTGCAAATTCATTACATTTTTCTTCAATATTAATGGGAGCATAGTACCTATCTTCAACCTCTTCTAGCACACTTAAGAAGTGTGAATGTTTGCTGATTTCGGGACTTACTTTCCTTAGCTCCTTTTTACTCTTTCCTAGGCAAATGGGCATATGAAATGATATCTTTCACTCCTGTTTGTCCACTTCATTTTGAATTTCTTTGTCTATTCTCCTGGGCTCAGAAACCATTTGGAATGTAGCCACTGACTGCCCCTCTGATTTGGGACCACTAGTGTTCACACCCTGATTTCTTTTTGTACTTTTCTCATTGTCTGGATTCTCTACACTGCAACCTTTTGACAAGTGTCACGTGACAGCCCGTCAACGTCTGGCGCATGACACTTATCTGTGTTTTGCAAAGAGCCTATCCTTTCTGTCCCTTGGAATATCCGCGGTTCAAAATATACTTCGGGTGACTGACCGGCACCCTACTTTTTAGCCACTATTTCCTTTGTATGAATATCAACAGTATTTTGAACATCAAGTGAGGATAATCTATCTGTTGATCCTAACTCTTCGCCTTGTGTTTCATTTTCACATTGGATGTTCTTTTTACATCTGTTTCTGTGTTCTTTGGGTTTTTCTTGTTCATTTTCCCTCTGTTGTTCTTCATTTTCACACACCTCCATAGTCTGGTTCAACTCTAAATTGAACCAGTCTCCCTTTTTGTTTGTGTTGAAATTCCATCTCACTTTTATTCATTTGTTTTCTTGTTTTTAAATCAGTAAGCAATTCAGAAACGTTATTCAAAGGTGATTCACAGACATCTGTATTTTCATCAGTGCAGAGATTATTACTTAGTCATTTATTGTCAGAATGCACAGGATCACCCCTATGACATTCTGCACCTTCACTTGGCTGTTGCTTTTGAACTGCACAGGACTTTCCTATCTGTTCAGACAGCATTTTGACTTGGGCCTCTAAGCATTGAAACCTGTCCATGCCTCTGAATTCTTCACTTTGTGGCGTGGGCCGGTAGTGATTAAACTCACACTGATGAGGCCTATTCTGGTACCTCATAGAAGAGCGACCATCCTTTGACCATGGTCGACTGGCGGTGGTGATTGGTTATATTGGCGAGGGACATCATTCATATTTTGTTTTTCATTTGGTGGGAATTGTCCCCTATGCTCGTTTCCATTTTCAATTAATCTATCCACATATTATGGCCTTTCTTGGTGGCCATACACCATTGTATTAGGGTAAAATCTACTCTGAGTCCCTAGTGTCTGATATGAACCCGTGTACATGTGGTTTTGATTGCTATTTAGACCTGAAATATCGTGCTGAAATCCCACTCTGGGAGAATTATCCAAATACATAGGGCTAATGAAAAAACCCTATTGCTGGGATCAATGGATTGGAACATAGGAGTTTGGGGTGATGTCTTCTGTGGATGCATGTCCCTTTGGCTAGGTGTCATGTTGTTTCTTGCCTGAGTTTGGGCTGATTCTAGTGGCATCTTTACAGATTTTACCTCCAAAATCGTTGGTGCAGGTTCTTTAGACTTTGATTGTGTTTCCTTATTCTTAGACCCTTCCTCTCTCTGACCAAATATCACTTCATATATTTTGGTCCCCTGTTCTATTATCCATTCTAGTCCTGTAAAATTCACAAATTAACTGGGACACAATTTCTTTTTGGAGTCCATAAAAGTATGCATTGTTTAAGTCTACAGAGTTGGGGTTAAAGGCCATATCAACATGTGAAAATGCTCTTTTCAAATTTTGAAGGTATTGGCGATGGGACATATCTGGCTTTGCTGTCATAGTATAGGCTGCTTTTTTGGCATCCTGTATAGACTGATAAGGTGAGAATTGATGTCTAACATCTTTCGCAAAATCCGCCCATGGCACATTTTCCTGTTCATTGAGACCATGAATGTTACTAGTAGCTACTGAAACTAGTGTTAGGTTAAAGTTATGTCTATATTGTTCCATAGGTATCTGGAGGGCTTTAAATATATCATGAACAGTTTCTAAATGGTCTTCCATGTAACAATTGCCTCCCTTCTTGGATGGTTTAATCAACGTCTTGATAGATTTCATAATTTTGATACGACTACATAGTGCATGGTGTGTATCATTCTGTCACTCGTTTCTGTTCTCTTGTGGGCAGGAATGATTGTGAATATTTGCTTGTGATTCATACCCCAGCATAAAGTTATAACCATGTCTGTCCATAGGAACAGCTGTTGGTACATTGTTTCCTTGGCCAGAGCTATGATTGAGTTTAATTCCATTGAGTGTAGTGCCTTGTCGCCTTTCCCGAGACTTGAGACTAAATATCTGCTGTTCTAAGTTCCTGCACTGTTCACAAATCCGTTCTGCCTCATGACTGACCTTACTGATTATTGCTTGCAATTCATTGATTTGTGTCTGACAGTGATTAAACGCTTTGTCCTTTTTGTCATTTTCTTCCAGTAATTTCAATATCTCCTATTCCATACCATGGAATTCTCTAGCTTTCTCACTGTTATCTTCTTTATGGGTATGTATTTCCAAAATAGCAACATCTTTGTCTTGTCTTATTTCATCTAAAACTCCTTTTAAGTGGGTTAATTCTTGCTTACTTTCATTAAATTGTTTCTCTCTCTGAGGCAATTGAGTAGCTATATTGCTGCATTTAGCTTGCAATTCCGTGTCTGGCTCCCCCTGTTTTATTTCTGCTTTTAACTGCTGCACCTGATCACATTCATTGTCAAAACTGCATTGTAACTTGCTAATAACTTCACTGTCATTCCATTGCATCCTCATGGACCTATATAGCAAGAACCACAATGTTGTGCATAATCCGATGATGCAATTTTTCACTTCCTTGCGTTCTGGTGCTTGGAATAGCCTCAGGAGGCACACCTGCACAATGCTTCCTCCATCAAAAAGGTTTTCAAATGCCTCCCGTTCTACCTCTGTGGTAATTCTATCTTTCCATGTTGTCACATTTTATGAGGACCAAACTGCATGGGCATAAAGCTTTGCCTCAAGATAGTTTGCCAATTCAGAAAACTCAGCCTGGGTTTGGGACATGGTGACACTATTGAGTGAGACAAATGAGCACAGAGTACTGCCCTACCCTCACAGCACTAATTCAATTAATGAGTGCACAATATGGTTATGATTTAAAATGCAAGGCCACACCCAGGGACTGTTTTAAGGTTTTCCAATGGCCAATGCGCCAAATATGTTGGATATATGTTGGGGTTATGTGTATTACCTTGTGGTATTTGGGATATTTTATAATTCTTGGAAAAATATTGTGGTAACTCATTGGGGTATAGTGGTGAGACTCATTTCAAAATAGTACCTAATAATTGTTTTACCAGGGTCACTAACAACATGCAAAATACTGGACTTTATACACTCTGGATGCATGGGTCATGTCCCCTGTGGTACCTTATGTTCAATACCACACCACACGTTTTTGGCTGAGTTGCAACAATTGTAAAGCATGCAATTGAAATACTGTACTGTCATTTTCAATCTCTCCAGCTAGACAGCTCACAGCAGCTACTTTGTTTTGAGAAATCTCTTATAACACTTCTGTCTTTTTATGCTTATCAAATAACGGGACTAATGCAATAAGACTACAAGTGACTGCAATCTATTTCCTTTTATCATAAAATAGCAATATGCACTTTACACAGAACAACAGTTATGCCCACATTATAATTGACAGTGCAAATGCATTGCAATAGCGTATGTGTGCTTTATCTGTACCAAGTCTTGGCAACGTGGAACATGGCAAGTGAAATACACTTAAAAAAAACAAAAAATGACAATTTTCAAAACATAAAAGCAGAGTTACATGCACGTTTAAAAATAGGCAGCACCTAATTTGAAGTGACCTACTTAACCTCAACTAACTGACCTCATTCAAAACAGCAGCCCCTCATATTTACCTAGATATGCTGGTGATATTTCTGATTCAGTTTGGCATAGAGATCTTCCCCAATCTTTCTGCCTGCCTTGCTCAGGGTCACTCAGATAAGGCCTGCTCCAGCATCAGAAAGCCTACCAGCGCTGAATTTCATCTGCCTAGTCAGCCTCTGTTACTTCATCTGCCAGTGCCCGAAGATGTCTGACAACTACTCCCTCTCAAAGCCCTTTTTATTAAATACCCTGTCCGCTCAAAGGAAATACCTCCCCTTGAGCAGATCATTCCACTGTAACAGCACGTGATTTCATGGCTGGATAGAAAAAGATACATCTCTCCATGAGTTTCCTGCTCAATACAATGCCCTGCTTTCAGTGGAGCGGAACTTCACCTTTTTGATCACCCAGTGCAAATTCAGCCTGCATGTTTCATTTCCAATTTAAAGAGCATCATGCATTTTCCAGATCTGCCTTCAGACTATTTCATCACAGACTAATTTGCACTACATGTTATTAAGGGATTCAGTTACTTGTTAACTGGGGTTGGGTTAGTATGTTATTTTATATTAGTATTATTTTTAGTGCAACTCAATGCATGGAAATATCATCCTGAAGCAAAGTGCAAATTCAATCTTGTGCTCTGTGCATTGGCATCTATTGAATTCTGCCTGAGATTCATGCTCTTGAGTCCAGAAATGAGTTTCACCCCCTAAGCCCCTATTGTAGTTCAAACACTCACTATCATCTTCATGCTAAAATGATGAACAAATGAAATTTAGAGTCTCACCACTAAAATTCAGAGCCCCTACTCCTACAGTCCTGACTGCCACTAAAAGTTGGCAACAAATATAACTCAAACCAAGCCATCCACATTAAATGGAACATGCACATAATTGCACTGTTCGCTTCCCATATAGCCAACAAATATGTCGTACTTAAAGCAAAGGGGAGGTGGGATGTTAAGCCTATTCCTGATTTCCTTGTCCCCAGAGGGCAAGTCACCCGAGTGGGTGAGCATTTGCACTGACTTCTAGCAGGTATGGTGGGGGATGTTGCATAGTGGGTTCACCTCCCTAGACATAAAGGTGGTGGATATCCCTTGGGGACAAGGGACAAATTCTAGGGATTCATCACACAAGACACCCACATAATAACCAGAAGAACAAACCTAGTGAATCATGCAAATACAGCAAAAAAATAAAACAAAAACTACAAAGGAAAATATTAGTAAAAGGACCATGTAATATGCAAAGACTCTGCCAACCAAATAATTCTAAATTAACACATCCACAACACACACAACATCTATTAAGCTAAAATCATTTAAGCTAAATCATTTAGTAAACATCAACAAAACAAACACTCCAAAAGGAAAACAGGAAACACAGTCTGACTGATGCCAAAAGTGTGAGCTAACCAAACAACACCACAAGAAAAACATTACAATACCCACACACTCACAACCAATACACCAACATCCTAATAATCAGGTACAAACCTCAATAAAATCACAGATGCAAAAAAAGGGTGGGTTACCAAGGATCCACAGTTCCAACCTATGGCCCTTCTCAGTTGTCTGCATGTTTGATTGCCCAGCTTCCCTCTCAGTGCCACTCAGTAGAACATTACCATCTTCTTAAGCATTGCATATGCACAACTCACAGTTACATACCATTTACTTTGTCTCTTAAGACGTCTACATTATACCAACTAATAGCAATAGCCCAGCCTAGTCTTGTTGACATTAACCCTACCATGCAAGGGTTCTTATACAAACCTATTTAGTTGACCCTTTTAGCATTTGAAGTAGCCAAATTACATTCTCAATCTCTGCTAATGTCGCAGTGCCTACATTACCCAACAAAGGAAAAGGAGCAATGCGTTATAGTGTTCACAGCCTGCAAAAGATTATCATTATTGTAATATTCCTGGCACTACTCACGCATAATATGGCGTACTTTCATTATTTGACCATAGATGTTAATAAATGCTATTGTAATTTAGGTCTCCTCTCTAAAGCAGCATATTCACTGAGAATGTGCATAACCCTACCAAATATATAAGGGAGAGGGGGTGTTGCAAGTGTCCTTTGTCCGGAAAAATAAGCAGGCATATCCAGATACATGTGCTGCCCCTTAACACCATGGGGTATATTTTAAAATTAATTTTAATTTTTTATGAATATTGTGCTACAGTTTGTTAGAACTTTTCACAAAGAACTTCTTTACATCGTTCTTAAAAGATAAAACAATACAAATCTCATTTGCATTGAGGCCATCATTTGCATTGAGGCCATCATAGTGGGGAAGTGGGTGATGTACTGTATCACAAGTATTGAGTGCAGAAAGGAACTGGTCAGACAGATTTGTCAAACGCTTTTCCGATTGGCAGAATCGGAAGGCCAGAGTTTATGATAGAATTGTTAAGATATGGTGTATATTCCACCAGAGCAAAGTGAAGTAGATGATGCCTGCCTCATGCTCACTGCTAATGTATAACACCCAGATGTCTTCTGCAGTGTATGTCCGCTTTCTAGGCCCATTGCCAGAGATGCCTGGCACCTCATGGTCTGTAGAGGTTCACATTCCACCAGCAGATGTTTTCCGGATTTGAGCATGCCTCCTCCACACAATCGACACTTCCTTTCATCATTTGGTGTCTTTATCCAGGCCCCCTATATTTCCTGTGTCCGGATTGTGTTAAAACTTTAGTCTTAGATAGTCCCAGACTAAAGAGTTGCCAATGAGGGATTTAACATATGCTGCAGTTGCAAACCTTTGTTGTATGTGTTGGACATATTCATGCACATTGTGATGAGTGGCCAGGTTGACAATGGTTTGTTCTCTACCAAAGTCAGCCACTATATGTTTCATGTGAGCTTTGAAGACATAGGGCCTCATTAGGACCCAGGCGGTAAGGGGTTTACTGCGGCGTAAACAGCGCCGACCCTTACCGCCTGATTCCGAGGTCCCTTAGCGCCATGGAGGTTTTAACACCTGCTAAAAGCAGGTGTTAAAATCCATGGCGCTAAGGGACCTTGTTGTTAATTACGCCACCGTAATTTACGGTGGCGTAATTAACGCCTTCCCCACTCCCATTATGCCCTATGGGGCAAAAATGGGAATGGGGAAGGGTAAATGGGTTAATGGGGACTTACCGCCCCACTCACCTCGGAATGGGGCGGTATACCTAGTAACTTACCATGGCGTAAACCTAGTAACCTACCGCCTGGGTCGTAATGAGGCCCATTGAGAGTGACAACCAGTGGCATGTAAGGAGCCTTCTGGGCCCAAAAGTCACAACTAGTTTTGATCTTGACAATGTGACTGGCATGCGTCATTGAAGCTCTAGTTTGCAGGACATCGTATATCAATATGCGAGCGTTTGCCAACTTCCATAAGGTGGTGATGCCGCTCAGATGGATCAGGAGTTTGATGGGTATGAGATTAAATTCTAAATATACCATTACGATAGATGTATATTGGGTGAGTCGCAGTAGTCTTTTCAATGTGCTGCGCTCTAATTTATCCACCTCTTTCATGTTCGTCAGGGCCCAGATGGAGGCTCCATACATGATGGATGAATTGATATTGGCCTGGTATAGTTGAAGAAGAGTGGCAAGGGAAAAGCTTCTTCCCTTTTTCGCGAAAGCACCAATGTGTCCCAGTGTTCCGGTGGTGGTGGCTTTCACATGATCCAGGTGTACATTCCCTTTTAGTTTGGAGTCAAGATGGATGCCCATGTATTTGTATACCAATACATCCTCAATATGATTCCCTTCCGATTCCAATTCCCATGAGGATTTTTTTGATGGTATAAACACTATGATCTTAGTTTTACTTGTGTTTATGACCAGGGAATTCACAACCGCACACCTCCTTAATTTGGTCAATGAGGTTTGAAGTCTGCCGGGGTGAGGTCTAAGATGACCAGATCATCCGCATAACCTAACCATTGCAGTTTGGGGGGTTGGATGCAGGATCATAGAGATCATAGAATCATAGAGGGCAGCTCCCAATCTGAATGGTAGAGGTTATAGAGGTTATAGAGCATTGGAGCCAGAATGCACCCTTGTTTTAAGCCCACGCTGGTCGGGATTCATGCAGAAGTGCCTCCACTCTGGTCCAACCTAATACTGGCCTTTGTCTGGTCATGTAATAGGATGATAATTTTTAGTAGACCCAGAGGAATTCCTCACAATTCCAACTTGTTCCATAGGCATGACCTATCCACTGTATCGAGCGCCGCAAATGCAAATTATACCGGGATCTTTCTTATTTCCCATGCCTGTTCAATGGTAGTGATGAGGGTCAAGGTGTTGAAAGTTGTACAGTAACCCTTCCTGAAACTGGTTTGGTTGAAGGGGTTGATGTTTCTTGAGTCCACCATGTTTCCAGTTCCTGCAGTAGCACTCTGGAACCTCCAACATGGTGAGGAGCAGATAGTTGCGTGGATCTTCATGGCTCTGTTTTTTTCAAACCGGTACCAGGATGCTGTCGTGCCAGGAGGAGGGATAACCTGTGTAACCTTGTTGCAGCGTAACAGCCACACAAGGGCTTGGGACCAGGTGTCGGGTCGAGTTGGATAAGCGAGCTGCACATGCCACCCGGGCCCAGAGTTCTGGAGATTTTGCTGGATTGGATCACCAATGCTGTTACAAAAACACCATATTGCTTGGGTCCTGTGTGGTGGCACTGCCTCCATTCTTGGGCCTCCAAAGACCTGATCTATGTGCATGGCCCAGGCGGATTGAGCAACCAAAATGATGTCCCTAGGTCTGGCCTTGGATCCATTGATTATGCGCCATAACTCAACAATGTTCCTACTGGTGAAGTCCAGCACCAATGTCTTCCATTGGTTGGTGAATTTCTAAATGCGTTCCATTAGGCACTCAAAGCAATTGGTAGAAGCTGTTGCGGATTCATTCGTGAGGGCGCTGGAGTCAAGACTATGCCAGTTGGAATAGTTATTCAATAAATCGTGTGAGGCAGAGTCTGCTTTGGCGAGAGATTTTTTGTTCCAGGATATACGGTTCAGTGATCCATTAACAGTCAACTGACCAGATGGTTCTGGTACGGTTGGTGCGGTTTGAATCGATAGACGCACAATAACGGGGAGATTGTCACTCTCCTGGCGGTGGGAGATACACATGTCCTCAATCAGATTATGAGAGTATGCCAAGAATAGCTAGTTCAAAATGCTACTGCCTCCTTTCCCAACCCATGTTTAGTGGTGTGTGGGATGTTTCAACCCACTGGTCCAGGCCCTGCAACATTACTGTGCATTGCTGGCAGCAGAAACCTCAGAAATGGCCACTGGAAAGCATTCTGCTCGCTTAAAATCACTCAAAATTGCGCAGTAAAAATCTGAAAAATAGGCCGCCATCCACTTTTGCCTATCTCAGTGAACACAGGAGACCACTGCCAAAACCCACTATTGGGCTACCCACAAAGTAGCCTGAAACCACTTGAAAAAAAGCAATGCTGATTGCCAAAAGAAACACAGAGCTGTTTGGAAATCCATTTTCTGGGTTGACAAATTTACAAAAACCATGGCTCACAAACCACCCAAAAGATCCAACCTCCTTGTTGGGTGTTCCACATCATTCTACTGCAAGAATCCACATAAATACAATGTCAGCAAGAATCATATGTTATCAGAACAAAATCCACTTTTAAAGATACTTGATGGAAAGAAATCTGGGTTCAGTGCCGTTACTCGCCTCCGACAGGCGCTGGCGATCTCTAAATCTGACAGGAGAAACTTGTGTTTTCAAAGCTTAACATGTCAAAGAAGGGATTTCCATCAAAGGCATATAGAGTGCCACACATTGATTTCATGTTGAAAAAGACTGGAATTAAAGATATGTGTGCTTATTTTAAATTTATAAATGTAATTTTTTCACAAGGAACTATGTTACAATTGACCAAAAGGTAACCTGATTTAGCTGAAAACTCCCAATAGGCTTTCTTTCTCTGAGAACCTCCCACCTTGTTCATTCCCACCAAAAGGAGAGGATTTCGCATTGGCATGTTAATCAGAAGGGGAGGAGATTTCCTGTGCTGCCCTGAGCAAGAAACAATGGGTTCCTTGAACTGAATAGAAAATGCTAATTCGGGTGTGACTGACAACAACTGCTCTGGCAGGAAGACAAACCATGTGACCGTCTGACTCAGCCCAGCTTTGGAGGCGTTCCAGACTGAAAATGTGGATTGAAGTTGAAGTAAATGTATGTTTTAGAAAAATGCTTATAGCAAATTGTACTGAACTGACAAAAATATGAAACTTATAGGTTGTTAAAATGAAAAATTTGCTCACAGTTTAAAACTAATCTGGAATCTGTTCGATGTTCTGAGACTGAACCCCTGAAATTATTCATATTCCAGCCATTGGGTTTATGTTAGGAACATGAAAAATTACAGGAATATGCCCAGATGGGATGCCTATGCATGTATAAAAATTGATGCAGAACTAACATTGAGAAACCCACCAAAAGTGTGAAAAAGTTGTCATTTATGAACTAAAGCTCGCAGGAAGATGAGAGTTTGACAGCAATGTACCTTAAGCAATCTGTCATTTAATTATGTATTATTAACAAGTTTTGCATCTTGGAAATATGTTGGGAGAAAATAGATTTCCTAAGTAAAAGCAAAGGGGAGGGATTTCCTTTGGACCATAAACACAGTGTCACTCTGACACATATGACACACTGCTCCTGTCTCAAATCAGGAGAGGGGAAATTCTCTGACCTATCAGATCCATCAGATCCTTAGAGGGTTGGGCATAGACAATAAACCTCCCCACCCACTTTGGAAATTGGATAAATAGGGAGGACCCAGAGGGACACACACACTTTCCACTCATCAACTGATTCCTTGGCGAAGCACCCTGCAGGAAGATCCAGGCTCCAGACATAGATCCAGAAACCAGACTCTAGAATTTGGAAACAGAAAGGCCCAATCCAAAAAGCTGAACCCTTTTCAGCAGGCCTTTAAAATCTAGCAACCTGATTTCAACCCTTAAACTTCCAAGGGGCACCGCAAAGTCCAACAGCCTGGCTGAGCTGTTTTGCTGTTCTCGCTAATAACCTTGTGCTAGAACTAAGATCCAGACCCGTCCAGCAGAGCTGCAACCCAGAACCTGTCAGATCCAGTCCAAGAGGCCGCGCAGACCAGAGGGCCTTGCTGAGAGCAGAACCCAGTGCCTGAGACCTGTCCAGTGGCGAGTGAGGTCCAAACCCTTGACCATATCTTTGACGGGCCCATTCCATTCCAAAGCCATAGGAGTGAGTATTTAGTCTAGAACTGTCCATAGTCATCTCTTATTTTAAAGTAATCATATTCAATCCATTTCAACCTATCCAGAACTGCATTATAGCATCATGTGTCCATCCTGAATTCTTCTCATTATATAGTCTGTGATAATTGTAGCGATAATCATCTGTGCGCTGATATTTTCTGAAGAAAGTCAAGTGTCCTGGTGCACAGCAATCAAAGTGGAAGGCGCCTCTTCTGGTGGTTGTCCCGTTGGGTATCTTGTACTTTCATAGCTCCTTAGTATAAGCCCTCATTGGTGTCACGATCTGCTTCCTTCGCTCCCGTTCCCACCACTTGGGGGCATGATCCGGGGTTTATTCGCTACTGGACTTTCCTTCCGAACCTTATGCTACAGTGCTGTGATGAATTGGAAGCGCTAAATCCTTATTTGCCAGACTACTTCCCTTCCGGATCCATTTCAGGTTTTTACCAGCCAGTATGCTGCTTTAATCAAATGACTATGCTTCCCAGAATGCCTGGCCCACTGCTTCATCTCCACCCTTGCAGGACAAGGCTGGGTGGAGGACAGGCAACACCTGTGGCTGCAGGTGCAGCAAGCAGCACACCTGCGGCGTGTGCTCGTTAAGCAGGTTTTAAAGCCTCAGTTTGCTTCAGTCCAGCGCTGGTCATTGTTGCAGTGTTCCTGTTGTGACTGGCCCCTTGTTCCTGGTTCTTAGCCTTGTGCCTAGTTCCAATTTTCCATTGCTTGTTCCTTATCCTTGGATTTCGAATGCATCTGCTTAATTGATTTGTGCTTCCCAGATTTCTCTTCTGTCTTTCCCTGTTTGCAAGCAGCATTTCTCAGTGCTTTCCCTTTTGGTGCAGCACAGTTTGCCTGTGTTCTATATTTCTCTGACTTGTCCTTTGCTGCTGTATACCTTGATGCCTTAGTCTGTCCTCCTTTTTAAATTAGCTTCTGCCTTTTTTCCTTGGATGGGTGGGGAAAGTTTGCCCTTGTAATTTTGTTTTCCCTGTTCCTTTACTTTTCTTGGAATCCATTCCATGTTTTCCCTTGCACCTCTGCATTTACTTTCCATTGATCATTATGTGTGGTGTGCGGTTGTAGCTAGCTCCTATGTTTTCCTCACTATTCTATAATCACTATTCCTACTTGCCCCTAGTCTTGAGTCTTATGTATTTAGTTATCCTCCCATTGCTGTTACAGACTTTTGGGGTCCCTGTTTGATCAACAGGGTTCGTGGGCTCGCTGACATTCAAGTGGTATTTCTCGTCCTCATGAGTACTGTTTTTAAGTTTCCTTATTTAATGCCATCAAGAGTGTTAGATCACAGATCCTGTCGTTGCTTGCCCTCTACGTGGGCTTAGCGCTGTCAGTACCTGTATTAGCAATTGTGGGTAGGAGTTTGCTGACTTTCCTTACAGTCATAATGAGTATTCTAAGTGCTTATCCCACATCCCTTTTCATATATTTGTATTGTTGTCACACTTTGTTTGCACTCCTGGGTTTTAGTATACCTGAGTCTTGGTTCCTGTATGTATTAAACTCTGGCATATTACATGTGAAGCAACCAGGTTTTCGAAGTTTCCATGGAATGGAGACAGCTTTATTGGATCTTCAGACATACATGTTGGGTAAATTGGAACATAGCAAGTCTGGAAGTCTGGGTTGCTGATGTACTTAGATCTATCGGCAGCCTTCGACTTGCTGGACCACAAAATCTTGCTCAACAGAATGGCGTCGGTAGGTGGACTTTCCAAAAATGCCATTTCTTGGCTCAGATATTTTTTGGAGGGTCGCAAGTCTCGTGTCCACTGGGGTGACTGTGCTTCTGAGCCACAGACTATCACATGTGGAGTCCCCCAGGGAGCATGTCCCTCTCCCCTGCTGTTTGATATTTACATCTTCCCTTATGTATTGAGTTAGAATCATTGGGGATCTTTTTCTGTAACTATGCAGATGATTTCCAACTAGTCTTGAACATAACTGGGAACTATGAGGCTGACCAACAAACAGTAGCCGAAGCATATGAAGTCATAAAACAATGGATGTCAACTAATTGGCTCTGTTTGAATGCTGCGAAAACGGAGTTGATGCTCTTCGGCTCCCAGCATGCCCAACTCAAACTAAGCCCAGATTATAATTGTTTTATGATAGAAGGTGCTAAAATCAAAACCGTAAAGAAAGTTAAGACTTTGGGTACCTATATTGAGGGAAGTTTGGACAGTGAGGTACATATTACTGCCATCACTACCAACACTAACTACCACCTAAAGGTTTTGAGACAAGTAGCCCTGTTGATTTCGGTAGAAAATCGCATAAAACTTGTGAGAGCAGTAATACTACCCCGCATAGACTATTGCAATGCACTGTTGGGGGGAGCTAATAAAGCTGACTTCCAACAGTTGCAGAAGATACACAATGCAGCTGTTAGAATCGTTTTCTAGATGAAAAGCTCGGAACCCTACAGTACTGCCAGAAGAAAACTTCACTGGCTTCCAGTGGCAGCTCGTATCCAATTTAAAATACTTACAACATGTCATAAGTGTATTTTTGGAAACGCTCCGGCTTATTTGAAGGAAAAGATAAATGTCTATCAACCAACAAGAAGCTTACATTCCTCGGTCGGGTCTCTGTTAGCTTTGCCCCGGATAAAAAGGTCTCGAGGCACGCAAGCCTGGAATTCTCTTCTGACACAGATGTGCCTGGCAGAAAACCACCTTGTTTTTCGTAAACAGTTGAAAACTGTATTGTTTGAATAGAATAACTCCAGCTCTGTCTGCAACTACTTCTGTCTTTCGGCGCCTGGATGCCTGCGGGCTTTGGCGTCTTATAAGTGTAATTAACACAACATAACATAACATGTTGTTTGACTCAAACCATTCACTGTGTGATAGTGTGCACATTTCCCTTGGAATATTCACTGCCTTTGGCCTTACATGACAGATTCCTGACAATTGGTTTCTAATCTTTAAAGTGCATCTTTCATTTTGAATCTTGACTCTGTTTCTGAAAAATCTACCTTCACAAAAAGAAACAATATTTAAATGTCATTTTGAAGCTAACATCCTCAGCTTTCAAACGATCCCAAAACGCAACTGATGGCATTAGAAAAGGCCCAATCTGATCTGGACTCTTCTGAGCAGAGGCTGCAGAAGAGCCAGGCGTCAGAAAATGAAAGCAGGCAGTACATAATTAAAATAAAAGAGGATATGGGTATCCTGCAGCAGGAAAAGGCAGACCAGGATACCAGAATTCTGGCCTTGCAGAAGGAGTACCAAGAAGGTTTGGACTCTCTACTGCAAAGGTTGGAGCAACAACTGGATTTCAACAGGGCATGCACAGAGCAGGTAGCCACCCTGCTAAGCCACCTAGATAGAGAGAAGGATACCCAGGCAGAGTTTGATGAAGAGCGTCAGAAAGCTGGTGCCCTTCAAAGACAGAGGGACGACCTGGCGGCACAGAGGCAGGCTCTTGCACAGGAAAGGGACACCTTAGGCCAGGAAGTCTGTCACTTAAAAGGGAAACTGGAAGAAAATCACCTGTCCCTCCAGGGACTGGGTGACCTCCGAAAAGAACATGATAGATTGTTGGAGCACACCATGAGGGTGGAAGATGCTCTGGCAAGAAAGGAGCAGGCCAGTATGGACGGGACCCAGGAGGTAACCCTCCTGCAGCAAAGACTGGCCCAGTACTCAAAAGCAACCCAGGAAGCACAGAGAGAAAATGAGGCTCTCTGTGAGAATAATGATAAGCTCCACAGGCAGGTAGCCATGCAAGAGAGACTGATAGAGACTAGTAAGGCCTTGATTGAGGAACAGAAAGCTCAGGTTCTAATAGCAGTGACTACAAATGCATAAGACTTATACACTTCAGTGAAGGACATGCATAGTGCTTATAAATCGAGTGGCTGAAGGTAGACCAGGTTAAAAATGTGTATTTTACCAGTAGCACGTTTATTACTCCAATTAAGTAATTACATCTCAGAAGACTGTTTTGAGGAAACAACGGCAGGTGATTTAAGTGCAACATTTGATGGAAAGTCTTGATTAAAGAAAGCTAAAAGAGTTCTCATGAGGGAGTTGGGTGGGCAGGGGTGGGACATGGATGGGATTGGCTGTAGGGATTAGCATGACCATGGGAAGTAATTGGGTGTGCAAATAACCAAACACCTACACGCTTTGTGTGCCCGATTTCTCCCCATCTGTACTCTAATGCAATAGGTATGGATTATAGGTGGCCCTAAAATACCACTTAATTGTCAAAATTTAAAAACAGTAATAATGATTGAAATGGAGGTGCTCATGTTGTCTGATTGCTCTGAACCTCCTTGCAGTGAACCAAATATTTTTCACTGTTCTCTCTTCCTTCCCTGACTGCTGATTGTGGCCATGCGTGGGAAAGTTAGTGAGTGAAACTGCACAAGCCTCAAAGCCAAGCAGTACAAGGGCCCAAGCTTTGAGAGGCAGCAGGCCTTGACTTCTATCCTGATTCCTGCCTGCCTTGGATGGATAATTCCCTTCCTCCTGTGTGAATGGCACACTTCAGCAACTTGCCTGAGGTGGCTGCTCTGCCTATGCCCTCCTTTGGTGTGTGGTGTAGCAGATCACCACCACTTTTACTGTTTGTCTGCCCCCCCATGATCAGCACTGTCCCTTTGCAGCCTGCAGCCTGCCACATTTGCTCCTCCTGGAGGCACATACATTCATCATCCATGCAGGGCTGTCACAAGGGGGGTGCCAGACAAAAGGGCAAACTTCCCCAGGACTTGCAGGGCAGCAGGATACCTCACAAGGGTCTCCATTCACAATTCCCAGGGATACCCCCACCCCCAGAGCACAGCCTGCAGAGAATAGTTAAAACACCACTGATAAACAACAGGCAACAGGAAATAAACTCCTTGCTTTGCCAATACCCACTTCCTACCTGTCGTCATAATGGTGGACGTGGACAAACTTAAATAAGATAACCTCCTGCCAGGGATATCTGGAGAGTCAGGTGATCCAGATTGAGATTTCAGAGTGAGCTGTTGGAGTCTTTTTAAAAGAGTGGAAACCTGACCCGTATGGCACGAGGGCGCAGGAGTGCAATGGGCAGTAGAGTTATTGGTCACTTCTTGAGATAAAAGCAGTTATGATCTTAGGAGCAATACATCCACAGGAGAGTCACTGAGCTGAGATGCTGCTAAGCATGTAAAAAAAGAAAAAAACCCAAGTTCACAAAAAAAAGAAAATTAAATACAGGCATCTGAAGCAGGAAGAAAAAAAAAAAAAAAGCAATCCAGGCTACGTAAGTTAGAGTTCGGTAGCCATCAAGCGAGGAGTCCATTAAACAAGTTAAAGTGTCTGAAGCCAAAGTGGAAGTAACTAGCCAGTCCAGAATATGTAGAGCTAGTTCAAAAGTAGCCAGAAGATAAGTCCATAGAAAAGAAGCCAGACGTCGAAACAGACAGGGACAAAGGCTGCGATCGTTTCTGGGACTAAGGACAGCAAGAGTTGCTGTTAGGAAGAATTCTCCAGAACGGCTAATTTCCCTTACCTACTGAGTACCTCAGCAGCTTTGCTGGATTTCTAGGATTTTTTATTTTCAACTGGTAAGCGTGTGAGCCTTTTTTCCCACTCTTACATTTGTTTTAGGCTATGTGTTGCACATTTTTGTGTTCATAGACTGTGGAGTCCCACCTACTCCATAGGCATCATCTTTTTAGTGTGTGTCACACAGCACATTTAGTGCAGTGACACAGGGTTGTCTTTTAGACTTCCCACTTTAAACTCTATTTTCTGGGGCTGAAACATGTCTGGGGTTGCTTGTGTTTCCGTGCAGAGGGGACCTGGCCTAGCAGTTCAGGCTGGGCTGCTACCATTGGTGGCAGTACCAGACTGATTTGCATATGGCTGGACCCCTTTTGCAATGGCGCAGACGGGCTAAAAAACGGTGGTGTGGAAGGTTGCCCAGAGCAATGCCAGTGGTACAGATTCATTCAAAACCTTCCACCCATCACTTTTGTGGTCAGAGTTTGTCTCACTATGTGAGAGAGGGTATGCCCAGATGTGGGTCTGTTGCTCACTGCGCCATAGGGAACCAAGCTGCACCTCACTGAGGAGTCCCAACAAGGCTGAAACATGTCTGGGGTTGTTTGTGTTTCCGAGCAGAGGGGACCTGGCCTAGCAGTTCGGGCTGGGCTGCTACCATTGGTGGCAGTACCAGACTGATTTGAATATGGCTGGACCCCTTTTGCAATGGCGCAGACGGGCTAAAAAACGGTGGTGTGGAAGGTTGCCCAGAGCAACGCCAGTGGTACAGATTCATTCAAAACCTTCCACCCATCACTTTTGTGGTCACAGTTTGTCTCACTATGTGAGAGAGGGTTTACCCATACGTGGGTCCCTTGCTTGCTGCACCATACGCAACCAATTTGCACCTCACAAATTCATTCAAAACCTTCCACGCATCACTTTTGTGGTTACTGTCTCACAGAAATATGTAAAGTTGCCATTGACTTTACTAGTCTTTTTAAAATCACAGACCCAGTATAAACTATCTTCAATAGAGTACTGGAAACAGTTAATAATTGTCTCTTTTTGTCTGTTTCTCATGGAACATTATTTTGTTAGCCTTGGTACTGTTTTAGGCTATGTTAGTAGCCTCGAACTTTAATCCGCTGGACCCCTTTTAATTTTATTTGGTTCCTACTGGGTTTATTCTTCTGTTAGGGAGAATTCTCATTCTATGGCTAATTTCCCTCACCTAGTGAGTCCCCCAGCAGCTTTGCTGGATTTCTGGAGTTTATTTATTCCACTTGGTAAGAGTGTGAGCCTTTTCCCCACTCTTACATGTGTTTTGCCATGTGTATTTCTACTGTTTGTGTGATCTTGGGCTCTGAAGCACACCACTCCATGAGACCCACTTTTTATGTATGTTACACAGCACCTTCAGTGCAGTAACACAGAGTTGTCTTTGAGACTTCCCTCTGACTCCATTTGTCTGGGGCTGACTACTGTCCCCCAGAAACAGGTAAAGTTACCATTTACTTTATGTAGTCATTTAAAACTACAGACCCAGTACACCCCATCTTACATGGAGTGCTGGAAAGGATTAATACCTATCCCTTTTTGTCTGTGCCTCTCTGAGCTTTGTTTTGGTCTTTTAACATTTATACTTGGCTGGTGGCAGTGGTATCTACACTAACTTCCTACCATGTTTATACTATATAAACATGGTATTGTTTTATGCTATTATACTAGCCTCGAACATAAACCTGCTTGATCAAATACTCTTTCTATTAGCTCCGGTCGGGTTTATATGCCATTTCTTTTTTGTTAAAGTCCTTCTTGTGTTTTACTTTGCGCAGAAAACCAGGTTTGCCTTCTTTGTTTACCGTCTTTTGGCGGGCTTCTTTCAAGAAGCCCTCCTCTTTGCGCCTGGGTGTCTAGGTGGGCTGAATGGGAAGGAGGGGTGTAGTCACCCCCTGCACAGGGTATCCTAGGAAACTCAAGTCACACTTTGCCATGATTGGCTGAAGTGGTTGTCCGGGCCGGACAACCCTCCTGCTGCGTGATGGGACAGCCAGGCTGTGTGAATGGGGGATTTTCACATAAAAGGCAGTACTCTTGGGCTGGAAGTCAGAGTCGCCACTGGAACTACAAGGAACTGAAGAGAAGTGGAGAAGAAGACAGCTGCTGCAACTACCTAGTCCCGGTGAAGCCCTGCTGCAGTCCTGAGCTATATACCCTTCAGCAACCAGAGAAGTTCCAGTCCGGAGTCTTCTTCCCTTGAGCCTGGTGGGGTCAACCAGCTCATCTTCCACAGCCAGAGGATCCTCTTCGTGGTCGAAATCGCTGCACACTGCTGTAGTGGTCCGGATTGCCATCTGAAGAGCCTCTCCTGTTTTAAAGGAGCGCAGCTTTTATTCACAGTCGCTGCTGCTGTCCTCATCCCTGGGTTGTGCAGATCACTCCAGACGTCCTCCTTCTTGTCCCCACGACTGAAGCTCCAGGAACCGTGAGTCTGCAGGAAACTACCAGGAACAACGGCTATGGCACCAGCTTCTTCAAAGAATAAGGTACTGTGTCCAGCTTCGAGGAACTAGGGTGAACCCCTTGTTCTCCTCATCCAAGGTTTGCCCTTGTCTTTCTTCCCTCTTATAACTTTTGCTTCCTCTATTGACAATATCCAAGTACTCCTGGCAATGTTGAATCTTGTCCTGACTGTGTGATCCTCGACAACAGGAACCCGGTTCCACTTGACATTGGTAAAGGCCTATTGACTTTTATTTTCCTGTCAGCAAGTGTTCTCTGATTCTGTCTGCCTTGACAAAAGTATTGCCTATGATTTTTGCCCCCAACTCTCTTTGTTAACTCAGGTACTAAGTGTGTTTTCCTGATAACGTACTTGTTTCATAACACCGGTCTGTCAAAACCAAAGGTACTTACCTTGAGTTGTGCTACACAAAGTGAATTGGTTGTGTGTAGTGTATTTTTCGTGTGGTTTTAATTTAATAGAAGTGAAGTGTTTTGCGAACAGATGGTTTAGAAATAAATGTAATTTTACTTTTCAACCAAAAACTTTGAGTCAGTGTTTGCTTGAGTCACAGTAATTGTGGTCCTTTGTGTAATCTCTACTACTGCTCATTTGCTCTTGAGATAAGTCTGGCTGCTCCGCTACTGCTACCACTTTAACAACGTAGTACAGGCTTGTACCAAAGGTGAACTTGTATTACCACTTGTAGTCTTAAATGTGTGTAGTGGTCCCTAAGGGCACTGCACAGGATTCTGCCTAACATCGCCATTTCTTTTTGTAAAGGTCTTTCTCGTGTTTTACTCTGCGCGCCAAACCAGGTTTGTACCAAACGTGAATTTGTATTTACACTTGTAGTCTTAATCGTATGTGGTGTTCCCAAAGGGTCCTGCATATGATTCTGCCTAACAGTTGCCTGGGGGGGTTTTCAGTCTGACTCTGAAATACTGTCATGTGGAGTCCGGCAGGGGGCCTGTCTCTCCCCCATGTTATTTAATCTATATGTTTGCCCTCTGTTTGATATCCTGGATGCTATCTATGTTAGTTATAATAACTACACTGAAAACACTCAGGTGGTCTTTCATCTTTCAGCAATTTACAATAAGGACTCAGCTGAGATTGGCTGCATCTATGAGCTGATTCAAAGATGGATTAATACCAACTCACTTGCTTTAAACAACGGGAAAACCGAGCTGATGTTAGTTGGCTCCAGCCAACATTTGTCTAAGTTGGACTCTAGGTACTCTCAATTTCAAAGAGCAGACTGTGTCATCCAAACCTGCTCCTGGGAAAAGACACTTGGAGTTTATTTTCACTCCAACTTGAATATGAAAAAACATGTAATTCAGACTAAAATTGCATATGCATCTACAACGAAGCTCATCAGGCAGATAAAACCATACCTTTCTGAAGAAAATTCATTGGCTACCGTCGTCATTACCTCTAGGATAGATTACTGAAAAATCCTTCTTGCTGGTACTTCAGAAAAACAACTTTAAGATATTACAGACCTATCAGAATAATGCAGTAAGAGCTGTCTGTGGCTTTAGGCGCTTTGATCATATAACAGAAGCCTGACAGTCTCTACACTGGCTGCCCGTTCAACAGCGTATCTCGTATAAAATTCTTACCATGACATACAAATGCATGGCTAATCTAGCTCCTTTTTACTTAGTTGATATACTGTCTAAACCCCTGAACATCCACTCTCTTCAATCCACCAAGCCTAATAAAAAGTTCCAACCTAAATGAAAATTGAAGAATTTTGGAGGTACTACTTTTGATTTCTATGCTCCTTCTCTTTGATATTCCCTGCCCTGTCATCTTCGTAATGTTTCAGCCTTATCACAGTTTAAGAAAGCTGTGAAAACCTTTCTATTTAATTCTAACGACTAGACTTTTTTGTGTCTTCTCTATCTGTTTTATGGTTGATTGACTTCTCCCTCTTACTGGACTACTTGTGCACTGAGGCCTTTGTGCGAGTTGCGCTATATAAGCAATCCTGATAATAATAATAATAATGATAATACTAATAATAATAATAATAATAATAAAGGCAGAGGCAATCCAAAAGGTCAGTAACACAGGTCTGGAATCCGGAAAATCCATAGAGAACACAGAAACAAGAAAAGCAGCTCAACGGTCAATAAACACAATGGTTCAGGAGCTCCGCACAGCTTGTCTTCTGTATTTATGTACAACCGCTGATGCGACATGACAGGCTTCCGGGATGAATCGGCAGGAACACACATGACAATTCACGTGCACAATCTGTGGTGCCCGCCGTAGTGTTCTCTGCCACAGCACGTGCCATTGCTAGGGCCAACTTCAACATGAAATGGGAGGGACTGCTGAAAGCGGGCGGACTGTGACAGTTCCCCCTTCAAAGAAATACAACCATGGGAGGAAAGCATATAAGAGGTGTGAACTGCGCACAGATGCTGAGGGGCATTTACTTGAACAGCGGGTTCCCAAGTCCTGTCCTCTGATCCATAGACTTTCCAGTTTATCAGATAGTAGCGTACACCCCTCCTTACACTGGTATCTAAGATGGCTTGTATCTCATATTCATCTTCAGCTTGTACTTTAATGAGAATGGGCTTAGACGACAGTCGTGTACCAGTTATATTAGGTTTAAGTAATACAATATCGAAAATGGGATGTATGTGCCATGTCGAGGGAACCACAAGACAAAACGCAACAGGATTGATACATTTGTCAATAAGGGAAGGACAAATATATTGTGGGAGATGTTTGCATTTACTAGAAATATGCAAATATTTCATGGATAGCCATACTTTTTCCCCAGGTTGATATGCTGGGGCAGGACACTGATGCTTGTCGGCCTGATGTTAGAAGGTTTCTTGGGCCTTTCATAGGTGTTGTGGTAGAGCCAAACGAACACTCGGCAAGGAGCGGATCATGGCTTTAGTGGCTGGTACTTTTACCGGACTTTGCAAAATGTGTGGCAAAATGCATGGGTGTTGTCCATAAAGGGGGAAAAAAGGGGAACACCCCACTGAGGAGTGCTGAGAATTGCTGTAGGCAAACTCAGCTGCTCCTAATACTGTGGGTCTGTCAGACTGAAATTGTAAGCGTAGACAATGTAGGTATTGCTCCATGGAAGCGTTGGTTCTCTCGGTCTGGCTGTTAGTCTCAGGGTGGAAAGATGAAGAGAAATAGGCATCAACGCCCAAGGATTTGGTTAATGCCAGTCAGAAACGAGATGTAGACTGTGAGCCACGATCTGTGACGAGGACAAAAGGCAGGCAAAAGAATCGGTTAACATTTGCAAAAAAAACAAAGTAGCCCATTCTGAAGACAAGGATAACCAACCAACATGGTATGAACCGTGCTATTTTCATGAAAACATTGACCACCACTAAAATGGTAGTCATCTCTTGTACAGGCGGCATTTCCACTATGAAATCCATGGAAGCCATGAACTAAGACTTAAGTGGTATTGGCATTGCTTGTAACAAGCCCACCTGTTTGCCAGGGACCATTTTGTATTGAGTACACAGCACATTTCAATAGGCAATCCACAACATCCCGTTTCATGTGAGGCCATCAACACCACCTTTGTAGTAGTTCTAACATCTTTTGACGACCCAGATTGACAACCAGCTAGGCATCATGGGACCATTTGATTGTGGTAAATCTGTAGTTTTGTCAGGCGTATATAACCATTCCTGTATATAAGGCAAACCGTTGATGACCTGTGCATTTAGGGACATGATGTTAGATGAATGCCCTTTCACCCAGCTTTGGATAATGTCCAGTAGTGAAGGAGAAACAGAACAAACACAGATCACAGAGTCAATGGGTAGTAGCGGAAGCTCAGCATGGGTGATATCAAGGTCCCCGCTATCCTGGATAAGGCTTTGGCTTTGTCGTGAAGTGGACCAGGCCGGTATATCACAATAAATGTATACATGGCAAAAAGCACATGGTAACGTATTTGACGTGCATTAGTGCACTTGGCATGTGATAAAACCTGCAGATTATGGTGATCAGAGTACACCACTATGGGATATCTGACACCCAGCAAATGGTTAAACCATTCCTTGAAAGTGGCTCTGGAGGAGCTCTCTTTCCATAATTGTATAGTTTCTCTCGTATGATGACAGAGTCTGAGAGAAATAAGCCACCAGGTGCAGTTGGTTTGTAATAGGGCACTTCTGTGACAAAATAGTGCTGATTGCTACAGCCGAGGTGTCTGCTTCTATTATATATGGCAGAGAAGGTACCAGATGTTGCAGGACCCAGGCTGATGTGAAGGTGTCCTTCAAAATTTGGAATACTACTTGTGCCTTTGTATTCCACACAAACGTGATGGAAGGCATGATTAGTTGAGTCAAAGGCACCACTATCTCAGAAAATGAGGCAATACACCCCCATATAAATTGGCAAAGCCCAACAACAATTGTAATGCCTTCACTGTAGTGACTGCTGGCCAGTTAAGTACTGCTCAAACGTTAGTATCTGTCATCTGAACCCCTCGCATGGACAGTACGAATCCTAGAAACTTGACGGAAGAGGAATGAAACATGTACTTCGCTGACTTAGCAAACAGCGCATTATACCTTAATCTTGGCAGAACAATGCACACGTACTGGATGGCTTTTCGTATATTTCAGAGAATATTAAGATATCATCCAGATACACCACTACAAAGCAATCGAGTATATCCCAAAAGATATCATTGATGAAATTCTGGAAAGTAGTGGGGGCATTACATAGGCTGAAGGGCATGATGAGATACACAAATAGATCTATTTTGTTTTGAAGGTGATCTTCCACTCAACCAGATGTCTTATATGGACCAAGTTATATGCTCCCGATAGATTGAGTTTGGTAAAGACGACCGATGATCAAACCTAGTCCGGCAGCTCTGAAATCAGAGGCAACGGGTACTAGTTGTTGACCATAACAGCGTTCAATGCTCCATAATCCACATATGGATGCAATTCCCCATCCTTCTTGGGTACGAAAATGATAGGGGAAGCGGACAGTGAAAGAGATGGATGTATATCACACAAACCTAAGGCCTTCTCTATGTATTCCTTGAGGATGATCTCTTCTTTGTGCGAAAGTGAGTAGATGCATCCGTGGGGTATGGAGACCTCAGGTACCAGGTCTATCGGACAGTCATAATCCTGATGCAGTGGTCGTTTTTCAGACAAACCCTTGTCAAAGACATCAGAGAAGTCCTAGTATTCTGTGTGTATACAAGTTAACAAATCTTGATTGGTGGCCCTGACTGTGGATACACCAAACAGGAGCACCATGAAGGGAGAACATATAGCATCCATATCAGATGATATACAATGTTCTCTGCAGAGCAAGGAGGAAGAATGCATGGCTTGGTCAGCCCAATCAATAGTCTCTAACCAGGGAAGGCCCAATATAATTCTGAAATTTGGAGTATTTATAAGATCAAAAATGACCAGTTTTGTATGTCCTTCTTGAGTGCTTATCTGGATGGCTTCGGTCTGTTCCATTACTTGCCCTGACACCAGTCAAGAACCATCCAATGAATGCACTGTTTCTGACACTTTGTTTGTTTGTATGGGAATTCCACTTCCCTTTGCAAGTTGATAGTCCATGTAGTTGCCTGTTGCCCCAGAGTCAATCATCCCCGGAAGGGTGAACTCTTGAGTCCCAGAAAAAGAAAAGGTCACAGGTAAATATATGTGCATGGTTGAAGATGCACTCTCAGAGCTAGAAGAAGGTAGGCTTGTCCAAACTGCCCTGTCTAGGGATGAGTCTTGGCATTTCCCGCTCATTTAACGGGTCACTTAGGACAAACACAGATGAAGTGACCAGTCTGGCTACAATAGAGACGGAGGTTGTTGGTCATCGCCTCTCTCTTTTCTCCTTTGTCAAAGGGCCACACGTAGCCCCGATTTACATTGGCTCTGTCTCGCCAGGAATGACAGGGCGTATAGTCTTGGTTTTGCCAGGACACATTTCGGGGGTGCTATGTTCACCATGTCTTTGCACCAGTCGGGTATCCATATGTAACACTAGATCCAGGAGCTTAGGAAAGCCAGATGATAGTGACAGAACAACAGATAATGCATTATTTAACTCAAGAGAAAAGCCTCGATAGAACACTGCTGCCTTTTTCTGTTGCGGCCATGTCGTTTCTAACGCTAATTGGTTGAAACAAGCCCAATATGACAGTAGGGTTTGTTTTCCTTGTGTGAAGGCCGGAAACTCAAGATCTGATGCTTGCGCTTTATATCTCGCACTGAACACCACATTCACAGCTCCCAAAAGAGTATCTTTTTCTTCCACAAGAGGTTTTGCCCATGCAGCGGCTGTATGCCCCCAAGTGCGAAAGCACACATGCTGTTTTAGTGGTAGAATTGGGTAAAGCAAATGGATGGCAAAGGAAATGCAACTTGCACTGATTAATAAATGCCATGTAAGTCTTAGGATCGCTTGTAAAGCGTTCAGGTGGGGGCCAATGGAAACGGACCGGGCAACATGGCAGGTGTTACTCATGGATTTGGTGGAACCGGAACTGGAGGGGCTGCTGCGGTAAAACCATCCCCAACCTCATCATCTGAGGGCAAAGGGAGTACTAGACAAAACATTATATCCATGCGTTGGTGTAATGACGCATGGGCAGTTGTCATATCTGCACGAGCATAGAGAAGGCCAGCAATAAAGCAGCCATGGGATATGTTCCCAGATCCATCACAGCATGACAATGTACATGGCTCCTTAATCTGTCAGAATTCACTCTGACTTAGATAAACCCTGTTGTATATAGCAAATGGGGTCTCCTTTCACAGGGAGTCTTTTCCCCTGAGAGCACAGGTTGCAGAGAATAGTTATAAAAAACCTGTCAGGCTAGGGGCTCAGGTGAAAAGGCAGGAGCAACCAGCAGAGCTAGAGAGAAGGGAAAAGAAACAGATGCAAGAATATCAACACCACTGATAAACAACAGGACATAAACACCTCGCTCTGCCAGTACCCACTTCCTACCTGGTGTCGTAATGGTGAAAGTGGTGAACCTAAATAAGACAACCTCCTGCCAATGATATCTGGAGAGTGAGGGAATCCAGATGGAGATGCCACAGTGAGCTGTCAGAGTATTTTCAAAATAGAGGAAATATGACCAGTACAGCACGAGGGTGCAATCTAAAGAGTGCAATCGGCAGTAGAGTTATTGTTCACTTCTTGAGAGGAAATCAGTTCTGATCCTTGGGTCAATAATTCCACAGGAGAGTGAGTGAGCTGAGGTTCTGCAAAGCAAGTAAAAAAAGAATAAACCCAATTTCACAAAAAAAAACGTTCAATCCAGGTGTCTGAAGCAGGAAGGAAAATAAAAACAAAGCTAAAAACAAAGCAATGCAGGTTACGTAGGCCAGAGTTGGGTAATCATGAAGGGAGGAGTCAGTTGAACATGTTAAAGTGTCTGAAGCCAAAGGGGAAGTTACTTGCCAGTCCAGGATACGTAGAGCCATGTTCAAAAGTAGCCAGGAGATAGGTCCATAGAAAAGAAGCCAGGTGTCAGAACAGACAGGGACAAAAACAGAGGCAATCCAAAATATCGGTGACATAGGTATAGAATCCAGACAAAGGGCCTCATTACGACTTTGGTGGTAGCCGTGCTGCCCCAGAATGGGGAATTACCGGGCCACTCCGAGTTTGGAGGGCCCGGTAATTCCTCCCTCCAGGAACCCGGGCCCGGACCTTCCCCATTCCCATCTGAGCCCCCATAGGGCTGAATGGGAATGGGTGGGCGTGCAAACAACGGGCCGATTACGAGCGGCCCGTTGTTTGCTCCCTCTTACCCTCGTGGGACCCGGTAAGGATGCCTGGTTTGACCAGGCGTTACTTACCGGGTCCCACGAGGGGAGCTTGTAATGAGGCGGAACGGGTTTAACGGGTCTGCCTCCTTTAGGGGAGCCTTTTAACCCGTTCCGCCTCACTCGTAATGAGGCCCAAAATGTATAAAATGCAGAAACAAGAAAAGGTGCTCACCGGACAATAAACACAACGATTAAGGAGCGACACAAGCTTTTCTTGTGCGTTTATGTACAAATGCTGTTGTGACATGGCAGGCTTCTGGGTCGCATCGTCAGAATCACACATGACAAGTCACAGGCACAACCTCCTCAGCCGCCTGGGAACTGGAGTCCACTGCGCCCGCCGTATTGCTTTCGGCCACAGACTCCATGGCAGGTGCCACTCCTGGTGCCGACTTGAACATGAAACTGGAGGGACTGCTGAAAGTGGCCGGGCTGTGACAAGCACACAGACGCCTCAATTTAAATCCTAGTTTCAATACCTGATTGTGTTATTCTGCACCAATCTCTGCATCTTCCCGTGTCTAAGCGTGCAATTATGTGGAAAGAGATGTGAAAATGTCACCGCCAGCTGCTGTAATGCCGTGTGCAAATATCGGTCCATCACTTCTACAATTCTCTAATTTGGCCTCCACAGCCCCAAGGCCAGATTGTTATTTGTGTGTTTTCCCATGTTTGAGGGGATCTGCTGCCATATACCTCAAATGTCAGATTTTATCCAGCAATATGCAGGAGATGGCAATGAGAGTTCACCTTTTACATTATGTTGGATTTTTAATAACCTGCTCAAAATGCAAAAATATACACAAACTTAAAGGTGAAGGAAAATGGGCACTGAGCTCTGTAACCTGCAAGGGACCATTTCTGAACCCCATCAGGGCCGACTCAGAATTTCACCCTTTCATAAGGACATCAAAGGATGTCTTTTAGCTGAGCATTGATACCCTTGAAGTGCAAGGTTAGTTTAAAGTGCCCAAAATGACATGATTTTAGCTAAAAATCAATGAATGTCTGAGGAAGAAATGCAGTCATCACATTGGGGGAGGGAGCCTGAGGAGGCACTGGCAGGTCCTCACTTTATTGGAAAGTATTTATGGTCTGGCAGCCCTCCTGAGCCCTTTATTCTTTAAGACAGGCAGTCGTGGACTCCTCTATTCAAAGAGTATGTAAATAAGTGTATGGTTTCATAAAGTAGAGAGGTATAGCCCGAGACAGCAACAATTCTGAAAGCATCTGAGTATAGGTTTCCCTCAGCATGCTGTAAGAGTTGAATCATGTCTTTTGTCTCCTAATTGTTTGTATAACGCCTTGTACCACACATAGGCCAGGAAAATTCTATCTCAGTCAGATAATGGTCAACTTATAAGTCATAGCATATTTAAAAGCTTATTTAGTCTCCAAGAGAAACTTACGCATGTGACAGATAGGTCCCCAGATGTAACAGGAAAGTGTTAGTAATCATAATGATGTTTACCCAATGCACAACAAAATATGTTTTGGTGTGTGAAAGCTTTTGTTGAGAATATTTTCTCTGGCAATTATGTGCGTGTCAAACTGTTGTAAGAGGAGCTGCACAATATAGAATAGGCAGGCATAGGTTGCAATCTTACCTTAGTCCCCCTCGCTCAGTGTTGGAAATCATTTTTAAAAAAACAAAAAACATTGACTTGCTTGCGTCTCTGTGAGTGTGCACTTGTTGCAGTTCATCTTTGGTACAGGGCTGGCATCCACACCCTAGAGCCATTTGCACCTTCTAAATCTCATTCAGTGCCTATCTAAGGTGATGGCTCACAACAAAAAGAGAGTGATAACAGGCAGGACAAGTGTGATCTATTTGTCTGCATACACTCAGACATTGCACTGTAGGAGAGGCATCCACCTGGCTTCCAGGCCAAGAAGTTGTTACACTTTTGTTTAAAGTCTTAATCACATCATGATAATGCATAGTGTACTGATACAGTATTGCAATCAATTTCAGATCATATAAACTGAACTTCTAAATGCCCAGTTTGTGTATTCACTACAGCACAACCTTTGTGGAAATTCGATCTTTCTTTGGGGACTATATTAATAAAATGCAATAATCAAGCTGACATGAATATTGATACGTTTGAGTTCTACTATGGTGAAGAAGATAGCTCAGTGAGTTAAACACTTGGTGCCTAGTACTGTGTTTGTGTGCTGATGTGTATATTTGTGCATAAACATGCTGTTGACAGGAGCACATACTGTGCTACTAAAGAACAAACGTGCAATAAAATTAACTAGTTATGCAAACTAAATGGTGTCATTATAGTACTGGTCTAGTTATTGGTGGTGAGTATCTTTCCTCAAAGCAATACTCTATTTAGATAAGTACAGATAGTGGGGAAAATAGTATGTCTGTGCGCCTTTTTACGTTGTGTGGGTTAGGTGTCCACTGTGTGTGTAACATAGGTCTGCCGGCTGCAAGACCCTAACTATGACTGATGTTGCCCTAATCAGTCAAGGGAGAGAAACAAGTGTGTATTAATCAGGTTATGCGCCATAGCACAGAAATTATTGGTCACACTTGTTCATATGAAACAGAATGTTTATTGAATTTCATTATGATTCTAGTTTGTGCGAACATTAACCTTATGGTGGCACCTGCTAATGTTTTACCCTGTACTGGGCTTTGACAAGGTGTAGCATTATACATAGACAACTTTAGAAACAAAGAATAGTACATTCAGAAACCGCTGTTATGAGTCATAGGCGGTAGTGGGTTAGTAGAATTGTGAGTATGTTTTTTGTGCTTCTCCACCAAGTTAAACTATGCTTGCACTTCAAACCAGCTTGACGCTGCCTTGTGCCCTGGCAAAGCCCATCACCTGCTATTCCTGAATCGACTGCTCAATGCCGGGAACTGATCCGAATCACTGGCGAGTCACAAGCTGACTCTTACCAGGAATTACAACCATGGCACAGATCAGCTTGCCCTCAAATGGGCACCTCATCGACCTGCACATCAACGCCCCAAAAGTCACCACTTTGACTAGCATTGCCTGCCGGCTCGAACTGCTGGAGTGTCACTCATAGACCCCTTTACGTGGATAAAGCATGGCTTGGCCTGGCTCAACTGCAATGCAATCCTGGGACCGTCCTGACCTGCGTCATTGAGAGCCCCCCTTCTGATGCTCAGAGTGACAGCATTCACCCCTACTCGGTGCCCACCAAGGACTGAATCCAAGAACTGTTGACCCTGAACTGCCCCTTCGGTCCACTTGGGCCCTAGAAACTAGTTAGGTCATGAACGCACCTGTTTTCAACATCGGCATATCCTTCTTTTGACTAGTAATTCACCTACTAACCCTGCAACCATGCTCAGAGTGCTAGTTTCTTTAGTTTCTTCTTACATCTTTTCTGTATTTAATTTGGGTGGGGTTTTTTTTACACTATTTTCTATTTGTTCTATTGCCAGCGGTGTGTTTCATTAAAGTATATATATTTTTATAGAACCTTGATTGGACGTTCCCTTCATTTTGGACTCTTATCCTGTGTAATTTGGGTGACTACGGGTTCACCTTCACACCCCTCTCAAGAGAATAGCCTTCCCTCAGCCCACGTTGCCACAAATGGCAGAGGTGGCATATCTCTTAACTGTACAGGGGCGTAGGAGACACATAAAATCTGGGGAGGACAGAGGACACCTTGGCGACTTTACTTTTTTAAATGTATTTATTGTGTTTTAGTCAAAGAACTCGACTTTTCACAACATTAAAATTAAAATAGTAGTACGTATTAAATTACAAATATCATCACTGTATAAAACAAAAGAAAAGAAGAAAAGAAAACAGCAGTAAATTAAAGGATGCAGCAGCAAAGAACATGTCTTTATATGTTGCATTTCTGGATTTGTCATCTGACGATGAGCTCATGGTAAGAGAGAGGAAATAACATTTACTTCCAGTGGGCCACAGCTAGGACGCCAGCTCGTTAAGAGGCAGATCACCTGTAAGAGGATTCCTGCCAAATAAAGGAGTTGCAGCTTTTTCTACCAACTGCAAGTTGCTACTTTTTTTGTGTGGGGCAAAGAGATGTGTGTGTCTCTTGGAATGGAAGGATGGGGGTTTCAAAGAAAGAGGAAATCTTGCTTGTACCTCTGAGTAAGCCCTGTTATGGGAGTAGAGGGACCAGGTGTGTGATGTTGCTTCTTTGACTGTCCTCCAGGGGGTGGGTGCTACAGCAAACAAGGAGGATGAGTGATCGCAAGCCCATCCCCTTATAAGCACTCCCCAGGTCTGCGGCCAGATGCGTCGGACCCGGGGGATGCCTAGTAGGTGGGGTGTATGTGGACCCAGGGGGGTGGCCCGCTATGTGGGCTGGCCCTCTAGTGCTCCTGTGAGGGCCGGGCCAGCCTCTCACGATGAGTCTGGTCCCTCTTATTCCATCTCATGCTGGCTTTAGAGGCTAGCCTTTCTTTGCCTTTGTTATTCTGAATGCAGAGCTAGACTCTGTTCCTTTCTCGTTTAACATTTGCTGCAAAGTGATCTATTTGATTCTCTCATATGTTACTAGGACGGCAGAGCATAGGTCCTCTGCCCTGTTACACTATTCAAAGAGCCCCTCTGGCCTTTCTTTGCCTCTTCCTTGTCTCACTGCTTGCTTGCTTAATGCATACCTCCTTGCTTGAACACTCAACATATTCTCCCTAACACAGCAAAGGCAGCTGCAGGCTGTTTTAACTGCTATTTGATCTGTGTCTTGAATTGGCCTCTTATTTCCGCTTTACGGTCTGCCGGGAAAAGGCATTTGCCAGTCACTGCCATACTGGTTCTACCTAGCCATTAGAGGGCAACAGCTAGCCAATATTGGAAGAACATGGGCATATTATGCTAGTGGCTGGCAACTGCCTTCCTAATGCCTACACAAGAGACACAACTCTTGCCTCTGTTTCTAACAGTAATTCAGTGGATGAAGAAACGGAGAACACACATATTGCTTATAAATGAAGGGGATGATGTCACAGTTGGTTAAGACATTTTGATCACACCAGGAGCTAATTTCCAGCTGCAATTAAGCGATTACCTTTAGATTTCTGGCTTTAAATAATGTTAATATCACCTGGAAAGCACAGAGGTTGCTCAACAGGGTTTCTGGAGCACGAGGGGTACCCTACTCGTGGGTATGGATGATTGGAGGGCATTCTTGCCCTGGTTTGGAGCCTGGCCCTTACAGCCATGATGGGGGAGGGGCCTATTACGTTTAGTCGTACGTACCCGTTGATGGTGGGCAGACATTGCCTCCTGCTTTAGCTCACTATCAGCTTTGCTTTGCAACTTTATCACACATACATGTCAGATGGCATGTAACTCAATTCTACTAATGTTATCAGCCTCGGAAGTCTGGAATCCTTTACCCATCAACTAGGGTACAGTCTTGCCACCTGAAACTTACCCATGTCTGAGTCGCCATCTGTCGCCCTGTGGGGAAGACACACACAGAAAGAGCAGGGCACGGTGCCTTTGTGGGTTTTTCACAATTCTTCCTCAGGGTGGGCACAATTCACTCCGCAGAGAAAGTGGCACATTCTGGGCAACATTCTCCCACTTTGACAATGTCACACAAAGAGCTAAATTGGCCATTTCAAATACCTCTGTCAACTTATTATTGTGCAATCCACACTGATGGGTTTAAGAACCTGTTTAATGTGAGATGGCAATTAAGGGCATTTGCCAACGTACTCAAGAAGCAAAGGACACCCTCTTACCAGCGACATGCCATGCTCACTCATTCTGAATACGAATTGCCATTTATCTGGGGTCATGTTAAATGTATTTATTTATTTATTTATTTATTACATGTGTAGCATCACGCAAAACCCCCAAGCATCAAGGCGCAAATTAAACTGCATGAGTGGACCACTTCCATTGGCCCAGGTTTTTACTTTTCTGCCACAAAATGGAAGATTTTAGCGTAAAAGGCAGGTGAAATCACATTGCTTTGTCACTCTGGAAGAGTGTAAATACCTTGCGCAATAAGCGATTGCTGGCGGAATTGACAATGGCTTCCTCTGGACTGCGCCCGCTTTTACCAGGTTTAATTTCCAAGGAGATCCCAGAGGAATCCCTTTCCTTATTTCCAGCATGAGAATCCATGCTGGCAGTAAGGTCGCATCTGTCTGGTGGAGCGAGAAATACAGGGGGTCATGGTGTGTCCACTCGGCTCCCGAACTCCACCCAGAAAATGCACGAAAATCCATCCAATTAGAAAAAGCAACAGTAATAGTGTTTTCCACCACTTTTTCTGAACCAATTGACCTGGAAAATGCTATGTTGCATCGGAAAATGAATGCATTCACTCCGCATATTATCCCACCGGAAGATTAAGCCAGGTGCTGAACACAGGTGTTACATATTCCTACCTTACAAATTGTATCTCTTCTGGGGCTTTACCGTCTTAACCCCTAAACTGCCATGGGTATTTCTCCCAAGGCCTTTTTTGTTGATTTCGGTATGTCGCCATTCAATCCCTTGTAATTTTTTTGTTACATAAGATATCTCAGCCAGATTTGGCCCCTTTTTTCCCCAAATGTAGGCGGTCGTAACGTTTTGGACTTTGCCAGGGATTGTGGGTAATACATTCCGGGGCGATTTGCACAAGTCAGACCTCTGTGGATTCCCACGGGTGTCCTCTTTTCGGAAATGCATGAGGTTCCCTGTTTTCCTTGGTGGCTTCGACACCATAGGCCCAAATCTGTATGTTGTCCACATGTGCAAAATCTGCTCTGCTGAAAGGCTTGGGATTATCAGTGGGTTAGCCTTTTCCTGTTGCACCCAGGTAGGTGCACCCACACATGTGAGGTACTGTTTTCGTTGGGACACCTGTGGGAACGCACATTGCCAACAACAGATGTCCTACCTTCCCGCATTCCCACAGGTGTCCCGACGAAAACAGTACCTCATATGTGTGGGTGCACCTACCTGGGCGCAAAGGGAAAAGGCTAACCTACTGATTACCCCAATGTAGCAATCTGCCCCCAGGGAGGGCTACATGAGATGCCCCCATCCATTTGAGGTGGGGGCAGAGGGCCACTCCCTTTCCACTAATAACATCCAGGATGGTTCAGTGCCCCCCCCACACCCACCCAAAACAAGTTATAATTTGTTTTATTTTTGTTTTGCCCCTTTCCTAGGGGCAGAAGGGCACATGTGTGTGGCCATCTGCCCCCAGGGGGGGGGGCAAAACGTACTGCCCCAGGCTTGGGGGCTGGATCTGCCAATATTTGCAGTGGCCTCTCCCCCCCACCCCAAATTGTTTTTGTTTTCCCCCTTCCCTGGGGGCAGATGATCATCCATCTGCCCCCAGGGTATTGCCCCCATGCTTTGGGGATTGGGGGGGTGAGGGCCCCTCCCCCCACTTCAAAAACAGATCCCTGCACGACACACCAAACATATTCTGGGGGGATAAATGACAGTACATCCCCCCACTTACAATTGTGGGGGGGATTTGTCCCCCCTACCTCCTCCATGTCCTACGCCCATGTAACTGTCCCTTGTTTTACCTTTATGATTGAAGCCAGATTGAATTCTTTAGCTCTGTTCAGCTCTGTAAAGCATTGCATTTGGAGTGGTTCAAGGATAGAATTTTCTGACATGATTACTGATTTTGCAATATGAAAATTCAGAAGGAAATATATAGGGCCTCATTAGGACCCTGGCGCTAAGTGCTTAACGGTGCCGTAAAAGGCTGCGGCGCCGTTAAACACTTAGCGCCTTACTACGAGGTCCCTTTGCGTGACCCAACCTGAACGGCTGGTCTAGACCAGCCGTTAAAGTAGGGACCCACAAAATGACCTTGTTGCTAAATACGGTACCGCAATTTGCGGTACTGTACTTAGCGCCTTCCCCAGTCCTATTGAGCCCTATAGGGCGAAAATGGGAATGGGGAAGGGCCATGGTTCAATGGGGAATTACCGCCCCGCCAACCTTGGAATGGCGTGGTAATTCCCCATTGAACCATGGCGGACCCGTTACAACACCGGCACCAACCATGGTGCTAATAGCGCCATGGTTTAGCGCCGGTGTTGAAATGAGGGCCATAGTTTGATCTTTGCACTGTTTCAGGCACATCAGCCTTGGGCAATAGAAAGGATATACTCTCTGGGTGCTTCTCATTTCATTCTTTCTTCCATTGCTTGAATGTATTTGTCTGCTTTGTGGGCATGAACTGAAATGCTAAGGACATTTTGATGTTTGTTATATGCCTTTTTGTTTTCTCTGCTGCCTAGTCATGTAATGTTTTTTCCAAGAACATGTACTTTGGACACATTCATACAGAAGAAATTGTCAGGATGATCAATTAGGTTATCATTTTATTAAATATATACTTACATACAAATACTTTTCCTAGATAATCAATTTAAAACTTAGACAAGTTTCTATTGAATTTGACTCAAGGTATGTCATCTCATCATTCTGCAGATTGGGAGGGGGCATAGCCTTCATGGGTCAGGAGGTGACATGGGTACAAGGGGGATGGCAGTAGGGCTTCGGTTTTAGTGGTGGGCACAAAGGCTGTCTGTGCCCCAGGCCCAAGAAACTATTAAATGGCTGTAGTGCTGATTCCTATCCTAAAACCTGTCTGAGAAGGGGACAGTAGCTGGCGCGCGTTGCATAATTCCTCTAGTCTAATTTGAAGTACCTTGCCACAAGTCTTACGGAAGGGAATCCAGCAATGATATCATCAGTAGTTTTGAAGGAGATTCTGGTCTCCCTTTTTAGAAATTGGTACCAAAATGGTACCCTGCCAGCTATGCTGTATCATGTTGGACTGCAGAATTTCATTGAACAACTTTGTTAAAAAAGGTATCCAGATGTTTGGTTGTTCTTTGAAATGTCCACTAGGATCAAATCAGTACCGGGAGCCTTACCACCGTTTTGCTGCATTAGTTTCATTTAAATTTCTTCACAAGAAAGTACAATAGGCTTACAACATAGCATGGCCTCATCAGACGGCAGGCCTTCTATGTAGGGGGTCGAATACAGTGTCCCTTTTGAATAATACACCAAAAAAATCAATCAATTTTCCCTGTGTTATAAAATGATCAGAATTTATGCTGGGGTCTTTTATTTGGCAATTCTGCACCAACTGCCAGAAAAGGTTCTTATGATTAGATTGAGCAGCCATATTGAAAGACTGCCAGACCTTTTGCCCATACTCCTGCTTTGTCTTGCTAATTCATTGTTTATAAATTACCGTTAACCTGAGCAGCCTAGAATTATCCTTATCCAAGGACTTTTTAACCTCCAGTAAAAGATCATATTTTGCCATTCTACATTCTGCTTCATACCATCCTGCTATGGTTTTAGGGGACCTTGAGTTTTTGGAAGTTCTCCCCTGAGATGTCACATGGGAATTATTTATTTATTTATTTATTTATTTATTGTAATGTGATACAGTTTTAAAGAAAATTAAAACTTACACATTTAAGAAAAACTCTTATAAACAAGTTAAATAAGATATTAATTACAATGATTAGAAATTAATTCATCAATTAATCAGATTAAACTCCTTTCATATATACATACATACACACATACTTATACTTATTAGAAATATTAATAAACAAATCACCCAAACTGGAATATATGAAAAGAATTCTAAAATTCTAAAATTACCTGTTCCTAGCTCAGGTCATTAAAAATCTGAAGTTTAAGAATACCTCCTACTGCCCTCAACTGCACATTTGTTTTTCTGCAATAGACCAGACATTAAACAGTGCAATATGAAGCCTAGGATTAGGTGTGTTAATTCAATAGTACCAAAACTCATTTGACTCCAGATGGTCCAAATTGTGTACATAAATTCTGAGATGCTTATTGTGATAATGAGTAGTCGCCGGGCACTGCGTTAGCACGTGCCTTGTAATTTCGAGAATAGACAGAACACCACATAATCTACCGTATCTTGTTAACTCGGGAGAGGCAACATCCCAAGTTGTATTTGCTAACGTAGGTAGATGGTTAATACGCATCAATAGAATAAAAAGTCTCAGTGCTGGGGAGGGGCAAAGATTAAGATACAGTTGACTCTTTTTAAAAGTGTAGAGAACATAGGTCACAAAACTGTAGCTTTTTATGGTAGCCAGGTGCCCATAATTCTTCTGCCAGTCCCAGAGCGCTATAGACTTCTGAAGATGGCAAAACATCTTTTGATTGTCTTGGCCCCAAGATGGGGTCCACCCACTAGCCTCACTCAGCATCGCCATGTCTTTCTCCAATTTAGACTGCTTAGTGGCACTCATAGCATCTTTAACGCACCTCAGTAGAGGGTTAGTCAGGTTATTCTTGATCTTGATATATAACTCAGCTCTCTTACGTAATACCACAGATTTGAGGGAGAGAATTCCTAATTCAAGTTGCAATATTGCCACCGGTATACATTGAGGAAGGCCTAGTATGCATCTACAACATTTCCCTTCCAGAAGCTGTAACCAATCTAGATTCATATCCATCAGAGATTCTAGGCCATAAGTGACCATAGGTATGAAACACTGTACATAAAGTTGTTGTGTGCCCCATATTGAGTAGCCACTCTGGTCCTGGTGAACCTGCATATCAGAGCTGTAAATCGGGCTGCTTTGACTTTTCTTGTCTGGATGCAGAGCTTATAGTTCCCCCTGTTGTCAAACTCTACTCCTAGATATTTATAGGACTGCGTATAATTAATTTCGAGAATGCCTACACGCATAGTAGGACGTGTTACTTTACCAGCGGTATACAGGAGTGCTTCAGTTTTACTTTGGTTGATGGTCAATTCATTTGCCTCTGCATACTGCCACAGTCTTGCAGCTGTCCTTTGAAGCCCGCTGAAAGTGTCATCAAAGATCACAACATCATCAACGTATGCCAGGATCAAGCACTGGTTCTTACCAATGTTCGGGGGGCAGTACTAAGTACCCCAAAGGTATTTGGGTACATCTGAAAGAAAGAGGTTATAGAGCAGTGGAGCCGTAACACATCCCTGCTTAACACCCCTTAGCTGTAAAACGGACTGTGTTAGATTACCAGCATTGTCCAAATGAAGCTGGACCGTGGTGTTGGTGTGAAGTAGCTCTAGATAATAAACAAGTGCAGGGTGGCAAGACCAGCTTTTAAGCTTACACCTTTTAACAGTATCAAAAGCTGCCCTAAAGTCGACTTAAAGTGCATAAAGAGGTGGATTGCTGGGCTGCAGAGCCTTATTCCTAAGCAAAACCATGATTAGTAACTTATGTGACGTTGAATAGCCAGGCCTAAAGCCACTCTGAAAATGATCTAAAATCCCTGTTTTTTCTACCCGTACGTGCAGAGTTTTTAACAACAAGGAAGCAAACATTTTCCCAGTACTATCTAGCATTGAGAGAAGACGGTAGTTGGAAGGGTCCAGTCTGCTACCCTTTTTAAAAACTGATATCAGAATGGCCCTTTGCCATATCGTCGGTATTCGACGATATGGCATTATTTATTTATTTATTGTAATGTGATACAGTTTTAAAGAAAATTAAAACTTACACATTTAAGAAAAACTCTTATAAACAAGTTAAATAAGATATTAATTACAATGATTAGAAATTAATTCATCAATTAATCAGATTAAACTCCTTTCATATATACATACATACACACATACTTATACTTATTAGAAATATTAATAAACAAATCACCCAAACTGGAATATATGAAAAGAATTCTAAAATTCTAAAATTACCTGTTCCTAGCTCAGGTCATTAAAAATCTGAAGTTTAAGAATACCTCCTACTGCCCTCAACTGCACATTTGTTTTTCTGCAATAGACCAGACATTAAACAGTGCAATATGAAGCCTAGGATTAGGTGTGTTAATTCAATAGTACCAAAACTCATTTGACTCCAGATGGTCCAAATTGTGTACATAAATTCTGAGATGCTTATTGTGATAATGAGTAGTCGCCGGGCACTGCGTTAGCACGTGCCTTGTAATTTCGAGAATAGACAGAACACCACATAATCTACCGTATCTTGTTAACTCGGGAGAGGCAACATCCCAAGTTGTATTTGCTAACGTAGGTAGATGGTTAATACGCATCAATAGAATAAAAAGTCTCAGTGCTGGGGAGGGGCAAAGATTAAGATACAGTTGACTCTTTTTAAAAGTGTAGAGAACATAGGTCACAAAACTGTAGCTTTTTATGGTAGCCAGGTGCCCATAATTCTTCTGCCAGTCCCAGAGCGCTATAGACTTCTGAAGATGGCAAAACATCTTTTGATTGTCTTGGCCCCAAGATGGGGTCCACCCACTAGCCTCACTCAGCATCGCCATGTCTTTCTCCAATTTAGACTGCTTAGTGGCACTCATAGCATCTTTAACGCACCTCAGTAGAGGGTTAGTCAGGTTATTCTTGATCTTGATATATAACTCAGCTCTCTTACGTAATACCACAGATTTGAGGGAGAGAATTCCTAATTCAAGTTGCAATATTGCCACCGGTATACATTGAGGAAGGCCTAGTATGCATCTACAAAATTTCCCTTCCAGAAGCTGTAACCAATCTAGATTCATATCCATCAGAGATTCTAGGCCATAAGTGACCATAGGTATGAAACACTGTACATAAAGTTGTTGTGTGCCCCATATTGAGTAGCCACTCTGGTCCTGGTGAACCTGCATATCAGAGCTGTAAATCGGGCTGCTTTGACTTTTCTTGTCTGGATGCAGAGCTTATAGTTCCCCCTGTTGTCAAACTCTACTCCTAGATATTTATAGGACTGCGTATAATTAATTTCGAGAATGCCTACACGCATAGTAGGACATGTTACTTTACCAGCGGTATACAGGAGTGCTTCAGTTTTACTTTGGTTGATGGTCAATTCATTTGCCTCTGCATACTGCCACAGTCTTGCAGCTGTCCTTTGAAGCCCGCTGAAAGTGTCATCAAAGATCACAACATCATCAACGTATGCCAGGATCAAGCACTGGTTCTTACCAACGTTCGGGGGGCAGTACTAAGTACCCCAAAGGTATTTGGGTACATCTGAAAGAAAGAGGTTATAGAGCAGTGGAGCCGTAACACATCCCTGCTTAACACCCCTTAGCTGTAAAACGGACTGTGTTAGATTACCAGCATTGTCCAAATGAAGCTGGACCGTGGTGTTGGTGTGAAGTAGCTCTAGATAATAAACAAGTGCAGGGTGGCAAGACCAGCTTTTAAGCTTACACCTTTTAACAGTATCAAAAGCTGCCCTAAAGTCGACTTAAAGTGCATAAAGAGGTGGATTGCTGGGCTGCAGAGCCTTATTCCTAAGCAAAACCATGATTAGTAACTTATGTGACGTTGAATAGCCAGGCCTAAAGCCACTCTGAAAATGATCTAAAATCCCTGTTTTTTCTACCCGTACGTGCAGAGTTTTTAACAACAAGGAAGCAAACATTTTCCCAGTACTATCTAGCATTGAGAGAAGACGGTAGTTGGAAGGGTCCAGTCTGCTACCCTTTTTAAAAACTGATATCAGAATGGCCCTTTGCCATATCGTCGGTATTCGACCTTCTGCTATTACTTTTCAAAACAATACCTTCATTAGATTAGCTCAGAATAACGGATTACTTTTTATGACTGCATTGGAAAGCCCGTTGGGACCTGGCGCACAAGACGCTTTTAAATTCTTGATCTTACTAACTCATTGGTCGAGACTATAAAGGGAGTGGGTATAAGAGAGATACAGTCAAATGACTCTTCTGGTTCAATAACGCTACCATTGCGATTTTCAAGAAAGGAGACCCATTCCTGGGCACCTATCGTATTCAGCATTGGAATTCTCCCTTTGCCCTTTACACCCCCTAATACCGCCCACATGTTCTGGGTATTCCTAGAACAGAGTGCACTCACTGTTTTACGCCCGTTGCCCAATTTAAGATTTTTTTTGTGCTGTTTCAGCCAAGAATGGTATTTATTTTTTAGTTTTCTTATGTTAGGAACAATTGAATTCAGGGAGTGGTTAGTTGGTCTAAGTTTTTTTTCTTATATCACCCCTAAGCTTACGTTTAGCCTTGCAAATTTCTTTATCAAAAGAGAAACTAGATGCAGTTTCCTTCAGCATCACGGGGCATCTGCACATAGCGTGTTTTTTCGATTTCTTCAGGCGTCATGCACCTACCTTAACTTTAAAGCCTATATTCCACTGGCCAGTTACCCTAGTAGCCTTAAGAATATTATTATCAGAATAGATGATGCGATTAGCTGGATTGTTTACTGTTATTTCTCCACTCGAGTGGAAGGAATAACATCCATGATCAGGGTAAGTAGATTGTGATCGATCCATGGGCTCTGGGTAATTGTCATATCAAGAACCCAGGACGCCACTTCAGCGCTAGTATAGATATAATCAATTGTAGTCTGGTATAGACCCTTATGCCACATATTCATTCATGGTCTATCACTCTGAGTTCAACCATTTATTATTTCAAGGTCCCAGCACTTAAAGAACAATTGCCAGCATTCCCCCTCAGCATCCTCTGTAACATTCTTTATTCTGCTATATTGATGTAGATAGTTGTTATCAGCCGTGCCCCTGCCCCCAGCAATATGGCAATTCAAGTCACCAGCAAGAATAATGAAGTTGGAATCAGAGGTCATTCTCCATTTGCCAATTAGATCATGCAGTGCCTCTTGTATTAATTCTCGCTGTTTAGCACCAGGGGGATTATAGAAATTAACTAGAAGTACTTTTTCACATAAAACTCCTATCCCAATAGTAGCTTCAATTGCACGGTTGTAATCCTCATAGTTGGTAATTATCCTTCTACTAGGGATAGAGTTCTTCACTCCTATCAAAAGTCCACCAAAAGGGCAAACCCAGGGTCCTTTCTTGGCCAAACAATGGAATAAAGAGTATCCGTCCATCAGTAGTGGTGACATAAGCCAGGTTTCCTGAAGTAGAAAAAAGATTTGAGTGTCAATGAGCGAGAGAGAACCCTGGGGAGTAAGCAGATGGTTAAAACCTCGAGTTTTCCAAGACAGGAGAGAACAAGTTCACTGTTTCTGAAGGACCATAGGAAGTGAGTCAGCCAACCATTTCAGAGTGATCTGAATGTCACTCAACTGTACCTTCTTACTAGTAGGGAGGTTGGAAGTTGTGGTCTGACTATTCTTCCTGGTCTTATCTGTGCCTATGATTAGGGGATCTTCCTCTTCTTTATTTACATCCACTCCCAGACCCACTTGAGTTAGGCTAGATTTGTTAGCACAAATCAACTGAATCGTGTCCGGGACCTCACAATGTAGTGCAGTAACGTTGGGGTTAGATACTTTCAATGGTTGCACAAAAGAAAAATCTTCAGATCGTATAACCCGCAATTGTGGTATTAAGTGGAGTTTAGCCATCCCCTGCGATCGAGTCAACCATTTATCTACATATTTTTGATTCAGATTTTTAATGAGACATATTTTGTGATGGGTAGGATGAAGTTTGTTGTTGTGTTTCATAGCTGAAGTGGATTACTGAGGATGTTTGTTTTCCCTTCGGGGAGTAGAATATACATTAGTTACTCCATCTGAGTAGATTGACGCTCCAGATCTTGATCATTGCTGCTGACATATGATATCTCATTAGATTTGTCAGGCAGTATCCAGCTGGTAAGCTTACCTGGTTGAATACTCAAGCGCTTCTTTGATCTACATGCTCTTTTCTGTGTTTTCCTGGATTTAATTGCCACGGGAGCTGTTGCTGGAAGAGGGGAAGCTATGATCACGGGGACTTTTTGGATCGCCAAGCGTCCAATCAGTCTCCGTTGCTTCCTAGATATAGGGACCGTAACATCATCTGTTGAAGCAGGTTCAATTTCTACATTAATAGAGAGAGGGTCAGTTATAGGATTCTTGCTGGGGACGAAATGTTCCAGTTGCAGAGTGTCTTGCAAGATTCTGGGATCAGGTAATCCCAGGTGAAGGACTGTATTAACATGAATTCTGCCACATAATTTGAGTAAGAAATTGAATAGTTCCCATAGAAGCCTGAAGTTCAGCAACTGATGCTGCATGGGAATGGGATGAGTCATTTGCTCTGGTTTCATCTACCGCAACTGAACCTTCCAAATCAATGTACAAATTGGACGAGGCAGAAAGCCTAGGTAGATGTAGAAATATCAGGGAGGGATTCTACTGGTTCACCAGATACAGCAAGTACAGTACCTTCTTTTGTCTCTGGGTCTTGAGACTCTACAAATGATGCTGCCAAAGTGTCTGCAGCACACAGCACCTGAGCTTCAATTATCCGGCCACCATTGTTAACTGAGTTACAATCTCCTGGGAGTGAGGACATAGATTTTTGGATGGATAGCCACAGGTTCAGTAATGAGTTATTGTCAATATCCTCGTAATTAGATACATCTATTGCTTGACTCCCATTAGAATTGATTTCTTGAATTTCTCCAGTGCATTCGGTAGTCAGTTTATTATTTTTAGGTATGACTTTTTGAAAAAGTGCAGGGATAGTAACTTTATTGGGCTTTCCCCCCTCGAGGGTAGACTTGTTATCTTTTGCAATAGGTATAGAGTCTTCCTTATTGTTATTGCCCCTCCTTAAATTGTAGTGAGATTTTGTGGTTCTGGATTTAACCATTTTTTAGCAGAATTACAGAGATAAGGGACCAGGATCAAAGAGGTTAACCTCCGCAGTCTCCTGGTTACAAAACTGAATGAGTAGGAAAATTAGCTTACCCGTATGTAATTCCTGCAGGACGTTCAATACTGCTGTATTAATCCAGTTTTAAATGGATTGCAGAATGTCTCCTGCCACCAACCGCCAGCCAAACCGGCAGCAAACAGTTACTTCACTAGCCCTTAGCTCCACTAGGGCTTAATGCTGCAAGGGCGACGGTATGAGAGTTATATGCTACTGCTTCCTGCTTCCGATGAGAGGCGTGGCCGCTGCCTTAAGGGGACAGCTCTGAACTCCAATGCTTGCACAGCAGGCTAAGGCAGTAACGCGGTCACAGCAGGATGCAGCAGCAAATAGTTACTTCACTAGCCCTTAGCTCCACTAGGGCTTAACGCCGCAAGGGCGACGGTATGAGAGTTTTATGCTCCTGTTTCCTGCTTCCTATGAGAGGCGTGACCGCAGCCTTAAGGGGACAGCTCCGAACTCCAATGCTTGCACAGCAGGCTAAGGCGGTAACGCAGTCACGGCAGGATGCAGCAGCAAACAGTTACTTCACTATCCCTTAGCTCCACTAGGGCTTAACGCCACAAGGGCGACGGTATGAGAGTTATATGCTCCTGCTTCCTGCTTTCTATGAGAGGCGTGGCCGCAGCCTTAAGGGGACAGCTCCGAACTCCAATGCTTGCACAGCAGGCTAAGGTGGTAATGCGGTCACGCAGGATGCAGCAGCAAACAGTTACTTCACTAGCCCTTAGCTCCACTGGGGCTTAACGGCGCAAGGGCGACGGTATGAGAGTATTATGCTCCTGCTTCCTATGAGAGGCATGGCCGCAGCCTTAAGGGGACAGCTCCAAACTCCAATGCTTGCACAGCAGGCTAAGGCAGTAACACGGTCAGGCAGGATGCAGCAGCAAACAGTTACTTCACTAGCCCTTAGCTCCACTAGAGCTTAACTTGCTATGGTTTTAGAGGACGTTGAGTTTTTGGAAGTTCTCCCCTGAAATGTCACATGGGAATTAATTAATTTGGCCAGTTTGCCATGAAAACCTATTGGATTTAAAGAGGTATTGGCAGCGAGAAGTTGACAATGACAGGTAGCAAGTCAGTATACATAGCCACAGCAAACAGGTTTGCACACGCCTTAGACCATGGGACTCTTTTTCCCCTGGGATTGACAATGAATCTGCTCAAGCTCTTATGGAAGGAGAAAAATAGATTATAGATTCATGATCACTGTTGACCTTTTTACCACCCCAAAAGCAGAAACAAGCTACCAGGCTCTAAATGTAATGTAGCAGAGTGTGGTCGTGAGTGTGGTCGTGAGTGTGACAGTCTGGACAGTCCACTCTCTTTGGATACAAGTCTCTCTACGCTGTCTGCTATTGCTGAAGGAGGAGCACAGCACTACTTAACCACCTCCACACTGCGGAGCGGGCCACGGAGTGTGGTCGTGAGTGTGACAGTCTGGGCAGTCTGAGCAGTCTGGGCGAGGACAGGCATACGGCCCGCAGGCTCCATCGACCCTCTATAAACTGTTAGATATTAAAAGAGAACTAGGAGTACAGTGAATCGCTCATAGAAGTAAGAGAAGAACTCCCAGGAGAAGTAAGCCTTAACTAAATCTCCTAATCTGAAATCTGAAAGAACCCGATTTTAATCTAGCCCTAAAAGTCCCATTGATAGAACCACACAAAATTACGTGGCCAATTAATCAAACATCTAATTCTGTCGAATGCAAGTGGAGATTGTTGGCTATTATCCTTTGATATAGCAGCACTAAGCACTAAGAATAGTCTGCTAAGATAGAAACACCAAGACAGAAACATTAACGCCGGCAGCCGGCGGGCTACAGCTAGCAGACCCCTTGTTGGAACAAATTGAAAATACGAGATAATATACTGCTACATAAAAAAGCTGCGCAACGCAGGTGGAGACTGCGGGCGGCCAGCCTTTGATCCACCTGAGCTATGATCAGCCAACCAAGACAGTGATACTTACGCCAACAGTCGGCGATTCTAGGCCAATAGAAACCCTATTGGAACCAAGAGAAACCATAAGACAACAAAAGGCAGTGCAGTAAAGCTGAGCAACACAGGTGGAGACTGTGGGAAAATAGCCTTTGATCCACCTGCATCTGGAAAGCGCTCTGAGGGTCGTATTGGTTAAACATATTGATGATCCATCAAAAATCTGGAAACCCCTGAAGTCCCTGGAAACTAGTATGCTGCAAACTTAGCACAGGAAAGTACGTGGCCAAAGAAAACAAATGCACCCACCTGTGTATCCGTGTCCGGCGAACCGGCGAGCCCGAGTGCGGCTAGAAAGCTAGATAGCTGCTGCGGGGATTGGCGCAGCTGATCCTGGGTGGAGTGGCAAACTAGATTATTTGACATCGCTCGGAGCGACAGAGCTGAAAAAACAGACCTGACACATGCTCTTATCACAATGATGACTTCAAATAACAAGCAGCAGAAACCAACATCAGAAGATCCGACAAACCTCAAAAGATCAAATGAGGTAATCCAACAACGAAGATCAGAGCACAACAGTGGATTAATCAAGGCAAACAAAAGCGAAGAAGAAAGAAATAATGTCTACATCGTTGAAGAGATCTTGATTGACTTGAGAGAAGAAGTCCTTGCCATAGTAAAGGTGGACAAACCAGCGATGAGGACAAAAGAAGACCAGAGTAAAATGAAGGACAGCAACAAAATGAACACGAACTTCAAAGATTCAGAAAATTACAGGATCTTTACAAAAGGAAACAAGACACCAGTAATCAAAGAATCTTCCAAAAAGACAGCACTTCCCAAAAATAAAAGACAAAGAGGATCACATGCTTTTCTGAGAAATTTGACAATCCCAGTAAAACAAAACCAACAAATTGAGAAGAAACCGAAGCTGCCGAAGCAAAAAACACCACAGCAGGGGAAATTAGATGCTACAAAATTAAAAGCAAACACACAGACACCAGACTGTTACATAGAAGAGGGATCAACAGAAGAGCTGATGGATCTCTCAATATATATGGAAGAAACATTTGATCGATCTGGAGAAGCCCAAATCCAAATGATCGAAGAATCCATGATCATATTGGATCAATATGAAGATGATACTACACATGAGAGCTCAAGGCTAGAGCTGACTCTTGACGAGATATCAAAAGTGGAATGGGAAGATGACTTATCCCAAATACCAGATGAAAATGAAACGCCCAGTCGGACACAAAACCTGAATGAGGAGCCATCACTATTAGAGAGACAGAAAAACAACAATTACAAGAATGATGTAACCAAAGGAGTATCAGAAAACACAATACAACTACTGATTTTTGTTATCCCGCAATTTAAACAAAAAAAAAGGAACTAATAATAAAACTACGAACATTATTATCGAAAAGCGACAACCTGATAATGAATCGCACAAATGTGTTGCGGTTGATACAGGCTGTCCTGTAGGATTGTTTAGCGTGTTTTGGGAGCACAGAGCGCAGCACCACTGCACAAGATCAATGTATAGCATGTTTTTGAAGTGCAGCGCCACTGCATGGGTTTGATGCATTGATATAATGTGGTACAGCAAGACATGTGTTATTGAGCATTTTTTTTTTTTTTTTATGCAGCGCCACTGCATGGGTTTAATGAAATTGCTTCAAGCTATGTGTTGCCAGTGCAACATATGGATATGTAAATGAAGACAGGCTACACAGGTTAAAAACAAACAATTTTCTCATTTAAAAGCGCATTTTATTTTTCATATTCAAAATGCACACAATTTTTTTTTCTTTTCATCTAAAATGCCTATGTTGCAACAAACACATTTGAAGATTAATGAACTAATATAATTAACCGTACTAACATGACTCTAACTTCTTAATAATATAATGTGTTCTTCACTGCAAAATGAGGCAGGCTGAAACTCATTTCAGACTGTGTGCAGATTTTTTTTCTTCTTGTTTTTTCTGTGCTGCTTTGTCCACAGTATTTTGCAGGAAGCAAGGATTCGAATAGCAGGAAATCAGTTTTGTTACAGTTGCTTACTGTAAAAGATTTCTATTGTGCGCAGAGGGTGGATAGGGCATGATAGAATTTCATTGGTTAGGATCCTTTGGTAGGAGGTAACCAGAGTTTTCTTGTATAATCTCGGGGAAGAAGCTGGGGAGAGGACATCTTGACACAGCTCGGAGAAGGGCGGGGTTGATAGCTGGGGATGCCTGATTCCTAAAGCAGATTCAATACTGCTACAGAGACTGGGATTTCCAGTCAACAAGCCCCAGTTTGAGCGACAGCAAGTGCTTGTCCTTGCTGGGTGAACCCCTCCAGAAGGCGAACAGCCAAAGAAGTTACATGCTGAACAAGCCTGGTAATTATCTTGCTGAAGTGTGGGAGCTGTGCGTATGTGTGGGAAAATATTCAGTCAGAGTAGGAGTGGAGATTCCTGTGTTTTAACCACATGTTAATATTGCAAATTAAATTCTTGTTCCTCGCCACTCTCCTTTCATTGTGTTACAGATAATGTTGTTACTGTGAGCTTTCCATTTATTTCTGTAAAAAAAGAGTAAGCCTGTGTTGAAATGCAAGTTTTATAATACAAAAAAAATGATCTGAAAGCAGGCGGGAAGTGTGTTTCATTTTATCTTGTCCTTTGTGCATCTATCATTATAACACTGGTAATATGGGAAGACAGTGAAATTGTCATTTTTTAAAAGTTGCTAAATGATAAGACATGGCAGTAGCTGTGTGTGTGTTTTCTGAATGGAACATAATAATAACAAGATGAAATAGCCGGCTTCCGAAGGTCTATGAGTCGGCAGGAAGAGAGGCCCTGGACATAGCTCACCAAACGTAAATAAGTTGGTGATAAATACCACATATAGCTTGCTGTCATAGATAAGTCAGTGAGAACAACCCATGGTGGCACTCCAATTGGAAATGTGGTGTTTCTGAAATGCAAGCCTGAAGTCTCTCTAGTGATCACACGAACAAACTAAACAAAAATAAGGGGTTCTGGATATTGTGGTCACATATATAAAACAAAGGATTTATGCTCACCCATAAATACCACCAATAATGCATACCAACATAATGTATACTACTAAATGTATCAGTGTGCTGAAATAATGTATGTATATATACCAAATCTAATCTGAATGCAAAGAGTGATTATTACTGAATTATTTTCATTTTGGCGGTAAGAAAATACCGCTAGGCCCCAGATCTATACAAAATACCCTACAGTCCCCAACACGAAAGAAATAACAACAAAAGACATAAAAACCATACAATTTTGTGAGGATACAATAATGGATCAAGTATAGATAGAATTCACAACGGAAAAGGCGGTAGACGGAAAGATTGACAATAAACTGACATTCGAACAGCTAGGATTTGAAGTATCAATGCCTGAAGAAACAAAAAGCGAAGAAGTGAAAAAACAAATGACAACACCAAACCAAAGGAAATTGAATCATAAAGGAAAAGTGAATAATAAAGATGATAACCACCAGAACAAAGCACCCGAGCATGACAGAATGAGAAGAACGAGCGAGAATGATGAAAATGGGGAAAAACGATACCAAAACCGACATGAAATATACATGGAGTACGGAATATGGAGACAACTTGATGATACAATCCCGGAAGACCAAGAAAGATTCAAGCAACGAAAATAACAACGAAATAAGGAGAAAAATTAAACTACCTCACTGTGCTCATGGAATACCTGGGGATATAGACACTTATTTGGTATCACAGACCAGCACCTATACACCTGCGACCTAATTTGTATTCAGGAATCTTGGCTAACAGAGCAACCGATATGTGATGGGTTTACAGTGATGATGAATCCTGCCATTCAAAAGGAAAAAGGCCGACCTGTTGCAGGTCTCTTAATGTTGATTAGAAATGGATGAAACATCAACATGATCCAATCCGAAAATGTGAACCCCTGGGCACAAATAACGATAATCAAACACAAGAGCGAAAACACTGAGACAGTGGGTCCCATGACCCACACCTGGAAATTAGAAACATGGGGCTTAATGAACGTGTACTGGAACCCAAATAGTGTCACAGAAGGAAACTTCATAGACACTGTTTTCTCGGCTATCGACCAAGCGAAAGAAAAATATAATGAGATAGTGTTCATAATCTGCAGAGACTTAAATATCCATCTCTACGATAACAATGGCAAAGAACTCGACTAACATAACCCATTGTCCCGCGCCAAAAGTTGGGGCAAGGAAATGACAAACAGAAACATGGAAAGGTCAGATAGCTATGACACAACTACAGGACGGTTGATGGAAACCTGGGCAAGAGGAAATTCAACAGCCATAATTGACTTCATCTACATGACGAAAGGCATACATGAACAAATCTGCTATAACCGAAATATTAAATCTGAAAACAGTGATCATTATTTAATGATACGAGCATGGCATACCGAGCGACAAACCAATGAAAATAGGGCATTACCACAGATGGAGATAAATAACAGAGGGAACAGACTAAAGATTGGAAAAATAATGATAGGAAAAATGGCAAATAGAATGATAAACTCAACATTAGATGATGCACAAAAAAATAATTATGAATGGCGCTCCATCCATTCAAGCAAAAGAACAGAACAAATCAGGAGCAAACAACAAAAAAACACACTCATGCCTATAACCTGAAAGTTTTAATAAAAAAGAAGGAACTAAGTTTGAAGATAAAATCGATAACTAAACAAAACTTAAGTGACAAACTTAAACAAATCAAATTGGCAAAACAGCAATACAAAAACTGGATGAGGAATAACAGAAATGTAATCATGCAAGAAGATGCAGAGAAAATGCTGCAAACACTGAAGAACAGTAACACAAGACACCTGTGGTCTTTATTACATGACCAAACTCATGCGCAAGATGCGATGATCACTGATGTACCAGAGTCGAGGTGGACGACATACTTTACGGAGCTATATGGGAAACACCAACCGTTGAAAGAAAATATCCATACTGTGAAGAACACAACATGGCAATGGATATGGGAGCTTAATAATATACAGAAAGCAATACAGTCCCTAAGTGTTTCCAGAGCGCCTGGACCAGATGGCCTGTCAAATATGATAATTAAACAAAACCCAGAAGCATGGAATTCAATATGCGACAGCATATTCAAGCTAATACCAAAGACAAAGACGATTCCAACCACATTGCGACAAGCCACCATAATACCAATATTCAATTATGGCTTAACAAAAGAACCGAGAAAGTATCGACCCATGTCTCTACCGGACCCCTTAGGCAAGTTTGCTAAAATGCTATTAGAGAATTTAAACATCTGGGCAACTAAAGAAAAGAAATATGCAACTAGACAAACTGGTTTTGTAAAAACAATAGGAACCAACATCAACCTATTCCTATTAAACCTGCTAAAGCACAAATCTATAAGAACAAGAACACAGATATACGATACTTTAGTGGACTTAAAATTAGCCTTTGATTCTGTGAATAGAGTTTGCCGGTGGAAAAATTTGGTAGATGGGCCTGTCCGAGCGACATCATTGAGCCAATCAAACTTTTGTACGAAAACACTACCATAAAAATCAGAGTGTCCAGAGAGGGGTCACTCTCCTTCTTGGCTTGTCATCACCGTCCATCCCCCGCATTGTGTTCTTTATCCGGACCTTACTGGGCAGTCCCCCACTTTGTGATGGTAAAGAGGAGTGGCCTTCATGCCATTCCATGACAGATTCCTGACTGCTTCCCACAGAGGGTCCATCATTGTTTGCCTATGATTTTGTGTGGTCAATTCCTGTATTCCCTAACAACCTCTTTCTCATGTTTTCATTTCTTCTGAGATCAAATCCCAGGGTATGAAGTTTGTCATTTGCTTCCAGGAGCAGAGAGGTCAAAGAGGCAGGTTTATTCTGTCATTTATGTTTTCATTAGTGAGGTCTGCAATATTAATGTCATCCTTGTTTATCTCTCTTAGTTTGGGAATGTGGTGTAGTAGATTCACTATATTTGATTGGTTTAGAATCAGGCCATTGTCGGCTCTTAGTATTCTTTCAAGAGTGACTTTGAGCCTTGGATCCCACTTATGGTTAGAGCTAAGGGCCCCACTCGCTGTCACTCTGAGGTTGTCCACTTGTCCTTTATGGTTCCTTTTAGACCGAACCTTCTTCTGAGGTAAGGGTGATGGTCCGTTTTGACTTTAGAAGTAATTTAATCATTATCGTTTCAGTTTAAGAGGTCCCCGTTGCCTGATCTTTCTCATTTTTTTAAGTTGGTTCTTCTTTCTGTCAGAGTGAGAAAAGGTGGAGAGGAGCCAGTCTCTGTAGGATGGAAGTAAATCCTCTTGGGGGTTCTTTGGACATTTAGGGCCGCAGCCACATTTATTTCCTCCTCTGAAGTGCATATATCATCATTTTCGTACAGTGATAGATCCAACAAAGAATCCTCACAGTCTTTAATTTCCAGTTTATCTTTGTAAAGTGATGGTGCTTTAGAATTTTTCTGAATCTGAGATCTAATGCCATTAGACTGTGAGAAACCTGTTTTCTCTCTTGCTGTCTCAGCTTTGGTCGGAGTGTTTGAGGTCATAGCATTGAGGTTTCTCAGGAAATTTCGAGACCCACAGGGTTTCATTGGCCCTCATTAGGACTCCGGCGCTAAACCATGGTGCTATTAGTACCATGGTCCATGCCGGAGTCTGCCATGGAGAAAGGGGGAATTACCACCCCATTCCAAGGTTGGCGGGGCGGTAATTCCCCCTTTCTCCATGGCCCTTCCCCATTCCCATTTTTGCCCCATAGGGCTCAATGGGAATGGGGAAGGCGGCAATTACGGTACCGCAAATTGCGGTAGCATAATTGCCATGAAGGTCCCTTTGCGGGTCCCTACATTAACAGCTGGTCTAGACCAGCCGTTCAGGTCGGGAGCCGCAAAGGGACCTCGTAGTAAGGCGTTAAGGGGTTAACGGCACTGCAGCCTTTTACGGCGCCGTTAACCCCTTAACGCCTGGGTCCTAATGAGGCCCATTGTCTTTGGTTTCCACATGTTCTCTGATTTCTTGGCTTGTTCCCCTTTTTTAAATGGAGTTACTTCTGCTCTGTTGTTTTTTGGTTGTTCAAAGATAGAGAAGGGATTTCTACTTGTGGGGCATTTCAGTTCATTGAGGCTGAATTATGGTTTGTGGCCACTCCCGCTTTGGAGTGTTCGCCAGATTATACCGGCGTGTTCCATTGTGAGATCAACTCCCAAGTTCATGGATGTACCGGGTTGTTCACTTAGAGGAGGTGCCAGGTCGTGGGAATGCTCCTGAGGTTTTTCTTGGGATCACCCCTCTCACTATTAAGGAAGTAGATGATATAATAACCAGCCTTAAGCCAGCCAAATGCCAGGGGGACATCTGTCTGGCACCTATTATCAAAGAGGCAGCAGGGGATCTTGCACCATTCATCACCACTTTAATAAACTCATCCTTTGAATCCAGTACAGTCCCAACCAACATAAAAGATGCCTGGGTTCTTACTCTATTAAAAAATCCTTGCCTTGACCCCAACATTCTTACTAATTACAGAACGATAACGACATTACCATTTCAGGGCAGCATACCTACAGGTACAGAAACATCGCAAAACTAACAATCTTCTAGGCTTGCGACAATCTGGTTTTAGGCCCTAACAGCCTTGTTAGACTTAAAAACACAGCGGGACAATATACGAGATAAAGGCAACATGGCCCTCCTTCTCTTACTAGATTTATCGGCAGCATTCAACTTAGTTAATCACAAAGTCTTATTAGAACACCTCTCAACAGCAGCCAACTTTTTCGACCACAGCCATCCCCTGGATTCAATCCTTCTTGGAGAACAGAACCATGAGCGTTTTCGCACTGACTGCACCGGCTGAACCTGCCCCGGTTACGTGTGGCATTCCCCAGAGCTCATGTGTATCCCCAACGCTTTACAATATATTTACGAAGCCCCTGTTCAATAACCTGGACTATTTGTGTGTGACCTACACTAACTATGCAGATGACACCCAAGACCTCATCCCCATTACTGGAGACTATGATGCTGACACAAAACTGCTCAACAACATCTTCTCAATCATTCAAGAATGGATGGCCACATAAGCCTTTGTCTTAATTATGATAAAACTGAGCTGCTACTCATTAAATCTCAGCCCAGACTAAATAAACTAGACACTTAGTTCAAAGCCCTTAACATAGAAGGCATCAAGATAAAGGTTTCCAAGGGAGTGAAAACACTCCGAATTTAACTCGACTCCTCACTTACCTAGACTAGACAAGTTAATGTGACAGCCTCTGCCACAGCATATACCTGCAAGCTTATCAACACCTACAGACACTTTTTATCAACAGCCAGCTGCATGTCCCTGGCAAGAGCGCTTCTTCTATTGAAATTAGACTATTGCAATGCCTTGTACTTAGGAACCAACAAAAAAACTTTCAAAAACTGCAAATACTCAAAAATAATGAATTAAGATCCACGCTAAGCATCTCAAAAAATCACCACATCTCAGAGGCGAAACGAAACTCCACTGGATTTCAGTCAAAGATAGAATCAAATTGAAAATGTTAGCTCTCACACACAAATGTCTTACCAACTCAGCCCCTAAATATCTAGCTTGTACATTTATCAGCAATGTACCCAACCGACCCACTTGATCCTCACAAGCTCATTGCATCAAGGTTCCCAGATTTAAATAAGAAAAAGCAGGGGGCAGCAGCTTCCCGGTACTAGCAGCTAAAGCCTGGAACTCGCTCCCTGTACCCTTAATAGCAGAGCCATTGTTTTATTGCTTCAGGAAAAATGTAAAATCCTGGCTCCTTCCACAGGATGTGCCATAATAGTCTCGACCACTATCTAAAACTTGTGTATATCTCTGCTTGACCTTTGATGTTTTCATTACTGTACCCTATTTGTATGTTATGTAAATGTGAAATATTATGTTCTAACCTACTCAATGCGCCCAGATACCTGAGGGTTTGCCACGCTATATAAATAAATACATTTGCTGGACTGAACTCTCCCTGGTGCTCGCCCGCATGTGTGAGGGTGCAGATGTAAGTTTTCTTGATTCTTTAGCACATGTTTTGGCCCCTTTTTTGAGTTCCTCTGAAGGAACTTGTGGAGCGTCCTTTGGTTGTTTTTGGGTTTTGGACCAGGAGGCCATTTCCCAGTCTCCGTTCAGGAAAATCCACTTGTCTGTCTTAGCATCTTGCAGCAGGTCAACCAAGGATTTTAGGATTACCCCTTCCATTTCTTTTTCTCTTGCTCTTTTCACCTTTTTCGCTTCTATAAAAGATTCAATGTAGATTAGGTTGGAGTTCTTCTGTTTTTTTTTTCACTTTAGCTGGATTTTCTTGGAGGTTCGCTCTCTGCACTCCTGATCAATATAAAGGAATCCTGGCGAACTAATTTCCGAGGATGGGTCATCACTAGAGGATCCCCTCCTGTACCGGTCCTCTGGATCTTGTCTTCTCCCTGTGGAGGTAGTACATCTTTGTTGTGAGTTATTCTTGAAGGACACTGAGGCACCTGGTGAGGTCTCAGTGAGTCTCGATTTCTTAGCTGGGATTCTGTCAACCAAGTCCAGGTCTTCTCTGGTTTCCACATTGTGGCGTATCACCCTCTTTGGGCTACTTTCCTTGCATAGGCGCAATTCTAAATGTGCAATGTCTTTTGTTAGGCAAGCCGCCTGGGTTAGGTTTTCCCTTGCATCCATGTGGTGATCTCTCACCTGGGTGGGGTCTTTATGAGGGACATTTGGGGCCTTTAAGTCTGTAATGGATCTCTCAGGGTTGTATTGGGTGGATTTGTCACTTTGTATTGTGCTTTTGTGGCCCACCTCCCTATATTTCGGGTTAGGGTTAAAGTTTCCCCTCTCTGATTGGGGGCTGACTGGCAAGGATCTGATATCTTGAAAGATGCTGGGTATTCAACAGCACCCTTGAGGGCAGTGCTAGCATGGTTTGGGTCCCTAGCATTATTGTCCGGGGGATAAGGGTTTACTGTGTCCCTTTCGCATAGAAGTCCCTTTAATGGAACGTCATGGGAAGGATTTACACTTTCTGCATCAGGGTTAGGTGAAATGGCCTTTGAAGAGTTGGAAATGGGCTCCCAAAAATTCCACTTCTCATCAGGTATTCATCTGAAGGGTCACCCCAGGTTTTGCCAGGCACCCAGCCTCTTCCATGGTAGGGCTCGCTGCCGGGCAAAGCCCTATGTTCGCCAGGTTTTCCTCTCTTTGTTGCTTATTTATGACCTCTTTTGCTGGGACCACCCTTATTTCCAGAGTCGAGGGGGGAACGGAAATAGAATCAGGATGTATGAAGTGCCACTTTAGTTTTCCCAGATCATAGACTGAGTGGCATCTTTTTTTGAACAGAGGTGCCACTTTTGGTTCCTATCGTTTTTGTATGCCAGTTTTGGGACAATCACTGGCGAGATTGGTATTATGTTGTGGCTTTTGTAATTCTCTCCCCCCTTCAGAGGCCGTAAAGTCAGTGGTGCCTCCCAGATTTCTGGGCTCCGGTAGCAAAGTTTTAGCGAACTCGCTGGGAGTGCTGGGGTTTGAATGCTGATCCTGTTCTTTAGCTGACAGTTCTTGGGTTAGAGCTTTAGGGGCTCTGGTGTCTCTGGCGTGGGCCCTAATGGGAGTGGTAAGTTCCGTGAGAGCTCTAAGGTCTAAGGTTGTGCTCCCACTGTTAGCTGATAAAGTAGCAGAATCCGCTATTACATTCTTCAAATTTAAATGTACCTGCTGTCTGGTAAATTTATCGCCAAATCCTCATTTGGAAGCCGTTCATTCTACCATAGTATCCTCTAGCGAAGAGAGCTTGTTGGTAAGGATCTATCAGACATAAGCAGTAAAGTGCATGCATCTTTATTACCTCCTATAAGCTCATCCATTGATGCGATTCTAGTGAAAATGAAGGAACTATTTGTGTTGTGCTCCAATCTGGCAACAGAGCAACAAGAAATCAAAGGCATAACAGTGTTATATTCTGAGGATGAGGGCGAAGACAACCATTTACGTGAGAAGACCATGAGTAGAAATGTGTTGACTAAAACTGCTTCTGCTTTGCACCAAAATGCCTCTGTGAGATGTATACCACCACTTCAGAGTGATTCACTATCAATAGTAGCAGCAAGCAAAGAAGACGCCATAGAGGTGCTCTGTAATGAGATCTCCTTGATTAAACTGCGTGGAAAAAATTAACATCTGTAAGAACCAATGCTATGAAGACTCGTAATTGAAGTCTTATGCGAGTAGAATTTCCATCAAAGTCCTCTGATTAGGACCACAGAAGGATCTGGCCGCCAGGGATAATCATTTTGTTATAACAAAAGATGGAAGTAATGGAAACATTAAACTTGTGGAATTGAGAGGTCCTCAGGATAGATGGTTAGAGCAAAAGTCAAGGGATCATGATTTAGTCTGTGAGAATGACAAACCTATTAGGCATGCCACATTATTCCATCATAATGTGGAGAACGCTAGTAGCTTGATGGGACAAATGAACAATATTGCTTCACGACAATCGCAACTGCCCTACGTTGGCCACAATATAAAAGAATGAAATGGCAAAAACTATCCTTGTACTTTTTTTGATCCTAGATTGTTTCCTGTTTTGAATAATATGGTAAAATTAGAGGAATTATTACCGCATAAAGATAGTGCATTCCTTCATAGATCTTGTCTGTTGACATTGTGGAAGAAAGATCATTGGCTTTCCGTAATTGGGAACGATGACTTAGTGCGAGTTGAACTGCTGAAATGGTCTAGTAGCACCAAGTGGGCATTAATTGAGCTGTCCTCACTTGAAATCACCTCATTACTATGTACCCATGCAGAATCACTTTTTAATATAGGATATAAACTAACTGTTTGTAACACTAACCCCACAGATGGGAGCCATGTACAGAAGCAAAGTTATATGGAGAATTATCCAATGATGCCTATGGGATTAAGAGATACAATCCTGTGGAAAGTGCCAACAAGTCTCTAACATTACCTCATCAAGTGCAAATATTCAAGCTGCTGAACTGGAACACTCGTGGTTTTAACAGTTTCCTCAGTTCAGAGCACAGAAGGAGTATTTAAAAAATATATAATGGCCCTCATTACAAGTCAGGTGTTAAGGGTTTAATGGCGCCGTCGGCGCCGTTAACCCTTAACGCCTGATTCACACTTTAACGCCTGCTTTTTGCAGGCGTTGAAGTCCAAGGCGCTAAGCGACCTTGGTGCTAATTACGGCACCGTAATTTACGGTGCCGTAATTAGCGCCTTCCCCATCCCCATTATGCCCTATGGGGCAAAAATGGGAATGGGGAAGGGCAAATGGTGAATGGGGAATTACCGCCCCACTCACCTTGGAATGGGGCGGTAATTCCGCCATCCACCATGGCGGAATCTGGCATGGACCATGGTGCTAATAGCTAATAGCACCATGGTCCACCGCCTGACTTGTAATGAGGGCCAATATCTTGTTTCTTTAGGAGGCTTGGTTTTATGATCCACTAATTGTTGATGGCTATAGAGTGTTCCAGCAAATGGACTTGAAAGGGCCTATGGGAAGACCCTCAGGTGGGTTGGCAATTCTGCTAAGTACCGCTGAGCTGCTGGATTTAGAAGTGCTTAGCAATCATTGTTACAGGCTGTTAAAATGGATTTCTGAACTCGGACCTGGAGGGGCAGAGGTTCAGAAGGCCAGCCTAGTTTCTTGGAACAGGATAACCTCTGGACAAGCCAGACCAATCAGGGTAGCGATGGCGGCGGTCAAGACTAAGTCTCAAGAGGGGTGAGGGCGACGGTAAGACCTCAATGAGCACACAAAGCAAGGACACTTACAAATTACTCCAGACAGGTGTTATATTAAAAATATAGACACAGTTATTACAAGGCCTTTGTAACATCGACCATAGCAAAGAATCACAACAATACTAAAGTAAACCAACACATCACAATCAATACGATATATATACAAGACCGCGGGGTCTAAGGAGTTAGGAGCACGTAATATGTAGATCACCTAAATGGGGAGGAAAACAGGCAGTGCAAGTAATCATTAGACCCAGTTCAACATCCGAAATACACGTAACTAGGAGGAAGTCCGAGCCCTACGAAGAGAGGAGCCTTATGCTCAAAAGTATCTGCACGCGCTGGTGCCAATGGACAAAAGAGGGCCTCTTCAAGGATATCAGGCAGTTCAGGAAGGTTAATGAAGCGATGTAGAACAAGTCCCCACTACTCAAGCAATGACTCCACTTGTGGGCAGAGGCAGGGTGAGAGTGCGGGATAGAGTCGCTATTGTGCAGCAGCGGTAGAAAAGAAACGGGCTCCTGCGTGAGGGGCCACCGGTTGGGGTATGGACTACTCACCGGTCCCCGACGCAGGCAGACCCAGACTTCTCCAGTTCAGTTCATGTTGCTGGCAGGTTCAGCTGTGATGATCAGGACGTCTCGACACCTTGTAGATTCTGCGTAGCAGAATGCAGAGTCGAGGGTGTCCCAAATGCAGCGGACGTGCACAGGTTGTTACCACAGCAGGGCAATACGGCAACCACGTTTACTCTGGTCCGAGCGCACTCGTCTCACTTCAGACCTGGGAATGCCAAGTGTACGAATTAGGTGTGAGGGTGCTGTGGATGCAGTGCAAGCAGTAGACCAAGTTTTGAGGGCTTCCCCAAAACGGCGGCGGTGACAGAGCAAAGCGTCCTGCGTAAGCTGGTCTGCCCATTGGTTGGCCCAGGGACACTTCCGAAGAGGCTTACTTGCAGGGTTTTATGAAGGTGCCGGTAATAGTTGATCCCACTATTCCAATGGGTCAAAGCAGCTTCGCAGACCTTCTAGGATGATCAGATGCAGAGGGGTCTCGCAGGACGACAGCAGTTCAGGGTGCCAAACCTTCAGCGGGTCACCAGCGGTTCCTCGACTCAGTTTCTTGTTGCAGGATACTTGGCTCCTTATCCCTTGTTCGGTGACATGGTAGTGGTGTTTTCAGCCTCCTCTTATCCAAAGTTCCCTTCGCGCCAAAACGGAGAGGACCCAATGGGAGATCTGCTCACAAGCACTCACACCATACGTGGAACTATCACGGACCACGGTGGTCCCAGGCATTCAGGACACTCTGACTCTCTGGCACCCAGGATGTGTATTGGGACCAGACATCCCAGCCCACATCCTTTAGGCACACACAAGGCATGCAAAGCCCGCAAAACCATTGTGTTTTGCGGGAAAGTGCATGACCAAATAAGGACTGCCCCGGGTCGGCTCGACCTGGGGGAAGGTGAAGGGGCAAGACAGGACAAAGAACCTCATGGCATTGCCATTTTGGGAGCCAGGCCACCTATTTGTGCCAAACGCGGTAAGTGCAGATATATGGTAAAAAAAGGGTTCAAAACACAAGAGAAACGATAGCTGCCATTAGTCCCGTCCGTGACACACTTGCACAGTTCATGATAAGTCCAGCGAGAGTTTCTAGGGCCTTTGGAATGACTAGAGACCCAAGAGCGCGGTAATGTAAGTTACGGGGCACTCTTGTTTCATGTTGCACAAAAGCTGCAACATGAGGAAAGGACTAAAGGAAACAAAGTCTCCCAGTACAGACTGTCTTAAGGGCATGTAAGTTTCCCCATAAGAATTGAGCGAAAGCCCAGAGGAGTGCGGCGGAATGCTGCGCTTCTCTGGCAAAGTCTAGATCAGGGTGTAAAACAACAGCAAAAAGTTTGGGGTTGCCGCATGGAGGGGAAATAACATACAATTATGAAATCTTTCCTAACACAGGCTATTAGCAGTGAGGGTGAAAGCAAAAGGTTTATGCCAACAACAGCCCATTCTGTGTATGAATATCTATTGCAACCCAGCACAGGTAGCGGTGGATATTTTCCATGAAAAATGTGGGACAATATGTGAGACCTTCTCCTGTGAACAGGAAGCATGCAACATTGTAATAGCAGGTGATTTAAATGCTGACTGTATAAATGAGAAAGATAGTGAAGATTATCACAATCACGATAAGAGCAAATCTGCAGCGATTGGTAATGTATGGAACAAGTGGTTTGCCAGTTGGAACCTGAGAGTGCTGAATGGAGCAGTAGTGGATGATAGTCCACCTAATCCAACCTGGATATCTGAGTGTTTTTTTTGCTTATCTGGATTACATAACAGTGTCACCTATCCTGTTTGATTTATGTGAAGAGATGAGAGTATTGGAGAATGATGAGAGTGATCATTGGAAACTATCAGTTGTAATCAAGGCTTATACCCAGAGAGCTGAAGACTGCAGTATGAACGTAATCACAGTGAATCTTGCTGGGAACAGAATTTCAAAACATGTAGGGAATCTGAATAGTTTCATCGAGCGAGTCGATGAGTTTCTTCAAGGTTTACCAGGAGGGATAGGGTTGCCTACCTGTCTCCCTATATCTTTCATGTAGTTTTGGACAAATGCAAGAAGACACCAAATGCAAATAATCCAGGGGGTCAGAGAGGAGCCCATCCCTATGATATAAACATACAGACAAAACAGAAAGTATTGAGACATGAAATTTGGAGATTGAAAAGGAATATTGAGAATGTGCAATCTAATATCATCCATATTAAGCTCCGCAGGCAGTGTTTTAAAAACTGGCTTAGATACTATAAAGAACATATAGCCCAGAAAGAGGGTTGGCAGATGTTAGAAACACTAACAAAGAAGGACTCCAGAAATGTCAGGGCACTGATAAACTCAATGCAAAAGTCGCAGAGTTGTCTTCAGAGCAATCCAACTGCTGAGAGTGAATAGATTAACTATTTTGGTGAGGTGTATAAACAACCAAAGAGTTTGATAGCGCTATGATTCATCTTGAGTGGAAATTGAACATGACAGTGGAAGATATTGAGGCTATGTGCCTCACCACAAGTCTGGCGGTAACCGAGCCAGAAAAACAGGCAGGTTACCACCGGACTCGTATTACCATTCCACCTCCGTGATTCACGGACTCACTGGGCCATTACAATCCCAGTGACCCGGTAATTCCGGAGGCAGAATTCGGTAAATCCCCATTCTCATGTAGTCCCATAGGACTCCATGGGAATGGGGAAGTGGAAACACCGGCAACATCTCGTGATGGTGCCAGTGTTTCCACGTCCGCCTGCAGGCAGGTGGTGTTAAACCCGCCAGGTCAGACCTGCAGGACTCGAGATCAGCCGGTCCGGAAACAACAGTGGCAGCGGGCTTACCGCCACCGTTATTTTCAGACCGACTGACTCGTAATGAGACCCTATGATTAAGAAGGCCTCTAACTCTAGCGAAATGGGACAAAACGGCCTATCAAATTCACCATTCAAACTGGCCCCAGTGATGTGGGCTGGAATTTTTTATGATCTATTTGTAAATGTGATGAGGGATAGGAAGTTACCTCAATCATGGCATATTGCAACTATTATTCTCATTCTCAGCAAATTAACTACCAATCTCTCTTATTGATAGCGATTGCAAGATATTCGCAGGGCTGGTCCTAAAGGATCTGAAACAATGGGCATAAGAGTCTGGGCGTCGGCATGAATATTAAACTGGGTTCGGTTGTGGGATGGTTGAGAGAGAGGCCATTGCTCCTGGAAATCTACCCCTATATCTTGCTCCAATTGTTTTTACTCAAGCATTTGATTGCGTAAATCCTAACCTACTGTGGCAGAAGTTAAAGGAGTGGAAGATTCCGGTTATGCAATCAGACTTCTCTATGAGTGAGACTGAACAGCCGGGGTGAAACATCAAAGACCTTTCTGGCATATAGAAGCATGTGTCAAGGCTGCGTATGGGCTGCCATTTTATTTAATTTATATCTGTCTGATTTGGGACCATTTTTGGCGAATACATTGTTCCCACCACCAAGAATTCCAACACTGACAATATCCTATCTAACGTATGCTGATGATGTTGTACTTATGGATAGAACTCAGGTCGGACTACAAAAACAACTAGACTCTGTCAAAGAGTATGCCCAGTTGAATGATCTTTGCATTAACACAAAAAAACAAAGATCATGAGATGTACCCATAATAATAAAAGGAAAATGGGACTTAAATGGCCTATGGGAGATGAAGAGTTAATACCTTCTATATCTATGATTTATTTGGGATTTACCCTAAGTACAGAAGATAATTGTCAGGTTATGATGAAGAATCTATTGAGGAAAGAGATCCAAGCAGGATGCCCGGATGAAAAAAATCATGTATAAATATTGCAGATTTTCAATGCAACCTCTGTTATACTTTTACAGAATGAAGGTCATAGCTAGTCTTCTATATGGGGTTAAGCCTAACGACAAACTACGCTCGCTCCCAATTGAAAACATGGAGTCTACATTATAGAAACGAGAGTTGGGGAAGCCAGATTGTTTACCCATAGCAGCATTAAGGTTAGAGTTAAGATTAACCTCACTCAGGTTTTGGTAGAATTAAGAATAAGGGCATTTTATAGGAAGTATTTGGTGCCTTTGCATGACTCTTTGTATGTTGATCTGGCGAGTATCCTAGATTCAGGGAGCGATAAGGCTGCATCAAAGTTAAGGCTGAGAGTAGAAGACATTTTGAATGTCCTGGAATTAACAACAGATGACTTAATGAGATATCTACAAGAAGTTAAGAAGGTTATGTTGAGGACCGATTGGATATGTACGATGTCACTATGAGACATTATACATTGTACCATAGTCTGTCTCCTCTAGACAAACCATTAGGGAGAATTTCAAATTATCTGAGGCAGTTCCCAAACTCATATTGGGCCATACAATTTCTATGTTATCGCCTAAACCTTCTACCGACGAGAGAGATATGCCAAATTAGAGCAAAAGATGAAGAAAATGGTATAAGGTGTATATAAGAAACATATTATATTATATTGTATGGCACTAACAGGAATTAGAAACTTATATTTAGGACGCTTTATATATAACTCGGAAATATTAGCTGTGCAGCAATTGTTTTATAGAATTTCAATTGGTGAAGACTACGACTACGATTGCAATTTTAACATTTTTACAAGAAGCTAACCTCATAAATATTAAGTAGTATTGACTGTGAAAGTGTTGGCTTTATATGAGATGTGATAAACAATGTGATATAGTATGTGATATAGTATGCTTTGTTAATTTTAATGAAGAGATTTAACAGAGGTAGGACTATATGTACCAGAAATGATAATGTGAGTAATGAGATTGTGAGTATCTTGGTGTATGTGGATAAGTTAGATGATTTTATGATGATAATGAACTGACATGTTTAGCTTGTGTTAATTTAATGTGGTCAAAGTAATGTATTGAAAGGTGATCAACTGAAAGCTGTTGTACATTTTATATGTTTGTATGAGTTAGATGATTTTATGAAGACAATACATTGAAACGTTTTGCTTGTGGTATTTTTGATGTGGTGAATCATTCCTCTGATTTGAAAGGTGACAAACTGAAATATCTTGTATGGACTATATGTTCAATATTGTGTAAGGCTGTCTGAGAACAACCAGGATCACAAATAAATAAATAAAAAAGATTGTCATTTAAACTAGCCTCCATATTGAAAAGACCATGCTGAAATAGTTCTTGTATAGTCAGGCTATTAGTGTCACGAGCGCATATATTCATTACTTGAGTACATGTAGCCACTGCAACATGTGATTTTATCTGTTCAGCTGCTGTTGGGACAGCTATTGCAGTTCTTGTTTCCAGGACTGTGTCCACCAAGCACAAAGGACCTTCTTTGATAGTTTGCTGTTCTTTATCCAATTTGTTACAAAGAGCAACTATTGCCTTTAGCGTGACCATCATCTGTAGTCATCTTGCGATGACTCTGCCATAGAAGAGGATGAGATGTGCTGGTGAGAACCATATAAGCTGTTAGCTATTCTTACCAAATCTGGTGAAATAGATACATTCTCGAGTGAGTCAGCAATGTTATTAGTAATTTCCTCAGTTTGTATAGCTTCCATATTTCTCTGAAGGGAAATTCGTTTTTTCCTTTTGGGGACTCGGGCAAAGATGCAGCAGGGAGTCGTTGTCTGTAGAATCTGACCTCTGAAATGTCAATGAGATTAGATGAGTCAATTAGAGGGGCCAATTAAATAATAACCAGAGTATCCCTGATTGACACTTGATCCCTTCGCGGTTTCAGAAAGGATGTTATCTTTTCTCAAGCATTTGTTAAAACATTTTTTCCTTTCTTTCACATTGTTAATCATGGCTGCAGCGGCAGGCTGAGCTTGCACCTTTGTTATTTTACTTTTCTTAATTAAGGGATTAGTAATAGCTGTGAGTTTTCCAGCCGTACATGCTGCGCTGCGCAGTGTGTATTTCCTGCTAGCTGCAGGCATTTTAAAATGTTTTCAGCAGAAGAGAATCCGAAAGTCTTACTTGCCTTAGTTTATTTGAGTCCAGTGCAAGATAAACTGTTTCGCTCAGCTTGCACTTGCTGACACGCTGCATCGATCAGATTAAGTATGATTTTACAAATCCAAAAAAGCAAGTGCTAAATTGCAAGATTGGAGAAACCCAAAGCAGTAAAAAGAAGTGAGATGAATTCAGCCCACACAAAGTGCATCAAACGGCGCAGCAGGTTCCAAACATTGTATGGTAGAAATGTCAAAGTTCTCAATCAGCGTATTAGGAACCAAGACCTTATCCAGAAAGTTACAAATGCACACAATTACTCACCGAGGTTCCAACGATTGTGCACCTCGCTCCCAACTGCCTCCAACTGTCAAAGCAGACACTTTTCTTCACACAACAAGCATAATGAACATAACAATGCACTTTTTGAACTTCTGGTCCTTCCCCAAAGTTGGGCTTCACCAGCATTCCCAATAGGCCTCTTCCAGACCCTGGGTTTCAGCGTTCACAATAGGCCTTTCACAGACCTTGCATTTCAACATTAACTTCAAAGTGTGCTGTACCTACTACCATCCATGCTCCTTTCCTGCAGCCAACATTCTATCACCCTTCTGCCACATGTTGTAATTACTAAAGGGAGCTCTTCGCCTTCATGCTCCCTTCTCATTGGCACTAGACCATCCACTAGGTTCAGCTGTCTCAATTAAGTCTTCCCTCTTATGATAAGGGGCACTGAGTTAGGCCTGTCCAGTGTAGTGGCTACAGGTTGGCCAACTCTTGAGCTGCCTCTGCCCGGGTAGTTTAGTCCCAGTGTACCCAAATATGGTTTGGAAGGGCATTTGATTCTTTCTAAACTACTTCTCCTTTTTCTAATCTCTTTGCCCCTCTAGTTAGTGCTTCTGAGGAATGGCCACTTTGTGTTACCTTTTACAATTGGATAGTGCCAACGTGGTTTTGTTTAATTTGTATTTGTATTTATTGTGTTTTATATAGCGCCTTTGTCCAAAGCGCTTTACATAGGACAGTCAACAATATAATGAATCAGAATGCTAATCAGCATTCATAAACAGTAACATTCAAACTGTGTTCATAAATAGTTACAATCAATTATCATTTTGGGAGTAATCAGTCAATCAGTGTTCATAAACAGTAACAATCAATTAGCGTGCATAAGAGTAAATTAATCAGTGATCAAAGCAGATTAAATCAATTAGAGGACTCTAGCTATTGGGTTTTAAGAGAGGAACGGAACAGAGGATAGGAAGTAATGGAGCGAAGAGACAGGGGAAGCATGTTTCAGTGAAGAGGGGCTAGGAGCTGGAAGGAGCGAAAATGGGATTGGGCACAAGGGGGACGTGGGACATTGAGTCTGAAATGATTAGTAGAGCTGAGGGAGCGAGATGGAGAGTAAAACGAAAGGAGAGATGCAAGGTAATCAGAAGCAAGGCCTGTTACGCTCACCTGGCTCCCACAGAGGTGTCGATCTGAACTGGACAGCTGCAGTCTCCACCAATGTGACGCGTAGGGCCGAGATGACGGACTGGACTGGCCCTCCTAGCTTCGTTTGCTTGCCCCGTAGGAATATTCTTCTGATGGTTTGAAAAGATGAGCTCTACATCCTGCATTGAGCGCAGTGGTGCGTTGATAACCAGTTGCTTCACTAGCTCGAAGGACTTGGTGAGTTCCAGAACAATATTGACTCCGAAAAGTATGTAGTTCGTAAGAGTTCAAATGCCTGACTTTCACTCTTGTCCGATTCCTTGCAGATTGCAGCTTAACCCTAGTGAAGAGTTCCTTGTGGCAACCGGTAATATTCTGGTAAGGATTTGTATTTCCAACACAGTTCGATAAATAATGTCAATATGTAACCTGTTGTTTTCTCCCTTATTCAGGCACTGAGAGAAAGTATGAAGTCTCTGGGAATAATACCTCTGGTGGTAAAATCAGGTAAGTCTAATGTGGTGAGGAGGGTTCCCCTTGATAGTTCCTTTGTTTCACCTTGCTATCCTTTTGTTTCCCCTTAGGGGCCGGGGTTCGGCGAAGATGCATTGGAAGCTGTGCCGACCCGTGAAGAGGAATAGTACCCCCGGTGGTAAAATCAGGTAAGTCTATGGGGGGGTTACTAATATTCCTCTGTGTATTCCCTTGGCTCCCCTTGCTGTTCTTGTCTACTCCTTAGGTGCCGGAATGCGGCGGGAACATGCAGGAGGATGCGGTGGAATGTGAAGATGCTGCGAAGGCCGGTGAGTTCAGCGCGGCGCTGCAGCAGGCGAGGCGATGCGCATAAAATAACATCTTTTTTCCAGCTCGAAGGCACGATGGATCGGGAATTCAGGTAAGGATCAAAGGTATTGCTCTTGTTCTAACTTTTTCTCCTTCTTTCTCCCTTTTTCTAGGAGCTCCAAACTCGAGGCGGGCGTGGCAGAAGACTGGATGCAGACTTGCAGGCACGGTGAGTGTTACGCTGCTGGATGTAGAATAACACGAAGCGTGTGCTGCTCTTCGCGCGTGGTTTAAATAGCCTTCCAAAGTAGTCCCAGGTAAGTATTCTTCCCTAGCCCCGCCCAAGTAAAAAATAGTCCCTAGGTAAAATAGTCCCTTGCAAGCCTCATTTGGCTTGGAACTCTTGCAGCATGGTCTGCATCAGGTAAGCTTGCAGCATAGTCTGCATCAGGTAAGTTCTACTCTATGAGCCTGGCGCCATAGGCGCCAGGTCTGACTCTCCATATGAGCCTGGCGCCTCCGCACCCAAACAGCCCCTAGCAGGGGTTTTTGGGCTTGCCCAAAATAACTTGATGCCTGCTTCCGGGGTTGCTGGACCTGGTCTGGGTCCCCGGGAGTAGGCATCATGACAGGCCATAGAAACATTTGAACACAAGACAGAGAAAGTTGTATTTAAGTTGCGAATAGAAGGGCAACCAGCCAAGAGAGGCCAGGGAAGGAGAAATTGGGTCATGGCAGGAGAGAAGACAGAGTGAACAAATTGAAGAATGATAGATTTAAGAGGAGCAAGGCGTGAATGGGGAAGACCAAAGAACAGAACAGAACAATAGAATAGTCGGGAGAAGACTAGTGAGGAGATGAGGAGTTTTGTAGCGTGGGAAGTGAGAAAAGGTCGGACTTCGCAAATGTTGTAGAGATGAAATCGACAGGCGTGGGATGTAAGTGAGATCTAGTGGTCAAAAGAGAGATTAGAGTCAAAGTAAATGCCAAGATTGGGGGTGGATGGGGAGATTGAGAGACAGGAGGGAGGAAAAGAGATGGAAGAGGGAGGAGATTGCGAGATTAGAGTGTTTGTGGGAAAGAATAGGACCTCCGTTTTTTCAGCATTGAGAGTGAGGAAGTGAGAGGTCATCCAGGACTTGATGGCGGTGAGGCAGAATGAGAGAGTCTGATGAATGTCCGAGGAGAAGGACGAGAAGGATAGAAAGAGGTGGGTGTCGTCAGCGTAGAAGTGGTGTGCCACTTCAAAAGATGAGATAATGGGGGCAAGAAAGGAAGTATATAAGGAAAATAGAAAGGGACCGAGGACTGAACCTTGAGGAGCACCATGGACCAGAGGAAAGTGAGGCGAAGTGTTGCTGCCCAAAGAGACAGCAAAGATACGGTTGGATAGCTAAGATGAAAACCATGATAGAACAGATCAGCACAGACCAAGGGAGAAGAGAGATTCCAGGAGCAAAGAATGACCTACAGTGTCAAAGGCAGCAGACAGATCAAGTAAAATAAGAATAGATGAGTGTTTGGACTAGCGGGCAGTGAGAAGAGAATTAAGTACGTAGGTACGGGCTGTTTCAGTTGGAAGTATCGGAGGAAGGAGAGATAGGCTAGACACGAATTATGAGAATTGTGAATGAACAAGGAAGTCAAGGAGTTTGGATAGAAAAGGGAAGAGGAATATAGGATGGAAATTAGAAGCTAGAAGGGGGTTAGCTGTAGGTTTCTTTAGGATAGGTATGATAATTGCATGTTTAAAGGCAGAAGGAAATGTAGAGGTGGTGAGGCAAATGTTAAAGAAGGAGGTGAGAAAGGTTACTAGAGGTGGGAAGAGTTTGGGAATAAGTGAAGAGGGGATGGGCCGTTCAGTGGGGGCTGCTGTAATGTGAGCTTTTGCCAGGAGGAGGGCCATCTCAGAGTCTGTTATGGGAGCAAAGGTAGAGACAGTGCTGGAGGGGGTAGCGAAGGATAAGGGGGAGGAGTTATAGGAAGATGAAGATAATATGCCCTGGCATAGGGAGTGTACTTTGGAAGAGAAGAAATTGGCAAGGTCAGATGCTGATAGGGATGAGTTGATGGACGGGTCAGGTGTAGGAGGTGTGAGATGTCGGGTTAGGGTTTGGAAGAGATGTCGAGGATGAGTGGATTGACTGTGAAGAAGGTCAGAGAAGTAGGTACGTTTGGGAGCTTTAATACAGTTGTTGTATAGGATGTGTTAATAGAAATAGGTTGCGTGGTTAGTAGGAGAATGCTGTTTCTGCCAGCGCCTTTTAAGGCGGCAAAGGAGGCGGTGCATAGAAGAGAGATGAGGAGAGAGCCAGGGTTGGGCAGGTTTGCGAGTGGACCGAAAGGAAGAAAGAGGGTAAAGTTGATCAAGGCTAGATGTGAGACATGAAGAGAGAGTGGACGCAGCTTAGAGGGAGGAGACATGGTTGAGAGATGGTAGAGAGTGTATGCAGGGATCATGGAAGAGTGAGGAGTTAAAGTTGCATAGATCATGTCTGTAGAAAGTCTTAGTAGAGGAGACGGAGAAGGTGACATTTTTCGTGCAGGAGAGGGAGGAGGTGCTGTTTTACAATGGTTTCTGTGCCTTCTGCATGTACACGTGTGGCTTGGAATCTTGCAGGAATCATGAAAGTTCTCTGATTCCTGCACAGGTTTTGGTAAAGTTCTACTTGCACCGGACAGTGCGAGGACCTTGTTTGTCCAAGCCCATTTCATTGTAAATGTAAGAACATCTGTGTTGCTTTCGTGGTGGCTTCACACTAGCATATCACAGTGTTTTTCTGGTGGGCTTAGGGAACCATCATTTGCGGTCAACGACGTGTGTTTAGCAGTTGGAGATTTGTCAAAAGTATGCTCCTGTTTGTTTCTCAGCTATAAAGTAATATCAACTGAATCAGCCCAAGTTGTAGGACTTACTGAGTGTATCGAAATCTTTCCTGTCATTCTGTTTAGAAATCCTTGCTTTCCTTCCCTTAAGTTCGTTACCAAAACAGACCTCTAAACCCTAAGTGGGTCCCATACTGCACATTGGTGGTGGGTGCCAGATTGCAGGATCTCACATCTTTCACCACATATATACAGAGCGCACACCAGGTTCCGGCTGGATCAAACCAACCTAGCGGCTTGCCCCCCTCACAAAACGATATTGGGATATCTTGCAACTCACCACAACTTGCAGACACCGTACCACCACCAGTAAATTATGTTCTGTGTCACTTGAATACAATTTCAGTACAGAGTTAGTGGCTCGGAGAACACATTCTGCTCTTCCTTTTGTACCAGATTAGTGCTGAAAATACGAATGTATCTCTGCCCACATCTAATGTTCATGTGGGCGGTGAAACATGAGACATGAATTCCTATGGATTCCACTTTTGTAAAAGACAGGCTGAATCCATCTGGGTCTCAATGTACATACATTACCAATAGGTTGTGTAATAGATCTAAAAAGGCAGGGCAACCCCACCATTCGGATTCCAATGTTATTTTTTGGCACCCTTGTAGATAATCAAAATGTTATTAGTGGAGCTGTGGAAAAGCATGTCTTAGATCACCATTGCTGTCTTTCTCATGTTCACAGTTCAAACATGTCAACATTGTAAATTAACTGAATTTCTGATTACCTCAAATCAACTTATTTTTTAAAAGCTTGCAAGTCATGCAAAACTTTTGCTGGTGGCAACTTCTGAAAAAAATAATTGTTGTCCAACATTTTATTGACATTTAAAAAAAAAACAGAATGGGATTCCTTTACGCAGAGCCATGGATGAAAAGCACACATATTCAGTAACATTGCAGCCACAAATGTTTCAAACATTTGGGCTGAGGATCATATATATTTATTTGCAGACATGGCTCACTTGCCTAGCTGTAAACGAAAATATCATAGGTTAAAGGACAGTATTTCATAAAGAGATGCTCGGCCACTGTGTTGCTGCCTGGTATCACTTTTTTGTGTTCTGTGTTCATGTGATTCCAAAAGTGCAGAGCATATGAATCTTTAAACAGGTCGTTGTTCCCAGTCCATATCTGATAATACTCTTCCCATTTATTATAGGGGATGGGGTAGAAACGCTTAGGCTGCAGGTAGTGAACATTGTGGCACATGCCATCGCCCTCCTGCTCAAAGTCTGGCATCCCACAGACTTTTGCTGCCATGCGTGTGAACAGGAGAGGACCCTGTTGGCCCCAGCGTGTCCCGTCATAGTTTTCTACAAAGTCCTTCATGCAGTCCCAGACAAAAGGGTGGTGCTGGCGAAAGCCCAGCACGGCACTGCTGCAAATCGTGAGCGACTCCGCTGCCAGGAAGTCGTCTACCGGTATGGGCTTGATGGAGATGACATCTGTGTCCATGTAGATGCCGCCATACTTCCAGAGCAATGCCTCTCTGCAGGCATCAGACACGTGGTGGGTCCAATAGAACTGCATTAACGGATTGGCCTACAAACAAAAAGGGAACAATGCGATCATTTGATCAATCATGTGTTTTGCTGATTAACATTACGATAGCTAAACCTTTAACAATATTACATAAAATGACAATCATTGTTGTCTTATCGGCTACAAGTCTGTTGCTTCTATTTTTATGAATCAAAAGTTGCACAATCAAACGCAACTAAAGGCAAAAAACAGTCTAAAGATGTTCTTGCAGTGTGGACAACTCAGCCACTCATATGCATAATGTTTCTCTAATCTAATATTGCAACATAATTTGCTGATAACTACTTCAACTGAATAGTGTCATCGACATTGCGTTTTAATGTTTGCGGTGATGTCCAAATTATTTCTACAATGCAATAATTGCTTAACGCAACACCTTTGTTAATTGATTTAAGATAGTGGCTACAGCTTTGTATATAATTTTGCACTCCTAAAATTATTGTATTTATTTGTTTTGGTTAATAAAACCTTTAGAAAAATAAATACATTAAAAGTCACAATAAAACGATACATCAATTGATTTCAACAGAATACATTAAAAAAAAACATACAACAAAATACAAATGCAGCTACAGCTACAAATTCTTCATTTAAAACAGTATCTATAGATGCCACCAGGGGGTGCTGAGATGTGCTAGCATGCCTCCGTCAGTCTCCCCCTCCGGGCTGTTTGAAGGGAATTGAGCCACCCCAACCCTCAGGAGAAAAGACCTGACCCCACCAGGGGCCATCTGAACCCCCGGAGCACCGAAGGAGAGATCTACGACTCTTCTACGCTCCATATATCCTTAGTTCGAGGCATTGAAAGCCATCTGCGGAGCTCCTGTGTCTCTACGCCCGTGCTGTGACTCGGGGACGGCCTGATGGTATATTCCAGAGACGGAGAGGCTGCCCTGACCTGCCCGAGCCACCTGCAGCTCTAAACGCTCCCCCTACACGAACCTTGGGAGCGAAGCGGAGAAGCAAACCGCCTGTCCCGCTGCCCAACCTCCCCCACCATCAGCCCCTGGGGCCATCCAGCCCGCAGCCCTTCCCGCAAAGAGGTGAGCAGCTGCTGTCCGGCAGGGAGGAACTACCCGCTGTGGAGAGTGGTGCTCTGGTGCCCCCGCCTCCAAACCCTCTGCCTCCTGCTGGACCCCGGACTCCCCCGAATCGATGTGGTCCGGGGAGAGTAAACGTGAGAAGTAAGGCCCTCCCGGATCCGGATTCGCAGCCCACGTCCTGCACGAGTTGAACAGATAAGTGGCTGCAGTGGAGGTCCGGGGGCGGGGTGGATTTTGTCAACGATCTGCAAGCCTTTGAGTTACCTACCCTACACCAGACTATCTATGTGGTCTGCCCCTTGTGGTGGGCCCAGGACACAGGATACCGCATTCAAGATTATTGCCCTGCAGCTACTCGTAGTACCGCCGTCTGGAGCGATTCTGCCTCAGAGGGACCCAGCGTTGCACCGGTGCTCCCGCAGGCCAGTGCACACCAGGAGCTGGTGGAGACCTGATATTTATAGCCGGGCCTCCCACCACTAGACTCACAGACTCGCCAGGGCCCAGCCAGCCCAAACCTGCATACCCCATCTCCAGCAGCCTATTGAGCCAGACAGCGCCCCCACTGCCCACCTCCTGCCGCATTGCTACGAAACACGGACTCTGCCCTGGCTTGACTGTCGTATGCCGCTGACCATAACTGGCTGCTGCCATTGGTCCCTACCACGCTGCTGCTTTGCTCCCTGGGGGATGGGTCTTGGTCATAGTGGGCTGTTCTACCCGTGAAGGAGGAGTGCCATGGCGCAGGGGCTTCTTGGTCCCCCATCACAGTTAAGATTGGTTGTCCGGGCCCCTACCTCACCCCTGACCCCTTGGCACCTGGAGAGTGTCCTCTAGCATTCCCCCCTAGAGCTGCGCATGAAGTGGGTGGGGGCCGGTGGTCCAACTACTTGCATACCACCATTCACAGGGTGTCTCCCTCCTGTTTTATCTGGATCTCTTTCGAAAGTCAGTGGTAGCGGGCCACGGTAAACTCAAGTCTGGACTCTTTTGCTTGCTCCATGAAGGACATCCTCTATTGTGCCCCTTTACGTTTTGGCCTGCATTCTTGCCACACCACGCGCATCAGCCCTTTTCCACACAGATTTTGAGCCCTTGATCTTCCATCCCTCGCACTGGTCTCCTACTACCCCTTGCCATGCCTGGCGTCTTTTCCTGGGCGGGGGGCTTGGTTGGAGGGAAGAGATCCCGGCTGGAATCCTGCTCATTCATGAAGGCAGTATGCCAGATCCAATCTTACATAATACCAGAAGTGCCTTCCCCATTGGTCCCCCGGCTGAGTATCTGCTGCTGTTGTGTTCCATTTTGTGGACTCCGGACTTTCTTCCTTTGCTCCAGCCCATCCATTCCCATCTGCACCCCTTCTGAAGCCTGTTTCGAGTCTCTGCGCCTCTGGAGCTTCATGAACTGGTTTGAATCTCTCCAGAAGTTCCGTCACTTGCCGCCTCCTCCTTCCGCACCCCTTGCCATGGCGGCCCCATCGCAATCAGAGCCGACCGACTCCAACTCAATCGTCAAAGGCATGGCAGCTCTATTGGAGGAAATTCGAGGCTTTAGAGCAGACATAGCAGTTAGGTTGGACACCCTGGACAAGAGGGTTGACACCATCGACGACTGGGTTCAGGCCCTGTAAGCCAACACGACTTCTTTCGATCTGCTGGAGACCCAGTTTGATGTGCGTTTGGCAGAGTTGAAAAGAAGGGAAGAGAAGTGTGCCTTGAAACATGATGATTTAGAAAATAGAGAACGCTGGTGCAACCTACGGTTCCTGGGCTTCCCGGAGCAGGAAGGCGAGACCCAATGTGACATAATCAAATCTGTCAACGCTGTTATCAGTTCACTTTTTGATGGGGCCAACACCAGCGAACCGACTATTGATAGGGCACAGGTGTTCCCGCTAAGGGGCCCAGATCCGTGCTAGTGAGGTTTCACTATTTTTCTGAGAAAACTAAAATGTTGGATCTGGTGCGGAAGAAAGGGCCGATTAGCTGGAAAAACAAGCAAATCTCGACTTATCAGGACCTGTCTGCCCTTACCTTGGTGAGGTGCTGTCTCTGTGCCGCCCTAACTAGGATGCTCCAGTCCAGGGGGGTGCGGTATAGGTGGGGATACCCTTTCTCGCTCTCGTTTGAGCTGGAGGGCTTCAAGTGTGCCTTGGTCAGAGAGGACGACATATGCAGAGTGTCTCAGGAACTCTTGGGTGACTCAGGTTGGAAACTGCAGAGGCTGCTAGGGAGAGAGATTTGGTTGGCCCTCATAAGGCCAATGTTGCCACTGAGAGATGTAAAGTTTAGTGGCCATAGAAAATTTAGAAGGGTTGTCCCGGCCTCTCCGAGTGCTCCCAACGACTGATGAGGCTCTGGCTGAAACCAGATCAACTTTGCTGGGTTGGTGCATGCCGATCCGGCCCTGACTGGTGTGACTTTCTCTGTGGTTTTAGTGCATCTTAATTCATTCAAGTTTTTATTGTTGGAGAAATGCTGATCTTAATCAGCCACTGTCCTGCTCATCTCTGGGGATTGGTTGGTGGGAGATGGAAGGGGTTGGATGATTTTGTGTATGGTTAGCCCGGGGGGTCTTGTATTTCTTGCAAAGGGGATAGGTTTGCTCTCTCTTTGTGCTCTGTTCTGAGGGAGGGGCTCTTAGTATTTTTGTTATTGAGTTTGGGAGCTCGGAGGGGGGGACACTGGTGGTCTGGCCTAGCGACAATGTCTGCGTTGTTCGGAGTCCAGACGCTTAGGGTTTGGGGTCATGGGGGGGTGGGGAGTTCTATTCGGGATGGTTTGTTGGAGTGTTTTTTAGGATTACCAGGCGCTGTTGGACGCAACGGTTTTACGTGTATGCTAGTGTATAACTTGGGCACACAGGAACATCGTGGGGAGTGGGATACAAAGTGGTCCCCTGTTGAGCCGCAGGGGATTTCCCTTTATACGATGGATGACTCATCTCACTCGCTGACTGTGGGGTCCTTAAATCTACATGGGCTAAACTCACCTACTTAAAGGTCGATGGTGATTAGAGAATTTAATAGGCTCCAGCTACACCTTCTGTTTTTACAGGAGACCCACTGGGTTAAAGGGAAAGAGCCAAAGCTTAGAGCTCCGGCCATACATCACATGTTTTTCTCACCTTATGTAGCAAAGAAACGTGGTATTGCGATATTGATATCACCCAAGGCTTGTTTTTCTCCCAGAGCCCAGCGCTCTGACCTGGAGGGTCGATTCATTATGGTCAAGGGGGAGGTGAGAGGTAGGCTGTTTACTTTGATGAGCATATACGACCCTAATGAGACACAGGATCTTTTCTGGGAAGGTATGAAAAAAAATATGGCTTTCACGGGGTGTCCTTTTGGTTGGAGGGGATTTCATATGGTTCTCTTTCCGGAGAGGGATAGGAAGTCAGCTAATCCATGTGCTGATATGCGTCTCCAGAGGAGGCTGGCAGGTGCCTTTCGTAGGGTTAATGGGGATTTGGATTTGGTGGACTCGCATACTCTGAAACAGGGACACAACACACTTTTTACATCCTTCTCTGAGCCTCATGCAATGTTCGCCAGGATAGACTATGTCCTGATAGACTCCTCGCTCGGGGAGCACATCACTGACTGTAGCGTTGAGTCCATCCTGTGGTCTGATCATGATTTGGTCAGGGTCCGCATAGGTGTCCCCCCCTTCTGCTGGGTCCCGGTGGTCGTGTAATGATTTTCTGTTGCAGAGTCAGACCCTCTTGGCCGCTATAGAAGAGTACTTTGCGATCAATGATACTGGTGAAGTGTGGATCATGGGGGCTTGGGATGCATTCAAGGCTACCATCCGGGGTACCCTTATGGAGATGGGAGCAAGGAGGAGGAGGGAGAGAGATAGAGAGGAGAAGAATCTAAGAGAGAAGATAGCCACCATACAGCCAGCAGGGAAATTAAAGATGCAGATGTTCCCAGGCAAGTGGGCGGAATTACAACAGCTCAGGTCGAAGCTTGCGGCCCTTCTTGTTAGCCAGACAGAAAGGTAGCTAGCCTTTTTAAAACAGAAGTATATGGAGAAGGGGGAAAAGGCTGATAGGATGTTAGCTAAGAGTCTGAGGGTACTTAGAAACAGTAGGAGAGTGGATTCTCTCTGTTCCCCAGAGCGGGTGATGGTCATAAGGGATGGATCAATTGCGGAGCAATTTCAGCAGTATTACGAGCGGCTGTATACCTCGGGATACACGGGGGGACGGCACAGACATTGATCAGTTCCTGGGGTCCTTGCCCACTCCCCGTCTCCCGCCCGAAAGGGCTGAGCCCCTGGAGCTTCCCATTACACCGCAGGAAATAATAGACACTATCTCCTCTCTGAAAGTCGGAATCTCGCCGGGGGATGATGGATTTATGGTTTGCTTTTATAAATCATTTTGCTCTGCCCTGGCCCGTTTTTGGCTAACATGTTTAACTCCGCCCTTGTAAAAGGAGCCCTGTCTCACTCGATGATGTCCGCCCTTATTGTGGTACTCTCCAAAGAAGGGAAATACCCCTCCCAATGTCAGTCCTATCACCCTATTTTGCTCCTGAATTCTGATGTCAAAATCCTGGCCAAACTCCTTGCCAATAGGTTGGCTAAACTCCTTCCAGCCTTGGTGCCTGGGGACCAGGTAGGCTTTATCCCCAGGAGGCAGGTGTCAGACAATGTTAGAAAGACTTTGGACCTCATGTATGAGGTCACGCATCGCGATCTAGAGGCCTACCTTCTCTCGTTGGACTCAGAAAAGGCCTTCGACTGTGTCGAATGGCCTCATACGGATAAGGTTCTCCAAAACATGGGCCTGGGTGATAGGTTTTGTGGATGGGTCTCGGCATTGTACAACGGCCCCTTGGTAGGGTGCTTTTTAATGGTACCACCTCTGCATCCCTACACCTCTCTAGAGGCACCCGCCAGGGATGTCCCCTATCCCCCCTTTTATATGCCTTGGCTATGGAGCCTTTGGCCATTGCGATTAGGGTAGACCAGGTGATCTCTGGGGTTCAGTGTGGCAAGTACAAATTCAAGCTGTCCTTGTTCGCCGACGATATCTTGGCTTACCTGACTAACATTCAGGATTCTCTTCCTCGTCTGCTTGATTTTATTGGTGCGTTTGGGTCCTTCTCGGGGCTCAAGGTCAATATATCTAAATTGTGTATAATGTCTATGGGCGCTAGAGACCTTGAAACCAATGGTAAATCAGAGGTGCAGGGAATGAGAATAGAATGGAGGGCCACCTCTTATTTAGGCATCTCCATCCCTAGGGACCTGGGTGATCTATTTGAATCTAACTTCTCCCTGATTTTGATGAAGTTAAGTAATGATCTTGTTAGTTGGGGACCTCTTACCCTCTCGTGGCTTGGGCGCATGGTCACGGTTAAAATGAATGTTTTGCCACGGCTTATCTATCTATTTATGGCCCTTCCTATTGTTATCCCGGAAGCCTTTTTCAAGCTATTACAGGTCCGGGTTGATAATTTCATTTGGAATGGGAAGAGGGCAAGAGTCAAATTGTCAACTTTAACACTACCAAAAACGTGTGGGGGTTTTGGTCTTCTCAACTTAAAGTTACATTACAAGGCAGCCCAGCTGCGAGTGATGTTGGAGCACATGACTTATTGGACCTATGTTGAGGACACTCATTGATATCCAAAGAAAGTGAGGGATCTCCTACGGCCCCTCCCAACTCCCTTCCAGCACATCTCAAAACCCATCCTAACCTGGCCGCCCTGTGGGCACTGTGGAAACCAGCCAAGGAGAACACGCTGTTGTCCTCTTGGCCGACCCCCCTGACATCCCTTTGGGGGTCCACCTTTCATCTAGGATCCAAGGGTTTTCCTGATACTCAGTTATGGTCAGACAAGGGATTGGAGAGAGCAGCTAAACTCTTCCACCAGGGGGTCTTCATTGAGTATGCCCAGCTATCCGAGGCAATGGGGGATACCTAGCCCTCTGTCTTTGAATATCTGCGCCTTAAGGGGATCTATACTCATCCTAGATGGTTGCCTGCCTTGACTCGCCCCCTTGCCCCCTTTGAGAGAATGTTGGTGTATTCCATGACTAGGAAGGGTTCTCTTTCTAGGATTTATAAAACTTTAATCACGGCTAACCTTGAGGGTAGACAACAGTTTAAACGAGCATGGGACGAAAGGTTGGGGAGGACCCTTGAGGAGCCCATGTGGAGGGCGATCTTTAGATCAATTTTTTCAGGGTCATTGTATACCTCATCTATGGAGCACAGTTTCAAAGTGCTTCATTCTTGGCATCACCCCCCCAGCTACCCTGTCCAAGATGTTCAAGAGTGTATCTCCACTATACCCTAGGATGTGCTCACAACGTGGTACCTGGTACCACATGTGGTGGGAGTGCCCGGATGTCCGAGTGTATTGGGCCGAGTTGCTTAGCTGGATCAAGAAAATTCTGGGCACGTGTCTGTGCCTACTCCCCCTGGAGATCCTTCTGGGTATGCCAATTACCGGCTCTGAGGGGTACGCCTTTCCAAAAGTGGCCGTGGCAATGTTGAGAGCGGGGAGACTCGCTCTCTCTCAAAAATGGAAGAGCTCCTCTACCCCTTCCAAGGGTGAATGTCTCGCTAAACTGTGGTCCATCTTTACGTATGAGAAATTGTCTGCTATAACCAACAATGCTCTGTCCTCTTTTGGGCAGGAATGGACAATTAGTCTCCTGAATGTAGATTGTGTAGCTATGAGATTGTAACTATGTTGTGCTACTGGAACCATTTCATTTTTATTTGATCTGTTTGCCATCCGTATTTTGCCCCGTGTAATGGGTATAATCTTGACCTCACTGTGTCAGTCACCCTTAGTTGTTTTTCACCGTGCTTTGTGTCGCCCCTATGCTTTTTGTTCCCGTCATCCCACTGGGCTTGGTATGGTTTTGTGCGGTGGGGTGGGGAGGGGTTTGGGAGGGGAGTAAAGTCTAGCATTCTTCTTCTGTTGTTCCTTTTGTTGTTGCCAGGGGTTTCCTGGTGCTTTTTTTGTATATTGAACCGCTCAATAAAAACAAAGCTTAAAAAAAACAGTATCTATAGAACTGTACATCAATTTAAACGAAGTACATATCAATGTGCAAACTCATACAGGTAAAAATTCAATACTAGATCAATGTGTGTTCATCTTTATGCACAATATAATATGTATACATATGGCATTCCTTATTGCAATTCTTTTAATTCATATTTCTTTATTAGTTTGTCCATTATGAAAGTTCAGCATAGTAAAATATAGTCAATTATGAGTACCTAAAACTTAACTTCGCATCTCTAAAAAAGATTGCATACAACTGATAAAAATCTCATTACTGCCAAGTTCAGTGCAATTGATTTGCTATGTAACATTGCCCACCATAGTTCATCTGGATAAACCCTTTTGGGGTTTAGTACAAATGTTTTAAAATACTCGATTCTCTACCCTCTAAAGGCTTCACATTCAGTCAACAAATGTGCTAGCGTTTCCTTGGAGTCTGTCATTTTACAAAAACGGCAGATCATCATTTCTTCAGGATTGCGCGATAATGCTCAGTTGCTGAAAAGCATCTATCAGCTGATTGTCACCTCGCAATTGCTTGGATATATAACTTTAACACTATTGAGATATGCAACCACAGATCTGTTATAATTATGAATCGGTACAGTAGTTTTCCACCACAAGTGAACATAACAGGAAGTTTAAGCCTTAGAAGAAGAGCTGTGCTCGAAACACGTGTTGGCTGAAACCAATCCACCAATTCTACTCAGATAAAAAAATTCTTGGAGTACATGCGTAGTATGATTGTATCATTTATTTAGTAATTTCTTCACGTACAACCCCTCTTACTGATACGATCTCTCTTGTCAGGAGTACATTTAGTCTAAAATGCATACAATTATGGCACAATTTCTTATTTGGGAAGAGTTTAGGTAGGGCTCGGGACAACCTATTAATTTTTGACAGGAGATAATATGTTGATATAGCCACTTCTCCATTACTGCATCATTAGTCACGGTCCAGTCATTGTATCGAAGTAGCCTCTTCACTTTAGCAGGGGAGTGTAAAAAAGTTTCTACTGTGACCCCCAACTTTAGTAGCAATGATAGGCATTCTTCATTGAGCTTAAAAACAAAGCCCTCTTGTGAGACTCCATCCCTTACCTCCTTACTCACTAGCACATGTAAGGATTCGCTCAAACTCAAATACAGTTTTCTGTAGAGACTCAGTCTCTTCCATTCCACCAAACTTTGGATTGACTGTAAACCCAATTCGTATCTAATTGCTGATAATGGCACACACTTGGGTAAACAAAACAAGACCAACCACCAGATCAGGACTTTGTATATGTGCATCTCACTTATGGCCCATGAGGGGAACAATTAAAGGGCGTAGCACAGATGGGCGATGATCTTAGAATAGTAAAACCTTATTTTCGGGATCATAGCACATTTTCCATATTTCTTATCTATTGTTATAATTTTTGAGACTTGTTTAAGTGCTTGTTTATCCCTCAAATAGTTTTGATAGAAATAACTTTTTGGTGAGGAAATAATAGGAAATCCCAGGAAGTTAATTGACGTCTTCACGGTCAATCTTATACTATTCAAGACCCAAGTGAAGCCAATCGGACACACACGTTTACTCAGTCTCATGACCACAGTCTTTTGCAGGTTTACTTTTAGATGATTTGCTGCTGTATATCTATTAAAGGCTATTATGAATCTGAGAGTGCTTGATTAATATAATATCATCTGCATAGGCAGACCAGCAAATTCTATGTCCCTCGATCTTCGGAGGTGCAAACGAGGCCCCATCTAGTACATCACCCACATCTGCCACATATAGATTAAATAAGGCGGGAGCAAATATGCAGCCGTGGTGTAGTCCATTATGTGTGCGTATAGTATTAGATAGCTGCTCCTCCTTGTTCATACGTATCTGAATTTGTGACCCTTCATGTAAATGAATTAGAATGGAAAGCAGCCACCAAGGTAAGCCAAACGTATTCAATTTTGCCCATAGTGTGTTCCCTTCAATCAGAATGCAAGAGATAGATCCATTGAGGCCAGATATATTGGGACGTAGTTGTCCTCCCTTTACTTTACTTTAAACACTTGTATAGCATGGCCAGGGACCCTTGGGAATTAGGGCGCTGACAAAAACAAAAAGCAAGGCAAAGATCCTAGTGTAGGACCAAAGTGAAATTCAAGAAGTCGAGCGTAGTCAGGGACAATTACCTAAATAACCAGGTTTTCAGTTTTTTTTTTAAAGACTCGAGATTAGGCTGAGCTCTCAGATACAGAGGGAGATTATTACATGCCATAAAGGCAGCAAGATGAAAGGCTCCTTCTTCTGCCTTTCTGGTCCTGCATCTGGGGATATTCAGGAGTCTCGAAGTGCTGTATCTTGAGGCGCAACCTTGAATTTTGTCTGTACTGAGTTGCCTCAAGTATCCGGGCATGGTGCCTTGGATACACTTAAAAGAAATCATCAATTGCCTATACTGCACTCAGGCCTCCACTGGAAGCCAGTGCAGACCCCTTCTGGCAGTAGAGACATGGTTGCAGCATTTAAGTCCTGTCTCAACATGTACCGCATCATTCTGTACAACCTGAAGTCGGTTCATGTATGACTTGTTTATGCCCACCAGGAGACTGCAGCAATAGTCAATTTCGGCTCCGATAATCGCTCGAGCTAAGGTTTCAGTGTTGGTTTGATTAACGTAAGGCCTGAGATGGGCGATCAATTTTATGCTTTAACTTGTTTAACTATTTAACTTGGGCACAAGTCTTCACAATCAATGCCGAGCAGGGATCATCCTTACAGGAAGTGACTTTGAGATGTTTTAATATGTCTACAAGCTCTTCCTCAGAAATATGGGAGAAGTTAAATTGAGGAATGGCGAAGTTTCTTAAGAACAGATCGGTCCCCTTCAATTTGGAGGCATGTGACTGTTCTTTTATTCTGCGATTTAGGTCCGCCCTAATCACCTTCAATTTGTTCATCATGGCATCCTGAATGTGCAGACACCAAGCATCATCCTTATTAACTGGAGCCACATCCGGTAAAGCTATGTTCTCCTGCTCTTTGAGAATTTTAAATAATTCTCTCGATTGTCTCGATTGTGATTGGGCTATCGAAATCCTCAAGTTAAGAGAACTTTTCTTGGCTTCGGTAATTGCCAGTGTTACGCTCACCTGGTTCCCACAGGGGCGTCGGTTGGACCCGGACAGCTGCGATCTCCACCAACGTGATGCGTAGTGCAGAGAGGACTGTTTGGACTGGCCCGCCTAGTTTCGTCTGCTTGACCCGAAGAAGTATTCTCCTGCAAGTGGAGAAAGGGATTTAGCCACCCGTGGATTTTAGCAAGGACCACCCGCTGCTCCCATCTCCCCACTAGTCACCTCTGATATTTACTTTTAGTAAGCTCACCTTATGTATTTAAATGATGAGCTCTCCAACCTGTGTGGAATGCAGGGGCGCGTAGATACCAGTTACTTCACTGGCTTGAAGGTACTGGAAGAGTTCCGCCTATTGACTCCGGGGCTTATAAAGTTCAAAAGAGTTCAATATGTCCGATGTTCACTCTTGTTCCATTCCCTTTTTAGAATTGCACTGGGTCCTCAAGAATATTGCCTGGAGGTAGCTAATGGCGTTTGGGTAAGAGTCTGTATTTCCCAACACTGTCCGGTAAAGTTGCATGAGTTTAATTTGTTGTTTTCTCTCCCTTTATAGGTGCGGCATATGAAGATGTGGCATGTTAAAGGTTAATGCCTCCGGTGATAAATCAGGTAAGTCTATGGTAAGTGATGATATTTGTCAGCTTCTGGGCTCACCTTGTTGTTTCTTTGGTTTTCCCCAGATGCTGGAATTCAACGACGAAAAATATGAAGAGAGCGCCGAGTTGAAAGATGCTGTGGACTGGTGAGTATAACACGGTGCTGCAGCTGGCAATGCGACGCGTGTTGGAATAATGTTCTTTCCAGGCTATGAGACGTGCTGGGTCCGGAATCAGGTAAGGAATAAAAATGATGTTCGTTATCTAACCTTTTCTCCTTCTTTTCCCCTTTTCCTAGGAGCTCCGAATTCGAGGCGGGCGTGGCAGAAGACTGGATGCAGGCTTGCAGGCACGGTGAGCGTTACACTGCAGAATGCAGAATAACGCGAAGCATGTGCTGCTGATCGGGCGTGGTTTAAATAGCATACAAAGTAGTTCCAGGTAAGAAGTTCCCCAGAACCACACCCAAGGTAAAAATAGTCCCTGTAACAAAATAGTCCCATCCAAGCCTCACGTTGGCTTGGATTCAGTAGCAGCATGGTCTGCATGAGGTAAGTAATGTCTATGAGCCTGGCGCCTATGGCGCCAGGACTGATTCCTATTATGAGCCTGGTGCCTAAGGCGCCAGGACTGAACCCAAACAGCTCCAGCCGGGGCTGTTGGGGTTTTGATAAATATCTGGATGCCTTCTCCCGTGGCTGATGAACTCGATCAGGATGCCCAGGGGTAGGCATCATGACAGCCAGTTTATAGGCTTTGACTGAATCTCTGTATTTGGCCAGAGCACTGGGAAAAGGAGAGGATTTCCAACTATAAAATAGTTTCAGAGTTGTTGCTTTGAGAGTTCTCAGTTTGGGCGTGCACCAAGGCTTGTTTCTCATACCCTCCTTGTATTTTCTGTTTTTCAAGGGGGCCAGGGATTTAATAATATCTTCTAAATTGGTAAGCAGAGCATTTGCTATATCTGAAGAAGTATCCTGGGCTGTGAATTGAATGTAGGAGTGCAATAGTGGTTCAACTCTATCATGAGAGATCAATTTAAAATTCCTACTGAGAGTACTCTGGGGACTCCTAGATTTTATTTTTGCTTGGAAAGGTGCCTGGATGGAAAAATGCACAAACGAGTGATCAGACCAGGGGCACGGAAGAGCCTGCAGATCCTTAGTTTGCACATTGGTAGATGAAATCCAATCGAGGATATGCCCCAAGATATGGGTAGGGGAATTGACAAGCTGTTCAAAACCAAGGTTACCACGGGCGAGTTCCAAGCCTTTGGCTGATTGATCATCCTTATCCCCAAACCAATAATTAAAATCCCCCAGAATGAGATATCTGGAGTAGGTTTTTAGGCGTGGCAGCAGGTAATTAGACAGTGCCGAAGTGAAATCCTCCATCGGTGACGGGCCCATAGATGAGGATAAGATTGAACGTAGATTCTGCGTTCAAGCCAATCTTAACATGAAGCGATTCAATGCCATCCTTAATTATTCCTTTGGACTCCCAAATAGTAAGAGAGGATTCAAAAATGAGAGCAACCCCCTCTCCCCCAAGCTTACTCTCTGTCATATCTTAACATCTTGTACCCCTCTGGAATGGCGATATCCAAAGAGGGGCCAGCAGCTCTGTGACCCCAAGTTTCAGTGAGAGCGCAGATGTCAAAATTATTTTCCTCTATGTAAGATGCTACTTCAATGACATGTTTCACCAGTGATCTGGTTTTCAGCAAAATGCAAGTTAAGTTGTAAACTGGAGTAACCTGATGAAAATGGTGGGGCAACTCAGTTGACATGGGTGAGTCCGCTAAAGTCATAATAGGTGAGTTCACAGGATCAGGGCTAGAATTCTGTTGCAAGACGCACCCTCGAACTGGGACATGAGATAAGACTGGATTCTGAGTGCCTTCAGGGGAGGCAGAGAGCATGCGAGTTCTGGCGCTGCTGTTGTAATACAGTCCGGACTATCTGTTGATGTTATAACGTTAGTTGCTGTTAACAGTGAATTATTACTACTCACTGTAACATTGGTCTGGAAAGAAGTCACTGGTTTGGAGAATATGTTCCTGGCTGCCTCAATTGCCAACAGGACCTCCGCTTACCCCATGGTGTGTACGAAAATCAATGGGGGCGTGCTGCCTTTCTGGCGGTCCTGCACGGACTGGCACAGACTTGCTTAACCCTTCCACGCCGGTGCATTCATGCCGGGTTTCAATTAGAAGAGTGCACCGAAACTATAGCTCCTAATGGGAGATGTAGTTTTGTAAGAGCATGCAAAGGATACAAAGATGCTCTGATTCAAACCGCACTTTTATTAGAATGTTAAGAGGTCTGATAATATAAAAAAAACACAATAAGGAAACTATCAGTAAGATGAAACAGCAACACAGTTAAAAACAAAACTAGGCTAAAATGTGCAAGTACACGTAAGAAAGCAAATAGCAGCAAAAACAGGGTAGCAACAAAGGGTTCTACAGGAGTGCAGATGCAGAAGGAAACACAGTAGCAGCAAACACATAAATCAAGGGGAAGGGGAAGCAAGGCCCTCAAATGTGTTTGCGCTGGTTTTCAATTAGAAGAGCGCACCGAAACTACAGCTCCTGATGGGAGATGTAGTTTCGTAATTGCGTGCAAGGATACCAAGAAGCTCTGATTCAAACTGCACTTTTGTTAGGCTGTGAAGAGGTCTGATAATATAAAAATCACAACAAGGAAACTATCAGTAAGATGAAACTGCAACACAGTTAAAAACAAAACTAGGCTAAAAAATGTGCAAGTACACGTAATAAAGCAGATAGCAGCAAAAGCGGAGTCTCAACAAAGGGTTCTAGAGGAGTGCAGATGCTGAAGGAAACACAGTAGCAGCAAACAAATACATTCCAGGCTAACTGTTGTAAGACACATTTCAGAAGGCAGCCACAATCAGTACCCATTTGCTTCCTAAAGCCTATTTGTTGAATAGATAAGATGCCATTATTACTGCTCCATTCTTCTACATGTTTTAGGATAAGGGCTGCAAACATTTTCAAATCTGCATCTAGCACTGCCATCAGGCGATAGGTCAATGGGGAACCCCTATGACCCGTCTTATAAACAGGTACAACATTTGAAATTTTCCAGGAGGGTGGCGAAGACCTTGTTATAACTATATCTTTGAATAGGAGATATAGAGCTTTGGACCAGAGATCAACATGATTTTTTAGGGTCGCAATCGTAAATTGATTTGGTCGCACAGCTCTGGATGAGCTGGTCTTACTAATTAAACCTCCAATATCCTTTATTGTAAACTTCAGGTACGAGGCACTGGCCTTGTGGGCCGCTCCTTCAGAGAATTGGAGTTCCTCCCTCCCATATATGTTCCCAAAGTGTCCTACCCAATCCCCTTCTGATATAGGATTACATTGCAGTGAGGACTGATGGCCCTCCAAAGCATTTACAAGAAGCCAGAAAAGTCTGGAGTTGCCCCTTTCAAAGTGACCATTATATCTTCCCATCTCTTTGATACATACTGGCTGAATGGGCTTTGATCCAGTTTTTCGATTTTTGTTTTTCCCTTAGTATTGCCTTTTGTTTTATATTCTTTCAGCCTGGTATTTTAGCAATTAACCAAAACTCTCTCCGGCCGGATTTTTTCATGTTCTGCACCATAACATAAAACCTATGTTCATGCACTTAGTTAACAGGTGTTGCTCCGATCTCCTTTACTGATTTATTAATTAAGTACTGCACATAAGGTCCATAAGAGCTATGGGTATATGGGTATATACCAATAGCGTGTTATCCAAAGTCAAACTCGCAAAGTCATTCGAAAAGATAGCATTTAATTTACAGACATTACCCTTGTGCCAAATGACTCAGGATCTTTTGCTATTCACATTCAAAGAAGTAGTATAATAATTCAATGTTCTACCACAGTCCACTGGGCAAAGATATCATGTAACATCTTAAAATCTTCCACCTGATCGATAAGGTCCTATGTAATAAATATTTAGTCTATGTTTGAACTTCTTTTCCCATCCATCCATGTGATTGGACTCATGCTATTGTCAAGCAGATCATTTAGCATATATAGTCCACAACTTCACAGCATATCAATCCAGATTTTGCCTTGTAACCACTTTCTATTACCCATAGTGAGCCCACCTAAAGTATCAAAGGGCAAGGTTATCGAGGCCACCAATGTCTGCTGCGTTCCTAACTGTAGACGATCGTAGAGGGGGAACATTCAGCGTTAAGCTCTCCTACAATTATTATCTGTCGGCCCGGTGTGCTAACCAGCCAGTGACCAATCACCCCATTCAGCTCTCTTAATGTATGACTTAGTTTTGAAGTTGGATTCCAATATATATTGACCAACAAAATGTATTGGCATGGAAGCATAGATTCCACCTCAAACACCACTGCTAGCACTCCTTTGGTCACCAATAGATAGTAAATCAATCAATGTCATTATCTGCAAGCCGTCCCCTACTTCTTCTGCCAACTGTCCATGCATCCCCTCCCTTGCCTCACCTTACCTAGGGGGATCAGTTGTCGCCCACTGCTCCATCAAATTCCTAACAGTAGATCTAACCTTCTCCTCCATCACCAGATTCGGAGAGACTTCTCTTTCTGTCAATCTCAGCCCCCCCTTCCCACTCCCCCTGGATCCTCTTGCCACCAATTGCTGGCTTACCAGTCTCCACGGGGCGGTGTCAGATGTATAGACCATCCCCACAACCCCCTAGCCCGCTTCTGAGTCTCCATTTCCCCCTGGCTGCCCCTTCTTATTACTAAAGAGATTATAAAATGTTGTAATAGCACTTTCCTTTGAAGTCTCACTCCCCATCTTAAAAACTTTTGCTACCTTATGTTTCATCGCATTGGAGAGGGTATTGGTTGCATCTATTTTGTTACCTTGATAGCTCTTATTGCCTAGGTGGATCTTATCTACATACATGAGCTTTTTATTTGTAGTGGTAATCCTCTCCACTTTAGGAACTGAGGTCCCTCCTCTAGTTGGTGAATTACAACAATTAACATCCTCAATTGACAGTGAACAGTCCAGGTATACACTATCTAGGGTATCTGGATATCTCATCTCTCACCATCTTCTCCAAGAGTTTATGGGCGGTTTATTTGTTCCCTTAAGCAGACCTAGATTCTGCATTTTACGTCTGTCCCTTGTTTTTTATTATTTTGATTTCACCCCTTTTTAGTGATTGGTGATTTACCTAGTATCAGCACTGGATTCGCTGTCAGAGGTGTAGCTCGGGCCAGTGAGTTAACCCCCCCAATGTCTTGCTCTAACTCAAGATCCCTTTGATGTGGGGTCATTAAAGGCTCCTTGCCCGTCCTTTCCCCAGGCGCACTTAAATTGGGGTTAGAATTCATTTTCGGACCATACAGAGGAACAACACCCATCAGTGGCTTCACACCCAGGCATTCGTTCATATTAACCAATTGAATCAATATAGCACATAAACATTTGGTATGCTCCCGTAATTCTCCACATATGGCTTCCTGTGCCGAGAAGCCAGCTACTGATTTGTTCTCTTTGTCCAGGCCACCAAAGGAAGTCAGGGAGGAATACAACCCTTCTCCCTGTATAGGTCGGTACTCAGACAATGCCAGCAGAGAAAACCCTCCTGCGGCAACGATTGGCAGGGTGTCCAAAAAGGACAAGTCTGCTGAATTAGTTGAAGTTAGTACATGGTCAAAAGCGGCCTTCCCCACTACTACCTGAGGCAGAGCTGGGAGGTCTAAGGAATCCAACAGCACTGGCAAGCTTTCCAAGTCCCCTACTGGATTGGGTTCCACCGCCTGCACATCCACCTGCCACCTCCCACGGCCATCCACACGGTCAAAAGCCTTGGCCGCATTAGACAGCGAGGGGAGAGAAGGTGAGAGAGGAAACGCAAGGACTCGAGACATGCTGTCTCTTCTAGTGGAGAATAGTAGTGGTACCACCAGCGTGCCTTTTTTCAGGGCCGCCGCAACTTCTTTTTTGTTGTGCATGCTGGTCTTCTCATTGCTTTACAACACAGTGATACACTCCCTCCAACTACAATTAATCCAAGTATTATACATAACACAAATCAAAACACAAAAGCAACTAGGTTGCCAAATTCAATAACTTATCCTAGGTAATTTGTGAATCTGGAGTCGCGGGGCACAAATACCCCATTAGAACATGAGGCCTTTCTGGCCCCCCACAGCCCACCGAACAGCCAACAGCACTCGGTGGAACTCTGTGTGCACACGCGCAGATGCACATGCCCCATGCCCTTTCTGCTGTTTCCGGTTCACGGGAGCCGGCCAGTTTCAATCTTGTAGAGGAGCAGCTACATGCCTCAGCAGGAAATCCCACCCCTACCTCTTATATGTTGGAGGCCTGAGATTGTGCCATGTTTGACACCAGCAGTTGTGGCAATACCGCAGCAAATATTTGAAAGAAGGTATCCACTGAGAAAACCCTATCAAATGTATCCCTGAAGAGATGACAATCTGAGGGAAGAATTCCCTGAAGGGATATGAAAAAGAGCAAAGAGAGAAGGTAGTGACCTCACAAGAAACATGCATGATGCCCTGAGAATACTGGCTGAAGCGAATGCATAGATCTTACAGAAACTAATGATGAAGTTAAGAATCAAGTAAACTTTCATATGCGAAAAGAAGATTGCACGTGTGTGAAGTGCTTCAGAAAATCAACCGTACAATAATTATACAGACGCTGAAACGCAAGTAGACTAAGTCATCATGGAAGCTGCCTATATGCAGTGATTAGACTGCAGGCGAAGCCTCCAATGTATAGGAGTTGGACATCGATGTCATGAATTTAGTAAGCCCGGACCCATGGAGAGAGAGAAAAGGCTGAGAATTGTGTTGCTTCAAGAATAAACTGAGAGCGTAGAAGCACCTGTTGAGGCTGTTTGGCCTGGTATCAAAACTGAAGCAGCCAAGGGTGGTTATCTATTCTTGAAAGCAGTGAATGTGTAACGGTGAATCATCCCTTAAGGTGTAAAGAAAGAACACCAAGAGTGACAAGTTTTATTCATTTAAGGCATTTAAATGCTGCAAAATGGACCAAATCGTGGTCTCCTGTTACGTGAGCCAAGGATGAAAATAGAGTTGAGCTTGGAGTCCTAGAACAATGATAGTGAGTGTCGGCTCTCCCATATATTCCCACAGACAAGGATACTTTGTGAGGCCAAGCTCAAAGACAATTTTCATGGTAGAAGGCATGGGTGTTTAGAGACATTGGGCTAATTGGGTAGGGAGGGAAAGTCAAGTCCATTACCTGGCACCTGGGTCTGTTTTTACGTACTGATAAGTGAACTGAATGTTCCAGAAATGGCATGAGCGTGCCAACCAATTGTGGAGGGCCATATAATGAAGGGCCTTATAGTGTGAAGACCAATGATAAACTGTGTATTTAATAGAGTTAAAGATGATATGTTTTAGAGGTAGGCATAAGTTGTCCACCTGACAGTGGGCAGCCAATCGCAATCCTAGTCCTGATAGAACATATATTTAGATGTTTCCCTTAGCCAATCCCAACCCTTCATAGGTTTTCTATTATTTGCCACATAGTATGATGTCACTTCTGACTTATTATTTGGCGTATAAGGATGTTTTTATGAGAAAATCATTGAGAGCTGAGCGAAAGTCTGTTGATGTCCGTTGTAAACTCCCTGTATTAGATCATTGTTAATAAAACAGACTCTTTGCCATCTTCCTGAGTTGGTTCGATTATTTGGACTCAGAATTACTCTGCGACCCCATCCATTGCATGCACGTTAATAAAGGGCCATGAGCTCAATCTGAACAGAAAAGAAATAAGATGTTCAAATATTATGCTATAATATGTTCTAATTCTCTGAAGTTCATTGCAGTCCATTATCTGGTGATGAGACAATAGTATCCCGCTGTTAGATATCTTTCAGCTTCAAGTCCAAATATATATTCGTGGGGAGACCTGCTAGGGGGGCGGGCGCCAACACAGTCAGCAGCATTAATTGGCACTGCAGGTGCGCACAGGCGAAGGCGTGTGACCCATGCCTTTTCTGCTGTTTCTCGCTCAAGGGGTGGGCCAGTTGTAATCTTTCAGATCCAAGTTCAGATATATCCATGGTGAGTCCCGCTAGGGGGGCGGGCACCAAATCACAGCCAACAACACTCAGTGACAATCCGGGTGCACTCCTTAAATACAATTATTTATTCTGTGGTTTTCTGTTGGAAGGGAAACATAGGGGTCATACATATTCCACTGCTCAAATAATAACATAGGCTTCATGGAGGAGGGATCAAAGGGATTCTACCTGTTGCCACATCAGAATAACTCAGGGCAATATTACGAGTACCAACATAAGGTGCAACAAAATGTTTCAGCATCACGAAAGGATCCAATGTCTAGCGGTATCTGTAATATACTGCCAGGTGAGAAAACACTAGAGCAGTTTTGGAGGACTCTGACAAACTCAGATTTTTAGGACTCACATGTAATTCAAATCGGTGAGGTCTACTGCATAAGGGCGTTGATGATCGTTATTTGTCTTGAAAGTGCCCTTTAGGACAAAAATGTGTTTCCGTTTCATGGAAAAACAAGAAGAGAAATGCAGTATGGTTCAAAGCCTCAGAGAAATATCCGAAAAGCAGTTTACAGCTTCTACGAATTTCCTAGTGAAATTCTGGTAGGTTGGTGGCTTCCCACAGATTCTTCCAGACCAAAAGGGTTATAACATTACTAGCACTTGTGCAGGGGGATACAAGTGAAGCCTCACTTGGGGATTCCTGTGACACAGCGTATCTATGTCGTCTTGCCCAGTAACCAATGTGTACACATCACAAAGACAAGCTTAGGATGCCACGTTTTATAATAAGTTAAAAACTGCATTTAATTTAAAGCTTGCCAATTGTCTAGGGAGCTGTTAGGAATGGGGAGAACAAAAGATACACTTTGAATGCAGGCTTACCTGGTAGTTTGAGCCTAGATTCTACATTTTCATATTTGTTTAATGAAAACAAAATGCTCTAATTTGTTTTAATTTTATATCCCACTAATTGAAGACTAGTGGAATAAAATATTTAGCTTGACGGTTTTGATTTGCTGTCCTGCACCAATCTATTGCTTTCCTCATACTCGTGTATACTGGCAGTACAGGCCTGCAGCGACCGGGCACATTGGGAGCACCTGAGAGCAAAAAAGAACCCAAGAATAAAGACTGCATATCCCTTCTAGTCTGTGTCCCCGCTGTGCTGGTTGTTGGAGCATTGTGCATCATTACCTCAGGAACACCCTTCCTGCAAATTATCCCATCAATAAATGTTGTTGTCCAAGATACAATGTTACATTAGGCTCTGTGCATGACACAGGTATGCCCACTTCCTAGCTCATTGATGGCAGCACATGCCACCTGAAAATTGTATTAAAAGTCAAGTGAGCACTAGGTGCAGGATGAGGCTGTATTACTTGCAATGGAAAAGGCCCATTATAGGCAATGGTTATGTCAGATGGGTAGCGTAAGCGGAATTGCACATGTCCCAAAGGAGTCCATAAAAAACATGCCCTCCAAAGCCGTAAGAAAAAGTAATTAACAAATTGTATCATACTCAATTTTATGTATAAGGCTAATTCTGTAAATCCCTTTAAAAACCATGATGTTTCTGTGCTTAAGGGCCACGTTTTCAGAACAGGGGTACTATGCCAGTTTCTCTAGCCATGTCTGCACAGCCCTATGGAAATAAACCTTGTCTTTACCTTTGCTGCCTGGTTTCCTCTTGAATTATTTGGTGATATGCAGAGAGATGTAACATCAGAAAGGTTTTGAAAAATTGGCAAGAAATGAACTCACGAAATTCAAAGTTACAATAATTCACTACATCCATCATCATTTTATAGCAACATATTTTCTTCGAAATAGGACATCTTACTGAAAAAATAGACATTGTTATAACCTCATCTTTAATATTCACAACTTTAGTGCGAAAACCATCAATCACTCAGCTACCGTTGTATATAGGGGATTTAGAAATGAGGATTTTCATATATCAGTTTAAAGAGAAAGAGTGTTTTCTAGCAAAAAATCGAAAATATAAATTGCAATATCTAAAAGAAACTATTCTTTCAGGGACAGGCTATCATGACGTTTTGAATAAAGAAGTATGATTTACAAATTGAAAATAGTTCTTTGATAAATTAATCCAAAGGCCATGTTATTTTACTTCCCATCATACATGCTAAGGACTAGCTCATTGGGACCTAGTCAACATCTGCACCTTTGTAAAAACCTACATTTTTATAACATTTTCAGTACTCCACATTCAGACTAAGTTTTCAGACTTAATTTTCCAACATGGCCCCCATGGAAAGAGAAGGCGAGGGTTCCATACAGGGCCCTCTTCGCTTTCTATGGCAGCCTGCAGAAGGCAAAAAGAGAACCCTATGACGATATTACCATGAGCACGTTTCTTCCCTTTAAGATCTTTCCTAATTTCCTATAACTTCACCACAATGCCAGTCCCAGGTGGACGACATGGACACTTTAATCCTATGTTTTGTCCCTTGTGGTCATGGCCAGTAGCCAGATTGTCCGGATCATGACCTTATTCCATGAACCGCACCATCTGGCCACTGCCCATGGCCACAGGCTACCCCTCAGTCACTAAAGGTATACCGCTATTTTTTGTAACTACATTATGACACTTGTCAAATAATAAAACACTGGCAGATTTGCAAAACCATGCTTGTAGATCCTTGCCAATGCACCTTATGCAAATTTGCTGGAAATCCACCCATGTTTTAATTTTTCAAAAGTGTCAAATGGATGCACATATAATCGTCATATAACCTAGCCCCCACTTCACAAAATCCATTCAGACTTTACGAAAACATTTATATATACATCTATAATCTTTTTGCAAACCTTTGTGTAGATTTGACAATTTGGCACCACATGTATAAGCCTTTACATTATTTTGGCACCCCCCCTCTAATTTTGCCCCCTCTTGACAAAATCCCACCAAACTTTGCAAAAACATTCATATCTAGATCTATTATCAGTTTGCCAAAACGAAGTGCAGATTCATCAAATGGCACCTAATTTATAAGCCTTTACATTATGTTGGCACCCCTCTCTAATTTTGCCCCCTCTGGACAAAATCCCACCAAACTTCGCAAAAACATTTATATCTAGATCTATTATCAGTTTGCCAAATTAAATATAGATTTGTCAAATGGCACCTCATTTATAAGCCATTACATTATTTTGGGACCCCCTCTAATTTTCCCCCCTCATGACAGAATCCCACCGAACGTTGTAAACTCATTCAGAATCAGGTCAGAAATATCCCATCGCATCGTCATCACCCCTCACCTCCCCAGAGATTATTTGATAAATTTCAGAAGTCCAATGTTCAGAAAATATTATTGTCCCGAGGGTTCGGGCATGCATTTTTATACAAACGTTGATCCATCGCACAAACATTTCCAATGCACCTTACCTTAGTTTCCTCTTTTCTAAACATGCGACATCTGGCAGCAGGGCGCAGCCATCTTGTGCTAATCGTATCTGTTGCTGCATCGGCCTAAGGTAAACTGCCCTGACGTCACTAAATCATATGCCCCGCCCTGAGCCTCACATCACCAAACCTAGTTATATTCTCCACCTTTCTCGGTGACGCTCCTCGTCAGCATTAGCCAAACGCACCCATAATCACCTACGTGACGTGACGCAGAACCCGAAAATCAACACACATCGACTCAACACAGCACGTCACAATTTGGAATATTAAACCGTACTTTAAAAGAAAACAACAACACTGCAATTTGTAAAGTACTTTTATTTCACAATAAACGCTCCAAGAACATCTGACTATTGCCATATTCAATCAAACTGAAAATGTGTTTCTTCGCTCGCGATCCAAAATGTTTATCGTGAGGCACGTGTTGTTCTTTTTGCGTACACAAGGTGTTATTTTTCGGTAAAAGAAGCGCTTGGGTCACAGAGTGAATTCCAGTGCTTCTGCATCAACTTGGGGCTAGACCATCGTAAAGGATGTTATGTTGCTCCTAATAGCTAGTACAGTGTAAGGGCATATGGGCCCTTGGAGATCATCCCAAAAAAGAGTCACTGTGATCCAGTTGTTCACAACTATGTGCAGCTGCCGGTTAAAAAACTTGTCAGTTGGCATCTGGAATCTATGACATCACAGAATGGCAGGATGTACCTGTTTCGAAAACATAACCGAAATGTGTCTCACTAGGCGATCTTTAATGCAATTTATTTATTGACTTATTAATTCGGCATAGAGTTTAAACTAACGATTAGCACAGACATGAAACAATCTCAACAGAGAGAAAACAACGTGGAAAGTGGTACACAATTCGAGATGGTCATACATGACATTTTAATGAAATATTAGCGTTGAACCTGGGGGAACCGAGTGGTGGTCTACACGCACCTCGATGCTGGACTCCCCATGTGCAAGTTAGAAAGACCGCTACACACAAAGGTTGTACTTGCGTTTCATTGCAATATGCCACACAGAACAAACAAATAGAATGTAACCCAAAAATAATGGTCAGATAATAATGAATTGATGCTCCTTCGGGTATACAATCGTCAAAAATCAAACTTCCATTATATTCACCATTTCCATTATCTTGGCGCAACTCAGACCATAACGAACACTGCGTTCGCACCAACGATTCTTCATAAACTGAATTTACATGTTCCTTAGCCCAGTTTTGGAACGCATAACCTTATCATATCTTCATTATTACAAACCTCCTTTCATTCAATTCCTTTCGGAATGGTCCCTTTCTCTCAAGATCAAAAAACAATTGAACCTTATACTGTGTGTCCTATGTGTGGGATTCCTTAGCTCGCAAGCAAAAATTCAAAACTGGTGACCTTCACTCAGAATCAACATACATTCCTAGTTTGCAACAACTTGCCTCACCGTATCTCTGAGAATTGCTATTCTGGTCAACGTGCATCAGGCACTGCAGGTGGCTGCCTTAGATGCCAGGCTCTAGGGGGCGCCAGTCTGACTCCATTGTTATTTTAATTACATTTTAACAAAGACATCATTAGCCCTTTATTTGCTCCCCTCCGGGTGTAGCACCAGCACATCAAGTTATAAACATCAAGCATTTTAATTAAGAGTATAAAATAACCTGAAATTGCTTCTATTTAATATTAATAAATATTGGGCAACCAATATAAACAATATAGAGGAACGGGCATTCGGAATGTAGTATTACTCTGTAATACCACAAGGTAAGGTTGGGGTTGCAGACTGCAGAAGCAACAATCTATGTTTACAAGTCCACAATTCCATTATTATACATCTCCATCCCTTGAATGCCAAAATGCAATCTCTTTCGCCTGTACTTTAGGCACATATTGTGGAACACCTCCAAATCTACCGTGTGACTTTCTCGACAAAAAAACACCTGTTTTTTGCTTCTTGCAACCATATCCCATCCCAACCTCATCACCCCTCACCTCCAAAAGATTATTTGATAAGTTTAACAAGTGGAATGTTGTGTTTTTTAATTTGTTTTTACCGCAATGTTCGCAGACACCAAACACGGATCCAGTATGGCGGGCGCATCGAAACAATCTGATGCACCTCATGCTGCATCCCAGCCAATCAGCGAACACGTCGCATGTCTGCGGACATTATGCAAGCCGATTACCCAATCGGTGTCCTGTCCACGGAGCGAACAGGGAAGTGTGTCCGCAGAGAGGACATAGATATCACACATTATTTGTGACCCACTTTTTAGTCGTTTTTTAAAAAACTACTGGAGGGATTTTCACCAAATTTAGAAAAGCCCGCTCTTGGGACCTAGCCACTGCTGGTGCCGCAAATTTGTGGAAAATCCATCCGGCGGTTTGGGCTCTAGGCGTGAGCAACTTTCTTTCCCCATTCAGTCTATGGGAAAAAATGACATTTTGGGACCCCCCCTATAACTTTTTCGCCCCTGGACCAAACCTCACCAAACTTTGCAAAATAATCCAGAGTGGGCCATATACTTTTTTCGCAAAGTTTGGTGTGGATTCGTCCAGGGGGAGTGAAGTTATAAGCCACCCAAAAAGTGCTCTTCCTATGGGAATAACCACTTAACCATAACTACACAGTCACTAATGTGGCTGTGTAATATATATATATATATTACATGGCCTGTGGTAGCGACAATGTAGTTATGGTTACGTTACTAAACCCATAGGAACATGACTATTATTTCCGATGCATTCATTTGATTGATCAACTTCAGGTTTATGTTCAGGATTATTTTAATTTTAGATTGCTTTAACTAAAAAACAGATTTCACTCTAATCTAATATTTCATTCTAATCTAATCATTCTAACTCTAAAAGCATTAACAAAAATGTCTCTACATCAAAGCATATTATGTGTTGTATATTGTCTAAAGCACTTTCATTTCAGTACAGATAGAAGTGCTCTCTGCCTAAGAGTGCTGTATATGGAGCAAAAGAACACAAAACAAAGTACATTCTTGGTTATACAAAAAAATGATAAATGCAGAGAAAAGAACAAGTCTGTCAGAAAAAAATGTAGGAATCCATTAAAGCACTGAAGATAAATCATCACTTTCTGTGACACACATGCATTGTTTCAGATAATGAGGATTTGGAGCAGGAACATCTGGGAGACTTTATACCATTTTCTACTGCTGCTGACTCAGATGATGATGATGCAGCGGATATAAATACGGCTGGGTGTACGGGCTGGAAAAAGATTTGTCCCGTTCCACTGCACCATCCAGTTATGCTGACTAATTTGTCTCGGTCCCTGCATGCATTTGCTCTGCTATAGCAGTTGACCACACTCATATTTCTACATTCTATGATACCACACATCACATGCCTCACATCCTTCTGGTAGATGGAGTGCCAACTCCCTTTTTTCAATTTGTTTCCTTAATTTCACCACACCCGGCTGCCAACCATGATAAGGCTTACCTGACTGCACTGTCCCGGCATGATGATGGTCTGCAACTAACCAATCATTTTACTCAAGCTCTTACCTCAAGTGGCTTACATAGAATTCATATGTGTGTATTTCTTTCATATATCCCATTCTGAATATTTACCTCCAAGACCTTTTTTCCCTGAATATTTGTAATACTATCTACATTTAACTATATATGTTTGGTTCCATCCAAGGCAAATGTTAATTTAACCCATCTGACATTACTTGCATTTTACATGAATGCAAGTAATATGCTGGGTTTGCTTTTGGTGACTTTTCCAATACATATGAAGCCTACTTTTCCAAATCATGTTGAATAGTCCAAAGTCCATCAACGCCAGCTTTCTGTTTATAAAAATACCTCTGTTGCCCTTTTCATCTGGTTGCCTTTCAATACAAAGAAATGTCCTTTATAAATTACCCAAAGTAAACACAGTAGTTAGTTAATATCTTTTTTTTTATTTATTTGATTTAGCTGAAATCAATCAACTTTTCAAACTTACATGTTGATACAAAATAAAAACAATAAACAATTCAAACTTCACATTGGAACCAACAATGTTGAAGGACAAAGAAGGTCATGAGAGCAACTTAAAAATTACATATATATGCGTAAGATACACAAGGACACATATGCATGTGAAAACATCTCGAGGGAAACCAAAAAACGGTTCATCCATATTAGATAAAAGCCCATATCAAGTGGGAAACAAACATACGTATATGGACTTGTAATATAACAATAACACATTTTAAAAATGGATTTCCGTTGGTAAAATGTTTTCCAAGAAGTGTACCATGGACTTTAAGATCGAAAATCTAGGACTATTTACTAAAATGCTCCATGTCTCACCTTTGTCCTGTGCCAAATGCAAATTTGTTAGATTGGTGAATTGTTTGAAGCGTAAGGCATTTAAATGAGGACATGTTACTATTAAGTGCTGCAGAATTTCTTTGACAGTAGCAGATTCACAAAATCAACAGTATTTTTGATCAGCGGGTATCATTTTTCGCCTCACCAGGACTTCCCTCGTGGGCCATAAATTCAATTTTACGCGTAAAAACGGATTCCTAATTTTTGCCAAAGGACACTTTACAAGATAGCCGGCCATTTGCCCGAGACGTTTAATGCCAACGATCTTTATATTGAAGTCTCTGTACTTTGCACAGTTTTCATAGTTGTGGATCCACCCCCATTGAAAGTATTTAATTTTGGCTCTCGCTGGGTTCTCTATTAAATGCTGTAGAGAAATATCAGCTTCCAATAAAGTGTTCAAGACTGAACTGCGCCATTTGACGGGAAAGTACAGATTGGAGGATATCAGATAACTGGCAACCGTGCTTAATATGTTGTTATTGGTGACCCCAAGCAGACACTTACGAAAGAACGCACACATGCTCCATTTGACTCTGCTGGATAAAGGTTTAATACCCAGTTCGAGACGTAGGAGCGGCATGGGCACACAGTTTGGCAAGTGGAGCACCTTTCTCCAAAATGTCGCCTCTAGCTTGTCCCAAATCTGATCATTAATGTATAATTTTGATTCAGAACCATACATAAGTATAGGAATGACTTTTTGCTCATAAAACAGGAGCAGATGGTTTAGAGAAAATTTGCCTTACTGGTAAACAAGAATTTTGGCCTGAGATGTGAGAGACATAAGTTTTACTCGCAGTTTGTTTAGGTAACATGAGTCACCCACACTATTTTGGATGAACAAACCCAAATACTTGTATTCTGAGACCATGTCCATCGGTTTTTGTTGCAGGTGCCATACAGCATTTTGTAGTTTGGCTCTCCCTGGGGGCCTACAGACCATAGTTTGCGACTTCTCAGTGTTTATAGTTAATTGATTCTCCGAGGCATATTTGGATAAGGCAGATAACAAGTTCTGCAGGCCCATGGGGGTTTGAGAAATGAATACCAAGTCATCAGCGTAAAGCAGCCACGGAATACGCTGACCACCTATTTCAGGGGCGTCTGAAAGTATTTGAAGGAAAGAAAAGCCCATATCAAAAATAAACAAATTAAACAGAAACAATGCCAAAATACAACCCTGTTTTAATCCGAGAAAGGTAGTAAATGATGCAGAAAGAAGACCCTCAATAGAGAGTCTTACACGCATAGAGGTCTCAGTGTGTAGCTGGATAATAATTGCCAACAAGGAGGAGGGACAACCAAGAGTCTTTAACTTATGAAACAATAAGTTATGATTTATGGAGTCAAACGCTGAACGAAAATCAATAAAAGCAAAATATAAAACTTGGTTCCCGATAGCGTATTTAGACTTAAGCATATTTAGTGTTATGATGTTAGGGAGGGTGCCTAAGCCACTGACAAAGCCTGATTGCAGGGGATCTACTTTGGAATCTCGGAGTGCCCAATCTTTCAACTTCTTTAATATTATTCGAGAGTAGATCTTCCCAGGCACGTCAAGGAGTGAGATGGGCCGATAGCTTGCTGGATTAGCTCGCTCACCCTTTTTGTAGATGGGAACAAGAATCGACTGTTTCCAGGACAAAGGAATCTTCTGTGTGACATTAATGGTTTCAAATACGAGGAAAAGAATGTCTGCCCAAATGTCTGGGAAACATTTAAGATGTTTGTTCGAAAGACCGTCTGGGCCAGGGGCTCCCGACTTACTTGCTTTCGATATGCATTGGAGGATGTCATCTCTATCAAATGCAATATGAAAAGGAAGTAAAGAACCAGGACTACCTATATCCAACCGATCGGGCGGAACAGCAAATGAGGCAGAATAGTGTTGAATCCACCTATCCTCCGTTACATCATTCATCTGAATAGCCACTTGATGTTCTGTTGTGGCTTGATTTATTCTGTTCCAGGCCTGTGCTAAGTTCTTAGTAGCCAGGGCTTTCAGCATGTTATTCCCATCAATTTGGTAAAGCTTGGCTCTTAAACCTCTTACACAATTTGTGTATTTAGTTTTAATGTTAGTTAGGGCAAGGGTACGCAAGGATGGTGGAAGCTTGGCAATGACTCTTTTGTCAGCCCGGAATTTGGCTTTTCTCGTTCTTATTTCATGGTCATAAGTGTGAAAATGAGGAGTCTGCCTGTGCTTATGTGCAGTTGACCCAGGTTGAAATAGTTGCATTAGATCATAGTAGACTAGATTATCATGGCCGAAGCCCCCATTTCTAGTTCTCAACTCGGCTTGATAGTGATTTCTAAAGGCTGCCAGAGAAGACTCAGTCCATGTCAATCTATTCCGAGTAGAATTTACGTTACAGAAGCCCGGAATGAATACAGAAGTAGACTGATTTGTATCAGAGATTGAGGTCCAAGTCATATGTAGAATATTATGATCACTTACTTCTGTTTGAATAACTTGAAAGGCTGTAACATTATTTAGCATGCGAGCAGTAGCATAAATAAAGTCTATGATTCCCATGGACTCGTCTCGATGCCAAGTTGGCCTCGGAGGAACGTCCTGTGGCAGAACTCCATTCAGCATAAGCAAACTCCTTGACTTCACAAAGGATGACCATTTATCAAGTCGAACCCTTTCAGATTTGTGTGGAGGACCCAAACAATGAAGATTTAGGTCACCAGCTACAAGTATTTGTTCCGTGAGTCCTTCAAGTGTGACAATATCAAGGGCCTTAGCCATACAATCCAAAAAACAGTCATCCAAGATACCCGCGGGGTTCCAATAAACATTTATAATGGCACATGAGAGCATTCCCCCACAGATTCTTGTCATTTGTAAGAACGGATTAGGAGAATACCATGGTTCAATTTTTAATGCTGAGGACTGCTTTACCGCTGTCAACAAACCCGATGTGGGCCAACCCCACAGACCTTTTACTGCTGGAGTTAAAAGAACATCAAAATTGTTTCATGAGGGCACATCAGTGAACCATGTTTCTTGCAACATGATGACATTGTGATCGATCAAGCACACATTCTTATTAATTAACAAATGACTATGGCCTCTAGAGTTCCAACTAATGCAAGACACAGCCGATTTTCCCAAAACCATATTCTAACATTGATTTATTTTGGCATCACACTTACATGTTTTAGGAGTTAATAGTTGGTTTTGTTTTGAAGTATGATTTGAATTAGGAGTCTGGGTACAATTTGGTTGAGAGTCTGTGGGGTTCGCCATGGTCTGGAGCTTAAAGCCCTGCTCAAACAATTGAGTTTTCACAGCCCATATGGTGTTCACCACTATCCTCGAATTAAACCAAAGATTGACAGATGTGCGGTTTGATTGATTAACAAATTCAACAAGTTCGATGTCAATCGTTCCAATGTCATCCAATTCTGGAATTTCCCCAAAGATTGCGAGGACAGAGGCTCGATTAAGATTGTATTGTTTTGCTGGTGCGGGCAAACAGGTAAGTGTCAAAGCATGAACCGCCGGATGCTTAAATCGTATGGTTGTTTTCTTCTTATTTCCTGTTGGTGGCAGAGATTTAAGGTTTTGCTGATTTTCTGGACAAGCTTTGGTTTGGGAAAAAACGAAGTTCTCAAAGAACTTAATCAAAGAAGACTGAATCAGCAAATCCATGTCTCCCACAACAACAGGTTCACGAGGGGATGTAGTTGGAATAGTTAGAGAAGGCACTTGTGCGGGCACTTGGGGGTCGGGTTTTCCAGATACAGTGTTCGAGGCATTCTGTGAGACTGTTTGCGGTCGATGTACATCAGATACAGCAGTTTTTGGAGCTGTTGTTATGTCGTTTGGGCTAGAAATCAAGTTTTTGGAGGCTGGTTTAAGTGCCATATACTCATCAATGGCGTGCCTCAATTCTTTGAGTCGTGTTTCTTTGTTCACGCAGGGCTTCGCTGGTGCCGCATTAAGTGGAGATGTGTTAGAAACCTGTTTTTGTTGAAAGTTTTTAGACATGTCAGAAGCAGCACGAATCAAGTCATTTAATGGACTATGATCAGGAGCTGGAGTTGCCGACACCGGGAGGGCGCTAGCTTTTCGGCTTTGCAATTGAGAGGAATACTTTTTAACAATCGCTTTGGCCGCAACTACAGAGTTTACAGCCGGAATGGAAATGTTTTTAACAAAGAGTTTAGTTTGCGAGGGACGTTTGGCCATAGCTTTGATGTTTTTAGATTTTTTTGCAGAGGGAGGCTTTTTGAACCCCAATTTGCTGTTATCAACGGGGTTTGAATTTGTGTCAAACAAGGGATATATAGCTTTTTGAGGGTGTTCCACAGCAGTGTCAATTGAGCCAGACGGATGATCAGTTATGGGATTCAGGAAACAAGGAATAGTCTGGTAAACGTGTGAAGAAGCAGGAGCTGGAAAGTAGGTCTGGGTTGCTATTGACCTTCTGCTATTTGAAAGAGTATCGGCTTTCGACAAGCTTTCCAATTTGTTGGCAAGTGTGAGTTGCTCTGCCAGTAGTTGATTCAATTGAGTGGAATGCAAATCTGCCTTTGTTACTAGAGCCTCAAACAACTTAGCTAAGGCTAAAATGGCCGTATTCATAGACATGAGGGCAATTCCTGTGTTTACACTAGGAGGATCAACCAGCCCTGCTTCTTTGTCGTTCTGGGTGGGAATTCTACGCGGGGTAGGGGCTATAAAGGACAGATTAGCAACCGACTGAGCCACACTGACATTTGTACACAAGACAGGAGATTTGGACAAGTTTTCTGAATGGGTGTAAGAAGAAAAAGCTGTAGCATTATAGTTCAGGTCAATGACGGGCACAGCCCCGGTATTTGGAGTGGAATTTGGACTATGAAATGTTTTTGACTTCGAAGAATCACTTAAGGATATGATAGCAGGCTCAAGTATTTCAACAGGTGGAGCAGTGGTGCCTGTCAACACATTTTTTAGCAAAATGCTATCTGTGAGGGACACGTTTTCTTTGGCAAAGGTCACAGCGCCGACTACAACAAAGGTGGCTTCCACCGCCTTTTTTATTGTGCCTTCCTCCGCTACCATCTTGATTTCAGGTACCACTGAGTCAATTTTATGGTCCAGCGAAAGAACAGACATAGGGTCGGGAGATGGGAGTATGTTGTTAACTTTAACATGTAGTAACGGGTCGGGAAAGTTGAGTCACAACAAAAGGGGCGAATGTCCATGCCTGCCAATATCTCCGCTTTTGTTCTAGATTTTGAGCTCACGTTACTCACGCGAGGAGTGGAACTCAAACGTGGTTTCTTGTGTTTTGTAGCTGACAATTTTCCAGCAGGGTTTTCATCATTTGAGAAATGTGAGACCGATGCTGGGGGCATACCTGCTTTTAAGGAAGCAATGCTGCGTTTCATTTTAGTTCCAAGGTAACAGTGCTAAACAAGATAAATAAACCTCATCCAAATAATCAAATTAAATAATTTCGCCAGACGCTACGACAAGCGTCGCAAAGCAGGTAAGCGGGACTTGACCGGGACTTTGCTCCGGTGCGCGCGCGCGGTGCGCACGCTCAAGGTGCTTTATAGCACCGCCCACACAAAGAGTAACAAAGCCTAAAAAAAAAGGAAAGGCGCGTTAGTTAAAGTCCAAATATGCTCATATATGCTCTTGTTAAAGATGGTAGTTCGACAATGATTCACCTTCTGGGCGTTGTAGTATACGCCGTCCAAAGTTTAAAAGTTCATCAAGGGAAGTCCAGAGCGATCAGCAGGGAGCTGCGGGTAAGCGGGATTTGACCGGGACTTTGCTCCGGTGAGCGTATAAGTAAACACAGTATGATACAGATAACATGGATCCTGTATATATCTTCTAGAGTTATACACATGCAACTTTCCAGATATGTGTTTGATTTCCTTGTGTGCTATTCAGTTGAAAAATGGTTTTACGGGACACTGCATATTGTATGCAGCTGTAGAGTAAACAGTTAGGCCTAAGACTAAATGCCCTATTGCAAATGGTTGAAAGCAAATGCCGTGAAAGGCACCCGTGAAGCCCCGGTAAGTCCCGCTTTGCCACGGTTGACTTGTGGATTGCTGGATTGCTGTGGAAACGCTCTCGAGCTTTGTGGATTGCTATACACTACGATAACCAGCAGGTGAAGAATTGGGAATGAAAAGCTATACACTTATAGCACGAGCATAAGTATATGCTAAAACATTGTCTTCTATCCATTTTAGGCACTTTGCTTACTTCTGCTGGGAGGGGCTTTAAAAACGAGGCTGCGCGCGCACTGCGCACGTGCACCCCTGAAGCCCCGGTAAGTCCCGCTTTGCCGCTTCGCCGCGGCGCAGCGGGCAGCGTAGCTGAGCTCAAATTATTATTTGCAATTTTTTTACTTCTATCAGTTGAGTGTTGGAGTGGCACATTGCTTGTAAAATCCATGAAAGTTTTGTAAACTCCTACTGTGAGATAGTGTGTGGGTGCGAGGAACGGAAATGTTCACACTTTCCATAGACATGCCCTGCCCTGAAAGACTACGTGCTCTTTTCAACCCCACGCTAAAAGAAAGCCCTGCTTCTACGCCAAAATCTGCACGGCCTCATGTAAAAAGTGCGCCGTTGGACAATCGACTTACACGAAAACGAACTTGCTCCATCATTGCAAAAGGTGACTTGCGGAACTTTGGTTTTGCTGCATTGACTTCCCCTGGTCATAGGAAACGAAAGACAGAACCGATAAATTTGAGTGTCTCGACTGTTGAGGCACAACCAATTTCAAATAAGCAAGAAGGTACTGTAGCTAAGCAACCATTAATGAGTTCTCCAACTAGTCCGGAGACGAATGATGGCATGGATGATGGTAAACAACTGTGTAATATTTCTTTATCTGATACCATGATCTTGCATAATGCTCGTTCTGGAACTATTGTACCCTTGGTAAATGAGTCTAATTTGGATATGATGGCAGATGCTGTGGTTATAGAATTAGAATCCTCGCATTCTTGTTTCTTAGCCAAGGAAGATAAATCCGACTTATCAAAATCGCCGGCAATGTTTCAGGATAGGAATATTTCAGAATCAGAATCTTCTATTTCATATATCCCTCCAACCCCTAGGAGACAGGCTAGGAATGAGCTGACTACGACTGGGGACCCGCAATTCAAAGAGACAGCTGTGATGACTGTTGAAAACATAAATACGGCACTAATGTCTCTTGCAAGACTATTTGAAGTCCTAAATTCCAAAGTAGATCTTCTGCACACTAATTTGGAAAGCATAGCATTATGGCAAAAAAAATTGCGGTGATTCCCTGGCACAGAAACAAGTGTCCGATGATAAAGAATTAGCCCTTCTGTCTAAACACTTCGAAGACATATCGTCATTGTATAAAAAATTAATTGACCAATTGGATTTACGGCCAGAAATCCAAACTACAGGTGAAAAATTAAAATGCTCGAAGTCTGTAGCTACATATGTAGAGGAATATCAGACAGGCGGTGCAGAATTACAACGTGTGAAATCGGCAGTTCCATGTGTGGAAGGTATTATATGTGAATTACCTCTAGATGTGGCAACAAAGGCTCAAGAGGCTTTACAATCGAGTGGTGCTAACGTGGCAAGTAAGCAACCGGAGGTAGTTTTGCATAAGACCAAAAATGCCAAACCTAGTAAAGAGGCATACACAATATTTGCGAAAAATCTTATAATTCAGAAATCGGAACTTAAGACCAACATGAAGAAAACAAAAAATCAAAAAGCCAAGGGGGTGAATGGGAGTGGACAAACAAGGCAGTTTTTTAAATCACTTTCTAAGCCAGTGAATGGTTCTACTCTGGCGGCAAATGCGATTACTAAAAAATATCTAAATCAAACTTTAGAAAGAGATAAGAACACAAAGAATGGTATGAAAATCCGGCAAGGTGAGCTATCACATTCCCCATTGGATAAGTTGGTACAGGTTGCAGAGGAGATGAATGGCAGCATTGTGAGTGTAGCGGTAGAGACTCAATCAGACCTGTTGCCTGTAAATAACATAAAGAGTAAGGGTGGGAAACTTGGAACAATACTAAACAGACAAGATCTTAGGAAAGCGGTAGATGAATATATGAGAAAAGCCCACGCAGAGACGAATGTGAGCCATCCTCTATCTCATTCAACTACCTCAATCAAGTCTAAGATAGGTTTAGGTAATGGGTCAAAAACACATTTGATGGGCTGTCCACTAAGGAGCCAAGCCAAAATTACAGAGGGGAAAATAATTGTAACATCTTCTCTTCCTGATATACAGGACAATCTGCAAAATAATATTCTAAACACAATCAAAGATTGCTTAGTAGCCCTAACTGTAGAACAGAAGACACTTACATCTTCTATGAAATCGCTCTTAGTTAACAAACCTGATTCTTCAAATGTTCTTGAGGAAAAAGTGACCTTGAAGAATGTCTCATTCAAATTGCCTTCTAATGAAGGGAACTGTGGCTTGCACCGAGACAGTAAATTGAAGAAGAAGGAGGGGAGCCTTAAGGGGACAGCTAGGAATATAAAAACGCCTACAATGTACTTAGTGTTTATTAGTTGCCGGGGAGGCTCCTTTCCTTCATACACTATGAAACGATTGAGCATCCTTCAGTTATTTTCTAACATTTCAAGTTTGGAGGATATATCCTCAGAAGATATCCAGCAGGTTGAATTCCCTGATGACAATGATCCGACAGTTTCCTGTTTGTGGATGAAGTCTCGTATTATCTATAATATGATATGGTCTGCAAGATCTGCTTTATATGACCTTGGATTTATGTTAATCTCTACCTCAATAAAGAACTTGTATGAGTTGCCACAACAGCCTCACTTGCAAGAGGAAAAAATAGAGAGTATGGTGGCAGTGACCTGTAATTGTAATACAACCTAACTAGAATCTAGTGATATGTGTCTTGCAACTTATAAAATAAATATTATGGGGGTCATTCCGAGTAGGGCGGTAAGGGTTAACGGTCACCGGTAACGAGACCGGTGCCGTTAAACCCTCACCGCCCTATTCCGAGTTCCCTTTGCGCGTTGGTACTTAATGCCTGCTTTTTGCAGGCGTTAAAAAACCAACCCGCAAACGGACCTAGGAGCTAATTACGGCACCGTAATTTACAGTTCCGTAATTAGCGACTTCCCCTTTCCCATTGAGCCCTATGGGCCAAAAATGGGAATGGGGAAGGGCCCATGGTGAATGGGGAATTACCGCCCCGCCAACCTTGGAATGGGGCTTTAATTACGCCATTCACCATGGCAGAGTTGGAAAAATACCGGCGTCAACCATGGCGCTAACAGCGCCATGGTTAACGCAAGGGTCAGAATGAGGCCCTATGAGTTGGAATACCAGAGGTCACAAGCATCTACTTAATTTTGATAATAGCCATCTGAAGAAATTTGACTTGGTGCTGCTACAAGAAACCTGGCTAAGTGTACCTCTTTCATGGGATAGCCATTATGTCCATCTACTCCCAGCAATAAAAGGTCAAAAAGGCAGACCAATGTCTGGCATTGTTATCATCTCAAACATGTCCACTATAAACAATCTAGCTGAGTGGCCTTCTCCGAATTCCTTTGTCCAATGTTCCATAATAGAAATACAAAATACAAAAATTGCAATAATTAACATATACTGGAATCCAATGGCAATTGCAACTGATACATTTCTCAAAGATTTGAACTCAATGATGGAAAAAATCATGACCATCCAAAATATTGACCATGTGATTCTAGCGGGTGATTTGAATATTCATTTGCTGGCAATAGGTAAGAAGAGGAATTCGGAACGGGCAAAGCAATGGCTCGATTTTGTCCAGACTTGGGATTTAATTATGTTGAATGGAGCTATAGAGTCTGACTCCCCTCCTTCTTACACCTGGTCAAGTGGAGGACAAAGGGCTATCATTGACTATATGTTTGTAGACAGAGATCTGTTTACTAAAGTTGTCAAATTCTCTGTGTACCAACTTCATCTAGTGACCACTTGATGTTGGAGGCAGAACTCGTGTTACATCAGTTCCATGATGATCATACACATCAAAAAACATTGAGGAACCTAGTGTTAAATCCTCAACAAAGTAGACTGCTTTGGACTAGTCCGGTGTTAGAAGATTTTGCGTGTAGTTTAATAGAAGATCAACATTTTGTAGAGAGGGGACTCACTCCTCCTGAGTGTACTGACAAAATACACTTGTTTGCACTTGCTTCTGACAATAATAAGCTCAGTATTGTACAAACCCATATTTTTGATCAATCTGTGAGAACTAGAAAAATGGCTTTCCGGAAGGAACAAAGACAGATTCTTTTGCTACCAGTGCAGTATCGTGAATAATCTTTACGCAGAATAAAAACAAAGTATAAAAACTGGATGCGTGTGCATAAGGCAATCATGCACCAAAATGATGGTGAACACTGTCTGAAAGTATTTAAGAATAAACGATCGTCACAAATTTGGAAGTTGTTAAATATGGGCACAACACGACCTCAGATGCAATCACAACTTAATGGTGTCTCTGAAAAGGGTTGGGTGAGTTATTTCACAAATATGTATGCGTACCCACAAACGAGTAATGCACATTCAGACTATGTATTGAAGAAAAGTACCTTTGCAATCAATTTTGACCAAGATGATGTGCTATTCTACATAAAAAAGGCCAGCTCTTCTAGAGCTCCTGGGCCGGATGGCATATCAAACTTTGTGGGCCTCATTACGACCCAGGCGGTAAGGGGTTTACGGCAGCGTAAACAGCGCCGACCCTTACCGCCTGATTCCGAGGTCCCTTAGCGCCATGGCGGATTTAACACCTGCTTTTAGCAGGTGTTAAAATCCATGGCGCTAAGGGACCATGTTGTTAATTACGCCACCGTAATTTACGGTGGCGTAATTAACGCCTTCCCCACTCCCATTATGCCCTATGGGGCAAAAATAGGAATGGGGAAGGGTAAATGGGGATTGGGGACTTACCGCCCCGCCGACCTCGGAATGGGGCGGTAAGTCCGCCAACCACCATGGCAGATTTGGTAGTTTACGCCATGGTGGTAAAGGTACGACCCAGGCGGTAACTTACTGCCTGGGTCATAATGAGGCCCTTTGTCATGAAACAGAACCCTACATTGTGGGCATCTATATTATATGCTGTCTTTCAAACAATAGTAATAAAACAAAGTGTGCCGGTGTTGTGGTGCAAACCGATCTCAGTGCCAATATATAAAAAAGGAGTTCGAACAAATCCGGCCAATTATCGGCCAATATCTCTCCTGGATGCTCCAGGGAAGATCTTTAGTAGAATTGTGCTGAGAGATATTAATGCCTGGACTCTTAAGGAAAAATGCCACGATCCTTTTCAAACTGGTTTTGTCGCAGGCCTCGGCACTGCTATCAACATCACGACTCTAAATGCGATCAAGGAGCTTTATGCGGCAAAAAAACAACCTCTATATTTGGCGTATGTAGATTTACGAGTTGCTTTTTACTCCGTAGATCAACGTTTGCTTATTCAAAAACTAGCAAGATTTGGTTGTCCATCTACATTAGTCTCTATAATATACTTATTGCATTCAAACACCTCTATGCAAGTAAAATTGAATTTGGATGGGCTACTTTCTGAGGTGATTCATACCAAGCGAGGCCTAAAACAAGGGTGCATACTTGCGTCTACTTTATTCAATCTATTCATTTTTGATCTAGGAATTGATATTATAGAAGTAACGCATGATGCACCAAAACTTTGAAGTCAGACCATCGCCTGGCTCTTGTATGCAGATGACCTCATCTTTATTTCGCAGACGCCAAGAGGTCTGCAAAACATGCTTCATAAATTAGATCTGTATGTTGATAAAAACAATCTAACTTTAAATATGGAAAAAACCCAAATTATGGTATTGGCAAAAACAAAAGGTGACTAAAAAATAATTTTGACTAGGTTTTGAAAAAACAAAATCTTACCATAGTTGATGAATATAAATATCTCAGAGTCCTATTTAGTAACTCCATTGTGAACAAACCCCAGTTAAATAGCATAAATAATAAACTGAAAGCTCTCACTTCACAGGCAAGGATTCTCCAATATAAGCTCGGGAAATTCTCCAGTGCACACATTCTTGTATTCTTCCAACAGAAAGTAGTACCCATCATTACTTACGGAGCTGAGTCGTGGTTGTCACAAAATCCCACTTACTGGAACAAAATGGAAGCACAGTTCTGGAAAAGAGTATTGAACTTTCCTAACTTAACTCCCACTGCTCTCCTCCGTTTTGAGTTGGGTAACTTATCTGTAAAAATACAAGTAGCCTGGAAAAGATGTTGTCTTTTTCGAAAGTGTGTACTAGGTCTAGCTGAGAAAAATGTGCTCTAAATGTGTGATCTATTACGATCTGAACATGCTTTTCCGTTGAAATGGAGAGCTGCTGTTCTAGCAGATATGAGTGATGCTAACATCTCGCTCGATACTCTGCTACACAATCCTAACAAAGCAAAATTGAAATTGCACCAATTTGATTGGAATAGCACTCAACAAAAGTGTCTGCAATTGAAAGACTTTGACAGGGCACTTTTTGGTCATAAAAAATTTCGGCAGGCAGCTGATTACTTACTAAAATGTCCTTCGCTTAATCTAAGAAATCAAATATTAGGATTTCGTTTGAACTTATGGCCGACTAATCAGATATTAATAAGAAGAGGTCTAATTCAAGCAGAAAATGTGATGTGTCGATTTTGTAAAATAGCAGACAGTAAAGAAACGTTAAGACATGTATTAATTGATTCTGCTGAGTTGAGAACGCAGAGAGAAGTGGTCATTAAAAAATTAACACAACATCACCACATTAAACGCTCTAATGATGAATTGTGGCATGAGCTATTTGCTACCTCAAAAATTGCAGTAAGAATAGCTACTATGCAATTCCTAGTCACAGTTTTACATACTAAGAGGGTAATTCATAGAATTTCGCAGAAAAGTGTCGCAAGCGGCTGGCGCAGAGTGTCCGCGTGCGATTGTCTGCGCCAGGCACGTGTGCTAAAACCGATTTCTGCGCACAGCGTATTCATGGATTTCAGGCTCCCAAACCAGCCGTGGGCAGAGAATCGCAGCGACCCTGCAGCAGCGCCAGTAACGCCCCCAAGAACGCCCTCGCGCAAGGAAAAGCCATCAAAATCGCTAAATCATCGCAAAGGGCTGCGCGAACCCTGGACCAGTTCACCGGGCTGCCAAACAGCAAACGCCAAGCGGGGAACGTGTATTTCAGGGGTGCGCGGAAAGTTGCATACGCGATTTCAGCAGGGTACGTGTATTTCAGGGGTGCGCGGCAAGTTCCACACGCGATTTCAGCAAGGTATGTGTATTTCAGGGGTGCGCGGGAAGTTGCACACGCGATTGTCCCAGTGCGAGCAGGGTACGTGTATTTCAGGGGTGCGCGGGAAGTTACACACGCGATTGGCCCAGTGCGAGCAGGGTACGTGTATTTCAGGGGTGCGCGGGAAGTTCCACACGCGATAGTCCCAGTGCGAGCAGGGTACGTGTATTTCTGGGGTGCCCGGGAAGTTGCACACGCGATTGTCCCAGTGCGAGCAGGGTACGTGTATTTCAGGGGTGCGCGGGAAGTTCCACACGCGATAGTCCCATTGGGAGCAGGGTACGTGTATTTCTGGGGTGCGCGGGAAGTTGCACACGCGATTGTCCCAGTGCGAGCAGGGTACGTGTATTTCAGGGGTGCGCGGCAAGTTGCATACGCGATTTCAGCAGGGTACGTGTATTTCAGGGGTGCGCGGCAAGTTCCACACGCGATTTCAGCAAGGTATGTGTATTTCAGGGGTGCGCGGGAAGTTGCACACGCGATTGTCCCAGTGCGAGCAGGGTACGTGTATTTCAGGGGTGCGTGGGAAGTTACACACGCGATTGGCCCAGTGCGAGCAGGGTACGTGTATTTCAGGGGTGCGCGGGAAGTTCCACACGCGATAGTCCCAGTGCGAGCAGGGTACGTGTATTTCAGGGGTGCGCGGGAAGTTGCACACGCGATTGTCCCAGTGCGAGCAGGGTACGTGTATTTCAGGGGTGCGCGGGAAGTTAAACACGCGATTGGACCAGTGCGAGCAGGGTACGTGTATTTCAGGGGTGCGCGGGAAGTTCCACACGCGATAGTCCCAGTGCGAGCAGGGTACGTGTATTTCAGGGGTGCGCGGGAAGTTGCACACGCGATTGTCCCAGTGCGAGCAGGGTACGTGTATTTCAGGGGTGCGCGGGAAGTTGCATACGCGATTTCAGCAGGGTACGTGTATTTCAGGGGTGCGCGGCAAGTTCCACATGCGTTTTCAGCAAGGTATGTGTATTTCAGGGGTGCGCGGGAAGTTGCACATGCGATTATCCCAGTGCGAGCAGGGTACGTGTATTTCAGGGGTACGCGGGAAGTTACACACGCGATTGGCCCAGTGCGAGCAGGGTACGTGTATTTCAGGGGTGCGCGGGAAGTTCCACACGCGATAGTCCCAGTGTGAGCAGGGTACGTGTATTTCAGGGGTGCGCGGGAAGTTGCACACGCAATACCAGCAGGGAATGTGTATTTCAGGGGTTCTGGGGAGTACTACACGTGAATTGGCCGTGTGGGTCCTCCCAGGTGTACGCTCCACAACCTCCACGGCCCCTGCAGGCAGCCCACACCACGGGGGACTACCCTGCACCCCTGCCCATGTCCCGCAGGCAGCCCATCCACCATGGGCATGCCCCCCAGCCAACCCACATGTCACCTTGCACTACTGATCAACAATGCATGTCTCCCACCACCCCCACCCCCCAGCAGTGCAGGGGCAGCCTCCACCAGGCCCCCACTCATGTCCCCCTGCACCCCCACCCCCCAGCATCCAGGGTCACCCTCCACCAGGCCCCCACTCATGTCTCCCACCACCCCCACCCCCTGGCAGTGCAGGGGCAGCCTTCACCAGGCCCCCACTCATGTCCCCCTGCACCCCCACCCCCCAGCATCCAGGGTCACCCTCCACCAGGCCCCCACTCATGTCTCCCACCACCCCCACCCCCCAGCAGTGCAGGGGCAGCCTCCACCAGGCCCCCACTCATGTCTCCCACCACCCCCACCCCCCTGCCACCATGGGCATCCTCCACCAGGCCCCCACTCATGTCCCCCTGCACCCCCATCCCCCAGCATCCAGGGTCACCCTCCACCAGGCCCCCACTCATGTCTCCCACCACCCCCACCCCCCAGCAGTGCAGGGGCAGCCTCCACCAGGCCCCCACTCATGTCTCCCACCACCCCCACCCCCCTGCCATCATGGGCATCCTCCACCAGGCCCCCACTCATGTCTCCCACCACCCCCACCCTCCTGCCACCATGGGCATCCTCCACCAGGCCCCCACTCATGTCCCCCTGCACCCCCACCCCCCAGCATCCAGGGTCACCCTCCACCAGGCCCCCACTCATGTCTCCCACCACCCCCACCCCCCTGCCACCATGGGCATCCTCCACCAGGCCCCCACTCATGTCTCCCACCACCCCCACCCCCCAGCAGTGCAGGGGCAGCCTCCACCAGGCCCCCACTCATGTCTCCCACCACCCCCACCCCCCAGCAGTGCAGGGGCAGCCTCCACCAGGCCCCCACTCATGTCTCCCACCACCCCCACCCCCCAGCATCCAGGGTCACCCTCCACCAGGCCCCCACTCATGTCTCCCACTACCCCCACCCCCCGGCAGTGCAGGGGCAGCCTCCACCAGGCCCCCACTCATGTCCCCGTGCACCCCCACCCCCCAGCATCCAGGGTCACCCTCCACCAGGCCCCCACTCATGTCTCCCACCACCCCCACCCCCCGGCAGTGCAGGGGCAGCCTCCACCAGGCCCCCACTCATGTCTCCCACCACCCCCACCCCCCGGCAGTGCAGGGGCAGCCTCCACCAGGCCCCCACTCATGTCCCCCTGCACCCCCACCCCCCAGCATCCAGGGTCACCCTCCACCAGGCCCCCACTCATGTCTCCCACCATCCCACCCCCCTGCCACCATGGGCATCCTCCACCAGGCCCCCACTCATGTCTTCCACCACCCCCACCCCCCTGCCACCATGGGCATCCTCCACCAGGCCCCCACTCATGTCTCCCACCACCCCCACCCCCCAGCAGTGCAGGGGCAGCCTCCACCAGGCCCCCACTCATGTCTCCCACCACCCCCACCCCCCAGCAGTGCAGGGGCAGCCTCCACCAGGCCCCCACTCATGTCTCCCACCACCCCACCCCCCAGCAGTGCAGGGGCAGCCTCCACCAGGCCCCCACTCATGTCTCCCACCACCCCCACCCCCCAGCATCCAGGGTCACCCTCCACCAGGCCCCCACTCATGTCTCCCACCACCCCCACCCCCCTGCCACCATGGGCAGCCCCCACCAGGTCCTCACAATCCCCAATCATGTGCGTAATGGTCAGCCTCCACAGCCAAAAAGCCCTACCAAGTAACCCATTCACCCACATGGAAATGTAAATCACATGTTACACCCTCAATGTTCATGAAGCTAATGAACCCATGTCCGTCACACACAATGGTTGCAATTGAATGGGAAAACACACAACATGACATGCATGAAACCAATGAGATGATACCACACAGTGAAGTATGCAAACAAAATTGTATTGAAAAAAATAAAGAATGCTAAAGAAAGAAAACAAACTACAATGGGAATGAGAAAAAATAACCTGCATGTCCGTATAAAAACACAAAACTGGAAATCCAAATCCAAAAAATGTTTGTCCAAATTCAAATGTAAAAAAATCTCCATGCAATAAAGAACTATGTACAAAAATACCAAGGGTCCATGAGCCCAACTGAACAAAGGAAACCTACTAAAAAACCTACCTAAAAATAAACTATATACAAAAAGTGGAGCAGTGTCCGTCGACTCCAAATCATAATAAGAAAGAAAGGAAACCTAAAACTAAAGAACTATATACAAAGGCGGCGGGCAAGTCCAGCGGCTCACTCCGTGGTGTCCCGGGCCAGGGCATCATCGAACTCCTGTTCGATGTCCCGGAGGCGGTCCAGTTCCATGGCCCCGAGGGTCCGCAGGGACGACGCTGTGTCCTCCTCCAACCCCCTGCGGATTGCCTCGAGGCACTCGGCCCGCCTCAGGGCCCTCCGCATGGAGTTCTCCGCCCTGACCATTGTGAGCCGCGCCTCTTCCGCCCGCCGCCGCTCCGCACCTATGGCGTGGCCCAACCGCTGCCACACGGAAGACACTCTCTGTCCTGGGTCCCCCTGCCCTCGGGCCGATGCCTGCCCCTCCGATGTCGAAAGCCCCGAGCCTTCATGTCTCCCACCATGTTGCTGCTGCTGCTGCTGCTGCTCTGCCTCTGCCCGTGCACTGCCTCCTGCTGCCTGCACATCCTCCGCCGGCTGGGGTGCACTTGTTGATGTGGCCACCCCTGCTGGACCTCCGACTCCCGACTGTGGCAGGGATGCTTCCTCCACCAGCCTGGCCGCACCGTCAGAGGCAGCTCCACAGGGCACCCAGGTGACTGATGGGTGGGAAGATGGCACAGAGGACGACTGGCGCGTAGGGGGTCCAGTTGAGGAGGGGGTCGGAGCAAGCCCCATCAGACAGCGGAATCCGGCCTGGGTGACCTGTCCCAGCAGGCTGACGTGGTCAACGAGCCATTCGAGATGACGTGCAGTCTCTCCATGAAAAGACTGCAGGTCACCTCGCATGGCCCGTTGACGCAACGCCACACCAGCCAGGACAGGCTCAACCCGGACCTGGATGGCCATGTCCGCAGGCAGAGGAAGGCCAGTTGACGTCAGCTCATCCCCTGCCTGAAAACGGGTCTGGACATAGGCATCCCTGCTGGTGCAAGATGATGCAGGGACAGGATCAGGGACAGGATTGCACACAGGCACCTCCGCGGCCGCCTGTGCTGCCTCCTGTCCCTGGTCCTGCACTGCACCACTAGCACCAGTGGGATCCCCACCTCCAGACCCCGTCTCTGGTGCTTGCGCGGCCCCCTCCTCCACCAAACCCCCCACCAACCTGGATGACTCCGTGCCATCTTCCCCTGTTGGGCCCTGTGGGGTCCCAGCTGCACCTTCTGCTGCCGAGGAGTCCAACTGCAACCTCCACCTCTTGGACCTCCCCCCGGCAGCTGCGGCCTGGGACGCGGCACCAGACTCCTCACTCCCCGACGAGATGACAACACGGGAGGGGAGCCGGGCCTTGCGTCTCCGGCTGGCGGTCGGATCCCCGCCGCTGTGCTCCACAGCACCTTCTCCGCCCTCTTCATCAGTTGACGCTGCAGACAGGGAGAAACAAAACACAGGCATCAGGGCACTGTACAATGGACACATACACGCATGACAGTTGCACATGAGTGGCATTGGCAAACCTCAGACATGTCATCACAATCCCCAACACACATGTCATTGCAACTGGCACACATCAGCCATACCACAGCCATATCGCAACTGCCACCACCATCCCTACACATACAACAGCATCAGCAGCCAAAGGGGAGCCAGACATCACATGCAACACAGGAAGTGCACCACACATGTACACACACCACCACACTTGCATGCATGTCTACACCTCTGCCAAGTGTCGCACTGTTCAGACGGGCATCCATGTCACATCTGCCAATCAGGCTTCCACATACCGCTGTCACATGCATCCATGTTGCATCACTGTTGCACCCTTGACAAATACACACACATGCACATGTACAATGTGCTCATACATGCAGCCAAAAAAAACATACATGCCTGACATCACGGACATGTCTACTTACATACACATTCATCCAAACATGTGTGCACGCACAACTGCATTTTCCATGCAAGCCCACACACACAAGCACCATCCATGTCTCACACATTACAGCCCTCACATGTGTCAGCCCCACGGCCCTGTACACCCCCACCCATACTCGAACCCATACAAACAGATGTGCAACCGGCACAATGCCGAATAATCACCACACGCACTGCTCACAATCAGGATGCATGTACACTCACCGCTCGACTCCAGACGGGTCTGCTTCTCTAGGACCTGGACGTGGAGCGCTGGGGATATGCGTTCCAGGACCCCCATCTGTTCTTCCGACAAGTGGCCCCGGCGCCCCTTGGCATCCGCTGCCTTCAAGAGGCACCGGGCCTTGTTCAGGGTCCTGGACCTGAAGTCCTCCCAGCGCTTCCTGACATGTTGTAAGTCCCGGATGCCACCCCCTCCGCGTTGATGGCAGTCACGATGTCAGTCCAGATCCGAGTCTGTCTCTGCCCCAGGACTTGCTCCATCAGGACACCAACTTCGGTGGCACTGAAGCTGGTGCCCCTCTGCCTCTCTGGCCGGGGGTTGTCAGTGGTCACAGATGGTGTTTGCCCCGACATGACAACCCCAGAGGCAGGAGTGGGTGGGCAACTGGGTCCTGGGGCTGGGCTGTGGATCGATGGAATTCCAGCCGGGAGTCTTCGGTTCCAGCAGGGGTGGTCACAGCAACAGCACCCCTGGCTGATGTGCAGGCAGCAAATGGCAGTGCACGTGGGCAGCAGGCAGTCAGGCAGCAGCAGATGGCAGGTGGGAGCGTGCTCGGGGGTCTGGGGGGCAGTAGTTCAGCCTTCTGGGCAGGAGCATGGTCTTCCGTGTGCTTACTCGTGGCCAGCTTGGTACGGAGTGATTTGGCACGTGAAAATCCTGCACGTCAGTGTGAAAACCGAGGAAAGGCCCTTAGCGCGTAAGCGCTTCAGCACGCATACGCGATTCTATTGGACCAAAGGCCCTCAGCGCGTAAGCGCGTCTGTGACGTGACCCGCACGAGTGTTTCCCACACAGCACGTGATGACAGAGCACACGTGGAAAGACTGCACGTCAGAGTGTCATCGCGTGTGATTGGTGGAAATGGCCGTACACGCAGAAGTGACAAAGCGTGTAATTGGTGGAAATGGCCGTACACGCAGAAGTGACAAAGCGTGTAATTGGTGGAAATGGCCGTACACGCATAAGTCACAAAGCGTGTAATTGTTGGAAATGGCCCTACACGCATAAGTGACAAAGCGTGTAATTGGTGGAAATGGCCCTAGCATGTAGACGCCGCGTAAGTGACGCTGGACGTGTGGGCCTGTATAAAAGGTACGCGTAGAACACCATTTCCTTGTACGTGCTTTTCGTGGAGAGCGAGTGGGTGAATTCTGTACTTCTTGTCGGTTCACACGCGATTTACTTCACGGCGTTTCAAGTTCGTATTCCCTGTTACCTCTGACAGATTTTTCTCTTTTTTCTCTTTTACTGGTTTACCTGGGCCTGTTCCCTCAAACAGTGTTCCCTTCTACTGTTGTCCTGTCTCCTCAGACAGCGTACAAATCTTGTTTTGGCGGGGGTGTTGCCAACCAAACGCGCTCCTTTTTCACGCTCTTTTACCTGGCAGACGGTGAGTCACGCATGTATCTAACATCTGTGCCTCCCCTGTGTGTAGCCTACCCCTTCAGAGGTCATTCTAGGTTGCGTGTGACACGCATACGTTCATTCTTGTGTTACTGGGTGCCACAGCGTAGTGCAGGTTTTCCTTTCTGCACACGTGGTCTAGGAGGGGTTGCGTGCACGTCATCTCCCTTTTTTGGGGCTCCTGTGCGTAGCGTGACCCGTCATCTTTCCCCAGGGGTTACAATCAGCCTTGCAAGAGCACTAGGGTACAATTACCATCTGGTACCCAACCCCTTTGACCCCCAATTGCCCAGGACAATATTTTACAGCCACTCCCATACGCACATTAACATCAGTGCCATGGCTGGGAGGCGAGGATTCCGTAAGGGTGGCAAAGGTGGAAGAGCCACAAGTGGTGGCCGTGGTGGATCCGGTAGGGGACGTGGTCGTTACTTGCAGGGTGAGCCTGTCCCCCCATGTGTGGAGGACCAGTCAAGGGCACCCATAATCCCCCCCCCCTCCCGTTGAGGCTGATGTGGCTGACACCATCCATGCTCAGCCCTTGTTGGACCAGCCCATTGTGGCACCAGACCTGGCTAACTCCATGGCTGACTTCCAGGTCAGCAGGCCTATGACACGTGCGCTGGTGCACGTTGATGTCACCATGCCATGTGCATCTGGGGCAGCAAGGTCATCTGCTGCACCAAGTAGGCAGGGCGGAGAGGCTGCAGGGGCAGCTGCGGCTCCATCCACCCCAGCCCTCACACACCCAGCCCGGACAGTGTCGGTCCTGTTCCATCCTGCTGATATTCCCCCTGACACCATCACACTAGAGCCAATGCCTGCACCAACTCCCATGCTGAGTGTGCAATCCCACACTCCTGATACAGAGTCCACCAGGGCTCCTGCCCCTAGTGTCCAGAGCGGCGCAGGACACTCAGGATCACCACCACCTTCCAAGCGGAAGAGGAAGAGTGCTCGTCCGGCACAGGCTGATGCCCCAGACACGGCTACACAGTCCGGCCCATCCAGGAAGCCCAGCTTCACGGATGACGAACTGAATGCACTTGTCGAGTATGTGTCCGCACATGACAACGAGATGGTCATTGTTGCAGGATCCAAGACCACACCTGCACAACGCCAGGCACACTGGCAGACCGTTGCGGACATCGTAAGTGCCCTTGGAATCGTGAGGCGCACAGCCAATGATTGCTATAAGCGCTGGAATGACCTAAAGCGCAGGGCAAAGAGTAAGCTGGCCTCAAGTCATGCCGCAACTCTAGTGACTGGAGGTGGGTCTCCAGTAGTAGACATGGAACTCACTCCACATGAGTCAGTCGCTGGGACCTACGTCACGGAGGAACAGATCCAAGGCGTGGGAGATTTGGCTGATTACGAGGCATTGTCCGGTGAGTGCACATGCATGTGTGTGTCATCCATGTGCATGGTGTGTGTGAGGGCATCTGTTTGTGTGACAAGTGAGAGTGTGTGCGCCTGAGTCGTATGGGTCAGCCATGTGCTTCATGCAATACATCCTGCGCAGCTGCATTTGGCCATAGAAGTATCCCTTCTGCCAACAGTAGACATCTAGCCCAACTGCACGCCAGTTGCCCTTGAAGTGTCACCTTGCCACAACATTGTTGCTAAATTTTCCACTGTTCATTTAGTCAGATTTTTTGCATTCCACCACTTTTACTAGGCATGTCGCAGTCCTCTAGTCACATGTCTGACATGGCTATGGTAAAGTGGAGTGACTTTGTTACCTGGATATCATTTGTTCAAACATGTCCCTGTGCAATTGCACCATTTCGGACTGGCAGCTCCAGGTGAAGAATCTGACCTGTTTGAATTAGAAAAGCTATTACATGCGGGAACTGGACAGAATGAATAGGTGCTGCCCTCCTCTCCATCTTCACTCAATAGCAATGGTACATGCCATCTGTGTGATGGCATGTGTGTTTCACCTGCCAATCACAGGCCAATGTGTGATGCCACTGCCAGGCAGCATGCAGAAAATGTGTTCATCTTCAATCTTGGTGTCATCAGTGTGTGCCATTTGCCTGCCCTTCATACGCAGTGAGGGTGCATGCATGGGAGGGTTTTAGTCATGTGGGACATGTGTCAAACAAGTACTGGTTCTCTTGCTTCTCAGCCCTCATTGTGTGCCATGGTGCTAATGCCTGTTTCCATTTCTTTGTTTTTATGTCTTTGCAGGGGAAGACGCACCTGATACTGCTGGGGTTGTGGAGATAGTGCAGACCCAGGAGGGGTCCGAGGGCCGACCAACCACCAGTGAGGGACGTGGTGTGGTGGTGGGTGAGAACCCACAAGTGCTGCAGGTCCTGCTCTCAAGGGGTGTCTCTGGCTGCACCTCCCCCGAGCTGTACTCTGGTGTTGATTCGGATGAGACCTACGTGCCGTCGCAGGTGAGTGTTCCAGGGAGGGATTCTGTTCTGTCTCACCCACCTGCACCAGGGTCAGAACCCTCAATGGGGATGTCAGTGTTGGCAGCTACGCCTTTGGTGGTTACGGATGCAGGGTCACACTCCGCGACATCTGATCCTGTTCCTGGGCCAGCAGATCAGAGGGGGAATGCAGTCCTGCAGCCTCAGGCAGTGCCGGCACAGCAAGGCACAGTTCGCCTTGCCCCAGACAGGTGTGGTGCCCGCCGACGTGGTGGCCGTACGCCACCTGGCAATACTGCATGGGAGCAATCCATTTACGGTATGGCAACCCAACAGGCAGCATCATCCGAGATGATGGCTCAGGCCATGGATAGGGTGGCCACTTCCATTGTCCCCCCTGAAAGGCTGATGGAGCGACTAGAGCAGGCAACCGACTCCATCTGCCAGTCACACAGGGAGGACATGTTGGGGTCCAACAGGGACAGGCGGGCGGCACTGGCGACTCTGCAGGAGGCCATCTCCATTGAGTCCCAGGGCCACAGGGAAGCCCTGAGGCAGGAGCTCCTTCACCTCAGGACGACTCTTGTTGAGCTTGAGGCTTCTACACACCAAAGGACAGAACAGCAGCTGGAGCGTCTCACCCGTACGCTCTCAGCTGAGATGCAGGCAATGAGGGCGGAGTTCCGGGCATCCCATGAGTTGTTGCATGGGGACCTCCGCACACTCATCCTCCAGAACCAGACCTACCACACCCGCATGCTTGCAGCCATGGAGGAGCAGACTAGGGCCTTGCGTGGGCTGCCTCCCATAGTGCAACCACCTCCGGATGCAGCTGCACAGGGTGATAATAGCGACAGCAGTGATACTCCCACAATAGGGTAGCCATGTGGGCCATGAGCCCATGGAGGTGTTTTTTTTTCCCAGGATCCACGCAGGTGGGTTCTGGTGTGCATCCTGTCCTCGGACCTCCTGGGTGGCCTCCCCAACCCCCCCGGGCCCTTCAATGGCCATTTTTTATTTTTTTTTATTTTTATTTTTGTTTTTATTTTTATTTCTTTTATTCCCAATTTTTTTTGGGACGATTTGTTGGCTTCCGTGGTTCCTGTGGGCATACGCTGCATTGTGGCTGGGCACATGCAGGCTTGTAATCTATTTGGTTCAGATGCTTGGGTTTGAGTCACACACACCCCTCCTGCTTCCCGTTTCCATGGGCTTGCAAAGGGTGTGCCCAAGTGACAGTGAATTACACAGTGACGTTGGACTCCCATGAGCTGTGTGGGCAGTCTGTAGTCAATACTGTGTATACATTCCTAGTGCATATTGCTGTTGTGTTGTACACTGCATGTTGCATTGATGTGTAACTCATCTTCTGTGTCTACCTCCCAATTTGCAGGTCCCTTCCTCATGTCTACACAAGGACCTCTAGTCTGGAGATGTGGTCCATGTTGGCAGCAGTGCACCTACAACTCTACAGGCGCCAACACTGCACAGTTGGTAGTGGTGGGAGTGCAGGCATTTCCAGGTGGTGAGACTACTAATATTAAACATTAGTGATGTCATGTTAATGGTAGTACGTGCTCAAGTTTGTTGTTGGTCCGGCATTACTGTGAGCATTTCAGGTGTTGCAAGTTTCTAATAGGGACACTGTACATTGTGACACTAGTGTCATGTTGTGGGGATTACTTTGTTTACCTGCAAATAGCATGACATGGCACGGTGTGTCGTGTGGCGGTGCTGGGGTTGGGTTGGCTGACATGGCACTGTCCTCTTGTTGCATTTTGCAAGTGGGTATTCATTTTAGCTGCTTGAATGTGTAACTTCACAAAACTGCATTGGTGGTGTCAGTGTGGGTAGGGATGCACACATTGTGACACTTCCGGGTGAACAATCTCAGGCTGATATGGTTTTCACGGTTCTTTCTCCAGACATTCAGGATCAGTGTCAGGTTGAGTCATCATTGATTGTCAGATGGAATGTGCCAGGGCAGTGTGCACTCCACAGGGGTGTGATTTCTATGTGAAGTAATTAGCCACTAGCTGTGTACGGGCTGCCTCCCCCCGTGCCATTTCACCTCCCATGCGCAGCTGCTGTGCATGTGGTTGGGGATGGGGGGGCACCACCATGTCCACGGCCAGGCCCCGGCATGTTGCAACGTTGTGCAGGACACATGCTGCCACTATGATCCTGCACACTACTGGGGGAGCGTACAACAGCTGCCCGCCAGAACGGTCAAGGGAGCGAAAGCGTGACGTCAGCACTCCGAATGTGCGCTCCACTGTGCCCCGGGTTGTAATGTGGGCTGCGTTATATCTTACCTGGGGTGGCGTGGTGGGGTTCCGAATTGGCGTCATCATGTGGGGGCTGAGAGGGTAGGCACTGTCCCCTGTGGAGGTGGTGATTGGTATCATTGGTGGGGTTGTGACCTTGCTCAGTATCTGACATGCATGCATGTGCAGTGGCATTCATACTCACCAAGCAGCCATGTATCGCCATGCCGGCCAGCTTCTAGGTCCCGGTTTAGGGTGGACATTCGGTAAATGAAGCTGTCGTGGGTTGACCCAGGATAGTTGGCATATACTGAGGTGATGATTCCCTTGGCATTACATACTACCTGCACGTTGATGGAATGCCAGTGCTTGCGGTTCCTATAGATGTGCTCAGATGCCCTGGGGGGACGTAGAGCCACATGGGTGCAGTCGATGGCACCTAGCACTTTGGGGAATCGTGCCACAGCGTAAAAATCCAGGGCGGCAGCATGCCTTTCTGCAGGGGTTCTGGGCAGGTATATGTGCCTGCGGACTGATGGGCGTGCAGTGATGATGTTCAAGACCTGGTGTAGGCAGCGTGACTGGGTGGCCTGTGATACACCACCCACAATGGCACTTGTCCGCTGAAATGATCCAGTGGCTAAGAAGTGCAGTACATTGAGGACCTTCTCCAGGGGGCTGAGTGCTTGGGAGCACAGGGTGGGTGATGTGAGGTCGTCCTCCCACTCACTCACCAGGTCCAGTATGATGTGTGGTGGAAACCCGTACCTCCCATGCACCTGGTCATCAGGCATCCTGAAAAGGCTGGTTCTGGGTGTGAATATTCTGGCCCTGACTATCCTCCTCCTCCTCCTTTGGTAGGCCACGCCCACTGCTGCTAGGAACGGTATGTTCATCCTGGGTCTGAGCTAGTTATTTTGTTAGCGCGCAAATTAATGCGTTGCGCGTGTTGTAGGCGAGCGTGTGACCCGCTCACCCCTGAAATCCAGTGCCCAGTCCAATAGCGTGTGGAAATTGCCGCGCACACCGGGATACAGGTGCGCTGACGTACTTGCGTGTGTAAGTGTCCGCGCACACCTGATATACACGTACATAGGCCAATCGCGTGTACGCGCACTTTTGTCCAATTACACGCGATGAGACTCTGACGTGCTGTCCAATTACACGCGATGAGACTCTGACGTGCAGTCTTTCCACGTGTGCTCTGTCATCACGTGCTGTGTGGGAAACACCCGTGCGGGTCACGTCACAGACGCGCTTACGCGCTGAGGGCCTTTGGTCCAATAGATTCGCGTATGCGTGCTGACGCGCTTACGCGCTAAGGGCCTTTCCTCGGTTTTCACGCTGACGTGCAGGATTTTCACGTGCCAAATCACTCCGTACCAAGCTGGCCACGCGTAAGCACACAGAAGACCACGCTCCTGCCCAGAAGGCCGAACTACTGCCCCCCAGAGCCCCGAGCACGCTCCCACCTGCCATCTGCTGCTGCCTGACTGCCTGCTGCCCACGTGCACTGCCATTTGCTGCCTGCACATCAGCCAGGGGTGCTGTTGCTGTGACCACCCCTGCTGGAACCGAAGACTCCCGACTGGAATTCCATCGCTCCACAGCCCAGCCCCAGGACCCAGTTGCCCACCCACTCCTGCCTCTGGGGTTGTCATGTCGGGGCATACACCATCTGTGACCACTGACAACCCCCGGCCAGAGAGGCAGAGGGGCACCAGCTTCAGTGCCTCCGAAGTTGGTGTCCTGGTGGAGCAAGTCCTGGGGCAGTATGATGCCCTCTTTGGAAGTTCCCGCGCCGACAAGGAAGGACGGACTCGGATCTGGACTGACATCGTGACTGCCATCAACGCGGAGGGGGTGGCAGTCCGGGACTTACAACATGTCAGGAAGCGCTGGGAGGACTTCAGGTCCAGGACCCTGAACAAGGCCCGGCGCCTCTTGAAGGCAGCGGATGCCAAGGGGCGCCGGGGCCACTTGTCGGAAGAACAGATGGGGGTCCTGGAACGCATATCCCCAGCGCTCCACGTCCAGGTCCTAGAGAAGCAGACCCGTCTGGAGTCGAGCGGTGAGTGTACATGCATCCTGATTGTGAGCAGTGCGTGTGGTGATCATTCGCCATTGTGCCGGTTGCACATCTGTTTGTATGGGGTCGAGTATGGGTGGGGGTGTACAGGGCCGTGGGGCTGACACATGCGAGGGCTGTAATGTGTGAGACATGGATGGTGCTTGTGTGTGTGGGCTTGCATGCCAAATGCAGTTGTGCGTGCACACATGTTTGGATGAATGTGTATGTAAGTAGACATGTCCGTGATGTCAGGCATGTATGTTGTTTTCGGCTGCATGTATGAGCACTGTGTACATATGCATGTGTGTGTATTTGTCAAGGGTGCAACAGTGATGCAACATGGATGCATGTGACAGCGGTATGTGGAAGCCTGATTGGCAGATGTGACATGGATGCCCGTCTGAACAGTGCGACACTTGGCAGAGGTGTAGACATGCATGCAAGTGTGGTGGTGTGTGTACATGTGTGGTGCACTTCCTGTGTTGCATGTGATGTCTGGCTCCCCTTTGGCTGCTGATGCTGTTGTATGTGTAGGGATGGTGGTGGCAGTTGCGATATGGCTGTGGTATGGCTCATGTGTGCCAGTTGCAATGACATGTGTGTTGGGGATTGTGATGACATGTCTGAGGTTTGCCAATGCCACTCATGTGCAACTGTCATGCGTGTATGTGTCCATTGTACAGTGCCCTGATGCCTGTGTTTTGTTTCTCCCTGTCTGCAGCGTCAACTGATGAAGAGGGCGGAGAAGGTGCTGTGGAGCACAGCGGCGGGGATCTGACCGCCAGCCGGAGACGCAAGGCCCGGCTCCCCTCCCGTGTTGTCATCTCGTCGGGGAGTGAGGAGTCCGGTGCCGCGTTGCAGGCCGCAGCTGCCGGGAGGAGGTCCAAGAGGCGGAGGTTGCAGTTGGACTCCTTGGCAGCAGAAGGGGCAGCTGGGACCAAACAGGGCCCAACAGGGGAAGATGGCACGGAGTCATCCAGGTTGGTTGGGGGTTTGGTGGAGGAGGGGTCCGCGCAAGCACCAGAGACGGGGTCTGGAGGTGGGGATCCCACTGGTGCTAGTGGTGCAGTGCAGGACCAGGGACAGGAGGCAGCACAGGCGGCCGCGGAGGTGCCTGTGTGCAATCCTGTCCCCGATCCTGTCCCTGCATCATCTTGCACCAGCAGGGATGCCTACGTCCAGACCCGTTTTCAGGCAGGGGATGAGCTGACGTCAACTGGCCTTCCTCTGCCTGCGGACGTGGCCATCCAGGTCCGGGTTGAGCCTGTCCTGGCTGGTGTGGCTTTGCGTCAACGGGCCATGCGAGGTGACCTGCAGTCTTTTCATGGAGAGACTGCACGTCATCTCGAATGGCTCGTTGACCACGTCAGCCTGCTGGGACAGGTCACCCAGGCGGGATTCCTCCGTCTGATGGGGCTTGCTCCGACCCCCTCCTCAACTGGACCCCCTACGCGCCAGTCGTCCTCTGTGCCATCTTCCCACCCATCAGTCACCTGGGTGCCCTGTGGAGCTACCTCTGACGGTGCGGCCAGGCTGGTGGAGGAGGCATCCCTGCCACAGTCGGGAGTCGGAGGTCCAGCAGGGGTGGCCACATCAACAAGTGCACCCCAGTCGGCGGAGGATGTGCAGGCAGCAGGAGGCAGTGCACGGGCAGAGGCAGAGCAGCAGCAGCAGCAACATGGTGGGAGACATGAAGGCTCGGGGATTTCGACATCGGAGGGGCAGGCATCGGCCGGAGGGCAGGGGGACCCAGGACAGAGAGTGTCTTCCGTGTGGCAGCGTTTGGGCCACGCCATAGGTGCGGAGCGGCGGCGGGCGGAAGAGGCGCGGCTCACAATGGTCAGGGCGGAGAACTCCATGCGGAGGGCCCTGAGGCGGGCCGAGTGCCTCGAGGCAATCCGCAGGGTGTTGGAGGAGGACACGGCGTCGTCCCTGCGGACCCTCGATGCCATGGAACTGGACCGCCTCCGGGACATCGAACAGGAGTTCGATGATGCCCTGGCCCGGGACACCACGGAGTGAGCCGCTGGACTTGCCCGCCGCCTTTGTATATAGTTCTTTAGTTTTAGGTTTCTTTTCTTTCTTATTATGATTTGGAGTCGACGGACACTGCTCCACTTTTTGTATATAGTTGATTTTTAGGTATGTTTTTTCGTAGGTTTCCTTTGTTCAGTTGGGCTCATGGACCCTTGGTAGTTTTTTACATAGTTCTTTATTGCATGGAGATTTTTTTAATTTTTACTTTGGGCAAATATTTTTTGGATTATGATTTCCAGTTTTGTGTTTTTATACGGACATGCAGGTTATTTTTTCTCATTCACATTGTAGTTTGTTTTCTTTCTTTAGCATTCTTTATTTTTTTCAATACAATTTTGTTTGCATACTTCACTGTGTGGTATCATCTCATTGGTTTCATGCATGTCATGTTGTGTGTTTTCCCATTCAATTGCAGCCATTGTGTGTGACGGACATGGGTTCATTAGCTTCATGAACATTGGGGGTGTAACATGTGATTTCCATTTCCATGTGGGTGAATGGGTTACTTGGTAGGGCTTTTTGGCTGTGGAGGCTGTCCATTACGCACATGATCGGGGATTGTGAGCACCTGGTGGGGGCTGCCCCTGGTGGCTGGGGGGTGGGGGTGGTGGGAGACATGAGTGGGGGCCTGGTGGAGGCTGCCCATGGTGGCAGGGGGGTGGGGGTGGTGGGAGACATGAGTGGGGGCCTGGTGGAGGATGCCCATGGTGGCAGGGGGGTGGGGGTGGTGGGAGACATGAGTGGGGGCCTGGTGGAGGGTGACCCTGGATGCTGGGGGGTGGGGGTGCAGGGGGACATGAGTGGGGGCCTGGTGGAGGATGCCCATGGTGGCAGGGGGGTGGGGGTGGTGGGAGACATGAGTGGGGGCCTGGTGGAGGCTGCCCCTGCACTGCTGGGGGGTGGGGGTGGTGGGAGACATGGGTGGGGGCCTGGAGGAGGCTGCCCCTGCACTGCTGGGGGGTGGGGGTGGTGGGAGACATGAGTGGGGGCCTGGTGGAGGATGCCCATGGTGGCAGGGGGGTGGGGGTGGTGGGAGACATGAGTGGGGGCCTGGTGGAGGGTGACCCTGGATGCTGGGGGGTGGGGGTGCAGGGGGACATGAGTGGGGGCCTGGTGGAGGATGCCCATTGTGGGAGGGGGGTGGGGGTGGTGGGAGACATGAGTGGGGGCCTGGTGGAGACTGACCCTGCACTGCTGGGGGGTGGGGGTGGTGGGAGACATGAGTGGGGGCCTGGTGGAGGCTGCCCCTGCACTGCTGGGGGGTGGGGGTGGTGGGAGACATGAGTGGGGGCCTGGTGGAGCATGCCCATGGTGGCAGGGGGGTGGGGGTGCAGGGGGACATGAGTGGGGGCCTGGTGGAGGCTGCCCATGGTAGCAGGGGGGTGGGGGTGGTGGGAGACATGAGTGGGGGCCTGGTGGAGGCTGCCCCTGCACTGCTGGGGGGTGGGGGTGGTGGGAGACATGAGTGGGGGCCTGGTGGAGGCTGCCCCTGCACTGCTGGGGGCTGGGGGTGGTGGGAGACATGAGTGGGGGCCTGGTGGAGGATGCCCATGGTGGCAGGGGGGTGGGGGTGGTGGGAGACATGAGTGGGGGCCTGGTGGAGGGTGACCCTGGATGCTGGGGGGTGGGGGTGCAGGGGGACATGAGTGGGGGCCTGGTGGAGGCTGCCCCTGCACTGCTGGGGGGTGGGGGTGGTGGGAGACATGAGTGGGGGCCTGGTGGAGGATGCCCATGGTGGCAGGGGGGTGGGGGTTCAGGGGGACATGAGTGGGGGCCTGGTGGAGGCTGCCCATGGTGGCAGGGGGGTGGGGGTGGTGGGAGACATGAGTGGGGGCCTGGTGGAGGATGCCCATGGTGGCAGGGGGGTGGGGGTGGTGGGAGACATGAGTGGGGGCCTGGTGGAGGGTGACCCTGGATGCTGGGGGGTGGGGGTGCAGGGGGACATGAGTGGGGGCCTGGTGGAGGATGCCCATGGTGGCAGGGGGGTGGGGGTGGTGGGAGGCATGCATTGTTGATCAGTAGTGCAAGGTGACATGTGGGTTGGCTGGGGGGCATGCCCATGGTGGATGGGCTGCCTGCGGGACATGAGCATGGGTGCAGGGTAGTCCCCCGTGGTGTGGGCTGCCTGCAGGGTCCGTGGAGGTTGTGGAGCGTACACCTGGGAGGGCCCACACGGCCAATTCACGTGTGGTACTCCCCAGAACCCCTGAAATACACATACCCTACTGAAATCGCGTGTGGAACTTCCCGCGCACCCCTGAAATACACGTACCCTGCTCGCACTGGGCCAATCGTGTGTGGAACTTCCCGCGCACCCCTGAAATACACGTACCCTGCTGAAATTGCGTGTGGAACTTCCCGCGCACCCCTGAAATACACATACCTTGCTGAAATCGCTTGTGGAACTTCCCCCGCACCCCTGAAATACACGTACCCTGCTCGCACTGGGCCAATCGTGTGTGGAACTTCCCGCGCACCCCTGAAATACACGTACCCTACTGAAATCGCGTGTGGAACTTCCCGCGCACCCCTGAAATACACGTACCCTGCTGAAATCACGTGTGGAACTTCCCGCACACCCCTGAAATACACATACCTTGCTGAAATCGCGTGTGGAACTTCCTGCGCACCCCTGAAAAACACGTACCCTGCTCGCACTGGGCCAATCGTGTGTGGAACTTCCCGCGCACCCCTGAAATACACGTACCCTGCTGAAATCGCGTGTGGAACTTCCCGCGCACCCCTGAAATACACATACCTAGCTGAAATCGCGTGTGGAACTTCCCGCGCACCCCTGAAATACACGTACCCTGCTCGCACTGGGCCAATCGTGTGTGGAACTTCCCGCGCACCCCTGAAATACACGTACCCTGCTGAAATCGCGTGTGGAACTTCCCGCGCACCCCTGAAATACACGTACCCTGCTCGCACTGGCCCACTCGTGTGTGGAACTTCCCGAGCACCCCTGAAATACACGTACCCTGCTGAAATCGCGTGTGGAACTTCCCGCGCACCCCTGAAATACACGTACCCTGCTCGCACTGGCCCAATCGTGTGTGGAACTTCCCGAGCACCCCTGAAATACACGTACCCTGCTGAAATCGCGTGTGGAACTTCCGCGCACCCCTGAAATACACATTCCTTGCTGAAATCGCGTGTGGAACTTCCCGCGCACCCCTGAAATACACGTACCCTGCTCGCACTGGGCCAATCGTGTGTGGAACTTCCCGCGCACCCCTGAAATACACATACCTTGCTGAAATCGCGTGTGGAACTTCCCGCGCACCCCTGAAATCCACGTACCCGGCCAAATCGCGTGTGAGACTTCCCGCGCACCCCGGTATACACGCACACGTATTTTTTGTCAGCGGGTGTCCGTGTTTGTGGGTACCCCTTTGCAAGTCATTTGTCCTGGAGGGCCACAGTATAGGACATTCATCATGGCAGTATATAGGTGCTATTTGTTGGCGCACCTTTTGGTGCACATTTCTTACAGCCGCAGAGACGCTACCGCCTGCTTTCTTGTGGCGGTCGTGTTTGTGCCTGTGTGCTGGTTTGAGCGTGCGCTTTTTTGCCCTATTCTATTCCATGAATATGTGTTGTAGGCGAGCGTGTGGGCGTTCCGCGCACTTGTGCCCTGTACTTCCCCCGTGACGCCCACGTTTTGGCAAGTTGTTCCCCATTCCGAGTGTTACGCCCGTGTTCTGCCTACTTTTGTTGCGTGCGCCGCGCTATGTGCGAATTTCGCTGTGGCCTGTGCGATTTTCGCTGTGACCTGGCGCACGCTGTTAGATGGCCTGTGCGCCAACGTGCGCCGCGCACTTTTTTATCGCACATCCGCTGGTTTTCTCGCGCATGGCCTTCCATGAATCGATGTGCGCTGCTTTTCGTGCGATTTTCGCACTTGCACTGCGATTTTCGCAATTCCACTGCGATTCGCACGTTTTTGCCCACTTGCGCCGCGCTAATTATTCCATGAATCGGCCTGTAAGTGTCTAGAGAAATAGATGATCGATTGTTATTGTTAAACTATAATTGAGTGAAGCTAAGACAATCCAAGATTATCAAAAAAAGACATGGCATGAGTGGAGTTATTGAGGTATTTGAAAATTGAGCACAATTATGATCCTTTGATAGGAGGGTAATGAGCATGCTAGTTACTTCAACAATGCAATATGAACATGTATATATACAGGATGATTTATGATCCTTTTTATCCTTCATGTATACTCCCCTTCTCTTATTTTTATTTTTTTATTTATTGGATTCAAAGTACTTAAAGGATGTGTTTTCTGTGTTTTGTTATTCCTATGTAATAATTTATGTGTCTTTGAGAAAGTTTTTTTTATATGATTGTAATTATTAAATGTTTGTTTTGAAAGGTTAATTAATGAGCCAACCAAAATAAAAAATAAAAAATAAAAAAAAGAAAGCAAATACACCCATACCTGAACACCAGCTGCCACACAGATTAAAGAGAATTAAAAAAAAAAATTATTGACTTGGCCAAGAAAATATATTTGTATTATGTGGTACAAGCAGTGCACATCGAAACATCCACATATAAACATCTATAAAAACATGATCTAATAAGACTATATCAACCTATGCAGAACTATCTCTTATGTGCTGATCCTTAAACTCTGCTCTTTCCTTTTGCCCAAAATATAAGACATTGGAGACTTGCTTGAGAACATCCAGAAGGGCAGTGTGGCTCTAGCTCTGACTTACATCCTGCAAACATGTGTTCCTTTTATCAGAGTTCTACTTGCACCAGAGTAAAACGTGATGCAAATACGGTTTTCTGGAGCTCATCGTCTGGGAACAGTTATGTTGCTAGTGCAGATGACTGCAGGTGTTTTCAGCACCTCAACTCACAAACAGAAGAGTATCATTCCTCCGCTTCCAGTAATGTAGAAAGTAAAATGCAGTTGATGTTTTTAATTGATTTAGGCAGTTCCATTTCAGACTATTATCTATTACTATTAATACTCACAATAAAATCCCTACATCTGGGACAGGTGGGAAAATAGTACTAATTTTTAAGAAGGGAGTAAAGGAGGGGACAGCAAATGATCATGCTATTTCAATAATAGATGCGTTGAGGAAAACATATGGTATAGTTGCAAAACAAAAATTGGAAGCATAGGCTGATGCGCATGATATTTTACCTCTCTAGACGCAGGTTTTAAGAAAAACGTGGGCACTGTTGATTGAGCTAGTGTTCAGAATACAGTTTTCAATAAATCAGTTTGAATTTCTAAAAAAGGGAGCACTGATAGTTGATTTGTGTTGCCTTTAGTACATCCTTCGGCAGTGTTCATAGATTGATTGTATTGAGTATTCTAAAAGTCACCAACATACCTTGTCATCAATTGAATGCTATTAGTAGATTACATGAAGATAATTCTTGGTTGTTTGAAACCCTTTTTATTGTGTGCAATGTTACACACAATAAAAAGGTGGATTTGTTAAAGACCCCAAGTGGGGGAAAATATCATGGGTGAAACACTTTAGAGTAATTATATTGCAGCTTCATTTGCCACACTGTTTTGTTCTAACTTGGAGAAGGTTTGTAGGAATGATTTAGAGGCTTTAAAGGAGAAATACTCTAAGTGGAAACTGGTTGATATTATACAACAAAGTCTATCAAATGGTCACATGAACTAAGATTTAGATTTAGACAGGAAATCCGACCTGAGCATTGAGTATTGTCTGGATTGGATAGAAGCGTTTACTTCTAGATTCAATTTGAAATTCTTCCTTGTATTTTGCCACTTGCATATCTAACAGAAAACTGATCATCCCCACGGGAGCGGAAGTACCACCTGAGGACAATCGTCTAGCAGGGCATCAGGGCTTCAGACATCGGTGTAGGTGGTGTGGGGGTGCCCTAATTCTGCTGGATCTATCAGCAGCCTGTGACAAAGCCGACCACCCCATACTCCTATCCCACCTAGCCTCTATCAGCATCACGGGTCCTGTCCTGGCGTGGTTTACCTCTCTTTTGACCTATCGGGCCAATAACGATCTTGACGATCTTCTCTCTATTTTCTTTCCTATGGCATCTCTTAGGGCTCTGCCTTGTCCCCCCGATGTTATTTAACATCTATATGCAGCTTTTGGTTGACCTTATCCGCTGTCACAGCTTCAGGTGCTACTCATACGCGGATGACACGCAGATCCTGGTCCATTTAGATCGGGACCGGTACGAGGTGTTGTCCCGTCTGTGTGACTGCCTGTTGGCCGTGGGGGAGTGGATGGGCACCAATTGTCTCAAACTTAATGGGGACAAGACTGAGGTCCTGGTGATGGGCTCCTCCTCTGAATCCTGTTCTTGGTCCTGGGTCTTCTGGCCATCCTCACAGGGTGACTTTCCTATTTCAGTGGGCGAAGTTAAAAATCTTGGGGTCTATCTCTCTGCTCATCTGCCCATGGCATCACAGGTGACTGCAGTGTGCCAGACTGACATCTTCTTACTGAGGGTCCTTAAAATCCTGCCCTTTCTTCCTCCTTCTCTTCGCCCTCCAATTGTGGCTTCTCTTATTTCCAGCAAGCTGCATTATTGTAATGTTCTCTACCTGGCCCAACCCTCAGGCCTAACCCATTGCCTAGAACTGCTGCACAACATGACTGCTCGGATAGCCACAGCCACCCCGTATGGTTCCCACATAAGCCCAGTGCTACGTTCTGGCTCCCAGTGCAACAAAGAATAGTCTTTACATCTATCTGTCTTGTTCACCAGGCATACTACCACCGGTGGTGTCGATTTCTTGTGGGATAAATTCACTCCTTATATTTCTGGCTGCCCTCTTTGGTCAAGCAGTGACTGTCTGGTCGTTGTCCCCCGATTTCATCTTCAAAGAGTGGGCGGTGAAGCCTTTTCAGTGGCAGCTAGTAAGTTATGGAATGGTCTCCCTTTAACTTTGAGGCTGACCATGAACCACATGCACTTCTGTTGCTTGTTAAAAACTCTGCTCTTTCATTAGTCCCTAGATTGATGTTGTACTATTGTAACTATCCTCGTGGCAAGATGCCTTCGCGTGTACGTGCCCTTTTTAAATCTGAGTAACATAACATAATATGTAAAGATTATGTGTCACTGGAACAGCAATCAGGCATAGGGATATAGGTTTGACTTATATTTTGTATATAACATAGGCAGGGATAGCATTTTGCATTTTGTCAATCCACTGGGCACTTAACATAGTACAGCTAACATGCACTGCATACCATCGGGTGGGTGCAGCACAACATTGTTCCATGCTTAAACACGACTTACAACACAGAGCATGACATTATATTCTTCACTCCTTGGTTGAACGACAAGACGGCAGAAAAGACCTGGAACATGACACCACAAACCTGCATGCATAACACTTCATAAGGAGCACGCAGTACCTTGAGTGGCACAGCTGTCCAAGTCTAACGCATGGCACAAGACTAAAAAACTGCATAGCACAGTAAGTACCTTCTCATTATTTGGCACAACAAATACACACATATACGCACAGCTCTCCCCTTTTCTCGTTTTGCATAACAATGCAGCTTGCTATATTTTTATTGTTTACACATGATGAGCATGGCATTTTTTTGTAGATTTAGAACACAGTGTGAAGCATATGATACAATATTATAAAGTCTCGGGTCTGTAGGGATGCTAGTTGTTATGAGCAGAAGCTCTGTCATTTTCTGAATGGACCTCGAGTAGAGGCAATAGGCTGCCATTGTAGTGCATTAGGATTGCAGAGGATTAAATTGTGTCTCGCCTGAGTCCAGAGGCAGGGAGGGAAAGGGGTGAGGTAATTTTCAGCTCTTTAGTGCAAGGGAAGCATTCTCACGGGATGAATTCCTGGTCCCAGGCAACTAGTACTGCCTCATCAGATTGGGAAGGAATATAAAATGTTTGTTAAGACCACAGTGAGTATTATCAGGCAGCCAACATAAGAAATATAATGAATAATATGGGGAAATTAGCAGAAATTATGGTCCAGAAATGGTGATCTGCAGTGGAACCGCCACGTTTTTTCTAGAAGGCCATTTTTCGCACGAAGAGTGCTAGAAGGTTGAGTACCAGGGATGCAACATGTAACAAGATCGGGAGCTACATGGTGAGCAGAAGCAGATGGCGGGAACAGGAATGAATAGGGAAGGTCTGTGTCATGTTGCCCTGTTGCACTTTGACCCATTTCGGTGGGACATTTTAACCCTAATTGTCTGAGGTAATATGTTCCAATTGAAATGAATCCCCATATCAAACTGATTTCCTGAAATGTAATTTGGGAATGATTTCGGCTGATCAAGGGGTGTAAGATTAAATGGCGTGGGTTCTCCAAACTATGTGTGGATACTCCCCTTTCTTCGCAGACACCTGGGGAAAAACAATGCTAAATTTGAACTGAAGTGGTGTCTCACCAGTGTACATTTTTAAATGTTTAAGACCGTATATATCTGGACCATGGATCCGTCCAGGCAAACATGTGAATATTTGTAATGTATTAATTCATTAGAATTTAAAATCTTTTCCAAAATCAATGATACAATATGCACAAAATAAACAAACACATTCCATAAAAACTTTCACTAAAAAACATCATTATCAAATACATAAAATCTAATGTTGTGCAAAACTATGCACAGAAATTCCAAATAAGCATCATAAAGTGCAAACCAGCTAGTACCACATTCTATATAGAAAGTATCAACACTTTTCTAGATTATTGCACACACACTCATTTATGAAAATTTATAGAAAACACCATTCTTTACAGTCGTCTACTAAAGGTGGGTGGTCATCTTTTCCTGGTAAGATGTAAACCACCAGTATTCTTTGAACAATGTATAGAGATGTTTAGGTGGCTGGTGAAGACCAGCCAATCTCCATTCTCGGATGATATTTTTGTTACTGATTTTATTAACGTATGCTAATGCTCTTATTGTGGATATGAAATGTTAGGCCGCAAGCGGCGGGTGAAAGTTGGCTTGTTTGATGCATCTTCCTGGCAACAGTGTACCAATACATTTTAGGCCTGATTCACAGAAGCATTGTATAATGGTGCAATCCCATTGGAAAAGGCTGTGTGAATCAGGCCCTTTGTGTTTTTCCTGCATTTGGTGCACTCCCTCGTGAGTATTCTTTGGATTGCCTTTTTTCTTCTTTTTTTGGAACAGAGTTGGGAGTGCCGAGCTCTACATTTGTCAAGGGCCCTGCGAAAACCGCCAGAACCTGAGGAGCTAAGCACTCTCCACTGCATGGCTGGGGAGGTGAGGCCAGGCCACAGAGACTGTTTCGAGTAGGCACAACCCAGGAGACATACCAGACACTGAGTCCTCAAAATGTTTGCCTGATCCACTGGACGTGGCCAACTGCCACGGGCGGTGCAGGCACTTCAGACAGGGCCAACGTCGAGGAAGTTGGAGTAACGACAGACATGCGGGTGCACCCTTGCATGAAAGCACAAGACACAGTGCAGTATATCATTTTGTATAATTGTCCCTTTCCTCTTTGTATTATTGTGTAGCACAATTAGTGCGGGAACATCCCAATAGTGGGGAAAGGCTGCGTTGTGTTGTGCATGTGATTTGGAGAAAAAGAGATTTCTCCTGAGGTTGAGAGAGGCAGTGCAGCGTAATGGTGTATGTTGGTTTTGGTGATGACGTCATAAGTAGTGTGTTGTTGTAGTAAATAGTGCATGAGGATTAAGGAAGGGAAGCTGCTCCATTGAGAAGATAGATGCCATTGAGAGTAGAGCAGTGTTGATATATTGCTGTATAGTAATTTTTGTAACAGATAAAGTACCACACTACGCAGAAGTGATTTTGTTTTTGGATTTGTGAAAAATAAGAAAGGAGTAATTGTGGTATTTAGGGCTGTTTTATTTAGTAGTATATTGTGGTGTTTATGGGTTTGTTTAAACATTGATGAGTTTAGAGGATACATGTTTTTTTGTTTCAAGGCAGATTTGAGGGAGGGGTTTGGGACTGATTGGATTGGTTATGTTTTTAATGTTTGTGTTGATTGATGAAATATATGTGATTAGAGGTTGATGAGATGTGTGTGTATGTGTGTGTGAGGAAGGTGCTATAGAATGTGTTGTGTGTGTATGAAGAAGTGAAAAGTGAGAGGTGATCTGTGAGTTAAAATTGTTGAAAAAGAAAAAACGGTTGACAATTTGCATTGTGAAGCTGGAAAACGTTTAATTGGCTTTTAGGGTTGAAAAGGTACGTTTAAATTTTGTTGAATTAGTATTGACAAGGGGTAGGGTGAAACACACGCAAAAGGCATTAAACACTGCTGACACAGTGTTCAATAGGGATCAGGGGGAGAGAGACATGTAGGCACCATTGTGACTCTATTGGAGCGCACAATTGAAACATTGCCACAGCATAGAGTCAAGATAGTGAAGTATCACTTTCAGTGGGTAAGGGACATAACAGGGCAGCTATTCCCACCATGGCTCGGAAATGGCAACCATGAGCAAGATATCTTAGGGTACATGCATGCCTATCCCACTGCATATTATAAGGGGTAGAAGCTGAAAAAAAGACGGGACTTCCTAGAATTGTGGAAGCTATTTGAAGAGGAGAGGGCACCCATGAACATGGGGGAAAGGGTGAAGGGGGGTATGAGCACCAGGGTTCAGGATGCCTCCAAAGCCGCAGTGAGCACAGCAGCTGCTGCAATACTGTCAGTCCTGCCCATAGCAGGGTAATGTCCTCTAAATGCTACCGCAGGGTAAACCAACCCCTGACATGCTCCCGACAGATGAACAGATATAGTAAACAATATTACACACAGGGAAAGGTATCAAGGGACTTAAAGTAGTACCACCCTTTTTACAGAAATAGGGGGGAGTGTGCAAAAACAGATAGAAAACATGCTGAAAGAAGCAGAGTAGGAGCTTGTGCGTGCAGCAAGAGAGAAAGAGGTGGGTGGTGATGTAAGAATCCGGCCCCGATCAATGGACATCGGGACAGATAATGTTTAAATTGGACAGGGAGCCGATTGCTGTGAAATTACTGCCGTTCCTGGATTTTTGACTTCTCTAGTTACACCAAACCATTGCTGAAGGGGCTAAGGTGACAGGTCCCACTGCCTGTGTGTCTAGGTTTTCTGAAAACTTCGGGAGAGGATATTAATGTCAAGATTGTATGCTCCAAATATGCTGCATTGAAACATAGTTTGCTAATTCCATTGATAAAGAACTATGGAATAATAACATTAAAAAGTGTTATTTAATGCTACAAGTCCACTGAAATCCACAGCACTGTGTTGTTTGTAACTAAATATGTAGGTCAAGCTTGTAGAAAAAAAGGAAACTCTAGTCATTAATAGGTAATGGTGTACTTGGTGATGTGTTATTTTTTATAAATAAGGCAGGCATTGATATTTTTGTATTTTATAAATATAGAATGTGTATTTTAAGTGGATATTACTGTTCTTGTTTATTATTTTTTGAGATACAGGCGTTTATGTGATGATTGTAATTCTATGTAGATGGTGTTGTCTGTATAAGTAAAATGGTTGCATATTTATATATAGACTGAGATAACTGACGGTTGTAGTATGTTATACATGTATTCGTTTATTGTTGTGATGTTTTAATGGGTTATGTAACTGAAACAAACATAATAAATCAATCAGTCAATCAAAATACTTTTTTGAGGTTGGTGGATCATGTTCTAAAATAAACACCATTTTGTATCTGTTCGTTTTGATGACCATGTAAGACCTACTTCTTAAAACCATTATTTGTTCAGCATTTGTTGATAGTTGTCAAGGAACGCATTTGGTCTGTAACTGCAAGTCTTTTCAGTGTATGGGATAGTGTTGATGATTTGTGAAAGATGCAAGATTTGGAGAAAGTTTGTGAGCCAATGTCTTATTACAGATCTCCATCAGCATCAGACAAAATTGAGATCTGAACATTTTAGAAGTGTAAACAGGGAAGCCATCTTGGGCCTGTATTTTTTCTAGTTTCTAGTTTTCAAATACAATGCATATTGAATCAAAGTAGATTTGTTTGCAACAATACAATGTAACTCCCTTTTAATTGTGATTGGTATAATGTGGTTAAACATTTTTTTTATGAAGTGAGATCAGAAATACCAAGGTAACAATTCTGGGAAGTTTTATTTTTTATTTTGACAGTTTTCTACTGTCACTGACTATGGGCCTCATTACGACCCTGGCGGTAAGGGGTTTACGCCAGCGTTAGCTGCGCCGACCCCTTACCGCCAATTACGAGGTCCCTTAGCGCCATGGCGCTTTTAACACCTGCTTTTAGCAGGTGTTAAAATCCATGGCGCTAAGGGACCATGGAGTTAATTACGCCACCGTAATTTACGGTGGCGTAATTAACGCCTTCCCCACTCCCATTATGCCCTATGGGGCAAAAATGGGAATGGGGAAGGGTAAATGGGGATTGGGGACTTACCGCCCCGCCAAGGTCGGAATGGGGCGGTAAGTCCGCCAACCACCATGGCGTAAACGTAGTTTACGCCATGGTGGTAAAGTCACGGCCCAGGCGGTAACTTACCGCCTGGGTCGTAATGAGGCCCTATATCCTGTATTTTCTCTAACATCATCTATAGCCGTTTCATTGTCAAGCTGTTTTAATGTATAACCAGGCATTTTTCTAAATAGTGTTGCTTACTTATCATACTATCATTTTGGTCCTCATAGATAACGACTCGGATGCCTAAAAGTACATGGAGAGAAGCTTTTTCACGCATCTGCTCCATTTTGAAGTGTATTCAATTAATGGAGCTGGACATGGAACAGGGGATTCTGTATTGTCTGTTCCAAGGAGGGAAATTTCATCTGTATCTTTCCATCATGTGGGTGAAGAGGCTAGAAGCCCATTTGGGTTTTACACCAGAGAAAAGCACTCGGAAACCACAGGGATTCATTCGAACAATGGTTATTGTGTATGTACAAAGTACCCCCAATTACTGATCACTGTTGTGTTTGCATTACGTCTAGGCTACACGACTCTGTAAGATTATAACCTGGTATAGCAAACACAATTTAAACAGGGAATGTATTACTTTATAAGAAAACTAAGGAAACATCAAATTATCTGCATGCAATAAACATGAGCTCTGGCAGAACTGTATTTTGAGGTTTAAGTGTCTTACCAAGTATTAGCTAAAAAGTGCAGAGAGGCCGCCAGAGTGCAGGTTTGCTGACATGGTTAGAGTCCTCATTCAATTGGCAGATTGAAGCCCCTGTGTTTGGCTCTAAGGACGTGCACGAGATACATTTGGGCAAGCACACCAAACAGTACACTGTCCTTTCCAACACTCACAATCACCTAAAGGACATTACCAAATCTAATATGATCCATTTGGTCCTGAAACATATTGTTTTAGTATAGAAAAAGTCACCAGAGGAGCCTCATATAATACTAGCGGGTGTTGTTAATCTCTAATTTGAGCTGCTTGAGAATTCCATGGCTTGATCACAGAAGTGGTGGTTCCTGGGATATTCCTCAACTGAGGGCTATTTACCCAAAAAACAAGCTTTAGAGGTGGCTTGTACCCTTTTTATTTTATAATCGAGGGCATGTAATGGAACAGCAGAAGGCAATCAGCCAGCGAGATTGACATATGCTAGCAGGGATAAGCGGTTGTATATTTCTTATTGAACCAAATACTGGCAAGTAGTAAAATCTTTTCATGTCTGTGATTGTTCGGAGAGCAACCATTGCCCTCTTTTCTTTGAACTTCATAGTAAGACACAGGCAATATGAATCAAGCACAGTAGTGGTTTGAAATCCAGCATTACCAATGCCGTAATTGCTAGAAAAGCAATCAAATGGGCTGACCTCGCGGGAAGTAATACCATATCCTCATTGTACTCCAATATTGTACTACTCCTGGGGAAACTCATAAGCAATAACAACCTAAACAATCATGATACAGTTCCAACTTCTGAACACAACACATAGGGTATTAGTCCACTATTAACAAGAAACTAACTATTCCCTGCTAAAACCACTGAACCTGCACCGAATCTGCTACTGGACCACTCACCGATCTCGGTCCTTGGCCCAGCCACTCTTCCCTTGCACTGCCTACCTGCACCACGGGACTGTCTCTGTATCCCACAGCCCCTTCTCCCGGAACTTACCTTGCACTTGCCACCAGCTGGCACTATTATTTATCTTGTATTCTACTAACCATGTACAGCACTTTCCCACTCTCCCCTTCCCCCTGCACTTTCCCAGTCCCCTCTACCCTTGCACTTGCGCGGTATGAATGACACCTGGCCTAGTAGGATCGTTGTCTGTCTCCCCGTGTTCCCCCACCCCGCCTCGTCGCACCTTGAAACACTTGTGTATAGGCGCGTTACAAATGCCATATCATATCATATCATATCATATCGTAACTATTGTTGATGCAACTGCATACCAGGTCTACATTAAACAGGATTGCATAGCGTAACTGCATATTGTACTTAGCCATTCACTGCGGTACCCATATTTATCGTGTATGCTCCTGAGTCATTTGTTATGCCCAAATGCATTTAACTTCACTATTGTCACTGCATATTAGGCCCATAGTGTACGTCCGCCTGCATAGCATACTTAGCCCTTCATTGCGGCTCCCACATTTGTTGTGTATGCTCCTGAATCCACTATTTTGCCAAAATGCTTATCCACATCCTTGTTAGCACTGCTTATTTGACCTAGCCCTCCCACATCGCTCTACGAGAATATCACGCACCACTTCCTGACAATTAAACCGATTTGTTACAGGTCAGATAGTATCCAGGAAGCCTACCTCCTCCCCTTTACTTAGAAAATATATGTACCACCATTATAATTTATAGCGAGATGCACGCCATCCTGCTACTAGCGCTGTCTCTATTCTATATAGAAACCTACTCTACATTCATAATGTTCCCATTCTGCATTGTGGAAAATAGCTTACCCTGCTTTGGAAATCAATTTGTTACCTTTAAAAATGGCCTAGCCAAACATGCCTGTCCCCGACACCATCTGATCACATGCCCCACCCCATTCCTTCCAACCACACCACCTTTTCCTGCAGCCACCACACATCTCAGCGCCTCTAGCCCACCTGACAGCATATACCCCGACTCTCCTCACCTAATGACGCCCATTACAGAGCCCATCCAAATGCAACCTTATATTGGTGATCACCCCTCCCTCCCTATTCTGGGGGAGACCAGACATTACCATCTAAGGTCCCGTACTCAAGGGAAAGATTACAGAACATCCGCCAGTACTACTGTACACAAGTCAACCGCACCTCCAAGAGCCAACCAACCACCTCCTTTTATCCACAGCACATCTAAACAAACCCACCTTAACTCTCACCCCAAACAGTCCAATACATCATCCGCCTCTAATCTAAATCCTAACCCCAAACTCAAAAGCGACTTATTAATGCCCGCTCCCTAGGAGTCCACACCACTGAAATTCACGATCTTATATTAGACTCTCAACTAGATTTTCTAGTCATCACCGAATCCTGGTTGCACCAAGGCTCAGGCCCTCTGATCTCACTTGCAATCCCTCCTGACTATACTATTATCAGAGCAGATAGGACCCATTCTCAGGGAGGCGGTGTTGCTATCATTACTAAAACCAACCTCCACCTAAGAGCATGCCCTATCGACAGTCCTGATGGCTATGAACTTCTTCACACCAAATTGGCCATTAATGCTAAAACCACCATTAACTTCATAGTCATATACAGAGTGCCAAATTCAAATAGCCAGCCTGAACTAGACATCCCCTTCGTACTCACCCCTCTCATCAAACCAAAACCAAATGGATCCTCCTTGGAGATATTAACCTAGGCTTCAATGATAGTAGTGATATCAATGCTGAAGCCCTTTATGTTGCTCTTAAGGACATGAGTTTCAAACAACTAGTCAATGCCGCACCCATATTAAGGGTAGAACACTAGATTGGATCTTCAGGCATAATTCCATCATCGACATTGATTCCATCTCCCCACTCAATTGGACAGACCATTTCATCATCCAGTTTACCATTATCCTTGCCAAGCCCCCCCTCGCTGAACAAAAATCTACACTCACCCACAAAGTCAGAAACCTCCGCAAACTCACACCTGACACCATCAATCCCCTGCTCAGCAAAGCCTTAGATAGTGCGCTAATCTCCAGTGATAACCCCTATCACCTAGCAGACATCTATAAAAACTGTCCACCTCCACAATCAACGAAATAGGACCACTAACCGCTAAAACAAAACGCACGGACAAACAGTCCTGCTTTTTGTTTAATGAGGACTTGGTTGCCCTTAGAAGAAGGAAACATGCACTAGAACATGCCTACAGGAAAGACCCCACTCCTGAATCAAAAAATGCCTTTCTCCTATCAAACAATACTTATAAATCAGCCATAATTGTAACCAATGCGAATGCCTTCAACACAAGGTTCAGCAATGCTGCATCCGACTCAAAAGAACTATTCTCCAAATTAAGATTGGTGCACCACCATACAAAATGCTCTAGCCCCCAAAATGAAACTGCTACAATCCAAAATCGCCACTAAAAAAGAAGTACTAGCAAGTAAACTCCCTAATGACAAACATATTCTTAACACTTCTGGTACCACCAGCCCTCCTTTTGCCTTCACCCCAGTCTCTTAAGAATCAGTCTACAACACAATCTCCAAACTCAAAGCATCTAATTGCAAAGGAGATTCAGTCCCAGCACAAATAGTCAAATCTTGCACCCACACCCTGACTCCCATCATCACCAACTTTGTGAACTCCTCCTTCAAAGCCAATCTGGTCACAGCCAGTATTAAAGAAGCATGGGTCACCCCATTACTAAAAAAACCTACTCTAGACCCGAATGTACCCAGTAATTACTGCCCAATAATGACAGTTCCCTTCTTACTTAAAATCATTGACAAGATATCTTACAATCAAGTCCAATCTCATTTAGAAAACCACCAACTTCTCGGAGCAAGACAGTCTGTATTCTGGCCAAACCATAGTACAGAAACAGCTCTATTGGATCTCAAAATCCAAATGGACACCATTAGAGACTCAGGCAAACTATGTATCCTCCTCTTATTAGATCTCTCTGCAGCGTTCGACCTCGTGGACGATGATAAACTCTGCAATACCCTAGCCAAAGACTTTAACTTTTCCATGAATGCCACCTTGTGGATTAAATCCTTTTTAGCTAACCGTACCTCCAGAGTCCCTATAGGTAAGGAAGCTGCTGACCCCACCTCCGTCCCTATAGGAGTACCCCAAGGTTCCTGCCTCTCTCCTACACTGTACAATGCATATACGAAGCTCCTCTTCGCAGCATTAGACGATATGGGTGTCATCTACACCAACTTCGCTGATGACACACAGATTCTCATCCCGCTTTCAGGAAAATATACCATAACACCCTACTTAACAACAATATCTAATTAATCATCCAAAACTGGATGGCGCTAAATAGCCTCTGTCTAAACGACGAGAAGACAGAGATCCTCATAGTGGCATCACAGTCTAAAATCACTGCCGTTCACGCTGATTACACCTCGATTTACATAGATGGTACCATGATACCAGTCTTGAAACAAGTAAAAACCTTAGGAGTTTACTTGGATGCAAATCTAACAATGAATAAACACATTAGCAGCCTCTCATCAACCACTTCCTACACAGTGAAACTTATTGCATTAAGAAGACCATTTCTCACCCCTACCAACTGCGTCATCCTGGCCAGAGCCCTAATAGTGTCACAACTTGACTACTGTAATGTATTACTATTAGGCACCTCCAAATCTAATCTAATAAACACTACAACTCATACAAAATAAAGCCTTAAGAGCAGCCCTTGGAATAAGGAAATACAACCACATTTCTAAGACTAGAAGAGAGCATCACTGGCTACCAATTCCAGACAGAATCATCTTCAGCTCCCATATACCTTAATAAAGTTCTGCACAAAAGAACTGCTTTAAGAACACTCAGATCACACAACCAGCAACTACTGGAAATTCCTCGCTTCAAGAACACCAAAGCAGGCGCCAGTAGCTTCAAACACTTAGCCCCCAAACACTGGAACTCCCTTCTATTAGCATTAAAGAAGTGAGTTCCCTTTCTGGCTTCAAAACATCACTCAAAACATGGCTTTTCAAATAACATGAAGTCCTATAACCCTGAGTGTCTGTAAATATATCTGGAACCTTCTCTCTTGCATAATTCTGTAAACTATGCTTATTGTGTTAACCATATTATAAATGTTAAGAATGTCTAGAATGTATCAGCTCAGACCTACTGTGTAACCATGGGCCTCATTACACGGTAGGCGGTATGGATTTAACATTACCGGTAATGGAATACCGGCAACGTTAAATCCCCATGCAAATTACGACCCGGCTCACCGCTATTAGTGGGACCGCTAAGTACGGTGCCACTAATAGCGGGCAGTCTGCGTGCGTGCGACCCACCATCCCGTAAATTACGCCATGCCGCTATTAGCACAGCATCAGAAGGCGAGCGGACATGCCAATAGCGGCATGGTAAAGCCCCCAAAACCCCTTACCGCCATGGCGCAAATACCGGCATCGCGAACCACACGTTAAGAGAACTGAGCAGTGTTCCCACCTGCCAGGTGGACACAATCAGCACAGGTGGAGGCAATGGAGACTGTGGCAGCTCAAAAGTAGCACACCACACCCCTTCACACACCCCTTCCCACACCAAGATGGTTCCAATACTAGCAGCATTATATGGGCTGGAGGACATAATTGCAGCGCAGCTGCAACAACAACAGGCAGCCCAAAGGAGACGCAGGGGGAGGAGGAGGGCAAGACAGGCACAGCAAGCACCACCACGGCACCTAATCATATCACAGAGGCACCCACCAATCCCCAGGATCAGAGCCAGTCCATTTAACCTAACCCCTGAGCAGATACACACCCTGTACCGTCTGGACCGGGATACCATCACCAGCATCGTGGACATGATACACAATGATATTGTGAGCCCCATAGACATCAGAACAGCCATTGCCCCTCTACTCAAGGTGGTGACTGTGTTCCACTTCCTGGCCACAGGCATCTACCAGCATACAGTGGGCCAGATGCATGGCATCTCACAACCAGTATTTTCACGCACGCTGAACCAGGTATTCGATGCCCTCCTGAAGCATGCACCTGAACACATATTCATGCCACGGACTGCCCAGGGGATTGCCAACACCAAAGTTGGCTTCTATTCACTGGCAGGCATCCCAAGTTGCATTGGGGCCATCGACTGTACACATGTGGAATTGGTGGTCCCACATCGCAATGAAGTGGTCTTCCGAAACAGGAAGCAATTCCACTCCATCAATGTCCAAATGATATGTGATGCCAACAAGATAATCACACATTGATGTGCCCAATTTCCCGGATCAACCCATGGTCCTGTGGAACTCAACTATCCCATGCTACATGGAGCGACAAACCGCACAACGTTCGTGGCTACTTGGTGAGTAGCAGGGCAAGCACATGGCAGTGTGTTTGGGGGGGAGAGATACATACTCCAACTGTTGTGATGGGGGGAGACATGCTCCAACTGGGTGTGATTGGGGGGGAAGATACATCCTCCAACTGGGTGTGATTGGGGGGGAGAGATACATACTCCAACTGGGTGTGATTGGGGGGGTAGATATACATACTCCAACTGTGTGTAATGGGGGGAGAGATACATACTCCAACTGGGTGTGATGGGGCAGGGGGAGAGATACATACTCCAACTGGGTGTGATGGGGGGGAGATACATCCTCCAACTGGGTGTGATTGGGGGGGAGAGATACATATTCCAACTGGGTGCGATTGGGGGGGTAGAAATACATACTCCAACTGTGTGTGATGGGGGGATACATACTCCAACTGGGTGTGACAGGGGAGAGATACATACTCCAACTGGGTGTGATGGGGGGGCTCCAACTGGGTGTGATTGGGGGAGAGAGATACATACTCCAACTGGGTGTGATTGGGGGGAGAGATACATACTCCAACTGGGTGTGATGGGGGGAGAGATACATACTACATCTGGGTGTGATTGGTGGGGGAGAGATACATACTCCAACTGGGTGTAGCTTGTTGTCTGTCTGCAAAATGCACATACAGATGTACGCCAATGTCCATCTGGGACATTGCAACGTACTTGAGTTGAACTGACATGCAAGTATGAGCCACACAACGCAGATGACATTTCAGGTCTAGTAACATCAAACACCCATCCACATACACATTGCACAACATTCCATGCCACAAAACACATAGATTTCATACGTGTCATCAGGATAGTCATCCGGAATCAGTCCAGCACAACATCTATAATGCAATGTGCCCTATGATGCATGCAAAGGGATCAGCCCTAGCCATAGACATAGCATTTCACCACGCGCCTTTACCACCACTGAAGTGATGCCTCACTGCATGGCAAAATCTATGTTGGAATGGCAGTGCAACAGCAGTGAGGAACCAAATCTGCCTGGGCCCAGGGACACCTACGACCTCGCCTCACCCAGGACATGTCAATTACTGTTGGATGAATCAATGGGGCATGTCTACTTGCAGGGTCGAGCTCACCCTTGCACATTGCTGTCACACAAACCATCTGCATGTATGCTGTTGACTGTGTACTTGAATCACGATACAATGTCAATTTGTGTGATATGAACAGGCCGCTCTTGAGGTGAACAGTAACAGGACCCCATTCGTTCCCCCATACAGGTGATGCAGGCTATCCCCTGAAGAGCTGGCTCCTCACACCTGTACAGAACCCACAGAACAGGCACGAAGAGGAATCCAATCGAGCACATACCCATACCCGCATCGTGATGGAGCAGACTTTTGGCCTTTTGAAGTCAGGGTTTAGGTGCATTAGCAGGTCTGGTGGCACTCTCCTGTATGGCCATGAGAAGGTGGCCAAGATCACCATGGCATGTGTCATGCTGCACAATATGTGTATCAGACGGAATGTGCCACTGCCCCCTGACGTTGAAATAGAAGCACCTGATGAGGATGATGATGGTGATGAGGACGGTGGTGAAGGGGATGCAGGTCTTGCAAGAGGGGATGGGCAGGAGGGACGTGCTGTGAGACAGCATCTGATCAACCAAATATTCTGAGGAACATGTTTTGGTACTGTCACATGGATATGGGTAGTAATGCACTGGTGTATGTTTAGAAGCATGCAATGGACCCTGTCGCCAATAAAGTACACATACACAATGAAGATGTCCAAGCCTGTGTTTTGATCAAACACCAGTGTATTAAGTAACGGAAAGATGAAAAAGTGCATGTCCCCAAACATCCCACCACCCTTCCACCCACCCCTCTCAACCGACCCATAACACCCTTCCACCCACCCCCCACAACAGACACATAACACCCTTCCACCCACCCCCCCAAAACAGACCCATTACACCCTTCCACCCACCCCCCACAACAGACCCATAACACCCTTCCACCCACCCCCCACAACAGTTCATCATGTGTCTGCCATGTTTGCATTGGCCCATGCACGCACAAGAATCGCCATAAACCCCTATTGGCCATTATCTGCAGCAGCATTTGGAGGATGGGCAGACATGCGCCTGGTGGTGCGTGTTGAGCGGCGGAGGGGGCTTGTCTGCGTTGAACCGGCGGATGACGACGTGGCAGACTGTCCTGGTGGTGTGAAGTGGTGGTCCATTGTGTCAGCTATTCGAGTGAGGACCTCCCTTAGCCTAGCTATCTCCTCACAAAGCCTGTATGTACAGGCCTCCATCCTCTCACTGGAGTGCCTTGCTGTCTCCACAATATCCTCCCTGAGATGGGCAGCCTCCTCAACATGCTGGCCAACCAGCACAGTAAGTTCCTGTTGACGCTGCCGGATGGTGGCCAGCTTGAGGGCAGTGCTGGGTGATGGTGTAGTGGCTGCTGTGCCCTCAGATGCATCCATGACAGCAGGTGAAGCCACCATGGGGGACATTATGGGTGGAATGTTGTCCTCACCAGTGACATCAGACCCAGGTGTCTGGAATGGTGCTGGCTCAGGGTTTGTAGGGGGGCTTGGGGTGTGCAGCTGCATTGTGCCAACTGTTGTGTCCTCAAGGTCCGATAGGGGGCAGTGGCGGCTGCCTCTCCTGCAGAGCTTGGCGCAGCTGGTGGTGGGCCCTCGGTGGCTGGTATTGGTGGTTGTGGGTTCACCTGCGCTGGTGGGGCTCTAGTTGGTGGTGTGGCTACTTCAATCCTGGCAGCGGCACTCCTCCGAAGCTTCACACTCATCATGTGGAACCTTCCCACCTTGCCCCTAAATGTCGTGGGGGTGTCCTCAGAGTCCTGTGCCCTTGGTCTCTTACTTGTAGGCGGTGCATGGGATGCATTTGCGGCATCCTCACCATCTGTATGTGAGCCTGTCAGGGACAAAAAGGGGGATGGCATTGGTTACGGTTCTATGTACTTCATGCAGGATACATCAATAATGCAGTTGTGGCCATTAGGACTTAATAGTTGTGGATGCAGGTGATGTGTCAGTTCAGTGCCTCATCCATGCATGGTTGTGTTTGGCACTTGTCTATGGTGATGTGTGCGTGTTTGGGTCTGACACTGACATGGGCAGGGATGGATGCACGTGTGGATGTGTGTCCATGCATGAGAGGATTCTGGGCTCAGATTTGGGGGGAACAGTACATTCACATAGCATCCTGTCATGTGTGCACTCACCTCCATCCGAAGTGGTTCCCACGCCTTGCTCCATAGTGCCTACTCCCTCAATGGATTCCACTGCGATTAGGTTTGCGCAGGTCTCCTCCCATTCCTTTAGTCTGATGGGTGAACCGGCTCCACCTGCAGTGGCTATTCGGTGGTTTTCGGCAAGGATGCCCCTCACCCGCAGTCTGAAGTCGTCCCACCTTTTCCTGCACTCACACACCGTGCGGGTGTTGGTGCCCACTGCACTGACTTTAACCGCAACTTCTTCCCAGATGGCCTTTTTTTTCAATAGTGTCGGCCGCCGCATGTCGTTGGCAAAGACAACCTCAGCATTGTCAGCCAGGGTCTGGGTCAACATGTTCAACTCCTCCGAGGTAAATTTTTCTTTGCGCTGCCTTTCAGTGCTTTTTTTAAATTCCTTGGGCATGTTGAAGGTGTCCCGGCTGATTTGCAACTGCAACCTACTCCAAACAGGTCCAGGGGGCAGTGGATGGAAATGTATTGTGTTTTTAAAGATGGGCGCCTTGCTCTTTCTCGTTCCTGTGCGATGACGCTATTTCCGGTTCCACTATTAAACGGTCACCGCTAATTGCGGTGACCGCTCTTTGCATGCAGCATGTGGGCGGAGGTGCTATCTTCATTTTCGTCGAGGGCAGTAAGTGACTTTTTTGGGTCTTTAACGGCATGGCGGTAGGGTCTTTACCGGCATGGCGCTATGCTCGTTTCCGCGTACTCGTAATGGTACGCTATTAGCGCCCTCTTGCGAGGGCGGACACGTTAAGAGTGCCATGCCGGTGATGTGAGGTTTTTACCGCACAACGTGTAATGAGGCCCCATGTGTTGATCATGTATTCAAATGTTAATAATGATTTATGTAATCTCGCCGTGATACCCGAGGGTCTGGGCATGTAACAAATGTAATAAATAAAATAAAATAATAAAAATAAAAGGGAAATTGGTACGACCCCTCTGCTATATGTCACACAAGCTGGTTCAATAGAGAATGTCAGGGGTCCAATGAAAAGCACCTGTAGAAGTGATGAAGAATACAGAAGGCATTGACAGAAATACATAAGAAAAAGAACATTCTGCTGAAGATAAGTGGCAGGGCCTGACAGATGTAACCACAACATAACATTTTGGAAAATGGTGAAATGCGTAAACATTGATAATAGTAACATCATTCGTGGAGGTATCCGCACAGAGATTTGGTTCCATGGATCATTTTACACGTTTATACACAGAAGCAGAGCAACCTAAAGCTGCTATGTCAGACAAAGGACACATTTCTGTTCCAATGGTACAACAACACAATCATCAGGCATTTACACCAGGTGGGGTAAGAAATGCAATAGCACACCAGAAGCATGGTAAGGTGCCTGGCCCAGATAAAATACCAATATATATATTTAAATCAGAATTGGAAATCCTCAGTCTTTTTAGACTTTTAAACGCAATTGTTGATGTGGGTGTGGTTATGCCCCCCTGCACCAATGTCTAAATAGTGCTTTATGAATCCGGTAAGAAGAGCACTGCTGACGCACCTGGACAGTTGGGCATTTGGAAATCAAGTAATTAGCCACCTGCAAGTGGCTTTCTGCCCGGCTTTAGTACCACTGATGAATCCGTTAGACTCTTCCTGTTAACACAATAATACTTAATATTGAGAAAGATAAACTTGTATGCAGTTTTCATAGAGCTGAAAACTGCATTGATCGCAAACAGAGAGCTAAGCTATGGGGAGCTCTAAAAGGTGTGGAAATCCCCACTCATTTACTTCAAGCAACTTTAAGTTCATATAGTGACAACAAAGCACTGCTACATTGGAACCTATCTGAGAATGTTACTACATATTTAAACATGTAGATGGGTGTAAGACAAAGGTGTGCCCTTACCTGAACCCTTTTCTATTGACATACTTTCTTCTATGAGATCAGATTCTCCAGTCTGAGTTTCGAATAGGATTCCACTTTTACTTTTCACAGACAATATGGTTAATTTCGCTAATGCTGGCGGGTCTGAAAAAGCATGTGTCTGCGTCCAATTAAGGCTGCAAAAACAACAGCCTCATGATGAATTTGACAAAACAAAATCAAGGGTTTTCCATCCTCCCTATAAACAATCCCCAAGACTGCAGCTTTTGCTTAATGGACACAACACAGATCAGGTAAACCAAAATGATTATCTTGGCACATGATTCGTGGGCAATAGGAAATGATCAGATCAAGTAGATAAATAAATTCTAACAATGGAAAGGACCAGTAATGCCATCACAAAATGTGACTTTGCCCAAGGAAATTGAACGTTTTTGCCAGCTGTCAACATCTTAAATATGAAGGCAAAGGAAGCTGCAATTCATGTAGCTGAAATATGTGGCCTTGTTAATGGAGCAAAACAAGCAGTTGTTGAAAATAATATTTTGAAAATAAATAATTTGCCACAGAGTACTATGAGACCAATTTTCACATTGAAATCCACTAGGAGCACATTTAAGATGTGATTGTGGTTTGGACAGTGGTATACTGGGCACCACCGTGGGCATCACTGCACCTGTGGAAATGTAGAGCATCTGATTTACCGGCACAGAATTGCAGAGGCTTTACCTGTGTACAAACCTATTAAAACTATGTTGGTTTCCTTGTGACTTGATGAATTATGGTCTAATACACAAGCGATAAAAAAAAACACGAATCACACTAATGAAGAAGAAAACCCTGGCACACTGTAATCACTCAACGAAACCAAGCATCTGTTTACTGGGTTAGAAAGCATGAACATCGCTTCAGCAGTTACTTAAACATGGTTAGCCCACCTTCAGCCCATTCCCTCTGCGGGAGATTTCACTTAGGTGCATGACCACTACCATATCTGCAACATGTTTGGAATACAACCACTTCTCACCAATGCCAGGTTTGCTTTGAGACCAAGGAAAGCATTGAATTATTTATTTTCCCTTGTCCAGGGTAGAGGCATCCCAGAGATCTGCATTCTGCAAGAACATCACATTCGACATTTATCTGATGTCTTGCTTATGTCAAAATATGGTTATAATGTTTACAGTATTTAAATGCATTCATAGAATATGGGTAATCAGGAATCATGTTCGACAAGATCAATCATTGTTGACGCTCTAAATAAATGATAAAAATGGTAATGGAATGTTTGTACTAAGCTATATACTCAGTTAATTTTAACAGCCTGCATATGTATGGGCGGTTCAATCAAAATCGGAAATATTATGCTTTTTTAGAAAATGACCAAAGTGGCAAAAGAATGCATGGATTAATTTATATACTTTTGTATAATGTATAGGTTCATATTACACAGCCAGGGTAGTGGCTATGTAGTTATGGTTAAGTTGCTAATCCCATAGGAAGAGCACTTTTTGGGTGGCTTATAACTTTGCTCTCCCTGGACGAATCCTCACCAAATTTTGTAAAAAAAAAAAAAGTATATGACCCACACTGAATGTTTTTGCAATGTTTGGTGAGGTTTGGTCCAGGAGGGGCAAAGTTATGGTGGGGGTCCCAAAATTTCTTTTTTTCCCATAGAGTGAATGGGGAGAAAACTTTGAGCACACCTACAGCCCAAACCGCTGGACGGATTTTCACCAAATTTGCGGCAGGAGCAGCGGCTTGGTCCCAAAAGCGTGCTTTTGTAAATTTGGTGAAAATCCGTCCAGTAGTTTTTTTTGAAAACGATCAAAAAGAAAGTCTAAAAAAATTAGTGATATCTATGTGAGCTCTGCGGACACACTTCCCTGTTCGCTCCACGGGCAGGACACTGATTGGCTAATCGGCTTGCGTCATGTCCGCGGACATGTGACGCGTTTGCTGATTGGATGTTGAAGAGTGTGAAGTGCGTCAGATTTTTCCGATGCGCCTGCCATCTTGGATCCGCCGACAAACAGAGGCAAAATGCAGTTTTGGGGAGTGTTTTAGTGTACAAGAGTGCTTGGGGAAGTTTGGGGAGTACGAGATGGGTCAAATACTGTATTTGTTTAGGTGGCAGGTGCTACTGATGTATTTGCCATGCCCGTGCTGTCCGGGATGTCCGGAATTGGTGAAAATGAGGGGGGTCCTAAGGACAGTATTCCCATCCGTGCTGTCTGCAGGCAAGTTAAAACTGTTCTAAGGACACCCGCAGTGTCAGCGGATATAAAAATTGACCATATGCCGCAGTTAAAATGTTTGATTCTATGGGTGTGATATGCTGCAGTGGTTGTGGCCAGTGCCTAGAGTCTTTGGTGCATGGCTGAAGGGCATGCACCCAAGACCAAAGATATAAGCACTGAAGTTATAAGCCACCAGGGGTGTGATATGCTGCAGTCGTTGTGGGTGTGATATGCTGCAGTGGTTGTGGCCAGGGCCTAGAGTCTTGGGTGCATGGCTGCAGGCCATATGCACCCAAGACTCTAGGCCCTAGCCACAACCATCGCAGCATATCACACCCATAGATCACACCCATAGAATCGAATATCTATCAAATATTTGTTAATCTTCAGTTTGTGTACTGTTTAATTTGTATAGTTTATATGTGAAATTTTGGCTACGTCATGTCATTAAGATTGTAGAGTTTGGTAACAAGCACTGCAGTATAACATATTCATGGAAGTAAACATTTTGTATTGTGGTGTATGGTTAGATGTTTGCTTCAATGGTTCTTTTTATGCAGCAGTATTTATGTGTTCTATTAGAATATACTTACTGTTTGATTTTTTTGAGATTGGATATCTTTTTTTCATGAGTTGCGTAACTGGAGCAAATATTATTTTTCAATTTCTGTGATAAAAGAAAAGAGCATGTTAGTGTATGTATTTTATAAAGACTTATTACATTGCATAATAGACATTTCAGTTTTTTTTCGACCCTCATATTAAGTAGTTTACAAACCGGTACACTGTGCAATTTGCTCAGTTTCTGCGTTTGTTTTTCAAATCATTGGGTCTGTGAAAAAAAAAATCCATGTCGGATTAAAAAAAAACTTTTTTGTTATGCTACACTCTATTTGTGTGTTTGTTTTCAGTGTTCACTTCTTGTTTCTGGCTAAAGTTCTATCTGTTAGCTTGTTGCAGATTTTTGGAGCAGTTAAATACCTGTTGGCACATTCTAACTGTTTATTTCTTGTTATAATTTAGTGGCATTGATTTATCTATTTGGTTGTTATAGCATCTTGGGGCAGTTAGATACCTGTTGGCGTATTCTAACTGTTTATAGTTTTGTAATTGAAGTTTTGTTAATGTTTAAGTACAGATTAGGTATTCAATTTTGGTTTTAAGGAGATTAAATAAGCATTTATAAGATTTGCTGGTAATCTCTGCTTTAGAGTAGTGGTACTATAATTACATTCAAACCATCCACAATTCTTTTTTATATATGCAGTGTAGTGACCTGCATTGGTTGTGCCTCCTGCGTGGTAGATTATACCTATTGTTGTGAAGGTTTTCTTACCAAGCGATACTTGACCATGTGTGAATCCAGTCAGCTTGCAGTTGTTTTTGGTACCATCTGCATTGTAACGTAGAAGCATTAATATTTTGTATTTACTATGTGTTTGTATTAGTAAGGTGGAGCAATTATCTGAATTGCAGGTAGCACATAATCTACCATGGTTTGCATTTTGTACAAGTTGCTGAAATGGAACAGATTCACAAGTAGGTATGGATACATACACAAAGCACTCATTAGGGATTTGTTCATGTGCCACATTGTTGCAGAGAGTGCATGTATGTTTCCACATGTATGAAATCTGGAAGATTTCATTTATAGGTATGCTTTTGTTTTCCAGTACTTGTAGTAAGTACATTAGAAATTCTTGTGGATCTTCTTGCGAGTTAATACTGAATTTCACCATTCCAACACAGTAGTCCAATTCTTGTCTTATTCCATGATCACTATACGTGTTGTCAGGATTGTTTGTTTTGTTTCTATGAAAATCTAACATTTGCAAACACAATTGGTCTGTACTGTGTAAGAAAATGTTGTGAACAATTGGTGGGAATTGAAATAGAATATTCATTGCTACATTTGCATAGCAATTTACACCAGTTATATTTGAAAATTTAAATGGACCAGATAGTTCTGTGTCCAAGTCATTTTTTTGGAGTGTGCGTTGCTTCTTTGAAGAAGTACCTGAGTTACTTTGAGTAATATGTTCTTCTTTGGTTGTGGTAATTGATGAAATATTAGCTTCATTTATTGTGTTTGGAGGATTTGCAGTGAGATACTGTTGCATTTCTGTTTGAATTAGTTTTCTTTTACAACGTTTTCCTTTTTGTGGAACAGGATATGTTTTTAGATGGGGGTGTATAGTGAACATAGTCTATCGTATTATAAAATGCAGGGAATATCAGCGTTTACTTTACTTGCACCAAAGTTGATTAGAAATAGACTCTCAAGTGTACGTAAGCGTGATAGTGCTAAGTAGCTCATGCCTTCTTTAAAGACTGTGTTACCAATATCTATCAATGCTTTGTCTAAGGTAAGACCTTGTGATTTGTTAATGGTGACTGCGTATGCTGGAGTTAGATAAAATTGTTCTCTGTATACATCCATGTCTTTGAAGAAGGAAACCAGCTGATGAGCACCCTATCCTTCTTACTTCTGAAAGTTTGTCAAAGAGAATATTGACAAACATAATGTTGTTGTCACATGGGTATGTTTGAAAGCCATCAACTGTACCCAGTGCTCCATTAACTAGTCCTTGCTGCACGTCAAGGTTACGTTTAAGCATTACTCTACAGTTTAAGGATAATTTTAATATTTTCTCCAAACCAGCTGTGTTGGAGATAGAATTTTCTAAGGTATTTAGTGTTGTTCTGGCTTGTTGACACATGGGTAGTGTCATACCATGTACGTCTAGTTTGTCTGTGGAGCAAATTTCAATTATTGGTTGGATTTCGTTTTTCAACATTGTTTAATTGAATTTGGAACAGCTTGCAAGATTTGGCTTAAAGGACATACAATTGACATTTTTGTGTGCTAATTGTTCCATAACATCAGTAGCACATGAGTTATGGCCATAAAGTACACAGATGTGCCTGGTTTTTAATATTGCTTGTGCTTCTTGAGATAGTACAGCAACTCTAATACTTTTTAAAATGTTAGCGTAAGTGAGGTCTGCAGATTGGCACATGTTTTCTGTTAATTCTCTGTATTGGAAATGTTGCGAAAGGTTGACATTTACTATGCTGCCAACAGTTTGACGGCAGAGTATGTGTCCATAGGTTTTAAAAATAGGTTCACCTTTCACTGGTGTCAATTGAAGAAGATCTCGGAAAACAATGATGTGTTTTCCTCCAAAGAGCTCTTCGTAGTTTGTTTTAAGTTCTTCTTGCAATCTGAGGTGAATCAAAGCCAACATTAGGTTGGAGACCATGCTCACTTCATCTATTAGTAGCATTTTTATTTGTTTTAACACTCTGCGTAGTTCCATTGCAGCATCTGTAGAAAGTTTGTAATATTCTAATTAGTTTTGGTGTTCTACTGGACGGATAAGTAACTGGTGTAAAGTGACACCGCCTATGTTGTGGGCAGCTAAATCTGTGGGGGCAGTTACAACAGTTGACAGTTTGTTGTTTGCCAATTGTTGAACGAACTTGCTGATGATTTTGATTAAGAATGTTTTACCTAAACCAGCTTAACCACTGACATATAGTAGTATAGGTTTGTAATTTTGGCAAGTGCATTCTTTATTTTCATGTTGTATACCATGTGCAATTTCTTTTGTTGCTTCTTGAAAAATGCTACGCTGCTCATTGTTCAGTTTTGAATGTAGTACAGTTAAGTCTTCTGTATCTTCTTCATAGTGATACATGGTGTTTTCTACTTCTGTCATAGCTAATTCTGCCTCATTTGGTATTAGTGGCTGTCCCAGTGGTTCTTGACTTCCTGTTACAAAAGGTTGACTACTGTCGGGAGTGTCCTTATTTAGTTGGGCCTGGAGTTCTTCTTTGTGTTGCTGTTCATTGCGCAACATTGTTTTGTACTGCGTAAAGTTTACATTAGTGATAATGCTTTCATTTGATTTGAAAGCGTCTTCATAGGAGTCATAGTTTTCTTATATCTCTTCTTCTTCTTCTTTTCTCCATGGTTTAAAAAGTTGTAGCAGGGACATGTAATATAGTTCTTTTTGTTGAGGAGTTTTTAATGACAATATGATATGATTAATTAAGCTTTGTTTGGTAAGTTTCACTAAGCTGCCTTCACAATCTGTTACTCTATATCTACCTTTTTTTCGTCATGTTTTATATTATTTTTGTATGTGAAGTTTTGGGCTATGTGGTATAGACACATGGTTTCCAAAGTGATACTCCTGTTCGGGTAGTATTTGTCTAGTAAATTGTTTCTCAAAATGTCTTGGCTGTTGGGATCATTTTTGGCTATTGTTTCTATTTCATCGTATGATTTGAGAACTCTTTTTCTAGATTTAGCAGGACCAAGACTTAGCCATACTATATTTTTAGATTTTCCATACAAAGAAGTACCGGTTAAATGATCTGCAGCTTCATAGGAGCCACATTCCATATGAGAGAGCATTTTTATGCCTAAGCTATACAATTTCTGAGATAGTATTTTGTCCGAATATAGGTCATTCCAGAGGTCTTGAAGCTCTGTTTTTTCTGCTTTTGTTAAGTAGGCTGTGACATATTGTGCAACTGCAGTTGAATTGTCTGCAATGTACTGCACATCTATGTTTGCATTCCATAAGAGGGCAATGATTGCATCATTGATATATTTTGATTCTTCTGTTCTTTTTATGTAATAAGTGTTCTTAGGTGATTTACCTTTAACACTATGTCTAACTGAAGACATGAAGTCACTTCACCTGTTTCTGTAACTGGTCTAAGGAAACCAAAGCGGCATTTGGTCTAGTATTTCCCTTTGTTTTTGTATTTGCGATGACAATATTTGCCACATTTGTGTCTTTGAAATTGTACAATTTGTGCATGAAGATCACTATTTGTTGTTTCCGATGGAATTTCACAAGTGACATATTTTTCGATATACTGTAAAACAGTGGCATCACTGTCTTGACCAAATTTAGGAGCATCTTTATTCCATAAAAGCATGTGGATATGTGGTGATCCTCTGGCTTGGTATTCCTTTCTCCAAAAGAAGTGTAGCACTTCTCCGAGGGGAGGAACAGTTTTATTACAAATGAAGTGTAGCATAGCAATGAAACGATGATGGAAATATCTTGAAATATTAACAGGATCTAGAGAGCAAAGTTCTCCAGGTGTTCGTATATCTATGTTTGTTTTGTTTTTGTTTGATATGCATAGGAAATCTAGTAGATCTTCCCATGCATATTCTGCACAACTTAATGTAACAAACCAAGTGGGTGGGCACAGGTTTCTTATCATACAACGTACATCTCCGTGACATCAGAACCAGTACTCTTTCGTCCCACGCATGTTTGCTAACAGATTTGTAATTGTTGATTGTAAAACCTCATCTTTGTTCTTGCACTTTTTGTATTCATTGCGTAGCTGACATATTTTGAAAGTGGGTTCCTGATTTTAGTATGTGTGCAACTCTGAAACATAGAGTTGCTAGTTCATTTTCAAAGAGTAGGTGGAATATGTATTCCACATTTTGTCTAAATCGGGGATCTTCAGAATACATTTGTAACAAGCAGTATTCTGATGCTGTTATCTGAATGGGTCTATCATTGTACCTTCCTCCTTTGCCGGTAGGAAAGAGTAGAGGAAAAGCATGTGCTTCTATGCTTTTTTCCCATATGCTGATTGGTGATCCTTTGGTTTGTCGCATTTGGTTAGTTTCTAGTGCATCATCTATGGTGTCACAAGAGTGTAATGATGTATTGTATAATGGTCTAAAATATTGGATACTGTAGTCAGATCTAGAAGTTCAAATTGACCAGTTTCTGGTGACTCTTGAATTATTTCAGTTGTTTCCCTTAAGTTTTCTTCAATATTTATTTCGTTGTAGTATTCATTATTGTCTTTTAGATATTGCAAGGTTTGTCTAACTTAATGTAAGTCTACGAGTTGTTGCCAATTTATTTGTCTTTTGTTGGTACACCATTTACTAAGAAAATTAAAGATTGATCTATTGGACGTTGCACTCTGATTGTGTGCACATTTTCTTTCAGATCTAATGGTAAATAAACTACTTTGCCACAAATGCCTTTCACCAATTCAGAGAAAGGTAATTTTGCTGTTTTTGGATGAAGGCGTGTTATTGCTTGAAATGGGTGCACTGTTTGAATTATGATGCTCTCATATAAATTGAGTTGTTGCAGGGGTTTTGGTAGTGGGAATAATTCCAAGTTATTTGTGAGAGCACGTGAAGGAGTTTGGTTGGTGTCAATTTTTGTAGTGCAATAACTGCAAAGTATTAAGGGGTCCGTTATTTTGTATTTGTTTTCTCCTATAAGGTAGAGAGCTAATTCAAACCATTTGGAATCTTCATTGTCTTCTATTTTGTACGTTACATCTATAGTTTTTGTGTTACTTTTATAAAAAAGTTCTGCGGTTACACACACACACACATGGTTTGGTACTTCAGTGGATGTACTTTTAAATGTTAGTATTTCTTTTTTGTATGTGTGTAGTAGAAGGTTGCCATGTGCAGAATTGTTGCTGGTCTGTTGTAAAGCTATTGCATTTTGTAAGTGGCTTTCACTTCCAAAATATTTTCTCTGGATATGGTTGATTTCTTCGACTAGGTCTTTGGGTGTACCAGGTAGAAGAGTGTTATTTAAATTGGCTAGTGCTAAAGCAGGACTTTTAGCATAGTACAGTTTATAGACTAGATTTTTTATAGTTGAATGATGTGTTGATATAATTTTGATATGATGGAAGGTGCTTTTGCAAATAGGTCCTGAAATGTAGGGTAATGAATGTCCTTGTAGTCCTTTGTTTTGTACACGGGACAGGTATCCATATTTTGCAGCACTTTCATTTTGATTTTGTCTTTGCCTCTTTGCCTTTCACATACTGATTGAGGAACTGGCGTAAAGATTTGAAAGATTTTTTGGGAATGTTACACATTGACGTACATGGCCATTTGTATACTGGACGTTCTGGTTCAGACAAATGGAGAGGTAATTCTGAGTTTTCTGCGGATATTTTTGTAAGCAGTATTTCTTGTTCCATTATGGTATTATTAATTTTTTCATAACCTCGTCCACTGCTATGGATGGCAATTGTGTTTGTTTGGTTTTGTTTGTATGCTTTTTCATTAAAATATGGTTCTGTGCTCGTGGTGTGACTCCATTCACCTCCGCAGATATTTAAGAAGTTATTTTTGTTGACCTTCTGTTTATGAGCAGTTTTTTTGTTGTAATTCAGTAGTTAGTTTTGTTAGTGCTTTCATTCTGTTTAATACTAAAATGAATAACTTTATTTTGAGTAGTATTACACTGTCTATGAACGCTTATAAGTTTAATTTTCTACGCTAGGTTTGAAGGGTTGTGCATGATTTGTCTCCTGTTTTTTATAAGATTCTGAAAGACTCTGTGGTGGAACATTTTTGCTAAAATATTTTTTTTTGGTATGGTTACTTGCAAGTATGTCAAGATTTATAGGAGCAGTTTTAGCAGTAGTGGTAGCCAAATTTGTGTTAATCATTTTCTCTTTTGTTTTACATTTTGATAGAGGAGGCAAAATTTCTGTACTGGAAGCTTATTTTGTTTCGCTAAATGACTGTATTAGCGGTTTTCTTTGAACTTTTTGTACAAACCCTGGTAGAGATGGATGCTTTTTTTGGACACTTTTATTTTCATTTGCTATATTTCTGCGTTGCTTTCTACGGACTTGCTTTTTGGTAGGAATTATTTGGGGTCTGTTGAAAAAAAAAAGAAGGTATAGGTTGGGCCGTTCTGCAATGTATGTGTGCTGTGTGCATGTGTGTCTGAGTATGATGGGAAAGATGTATGTGGTGGTGTGTGATTGTGCATTGGGCAGCTACAATTAGTTGGGAAGGCTATTCTTCCATTTGTGTGTTACTAAACTGCGGTTCAGATGAGAGTAGAAAGTGAGCTACTGGTGAGGAGAAACATTAATAGTAAACCTAATGGTATAAAATTAAAACGGTTCTTTCTTTTGTAGTATTAACATTCTAAGGGTTGAGTATGTTCTTTGTGTTCCAAAAAATGGGGATTTGTGTGCCATTCTGCCTGCTAATCCCTGTTTAATAAATGTGGATTTGTGGCACAATGGTTTAGAAATCGCTGTTGTTTTTGGTGCGCAAATTACATGAATTAACCACACAGTGTTTTTGAGGAACAGTAAGAATATTAAGGTAGTATTGCACTTACTCTTTTTTTGTGGAATGAGTGGGTTTCTTCGGATATGTTGTTTGTAGTTCAGATGTTTCTGATTTTCAGGAGAGTAGTCTTCACTGCAATTGTAAAAGAAAGAAGTTAGTCATTTTCTGTGTTTATAGCACTGATGTTAATGTAGACGTTGATTTTTATGTTTTTGCGGTAGTATTCTTGTTTGATATCTGAATATAGTGTATGCATGCATTTCATTTGACTATGTGCAGCCTTTATATGTTATTTACAATATGTTAGTTCAACATGCTTTGCAAATGAAAATTTTAAGTGCACAAAATTCACTTGTTTTTTTAAAGCTGTGTTGTAGATAGCAGACAGGTTTGGAAGTGACAGTTGATTATAGTAGATGGGAAAAATTTCAATAAATTAATTTTATAGGTAGACATGCCTACAATCTGAAGTCCCTGAGAGGGATATTTCATCACAGCAATCGGGAACCTTTATTTTTCCCATAGGATTGCATTGGGATTACCATTAATTTAAGCGGTAGACAGTAAAAAATAGTGCAATTTTTCAATGAAAAATTGGGAGTCACGCACCTACATTGGGAGGGTTGGCATGTATATACAGGTTATGAGGGAGACAGTAAAAAATAGTCTGGTTTTTCAATGAAAAATCGGGAGTCTGGCGCTTAAATCGAGAGGGTTGGCATGAATGTATAGGCTATGCAGGTTTAGTGGCATTACTCTGTTTATATGGATTCATAAGAGTTGTACATGTACTGTGAATAAAATATGCAATCCTGTAGTTTGCATTCAGGCATGTGGATATGCATGCAGCTGTAAGTAGAAATCTTGGAGACTTGTAGAGTAGTTTTTGTAGTAGGTGCTTTCCAATGATATGAGACTTGTACTCAGAGTGATCAACAGTGCATTTTAAGTGTGGAACTTTGATTATGGAGTTAGATGTAGTGGTCTTGGATGTGATTGGTGGATGGTTGTGTGACTGCTTAGCTGTATCCAATGAAGGAATGGCACCGAAAGTGATGTGGAAAGGGTAGAAGGGCTGGCTAAGTGGTACGTGCCGCGCGGACACCGTGGCTGACCACGGATAGGGCGTGCCACATCCAGGGTCTTACAGCAAATCCAGCATGGAAAGGGGACCGTAGGGATCAGCAAATCAGATGTTGATATTGTGGATTTGTGTAGAAAGAGAGGGTGTGTAGTGAAGATGGCAAAGGTGGAGAAAGTCAGGGTGTTGGTGCTCAGAGATATGTTTGTGCATGGTTTACAGCAGTATGCTGAATGCAGGCATGTGGCAAACAATTTCAATGTTAAAGGAGTGGAGGTGGTGTGGAATGCTGTGCCTGATTGCAATGTAGAGCGAATTCTACAACTTTGATATGCACAGGATGAAAAGTCCCCATCTGGTAGTTTTGCACTATGGTGCTTTCCATTTGGGCTACGTCAGTGCCTCTACTTTGTTGGCAGATTTAGAACAGTTGGTTCAAGCAGTAATGAACATCCTTCCAAATGTGAAAGTAATTTTTTCTGGATTACTACCTAGGGCAATATGGGACAATAGTTCTGTTTTTTGTCCTCAGCAAAACATTGCTAGGTGTGCAATCAACCGAGGCATGTGTGCTTTCATGATTAGAGCTGGTATGTTTTTTTTGTAATAATGAGAATATTGATTCAAGTAATGCTGTTTATTTTCAAGAAGATGGCATTTCCTTATCTCTTTTGGGAAATGTCATGTTGTTTTGGAATGTAAGGGTTGCTTTGGAGAAGGTTATGTGAAGATTTTAGTAGTAAAGTAAGAAGAAAAAAAATACAAAATGACAGGTGTCTGCCAGGTATCTGCAAAAAAACCCCCCAAAAAACGGCTCTTTTCAGAGCCCACCTCAAAGGGGAAATGCTGCACACTATTTAAATTTACATTCACCACGCTCAATTTTTGATATGTCTGCGGACATGGCAGTAGTCTGCGGACGGCACGTATTACATACGGGGATTCTGGGTTGGAGAGGTATGCAAATGAGAAAAAGCAGAGCTAGGGATTGGTCAGTAAAGTTTACTGGGTGTGTTGTGTAAGGAGAGAGTTTGTCAAAACGTGTTTCTCCTGAGAGAAGAACAGATAGTTATGGCTGTGTGTTTCCGAAAACAGATTATCTGGATTTTGGGAGACTCATGGATACATTGGTTGGAGGTGCATGCAGAACATTGTGGATTAGCTTCAGATCTTGGATTCCCTCATGTGGAAGTGCACTGGCATGGAGTGCGTGGAATGAAGTGGCTGGACTTGGTACCTCTCTGTGCTACTTTAGAGTCAGAGCATAATCCAGACATAATTATAATGCATTGTGGAGGGAAAAGTTTAGGACATGTGTCTGAATTTCTTTGCAATTTGCAATGAAAGAAGGACTTGAGAGGTCATGGACATGTTTCCAAATTCCCCAGTCATTTCTTCTCGTATTGTGCAAACACAAATATGGCTGCGGTCTTCTTTATTTGGTCCACAAATGGAGAAAGCGAGGCGCAATGTCAATAAGGCTGTTTGTGCCTTTCTAAGAGATGTTGGCATGTCCTCTTTTCACCATGAAAATATTATGTTTCGTAGCACATACATTTTTCACAGAGATGGAGTCCATTTTACTTATGCTGGCAATCAGATTTTTCTGAGAAATGTACAAAATGCATTGCAACCTTTTTTGGAGTCATCTATGTTGCAGTAGATGTTGATGATTTCAGGTTTTTCAAACACACCAAAACACCATCGAAAGGCTCTTTTCAGAGCCACCACTTCCTCCCAGAGAAAAGTGCTTTGGTTGGTAGCACCCTAAAATGATATATGTCCGAGGACTGTCCGCAGACTTCCAAAAAATGCACAGGGTCCTGCACTGTTTATTTGCCACTTCTATATTTAAACTGTGAAACACGGCTCTGAAAAGAGCCTTTATTTTTGGATTTTTGTTTTATATTTTTTTTGTTTTTTTACACACGACACACTAGGTGAGGAGGGGTAAGGAAGGGACACCAACCACGGGGATAAAAAAGGGCAGGTGGAGATAGGAAGATGTAGGGTGGGCTTTACTTAGGTAGGTAGCAGGTCTTCTGGTGCTCCGTGACCATAGTCTTGAAAGCACTTCAAAGATTCTCCCCCCTGCAGAGTACTGCGTCGCAGTACATGTACAATATTGTGACCCTCGAAAGGTAAGGGTCAACAGCATCGTGAATGGCATGTGAAGCAGCTGGAGGGATACGCTCTCTCACAGGAGTGTCTCTTGTGGTGAGAGGAGGGGAAACAGAAGATGCTGTAGAGGAACTCAACCTACTATGTTTATCACAAGGTACAACCTTGTGAATGTCTGCACTGTGGAACAACGTTAGGTGTCGCTTCATGGATGTGGCACCAAAGCTGTATGAACCATGTCTCACACGACTCAGTAATATTTTGCACTTGTTGCAGGTGACCTTGTTCACATGTGCTTTTGGTACGTTACCATGAATGGTAAACAACCGCCACACCCAAGTAGGGAGTTCCTCGACCTCATTCTCTTCATCCTCTTCATCCTCGTTCTCTACATCCTCACGCCTGTTCTCCTCTGCAGGCCCTTGGGGAGGGGTGGTGGTGGTGGAGGGATTGGGGTGGTGCTGAGGGAGATGTAGCAACAACAGCCATGGATGCCATCAGGGTTGATGAGATAATCTCAGCAAGAGCAGCAAAGGCATCAAAAGTCAATCTGCAATAGGCAGAAGTACAATGAAGATCACCTCTGGGGTGTGGCCTTTTATAGGGTTGCAGGGGTGCACTTTGTGAACAGATCGAACACCCAAAAAGGATCAAAAAAGTTCCAAAACGTATGTGGAAATCGAGCGCCATTGTCTGGGACATGTGCAATGGTGAATTTTTACTGTAAAATAATTTGGATTGTCTAAAAAATGTCTTTTAAAATGTTGGGGAACCGGAGAGTGTCCGCAAATTAGGACACACGCTCAGCGTGGGTGCGGTCACATGATGACATTGGGAACACCTGTGAAGGGAACGGATGTCGGCAGGACACCAAATGCAAGGGAAAGGTTGTGCGTATGCGCGCGGGTGTTCTACGGACAGTATTCGGGTCCTCAAAGAAATTAAAGTGTGACACTAGTGAGACGGACAGTTACGGACAGGCACGATGTTCGCAGGATTTACGGGTGTGGTGCACATTTGCGTAGAACTTCTGCCGACCGTACGAACAGGTATAGTGTCCTTAGGACACCTCCATTTTGTTTGACTACGGACATCCCGGACACCGCACATGTTCTTAGGACAGTTTCAACTTTGCTGCGGACGGTACAGACAGGTATAGTGTCCTTAGGATCCCTCCATTTTGTTCATTTATGGACATCCAGGACACCAGGTGTGTTCTAAGAACAGTTCCATCTTAGTTGCGAACCATACGCACAGGTATAGTGTCCTTAGAACACCCCCATTTTGTTCATTTACGGTCATCCCAGACACCGGGTGTGTTCTAAGACCAGTTCCATCTTTGCTGCGAATGGTACGGACAGGTATAGTGTCCTTAGGTCATCACCATTTTGCTAATTACGGACAGCCCAGACAGGCGTGCTGTCCGCGGACATTTTAACTGCTTTTAAAAAAAAATAAGACACAAAGAATTTCATTAAAAGAAACATAATATTTTTTTTCATTATATTCATATACACAATTTATGAAAGAGAGGGGGAAGCAGAAACTGATAAAAATACAGGGGAATCAGGGGTTTGGAGAACATGGATGGGAGGGGATGAAGGGATGGAAGTCTCATCAAAACTTTGTTCTTGGTGTTGAGGGTTTGGGATAGTTGACTGGGGCATGGAGAGGGGGAACGAGTACATATGGGAAAATGGTATTTTTTTTTATGTGGTCCTCCACAAACTGTTTCAAAACATTGAAATTTCCTAGAGCATGTCCATGTTCTGTTCCATGCGTTGCAGAGTTTTTTTCAATGTGTCTTTTTGTGTATTATTTTCAATGTTTGTATGGTCTGTTAAAAATAAATATATATATGTTAAGTACACATATAGTAATGAGTATTAATTTGCTTATATAGGGAAGTGTCTACTATTATTATCACTGACTTCAGACATTTCATTAAGTGGAAAATGTTCCTCAAGCTATTCCAAAGTACTGCACATTTCTGTGTGAAAAACAAAAATATATTAATTGTAGTGTACCTAATACAAAAAGTTTAGAAATATATGAGAAACATTAAGTTTACTTACTACTTTCTGGTAAGGTGTATTCATACTGTTGTGTAAGTCTACTGTTGCTTCTAGCTCTGCAGTTTCTCCGAGGTAATTATGTTGGAGGCATATCTTTTTTGTTTTGATATATTCTTTTTTACTACATATGGTATTTAAATGGGTGGTTGATGTGTTAGATATATAGGTTCCACTTCTCATTTATCATTATATACAATGTGTTTATGTGCTGCTTTATGAACTTGTGCAGTATTTATATGGCATGATAGAACAATTTAAGATACCCCCTGAGTGTTTGGGTAGTGTTGATGTTGTCCACGTTCGTCCGCGGACATCAAAATCATTAGCAGGGGGTGCAGTATGTTCTATGTTACATGTATATAAAGTAAGGGAATCCTAGTAAACATCTATTAAATTCACACTATGAAAATGTATATTCAGTAAAAAACTTTGATAAAGGGAGGTTATGGTCAAATTGTGCTACTAAAAACCTATGAAATTCAGTAAAAAATGTTGTTAAAGGGACGTTATGGTTAAGTTGCCTGTTAGGCGGAAACCTGTGCAGTTCCCTCTGGGACCACTGCAAAAGGTTTACGACTACAGGTGTTTGGCAGTAAACCCACTTGGTAGCAGTCTGCACCACACAGATTCACTGTTGGTAGCTGTGGCTGAGCAGTCAGACTTCCCTCAAGAAGAGTTAAGCAGTATGTGGAGTATACAAGATAGGGCAATTCTTCACAGTAAGACAAGCAAGCACGCAACAAGACTCAGTGTAAGGATACTAAGCTATTTATTTATAACGAAACATCTATCAAAAACACTATGGCACTATCACAGCAAACAAATCAATCACAATTACTCTACAAAGAAGAAAACATCAATCCCCCTAACAATATGTCGACAAGTCTAGGTTATTCCGGCACCACTTATTTACAGACAGAGGTGTATGCCTCAACCTAGATGGTACTCTAATATTAATTTAGGACGGGAGAGAAAAATAGGCAGGTTACGAAGTCAACGCAGTTCAATACGGTATGGGAAAAATGCAAGGCAAGAAGACAAGAACCACAATAGATCATAAAGTTCAGAGGCCAGGCCCACTCGGAAAGAAGCAAGGCGAGATGTCCCAAAAGTCTCTTAGTGGAAATGCCTTTGAGTCTTTGTAGCAAATGTTTATCGGCAGATTGAACTAGTTCAGAAAAATACGTGAGAAAGCTTGGAGGCGACCCAACGGAACGGGGAGGATTAAGACACCTCTCTCGAACCGATCGAAAAGGAAGCCAGGCGGACACGGTACCTTGTTGTGAAGGGCAGCTCCGGCGGGGGTAGTTGTTCCTGGTGGTGGATGCACGTCGGGTCTTTGCCAAGAGTAGAGATGATCTCGTCGTCAAAGAAAGGTGAAGTCCGGTGCACCACCAGGGAAGAGACCAGCCGCGGAGTGCTCCGTCACGAGGCACCACCTTTTGGACGCGGTACAGGGGTAGTGGCTATCCGGTTGCCGAGGTGCTCTGCACGGGCAATTCGACCACTGCATCCTGAGGCGAATAAAAAGCAAAGGGGACTGGTTGTTCCCACCAGCCAGGGGAAGAGACTCTCCGGCAGGGAGATCTCCTCTGTCGTCGGGAAGTGGTGAGTCGGTTCCGCAGGGCTCCACCGGAGGTGTCGTCGTGCAGGTCGGCTCAGCATTACCCTCGTTGGATTCTTAGGTCCTGTGACGACTTCTGAAGATCCAGTCCTAAAAGCCCTGCTTTTATGCAGAAAACCCCCATTCATTCAGACTAGCTGTCAATCAACACATGCTAAGTGGTGAGCGGGGAGGCTCACCACTTGGGCAAATCACTCCAGAGTGCGCCGGAGTTGGCAAGGCAACTCGGTCCAGGTTGCCTAAACCCCCTCCCACACCCCTGTGGTAACCCAGACAGAATGGCACCACTTTTGGAGGGTCTCTGTACAGAGCCCGCCAAAAGTGGAACAAAGGGCTCGACCTTTGGTTTAGGAGTCACAGAGACGAACACAGACGCCATTTTACAAACCGAGTTCTGGCAGAAAGTACCATCCGATAAACTTATTTAAGATAAGTGGACCGGTGATACGTTAGAGATTAACGAGAAAAAGTATCAATCTCCAACAGTGGGACGAATCCCATAGGGTTATGTCCGGGGTAGAACATAACAAGTAGTTTCCACTGCCACCAGCCAAAACTCGATGAGGGGGGACGGGATAGTTCCCCCTCGAAGAACAGATCCAGGGGTAATCGAATTACCCCTACTAGTACGTCCACAATAAGATGGTTTGTACTAGTTCTGTTAGTAAATTGAGGTCTAGTAAAGCCAATGGTGACTTTACATGCCCGGGGAGATGCTAGCCAGTCCCCGGGTATGGAGTCTATGACAGAGGTCTGCTAGGATGCCCCAGTGTTATGGCACGTAGGGTGCGGTGTAACACACATAGAAAAATACATGAGACCCTACGGAGTAAAAGACCCCATAGCCCATAGAACACATTAACATTCACAGGAATTACACACATTCATGTACAAGAGTGGGAGAAAAAGAGTCTCACACTTGGCAGGATGGTAAAAACAAACTCCAGAAATCCAGCAAAGCTGCTGGGGGACTCACTAGGTTAGGAAATTCAGCCTAAACAGAGAATTCTCCCTAACATTGCCCTACTAGAAACCTGTGAAATTCAGTAAAAAAACATTGTTAAAGGGACATTATGGTTAAGTTGCGCTACTAATAACCTATGAAATTCAGTAAAAAAACTTTGTTAAAGGGGCTTTATGGTTCCAAGTAAAATCAAAAAAACCCTGAAATTCGCCAGTTATGGTAAGCTAAACAACCATAACTCGCGCCACCACCGTGCACTGCTAAGACAAACACCCAGAACATCAAAGATGACATCACAAATGTCATTGATGATATCACTGATGACATCACATGTCTGGCTCACTCTTTTTTCCTTTACTGATATATCTAGTCCAGTCACAGTCAGTAACTAAAAATTCACTATACTAGTAGACTTACACTTCAAATATGTTCTTACAGTAATTCACTTAGGGTCCACTCAAAGCATATGAAATAAATACAAAGGGGAAAACATTGACTTGGAAGACAGCAATGCTTTCTATGTATGAAGATGATTAGTACGATTATCAACATTTTCTTATAGTTCTGTTGTTTTTTTATTACTGTACTTTCCCTGGATATGCTCATATTTGTACACATTGCACTTACACTACTTTCCTTAGGGTCTAGTCACAATATGTGATAGTTATACATAGGTAAGTAGTAGCTTTGAAGCACAGCAATCAATTCTGTGCATGAAGATAATCAGTTAGGTTATGAAGATTGTCGGGTAATACTGTTGTTTTTTGTTTATTTCACTTTCCCTGTATATGCTCTATTTGTATGTGTTGTTGTCTGTTTGTGTTTTATGTGCAGTAATGCAATAATGTACTGAGTGGGTTTGATTAGGTACTTATTAAATGTTTCACAGTATGCAAGACTCTAATAAGAAAGCATTTATAATGTTAGTATTTAACATGGCAAGATTATTAATACTGCATCTTCATCATGTCTGCTGCACACTATGCTTATGTTACTATATGTGTTCTTTAGTATATTGAAAAAAATGTCATAATACAATGCTATTTGGATTAATGCCTTACTTAATGCACAACATACCTCATGATATTTATTCCAATGATCCTTGACACTTTTTTATTAAGATTACAATAAGAATCCCTTGTACAGAGTTTTCATGAAAGGTAAATGCACATTTGATGTCATCAGTTATGTCATCAATGACATTTGTGATGTCATCTTTGATGTCCTGGCTGTTAGTCTTAGCAGTGCATGGTGGTGGCACAAGTTAAGGTTGCTTAGCTTACCATAACTGGCGAATTTCAGGGGTTTTTCAGTTTTACTTGGAACCATAACGTCCCCTTAACAAAGCTTTTTTACTGAATTTCATAGGTTTTTAGTAGCACAACTTAACCATAATGTCCCTTTAACAAAGTTTTTTTACTGAATATATATATATATATATATATATATATATATATATATATATATATATATATATATATATATTTTATAATAAATCCTTTATTGTGATATAATACAAAAATAGGCTTTTATACAACTCATAAGTTTCGAATATACATAGTATGTTCAGGAAAGACCCACAGAATATGAATAAAAGAAAATACAAAAAGTAAAATATTAAATTTACAACACAATATTAATAGCTTCACAATATCACAATCTCACTTTATCACATCAGCAATATGGAGGAGTGTCCACCATTCAGTACACATACCCTATATGAGTATGTGCGCTTCACCTTCCTCCCTTCTATAGTTTGAAAAGCTATATATTCATATGTTGTGGATGTTTCTTGAACATACTATGCACATTTGAAACTTATGAGTTATGTAAAAATCCTATTTTTGGATTATATCACAATGAAGTATTTATTATCATACATATTAGTTGTTTTTCATCACATTGGGAATGCAGTGCTTATATGTTATGAAACGTTGGTTGAACGACATTTATTGTGTCAAATGAAGCTATTTGAAATTATTGCTAAACAGTCGGACGTCATTTTATTTGAATCGGCAAACAATGAGCCCTGACGTGGAAACTCTACATATGACAATGAATTATACTCATAAAATGCACAGGGTAAATTGTTACCCCAACAAATGGATGTTGATGGTGCAAATAAACCAGTACAAACCCGACTCACATATTGGTTTGCTGCTCCCATCTCAAAGATTGCTCGTAAGGCTCTCTATGGTTTTGGGGATAGATGTCAAACCGACTAATACAGTGTTCACATTTGATGACACTTCCAAACTGAAGATGCTGATGTTGTGATTTATATTTCATATCTTTATGTGTAGTCATCTTTTCAAAAAGATGTTGACTCACTGTGCTAATCATATATCTGTCATCACCAGTAGTGTGTAGCTAAACAGTAACAGGGTAATTCATGGAATTTCGCACAAAAGTGTCGATAAAATCGATTTCCGCGCACAGCGTATTCATGGATTCTCGCATCCAAAACCATCCGCGGCGCAGCGAGCCTGCAGCAGCACCAGTTACGCCCCCAAGAACGCCCTCGCGGAAGGAAAAGCCATCAAAATCCCAAAATAAGCGCAAAGGGCTGTGCCAATCCTGGACCGGTTTACCGGACTGCCAAACAGCAAACGCCAAGCGGGGAACATGTATTACGGGTTTCGTGGTAACAGGCGATTGGGCTGGGTACGTGTATTCCAGGGGTGCGCGTGTGTTTACATAGCGATCGGGCCTGGGGGAGTGGGTACGTGTATTTCAGGGGTGCGCTGGAAGTTTACACGTGATTGGGCTGGGTACGTGTATTTCATGGGTGCGCGGGAAGTTTTACACGCGATTGGCCTGGGTGCGTGTATTTCAGGGGTGCGCGGGAAGTTTTACATGCGATGAGGCCTGGGGGAGCGTGTGCGTGTATTTCAGGGGTGCGCGAGAACTTTTATACGCGATTGGCCTGGGTGCGTGTATTTCAGGGGTGCGCGGGAAGTTTTAAATGCGATTGGGCTGGGTACGTGTATTTCATGGGTGCGCGGGTGTTTTCACACGCGATTGGCCTAGGTGCGTGTATTTCAGGGGTGCATGGGAAGTTTTACATGCGATCGGGCCTGGGGAAGCGTGTGCGTGTATTTCAGGGGTGCGCGAGAAGTTGTACACGCGATTGGGCTGGATACGTGTATTTCAGGGGTGCGCGGGTGTCTTCACACGCGATTGGCCTGGGTGCGTGTATTTCATGGGTGCGCGGGTGTCTTCACACGCGATTGTCCTGGGTACGTGTATTTCAGGGGTGCGCAGGAAGTTTTACATGCGATTGGGCTGGGTACGTGTATTTCATGGGTGCGCGGGTGTTTTGACACGCGATTGGCCTGGGTGCGTGTATTTCAGGGGTGCGCGGGAAGTTTTACACGCGATTGGGCTGGGTACGTGTATTTCATGGGAGCGCGGGTGTTTTCACACGCGATTGGCCGGGGTGCGTGTATTTCAGGGGTGCGCGGGAAGTTTTACACGCGATCGGGCCTGGGGGAGTGTGTGCGTGTATTTCAGGGGTGCGCGAGAACTTTTACATGCCATTGACCTGGGTGCTTGTATTTCAGGGGTGCGCGGGTGTCTTCACACGCGATTGTCCTGGGTACATGTATTTCAGGGGTGCGCGGGTGTTTTCACACGCGATTGGCCTGGGTGCGTGTATTTCAGGGGTGCGTGGGAAGTTTTACACGCGATTGGGCTGGGTACGTGTATTTCAGGGGTGCGCGGGAAGTATTACACTACAACACGTATTCATGGAATCGAACATGGCCAATCCGGAAACACGTACGCCAGCAGGAAGCTGGCGTAAGTCAACCCGCACAGCATAAAAGTGCGCGCAAACAACAAACAAGCTCAGACGCCAGGATGAATATACCGTTCCTAGCAGCAGTGGCCGTGGGATACTGCTGGAGGAGGAGGAGGATAGTCAGGGCCAGAATTTTTACACCCAGAACAAGCCTTTTTGGGATGCCTGATGACCATGTGTATGGGAGGTACAGGTTTCCACCTCACATAATACTCGACCTGGTCAGTGAGTGGGAGGATGACCTCACATCAACCACCCTGTGCTCCCAAGCACTCAGCCCCCTGGAGAAGGTCCTTAATGTACTGCACTTCTTGGCCATTGGATCATTTCAGCGGACAAGTGCCATAGTGGGGGGGGGTGTCACAGGCTACGCAGTCACGCTGCCTACACCAGGTCTTGGACATCATCAATGCACGCCCATCAGTCCGCAGGAACATATACCTGCCCAGAACTCCTGCAGAAAGGCAGGCTGTCGCCCAGGATTTCTATGGGGTGGCACAATTCCCCAAATTGCTAGGTGCCATTGATTGCACCCATGTGGCTCTACGTCCCCCCAGGGCAACTGAGCACATCTATAGAAACCTCAAGCACTGGCATTCCATTAACGTCCAGGTAGTATGTGATGCCAAGGGAATCATCACCTCAGTATACGCCAACTATCCAGGCTCCACCCACGACAGTTTCATTTACAGAATGTCTACACTAAACCGGGACGTAGAAGCTGGGCGGCATGGCGATAAATGGCTGCTCGGTGAGTATAAATGCCACTGCGCATGCATGCATGTCAGATACTGAGTAATGTCACAACCCCACTAATGATACTCATCACCACCTCCCCAGGGGACAGTGCCTACCCTCTCAGCACCCACATGATGACGCCAATTCGGAACCCCACCACGCCACCCCAGGTAAGATAAAACACAGCCCGCATTGCAACCCGGGGCATCGTGGAGCGCACATTTGGAGTGCTCAAGTCACGCTTTCGCTCCCTTGACCGTTCTGGCGGGCAGCTGTTATACACTCCCCCAGTAGTGTGCAGGATCATAGTGGCAGCATGTGTCCTGCACAACGTTGCAACACACCGGGGCCTGGCCGTGGACATGGTGGTGCCCCCACATCCCCAATCACATGCATGCCCACTGCACATGGGAGGGGAAAGGGCACGGGGTGAGGCAGCCCGTACGCAGCTGGTGGCTAATTACTTCACATAAAATCAAACCCCTGTGGAGTGCACACAGCCCTGGCACATACCAGCTGACAATCAATGATGAATCAATCTGACAATGATGATGCCTCAATGGACAGTCAACTGTCACAACAATACCAGCTTGAGATTGTACATCTGGAAGTGTTCCATTTTGTGCTTCCCTACCTACACAAACACCACCAATGCTGTGTCATCAAAAGACACACTTCTATGCTCCTAAAATCATTACCCCCTTGCAAGATACAACATGACAACAGTGCCATGTCACCCAACCCCTCCCCAGCACCGCCACACAACACACCATGGCATGACATGCCATGTGAGAGCAAACAAAGTCATCCCCCAAACATGACACAAGTGTCACAAAGTACAGTGTCCCGAATGGAAACTGGCCACACACAATATGCCCACATAAATGTAGAAATAACAACACACTTGACCAAATACTTACCACAATACAATCCACATAGCATAAACATGACAGTACTAAGGTAAAGGATACGTAGTCTTACAACATGAGAATGCCAGCACATCCACCACCTCCAACTGTACAGTGTTGTTGCCACGCACATCTGGAAGTCCACTGCTCACAACGTGAACTCCATCTCCAAAGTGGACAGCCTTGTGAAGACATGAGAAATGAACCTGCAAATTAGGAGGGAGACATGGATGCACAAGCACACATCAATACACCATGCAGTGCACAATACAACAACAATATGTACTAGGAATGTATACACAGCATTGACTACAGACTGCCCACACATGTCGTGGGAGTCCAACATCACTGTGTAAGTCACTGTCACTTGGGCACACCCTTTGCAAGCCCATGGAAACGGGAAGCAGGAGGGGTGTGTGTCTCACGAACCCAAGCATCTAACCCAAACTCAGGACAAGCCTGCATGTGCCCAGTCGGAATACAGTGGATGCCCACGAGAGCCACACAAGGCTACACACTGCAACAAAAAATCAAAAATCAATAATCAAAAATGGCTATGTGTGGGCCATGGGGGGTTGCGGGAGGCCACCCAGGAGGTCCGAGGACAGGGTGCTCACCAACAGCCACCTGTGTGGCCTGCACGGCTACGACATCGTGGGAGATTCATCGCTGGATTAGCTCTTCTCAACCTCAGCTGCTGCTGCCACAGGAGGTACTGGTGCTATGGGAGGCAGCCCACGCAAAGTCCTAGTTTGGTCCTCCATGGCAGCAAGCATGCGGGTGTGGAAGGTCTCGTTCTGGAGGTATATGGTGCGGAGATCCCCATGCACCACCCGACGTGATGCCCGGATCTCCGCCCGAGTTGCCTGCATCTCTGCTGAGAGCGTACAGGTGACGCGCTCCAGCAGCTGTTCCGTCCTCGTGACAGTGGAAGCCTCAAGCTCCACAAGAGTCTGCCTGAGGTGCCAGACTTCTCCCCTCAGGGCTTCCCTCTGGCTCTGGGCCTCTAAAGAAATGGATTCCCTCAGATTGTCCATGGCCACCCGTCTGTCCCTGTTGGACGCCAACATGTCCTCCCCGAGTGATTGGCAAATGGAGTATGTTGCCTGCTGTAGTTGCTCCATCTGCCTTTCTGGGGGGACAATGGAAGTGGCCACCCTCTCCATGGCTTGAGCCATCATCTCAGATGATGCTGCCTGTTGGTTTGCCATACCGTATATGGATTGCTCCCATGCGGTATTGCCTGGTGGCTGACGGCCACCGCGTTGGCGGGCACCACACCTGTCTGGGGCAAGGCGAACTGCGCCTTGCTGTGTCGGCACTGCCTGAGGCTGTAGGACTGCATTCCCCCTCTGATCTGCTGGCCCAGGAACAGGATCAGATGTTGCAGAGTGTGGCCCTGCATCCGTAACCACCAAAGGCGCACCTACCAACACTGACATCCCCATAGTGGGCTCTACCCCTGGTGCAGGTGGGTCGGACAGAACAGTATCCCTTCCATGAACACATACCTGCAAATCCACATAGGTCTCATCCAAATCAACACCTGAAAAAAGGTCTGGGGAGGTGCAGCCAGAGACAACCCTGGACACTATGGCCTGCAGCAAGAGAGGGTTCTCCCCCACCACCAAACCACGTCCCCCACTGGTGCCCGGTCGTGCTTGAGATCCCTCCTGGGTCTGCACCATCTCCTCACCCTCAACAGCATCAAGTGCGTCATCCTCTGGAAAAACATGAAAGACAAAAAATGGAAACAGGCATTAGCACCATGGCACACAATTAGGCCAGACAAGCTACAGAACCAGTACTTGATTGACACATGTCCCACATGACTATAACCCTCCCATCCATGCACTGTAACTGAGTCGGAAGGGGAGGAAAATGTCAGACACTGATGACACCAAGATGGAAGACCAACACATTAGCTGCATGCTGGCTAGCAGTGCCATCACACATTGGCCTGTGAGTGGCATGTCCAATCCACATACATGACGCATGCCATCACACAGATGGCATGTACCATAGGCATGTCATATATGTGACAATAGGGCAGAGAAATGCGTAGTAAAAGTGGGGGAATTCAAACAATCAGCCTGAATGAACACAGCAAAATACGGAACAATGTTGTTGCAGGATGCCACTTCAAGGGCAACTGGCGTGATGTAGTGCAAAATGTCTACTGTGGGCAGAAGGGATACTGTAATACCCAAATCCAGGGCCGCAGAATGTATTGGATGAAGCACATGGGTGACCCGAACCACTCAGGCACACACACCCTAACCTGGCACCCAACCAGAACCCCTCCCACAAACAACATACACATGGATCACACACACATGCATGTGCACTCACCGGACAATGCCTCGTAATCCGGCAGTTCTCCCACACCTTGGATCTGCTCCTCTGTGACGTAGGTCCCAGCAACATGCTAATGTAGAGTGAGTTCAATGTCCTCTTGTGGAGACCCACCTCCAGTCACCAGAGTTGCGGCATGACTTGAGGCCAGCTTTTTCTTTGCCCTGTGCTTAAGGTCGTTCCAGCGCTTGTAGCACTCACCAGCTGTGCGCCTCACAAACCCAAGGGCACTTATGCTGTCCGCGATGGACTGCCAGTGTGCCTGACGTCGAGCAGGTGTGATCTTACACCCTAAAGTGATCAACATTTCGCCGTCATGTGCGGACACATACTGCACAAGTGCATTCAGTTCGGCATCATTGAAGCTAGGCTTCCTTGGTGTGCCGGACTGTGTAGCCGTGTCTGGGGCATCAGCCTGTACTGGATGAGTACTCTTCCTCTTTCTTTTTGAAGGTGGTGGGGATCCTGAGTGGGCTACGCTACTCTGGCCACTAGGGACAGGAGCACTGCTGGTCTGTGTAGTAGTAGTGTGCGATGGCACACTGACCATATGACTTTCGGCAGGCATTAGCTGGAGTGTGATGTTGGCAGGGGGAACCTCAGTCTGATGGACCGGGACCAACACTGTCCTGGCTGGGAGAGTCAGAGCTGGTGTGGACGAGGCTGCAGCCGCCCCTGCAGCCTCCCCACCCCGCCTACTCAGGGCAGCAGATGACATGGCTGCCCCTGATCCACGTGACCTGGTGACACTGACTTGCATCGCCACCCGTGGCCTAGACTTGGGGACCTGGAAGTCAGCCTGGGAGTCACCCTGTGCCAGGTCAGGTGCCACAATGGGCCGGTCCGACAAGGGCTGAGCAGGGATGGTGTCAGCCACGTTTCCCTCAACCATGGGGGTGGGCATGGGTGTCCGTGACTGGTCCTCCACACGTGGGGGGCTAGGGGTACCCTGCAAATCCCGGCCACGTCCCCTACCGCGCCCACAATGCCCACCTCTTGAGGCTCGGCCACCTTTGCCATCATTACCGCTTGCTCGCCTCCCAGCCACGGCACTGATGTTGTTGTGCGTATGGTAGTTGCAGTAAACTATTGTCCTGGGCAATTGGGGGTCAAAGGGGTAGGGTACTAGATGGAATTCGTACCCTAGTGCTCTAGCAAGGCTGTATGGAACCCCTGGGGAAAGATGACGGGTCACGCAACGCACAGGCACCCCAAAAACAGAAAATGAAGTGCACGCAACCCCTTGTAGACCACTTGCGTAGAAAAATTAACCCGCACTACGCTGTGGCACCCAGAAACACAATTATGAACGTACGCGTGTCACACGCAGCCTACAATGACCTCTGAAGGGGTACGTGACACACGGGGCGAGCACAGTTGGTAAATATGTGCGCGACTCACCGTCTGCCTGGGAAAAGAGCGTGAAAAATACACGCGTGTGCGTGTTGGCAGCACCCCCTCCAAAAGAAGAATTGTACGCTGTCTGAGGAGACAGGACAAAAGAAGAAGTCAACGCTGTTTGAGGAAACAGGTCCAAGAGAAAATCAGAAAAAAACTGACAGAGGTAACAGGGAGTACGAACTAGAAACGCTGTGAAGTAAATCGCGTGTGAACCGACAAGAAGTACAGTATTCACCCACTTGCTCTCCACGAAAAGCACGTACAAGGAAATGACGTCCTACACGTACCTTTTAAACCGGACCATGCGTCCGACGTCACTTCCCGTATACTCACTAAGGCCCTATCCTCCAATTACACGAGATGACACTGGCACATGCAGTTCTCGGACGTGTAACATGCACCCGGGTTCAGGGACAATCGCACGTGTAAAACTTCACGTGCACCCATGGAATACACGTACCCAGGCCAATCCCGTGTGAAAACACCCGCATACCCCTGAAATACACGTACCCAGGCCAATCGCGTGTAAAACTTCTCGCGCACCCCTGAAATACACGTACCCACTCCCCCAGGCCCGATCGCGTGTGAAAACACCTGCGCACCCCTGAAATACACGTACCCAGGTCAATCACGTGTAAAAATTCTCGCGCACCCCTGAAATGCACGTACCCGCTCCCCCAGGCCCGATCGCGTGTGAAAACACGCGTGCACCCTGAAATACACGTATACAGGCCAATCGCGTGTAAAACTTCTCGCGCACCCCTGAAATACATGTACCCGCTCCCCCAGGCCCGATAGCGTGTGAAAACACCCGCGCACCCCTGAAATACACATACCCAGGCCAATCGCATGTAAAACTTCTTGCGCACCCCTGAAATACACGAACCCTCTCCCCCAGGCCCGATCGTGTGTGAAAACACCCGCGTACCCCTGAAATACACGTATCCAGGCCAATCGCGTGTAAAACTTCTTGCGCACCCCTGAAATACACATACCCTCTCCCCCAGGCCCGATTGCGTGTGAAAACACCCGCGCACCCCTGAAATACACGTACCCAGGCCAATCGCGTGTAAAAATTCTCGCGCACCCCTGAAATACACGTACCCGCTCCCCCAGGCCCGATCGCGTGTGAAAACACCCGCGCACCCCTGAAATACACGTACACAGGCCAATCACGTGTAAAACTTCTCGCGCACCCCTGAAATACACGTACACGCTCCCCCAGGCCCGACCGCATGTGAAAACACCCGCGCACCCCTGAAATACACGTACCAAGGCCAATCACGTGTAAAACTTCCCGCGCATGCCAGGAATACACGCACATGCTATTTTTGACACAGCGGGTGTGTCCGTGTTTGTCGCGTACCCCTTTGCACGTCATTTGTTCTAGAGGGCCACAGTATGGGACATTCATCATAGCTGTTTATACATGCTTTTTGTTAGCGCACATTTTGGCGCACATTTTTTTCCTGCGCAGGGACGCTACCGCCTGCTTTCGTATGGCGGACGTATATGACCCTGTGCGCGTCTTTGCCCATGCGCTGGTTTGCCCTATTCGATTCCATGAATACGTGTTGTAGGCGAGCGTGTGGGCGTTCCGCGCATTTGCCTCCTGTACCTCCCCCGTGACACTCACATTTTCACGAGTTGTTCCCCATTCTGCGTGTAACGCCCCGTGTTCCACCTACTTTTGTTATGTGCGCCGCGCTATGTGCGATTTCGCTGTGGCCTTAGCGCACGCCGTTAGATGACCTGTGCGCCGGCGTGCGCTGCGCACTTTTTCAGAGCACATCCCACATTTTACTCGCACACGGACTTCCATGAATAGATGTGCGCTGGTTTCCCTGCGATATTCGCACTTGCACTGAGATTTTTCAAGTAACATTGCGAATCGCACGTTTTCGCACGCGTGCGCCGATTTTTCCAGCGCACATTAATTCCATGAATCGGCCTGTTAATAACCAGTGCTGTGCTGAAAGAAAATCTCTGAATAAATTGCTTGTAAGCATTGTTTCAACAATGGCCATTGAGTCCTATCATTAAAGAAACAGACAGTTTCAGAATAGTACAAAGTGTACAGTAGCAAATGGATGTATTCCCTCTACGAAGACCAGCAGGATGAATTGGTAATCCTCAGTTTTAAATACAATGCTATAAACGCTGTTACAAGGCAGTCTCAGTGAAATGCCTGGAAAAAAAGCATTTCATCCCCATTTGGGGGATGGAAAAGCTAGTTTGACAGCTGTGGTTTAAGCCTCAGAAAGGACCCTCTCATGATTTGCGCCTCTCCCTGCACCTGTTAGAAAAGGTCAAAGAGGATGACCCCTTGATTCCACACAATTTAAAGCGCCTCCCGTTTGTGAATTCAGGACGCACTTTAAAATGTCTGGACATTCCCTCTTATTGTGCAATTGCACAACAGGGGTAAAACGAGCATCTGAATGAGCACATCTGATTCAGGTGCCCTTTGTGAATTGGGCTGCAGCTTTTTTAGGGCACAAGTAAAGAGATGCGCTAGCACATCTCCTCACTTGGGCAAAAAAAAAATTTCAGTAATTTGGCCCACCGTCTCTGAGATTATTCACAGAGATTAGCAATAAATGCCCCATTACATTAGTGTATGCATTGCACTTATTAAATTTAGGTTACAGGGCAAGTTTCCATCAAGGGCATTCTTTGCTCTGCATATTTAAGGGTAGCTAAGTGTTCCTGCTAATTTCCATGCCTACATCTTGTGTGACAGCTTTGTGTTTGTGAAGAAGTGTTCTACAGCCCCTGGAATTCAGTACAGGTCCATGGGTGGCTGAGCTTTTTGGCTGATTAATTGACGCATTCTAGCCTACATTCGTCTGCCACGGAAAATGAAGCTTGTTTAGTTTAGTTTAGTTTATTTATTTATATAGCACAGCCAAACCCTGGGGTAACTGGGCGCATTAGACTTGAGTACCAGCACAAGTTACAGATAGATTGCAAAACACGAGAGGAACGTACAGTGGGTAGCAAGAGGACTGGGTTACAATGTGGTCCGTGACACGGTTACAGCATGCAGTGCACAATACATTACATGCATGTAAGAATATCATTCTTTCTGCGAGGTGAACCAGGTTTTCACCTTATCTCTAAATAACCAGAATGATTCTTCTGCTCTGATTATCGTGGGGAGTGCGTTCCAACATTTCGCTGCTAGCACAGGGAAACTAGATCCACCTGCCATTTTCAAATTGAATTTGGGGATGTTCAGTTGGTGCACGTAAAGGGTTCTCGTGGGTCTGGCTGAATTGTGTCTGGAGAATTTGTCAGATAGGTAACGTAGAGCAGTCAGAGAGAAGCATTTATGTGTGATGACAAGTGATCTTAGTTTGATTCTCTCCCTGATGGGGAGCAAGTGGACTTCCTTACTGATGGCGGAGATGTGGGCCTTGAGAGGAAGGTGAAGTGCACATCTAAGGGCATTGTTCTATAAGACCTGGAGTCTGTTCAAAGTGTGATTAGTGGAACCCAGGAATATTTTATTTCAATAGTCTAGCCTTGACAATATCAATGCTCTGGATAGTGTGAGGCAGCTAATGGTTGAGAGAAATGGCTTACAGTTATTAATGAGTTTATTGATGTAGGCCGTGAAAGAGATGGTAGCCTTTAATTGTTTTTTAGCAATAGTGTGGAGTCGAGATACACGCCCAGCGTTTTGACTTCTTTTGATACTTTAATGATATTACCTTCAATGGTGAATGATTGGTACCTAGGGTCCAGTTTGTTAAGGCGGGCCTGGGATACTACTATGAGCAATTCTGTCTTGTCATCATTCAAACAGAGGCAATGGGTGGACATCCATGCTTGAATTTCAAGGTAGAGCTCATTACGTTTTGCAGCATCTTTCTCATTGCTCCCAGTGAGTGTGATGAGGACCTGAGTGTCATCTGCGTAATTGGTATATGTGACACCCAGTTCATCCAGTCGGTCAAAGAGGAGCTTGGTAAAGATGTTGTAAAGTGTGGGGGAGATACAAGAACCTTGAGGTACTCCACATTCGATTGGGACTTGGTCATCTGCAGCCGAGGGAGCAAAGACCCTAGTTGACCTATCGGACAGGAAGGACCAAATCCAATTGGTGGCATTCTGTGAAAATGCAGCAGCCAAAGATAGGTGTTGGCTAAGAATTTGGTGGTCAACTAAGTCAAGGCTGCGGAAAGATCCAACAAGAGCAAGATGGCCAGGTTGCCCTTGTCTTTGGCTTCATCCATTTGGATTTTTAAATCCAGGAGGACAGTTTCGGTCCCATGCCTGGGCCTAAAGCCGGATTGTCACAGGCCTAGAAGATTATTGTCTTCCAAATGTTTTTGTATTTGGAGGTATGCTACTCTGTCTAGTATTTTAATGAGAAATGGGATGGTGGTGAGTAGCCTATAATTAGTGAGTATGTTGGGGTCTAACTTAGGCTTTTTGAGGAGAGGTAGGACCCACACCTCTTTAAGGTTGTTGGGTACAGTTGAGTTTTTGAAAGAAAAATTGATCAGATGGAGATGAAAGGGGCTAGGTCTTTAGCTCCATCCTTAATGACTGATCCAGGGCATACATCGCCATCGCAGTTTGAACGTTTAAGGGTGGCAATTATGTTAAATACTTCATCCTCGGTTACCGGGAAGAAGTAGAAAGGCAGGCAATCAGTACTGGATGAGCTCTTTTTAAAGTTCAAATGGTCTGTGGAGGCAAGGCTGGCTTTCTTTGATTCTATCTTAGCTTGTAAAAGAGCTATTTTGTTTGAGAGTTCCTGTTGGATATTATTACACCAAGCTTTGTCATTGATGCAATCATCTGTGGGAGGCATTGGTGATTCCAGTTCTCTTAGGATGGAGAATAACTCTTTCGTGCCAGATTTGGCATTGTGTATTCTCAAGTTGAAGATCTCTTTTTTAGCGTTCATGATAGCGGTTTTATAGGTGGCAACTGCCGTAGAGAACTTATCTTTGGATGTGATAGACGGGGCTTTTCTTCAGTTTGTTTCTGCTACTCTTTTAATGTTGCGAAGGGCTTTAAGTTCTGCAGAGAACCATTTATTCATGTGAGCTGCTGGTTTAGCCTTTCTTAATTTGAGTGGAGCTAATTGATTGAGGGCTTGTTCCAGAGTATCATTGCAGAGTTTCACAAGAGCAGTTGGATTAGGGTTTGGGAGGAGAAGGTTAACGTTGGTGATTGGATAAAGGAGAGGTCTTAGGTTCTGCATAGTGATATTGCATCTGTTTCTGGTCACGGTTAGAGTTGTTATGGTGGGTACGCATTTAGGGAAGTCTTTGGGCATGGAGAATGTGATGAGATGTTGGTCCGTCCAAGCACAAGGGGTGATGTCAATTAATGATAAGTCGCAATTGGCATCAGTCCACCAATCCAGGGATCTGCCTTTTGAGTGTGTAGGTTTAGTGATGTGTTGTGTAAGACCTAAGTGGGTGATGGTATCATTGAGTCAGATGGCATTAGCATCCTTAGGACCATTGAGGCCAAGGTTAAAGTCACCCATAAGAATAATTGTGAGCATAGTTTAGTATTCAAGGTCAGTAAGTGGGCTATGTCCTCCTCCAAGGTGGAGATGTCGCCAGGAGGTCTATAAATGAGGTGTAGAAGTATATTTCGGGTGCTGGATAATGGTATTTTGATAGAAAACAGTTTATCGGATGGTAGGCCAATGTTGGTGACTTCTCTAATGTTCAGATACGTTTTAGCAATAATGGCCACTCCACCCCCAATCCCCAATTTTCTATTAGCTTGGGTGATATTGTCGTTCTCTGGGATGGCGATTGAGAGTGCCAGGCCGGCTGCAGAGTGGAGCCATGTTTCTGTGACCGCGAGGAAGTCTAAGTGATTAGCGATGATCAGGTCTCCAATGTCATGGGAGTGTGCTAACAGGGAGCGAGCGATGATGAGGAAGCCCTTGATTGTGGTAGTGGTTGGTGTTATAATACCATCTAGCGGGGTATCTAGAGGTGTGACGAAATCATGGCTATTGTGCGAGTTTGTGAGTGTCAACAACATATTATTGTTTCCGGTCTGTTGGTTGGGCATTCTGTGGTGCTTAAACATAGGGCTGGTGCACGATCTTAGCCTAGCATTTCTCCAGTGGGTTGCACAAGAGAAGAGATGACTAGTGTCATTGGGTAAATTGAGGCGAGAGCCTAATCTTGAGTTTCTTGAAATCATGCGGCATGGGATAAGGGATGTGCGGGGGTCAAATCTGGTGATCCATTCTATAGGTGACAGAAGTGGTTCTAGGTTGGGAGGAATCATAGTGTGTATATTGGACAAAGTGTCATGCCCTGTGGAAGGCAGACAGTTCAGAGGTGATATGTTGTGAAGTAGTGGAAGGAGGGTGGCCATGGTGAGTGTTGCTCTTCTTAATATTGCCATGTTAGATGTCTAAGCAGCTGAATAAGCTACTGCCAGTATGGGTCTGACGCGGGTCGTCTGAGGGCTTAGGTGCGCAATAGAGCATAGGGCCTTACAGTGCAGATAAGGTGAGGGTAGATAATGGGAAGTAGTGCATTTGTGGCAATAGTCAGAATCCGTGTACACTGCATGCTCAGTGGTGGACTGATGTGAAATATACAAGTAATTGGGCGTGATAGCTTAGCATCAATGGGCTACTTCAAAACATGGGAGATGCAACACAATGCTAATTCAGATTAAACGGTATGCAGGCAATAGTGATTGATACATTGGCAACAATGGGCTACTTCAGAATATGCGAGATGCAACACAATACTAATTCAGATTAAACGGTATGCAGGCAATAGTGATTGATACTTTGGCAACAATGGGCTACTTCAAAACATAAGATATGCAACAGAGGGCTAATTCAAATCATACAGTATACAGGTCGATCGTCATAATAGTGTGGCAATAGTTGGATGTTTCCAAACATAAGATAGTTGGCCTAACAACTATAGTATCGTGGTGTGTTTACAGTATGAGATGTGCCAGCAAAACAGGAGAGAAAAAAAGAATACTTCGAAGCCTATGGCAGTGATTTAGTTTGGGCAGTTAATGCAACGTGAAATGATATCAGAAATGGCAGTGTTGTTGATAAATGGCGTTACGTGCATTGACGGCCTTGAGAATGAGGGAAGAGCACTAACTTTGGTTTTTATGTCCATATTAGCGAGAATGCTATGTTCAGGACGTAGGATCTGGATCTGCTTTAGGTGCAGTCAAGAAGGTTAGGCAAAGCGGAGGACGGAACGGGCTGTACCGCTGAAGGCCCACATGGCACGGTGGCAGGATTTCCAGGGGATAAGTGACTATAAGTGTACTTACATAAATAGTCTGGCTTAGTTGTGCAGGGAAACATGTCGAGGGCACGATTGGCCCAGACAGGCGATGCCCTTAGTGTGGGCCGTTTGTGGGGGACGCTTCGCCTTCCGGTGTCGTGGATACACAGAAATGGCTTCCGATAGCGAATCCGCTGGTGCGCACGTTGCTTATCAACGGTAAACATATACACGCCAAGACGGCACCATTTTGTAAGATGCGCTCCTCGTATATGATAGCTTTCCGATCAGCAAGCGTTGCTGGATCAGGTGAGGCGTCGTTGTTGGGCAGCTCGAGGAGATGTTAGGATTCAGCTGCAGAGGATTAGGCTTACCTGTGTAGGGTCGGGCCCTCAATGGTGTCGGGCTGCAGGCTGCAGGAAGCAGTGTAAGGAGAGGGCTGGTCCTGGGTCCTCGGGTGATTCAAGTGGTTGATGGAGGCTCCTGCCTCTTGAAGAGAGGGCTGAAGAATGGGCTCGGCTCAGACAGGCGCTGCCCTTACAGTGGGCCCTTCGTGTTGTATTGTTATCTACACTCATCTCATTTCCTTTCGTCTCTGTTTTATGCACTCTAATCTTGATCAATAGAGAACTTTTGATGTTTGATTTACTGCTTCTTAATATGTTTTAACCAGGCCCTCTTTGTTCCTCCCTTCACATGTACAAGTCCCACAAACATCTCTTTACATAAACAGTTTTCTTGGCTCCTTTTCAATTTGAGTCATTGCACAGTGATATTTTCATTTAGATGACTGCCTGCCTTAATATTTTCTTAGAATAAACGTAGTACGTATTGCTAATGTTCTAACTAGTACTCCCTTCTTCACATCCAAACACACTACATGCAGACCATCTAGGTCACTCGGAACACAGCAATATGAATTCTCTCCCTACTGACATCAAACAACAGAGCTCTAAACCTCTACTACCATTACCAATTCACGTTCAATTGCTTCCAGAACCAAGGACAGTCCAGGCTCTAATCTGTGCCCAATTTCCTCAAATTCCCTCCATCAGACCACGAAGAATCAGATCAACAACCAGTACCCAGGAACTTCCAAACTGCGCACAACAGCACAGTAAAGCTATCTTGCATTTAATGTACCATCTTTCCTTACTAACCAAAAATACCCCCTTTCCTTCAGATATACAAGAGATAATAGGGGCCCTAAAAATACCTGCAATTCTGCTTCATACATGCCAGTAACATTATTTAACATAACCTATTTTAGGCAATTCATTTTCACCACATCTAGTGACATGCAGCTGGTGCTCATTTTGTCTCCAAGATGGAGGTCTGCATCATCTTCAGGGTCTGTTTTAAAATTCAGTTTCAAAGGAATCCAGCAGCAATATGTTTGGTCTACCCACTATTACAACTTCCTAGATCAGCTCTCTACAAAACAGCAAATGAACAGCAAATGAAATGAAAAAAGCACCATGAAATGCAGTTAAGTGATAATGAACTCTAAACTCAGGCAGAGGAATGTATTCATAAAATATTGTAAAATGTACTATCTTTAGTACTTTTTTAGCTACAAACCACAAAAGATTGGGGGTGAAAAGTACATTGAAAAAAACAATGGTATTCACAAAGTGATAAATCTTAAGTTATCTGCTGATCCCTGCAAACTATTATCCAGAAATAGTAACTGCCATATTATGCAGCAATAATAGCTGAAAACAAATATTTTGCTATCTATTATTCTACAAAGTAGCAATTGCTGTTCGTGCAGGTTCTTCTCGTGACAAAGTTCAATCATTTCTAAAAACCAATCAGCTTCTTGACCCTATACAATTTGGATTCTGTACAAAATACCCGGCATACAAAACTGAGAAATACATGACAGAGGCTAGAGATGCCCACAGTCGCCGCATAGAATGCAATGCACGTGCACTGTAACTCCTCCTTGGTTGTTGACCACTTATGAATATTTGAACAATCCACACCTACTACACTGCTTTGGATTAGCGGCCGAGGTTCCCCTCTCTTGCTGAGCTGGTTGAATTGCTCTCTATTAAATAGATTAACTCACGTCTGCTAGAGGACATACCCTACATTATCTAATGGCAAACCTTGTATACTTCCTTCAAGGATCCATACTTTTGCCTACTATCTTTAACATATATGTGAGAAGAAAATGGTATCCAGAAACTAGTATATCCTTGCCCGCCTAGAATCTTAATACTGGAACAAGAATTAATCAATACAAATATGAGTAAAGCGTTCCACTGCCTCAAAGAAAAGACATATGAGTGGCAGAATATCTTATAGTACGATGACTCCAATTATTTATTTAAATATTCTTTATATTTGTCAGTTGAGGCTCAACGTGTTTCAGGAAAATCATTCCCTTCATCAGGAGCAACTAGTTACATCTATTAAACAACATAAATAATATTGTATCATCACTTTGTTCAATTATCAATTTCAGGAGTTGCATCACAGAATTAATTAAAGTCTCAGGAAAAGGTATTCTCAGTGCATATTTCAAAACAAAGAAAAATTCATAGGAGAATTAATCTATTCAAACAAATAAGATATTAATCAGTACATATAGTGGGTCCTCATGTAGAACATAGAATGACAACTACCAGAGTCAACACATCTTCTACATATAATATCTTTAGAGAGAAGTTAAGAATAAGTAGGAATAACAGTCCAAAGTGAAATATAATGGAACAAAGGCAGTCTATAAAATGCACACTAAGGTGGGGGACAATACCTGATTAAGTAGAATCAATCTTCATGGAGTCAAAACTGACACAAGAGCCAGAGGTTGATGTCTTGTAGTCTTGAGAGTTGCGGTTTGCAGTGATGACTCCACTGTGGTCTGTAGGCGATTAAGTCATCACACCACAATGTCTTTTCAGACATCTTTTCCTATATTTACTCTTATTTAGATGGGCTATCGGTTTTCTATCCAGATACACGCTGTTTCTACTTGCTGCATTACTTAGGATATGTTTGCTGTTCTGAGACTGTCCCACCATCTTGATAGATTAGATATAGTACTTTGTTTAACTGGATCCTCATAGATTGGTTCTTCTTGCCTCTAGTTCCTTGTGAAACACATCAACTTCTGGCTATTGGGCTGGTTTTAACTACATGCAGATTTATTGTACTTAATTAGATGTTGTCCCTCACCTGGTAAGATTTTTATAGATTGTGGTTGCTCCATTTGATCTCACATTGGACTCATATTCCTACATTTTCATTACTATTCTCTTCAAATATGATATCTAGAAGATTTGGTGACTTAGGTAGTTGTTATTCTTCTTACTTTGTGAAATAATGAACTTCTATGTTCTACATGAGGCCTCACTACCTTTACTAATTAATATCTTATTTGTATAAATAGATTCATTTGCCTACCAATTTGTGTACTTGCTTTGAAATATGTAGAGCATACCTTTTCCAGGGGCATTATTTCTGAATTATTTTTGTGATACAACTCTCAAACCTGATAACTGAATGGAGCAACGATACACTATAATTTATTTTCTTTAATAGATGTAACTACTAGCTCCTGATGAAGGGAATGCTTTTCCCGAAATGCATTGACCATCAACTATCAAATATAATGAGGAGTTCAAGAAACAATTGAAGTCTTCATACTTTTCCATGGCATTTTGAATATTTTCTGTCACTAATATGTCTATCGATTGAGCCAGTTGAACTCTTTACTCATACATAAGTCTTCACCGGTTCTTGTACCAGCATTAAGGTGTACAGTGAGCAGGTGTATCGTAGTTTCTGGATACCATGTCCTTCTCATTTCTACCCAGAGCCTATGTGTCAAGGCTGTTTTACCTCTCCTGCTTCCAAATTAGCATTTAGTCCTTAATGACTTCTGTACCTATATTTTGACTATTTGGTGTGCATTCAAACAGTTTGACATTTTCTTTAACATATGGGTGCTCGCCTTGGACACCATCTCAGAACCACAGTCAGGTTTCTTATCTATGCTAAGGATGAACACATGTATATCAGCATTACTGAGAATGCATCTCATCAAAGAGATTTAATTGCATCCACCATCAAGTTGATCCACTCCTGTAAGTAAAACACATGTTTTCCTTTTAAACATTATCAAAACAGTATTCGTGGCCCTTGATTCCATCAAAGCCGACTTCAACTGACATTCCAATTTTCCAATCAAATTTACCGAACCATGATATCTCCTCAACCAAATAAGTAAATGTTTTAGGTGTCATTCCAGCTGACTTGCTATCATTTGAAGTGTGCATCAAAGCCACTTGTTCTTCAAGTCCTTCTATCGTAAGAAAATCTGAGAACTATCTAATCTTCCTCCAGGACATCCAGCAAAATGTTGCTCATGTTGTGATCTCCCCCGGCTGGGCTCCAGTAGTGCTAGTCTAGAGATCACAAGTAACTTTCGTTTATGTAAGTTACAAGTTCCTCAGAACTCTGTCATCAGATTGATCACTAGTAGAGTGCAGCTATGTCACATCAGTGCAACATGAAATAAACAAAAAAGTAAACTGTCCAAGAGGACTTAGCTATTCATAGCTTCAAAGAAGTCTACCCTAATGGGAAATTGTTTAGAGAAGTTTCCAATATGCACTTAAGTCCCTTGGATATCCCTTCTATGTGTAAAGGCAGGACTGAAGAGTATTTATATGGTACAGGGCAGAGGTTGGGCCTGCTGGGATTAAGGTACTTTCACACTGATAGTTTATTGTGGAGTACAATCTTCCAATTTGTTCACATGCAAATTGCAAAATAATGTATAGCAGTGGATGATTACTGATGCATCTATGACATTACCAGCTCTTGTAGGATGACATTTAGCAGTTAAATGTTTCACAATGTGTTGACTCCTCTTATATTAGTAAACTGCAGTGAATTCACTGGTTCTACCCAACTCAGGATACTTATGTCAGGATATGTGTAGAACCAAATGCCTTGAATTTACAGCTCTGAGCCAAACCGCTCAAATACATATTAATTTAATTATCTGGTTCCTCATGTTTTTTTAAATGTGCTTTTCCTTGAACAACTCTTGAAGAACTTGACGTGCTGAAGCTCATTTAAGCTACAATATTGCAATGTATTGTAGTTGTCATCATTTATATATAATCTTTTACCATTATTATAGTCTCAGTGCACTGGTGGTGGGAACACCCTCAGGGACCGAAGTCCGGAGTTGGATGTCATGGTGTAATATTAGAATGTGTATGTGCATTTGGCCAAATAAGGCTTAGCATGACTGCCCATGCTCCGGTAGATAGCAACCCATGAGGTTAGGCATGTGCTGAGAAGAGTCACAAGGTGGTTTGAGTGCTAGGGACTCACTATGTGTTCAGTGTGCCCAAGTTTGTCTTAGGTCTTCACTACATACTGATGTCAGAGGTGTTGAGGCATTGTCTGTTGTAAGTATGCAGAGAGTTATGTGACCATCACAACCACATTTTTCATAGTCCACGCTGTATTCTGATGTGTGTGGATAGCTATGTCTGCAGCCAGCGTCCAGCTGAGTGGTGCATTATACGTACCTAGCAGATATAGTCGTGAGTTGCTTTATATGCGCCCAATCAGATAATGGCTTCTTCTGTCGATTCTTGTGCCTGCGGTAAAATGGTTAGCAACAGTCTGTGCTTCAACTAATTGCAACTAGAGAACCACGGGTTATGCTTACACGCTCTTCTAGGTGGATAGCATGATGAAAATACCCAGATATCATGTGGTTACTGAACCTTCTCAATTGTTACCTTTGCCATGGGTGGCCCATTTTATACTTCATCCATGCGCGATACCCGTCCATCTCTGAAGTCCTTCCAGTGAAATGCCAGGGCTAGTCTTCATTGCCTTCCCGGAGTAATGCACAAGAAAACACCACATGGCCTTCTGCCCTTCATCCTGATACTGTGGAACCTGTGACCTGAGGTAGGGTTGCTTCATGTACCCAATTTTGCCCCAACCAATAGGTATGACGTGGTGGCTATGAGTCACTCCCCTGGTGTGTGGAGGTTTTAATCTTTTATCAACTACAGCATAATCATAACCCTTGGTTGTGTCCATTGAATGCCCTTCTAAAATCCAGACGCAATTTCCTGCAGCTAAAAGTATTCCCATAGACAACTGTTCGAACATGGAGGTGACAATATAAGTTAATAGGTTGCCTGCCTTAGATTTAAATAGGAACAGCAAGCTAACATGTGTCATCATTTCTTTTAAACCTGATGCATTCGCATAATGGGCATTTGCCCATGAAGAGGCCTTCACAATGTTAACGCAGTCACCTCAACTGGTTCAATGGTGCCTAAAATGCAAACATGATTGTAACCCTCTTTTGTATACCTCCTTTATACTACTATGGTTATTCACATATCTGTTCTCCAGCCTTGCTCTCTCAGCCTTCACCTTGAGCTACTGATATATTCCTTTGGTATCACATCACAATGTTAATGTCCAAAGATCTCTAATTTCTTTTCCTTTCCATCAGCCGTCACCACAGACTATTTCCTTTCAGTCCTCTCTGCCTTCACCTCTTCATCAGTCTTCTTTCATCAGGCATATTATCTTCCTTTTGCACATGTGGATCAGTGATCTCCTCGTCGCCAAATGGTGTATACCTCCTTTATACAACTATGGTTACAGTGTCATCATCAAATAATATCACAAGACGGCCTGCACATTTTTACTTCTTTATTCATCCATTTCAACTGCCTTTCCCTTTCTCTATTCCCATTCCATTCCACCTTCAAGTTCTATTCCAACTGCATTGCACGTTCTACCATCCACAACACCCTCCAATTGGAATTTTGGATCCTTAACCGCACAGAAATGCCCAATAAACATAGAAGGCCTGCTGAAGTTCTTTTCTGATGTACAGATGAAGAAGCTTGACCTGAATACAATATTTGGAAGTCATTATATACAACTCTATCAAATAGCTAGCTTTCAAGAAATCCAGCCCTGTTCCCAAGATAATAGATACAGGTGGGATAGAAAGCAATAGTATGGGAAAGGTAAAGATCACTCAAGAGGTGGAGTGAGAAAAGGGATGAGAATGGTTGTTAACGTTTGGTGAAGTGTTCTAATATTTCAATTGTGCAGCACTGATGATTAATAAAATGGTAATTAGAAGCACCGAAACCTCTATATTTCCATACTGATGTCCTTAAGCTGACTGCTTTTGGGAGCTTACTGTCCATGAAGGACATAGAAGATGCTGTTCTAGTGCGTATGCTCAATAGTTAGAGAAGGTGGTCAAGGAATACAGGAAAATGGCTCAGTTGGAAGATAGCTCAAAGGGTGGAGTTGTGGGACCCCGCTGATCTTTGATACGTGATGGGAAAGCACCATGACTAGAACTGAGGACTGAACGTATATGCTTAAATGCCTGTTGTGACACTGAGACTGTTCCTCAGAAACAATGCGGTCAGCAGTAGGATAGAACGATAGGGGGAGGGAGGATAGGTGTGGCAGTTATTGATCCTTGTGCTGCATTGTCAGCCTCTGCCAGGTTAGAAGGAGGTCTCTAGGAAAGAGACGGCATAAAGAAACAATGGTGGCAATGTGTCAATATGAAGAAAGTGCAGTGACGTAGCCAAATGGACAAGGGAATGTGAAACGGCTGTGTTGTGCATTCTCTGTCATTCAAGGATGACAGAACTAATAAAAGTGGCGAATGGGGTAATGGGAGAAGAGTGACGTTGTCGCATCCTCTCTGTATGTTGTTGGATATGAGAGATAATAGGAGAAAGAGGCGACTATGGGGCAGACAAAAGAATATTCCATAACCTATGAAGAGATGGCACAACCGTGACATGTGTTGATGCTGAGAGAATGAATGATGATAGAGTGGTAGGACTGGTGGTAGTGTATGGCATTTCTGTATATGGGAAAAATACAAATCTGAAGTTGAAAGGGGGCTTTCCGGGTGAGGGCTCCTATGTATGTATAATAAAGAGACTATTATTTCTTATGAATGCCATATGTGCTTTCCATAAAATAAAATGTAACTAAGTTGCCTGACAGTAGTTTTGGGAGGGTGATTAATACCTCACATGAGAAATAGCAGCCAGAGAGCTGTAAGGAGTGGGGTGTGCATAAGGGATGAGGCAGTAGGAAGGGTGTGTGATAAATATTTGAAGGAGACATAGAGCATGATATGACATAAGAGATGCACAAGGTTAGGAAAGATGTTTATTTCTGGCAACCTATTGGTTTGGTCCCTACATGTTAAATAGTACAGTTTTGGCATTTAACGATTCCCAGTTCTCTCCCAAAGCGGAAGATGTCCAAGATCCATATAATACAACTCATAATGGTACAAGAGCCCAGGAGCAGTTATTCATACAACACAAAATGTAAGAGGGCAAATGACGATTATAAGAAAGAGGTGCCTTGCAGGTGAAAATTATATTTGAAAGACCAGATTTTCTCTGGGACAACACTTAACCACAGTTACATGTGATTTTTTTTTTCAGATGACAACACAACATATCAGATTCTGATACATGATTGTGTCATTCACCGAGAATGACAAGTGAAGTTTTCAGGTAGTGACACAACATTACAGTCAGTGAGAACAGATTGTCTGTGAGGGAACGGAAAATAACCAAGAGAGACATAACAGGTGATTGTTGTGGCACAAAACAAAAAGTGTGACACCCATTGTTTACAAAGGGAAAACAAAAGGAAAGATTAACACATGATTGGTATTGGGAATAAACTCAAAATCACATAGAGTGACACATTATGCTGGCAATAGAGAAATTAAAATCTAAAAGAGTAACACGTGACTTTCGTATAAGAGCAATGTAAATTTCATAGAGTGGCATGTGATCTTTTTTTTTTTTGGGATGGCAACACAAAACTAGAGAGAATCACATGATTTCTTTAGAATAAAAGACGAAATCAGTTGATACAGAGAGGACAAGGTTAGGAAGGATGAGGGACAGAGGAGCAGATTTGATCTAGTCATACACAATAGGGAGACCCAACACATGTTGTTGAGGTGCACGCAATCACCTCCCAGAACCAATAAGTCATACAGCAACTTTGAACAAGATGGAGATGATATTCCATCCACTAGGGTAATCAGTGGTGGAGCCAGGTTCTGAGGCCACAGGGGGCACAGGGGGCTCCTCAGGGGCCACCGCTCTGGTCGGGTCAGAGAGGGGTTGGGGTCGCCACCATTTCCTTAAATGTTATCAGGAGTGGGCCGGGCCAGCTGGAGATGTGCATTGAGCAGAGGGTTAAACCACTGCCATGTCAAGAGCCGCAATGTCCCAGAGGTGTTCAGTGAATGGTTATTGCTACATGTGGCTCTTTTGGGAGTTAGAGCTATCTTAGAGTTCTAAGCGTTGCCTACTTTTCATGGGAAAAAGGTATGAAAAGTTACCAGCAATTCCGGTGGACTTGTGCGCTAGTAAGAGTTCACAGTTTTAAAGCAACAGTAAGCTCTTTTGCATCCCATGTAGGCTTGTGCTTCATAACTCCCATATACTGCCCGGCTGGATGAGAGTCTTGTTTGGGCCTGGGCTTGCAGTCTAACAATAACTGTCCCTTGTTTTGTTTTGAGCAATTAATAATAAACCAATTAAAGTAGCAAGCACAGCAGAGATTGTGGAATATTTTGGGGTTCAAAGGGGAGATGGGTACATTGCGAGCACTTCCAAAGAATAACAATCACACTGAATAACTAAGATAACCTTTTACTTAACATTCTTAAATGTCAAAGTTAATTTCCATGATATCTATTTTATCGCATCAACCACTGGCCTACTGGGCAAGGCTATGTATGGCCTGTGGGAAAAGGTCCCCCATACATTCGACGGGGCCCATTCTGCTGTTCTGGGCACAGCTGGGCTGTATTCAGGGCTGTTGCCACAGAAAAGCGAAGGAGACAAAATGTATGCATGTGGCTGCAGATACAGGAGCCAAGATAGCAATTGTATTAGGTGTGGGCCCTAATACAAATGGTCACTTTTAAATAAATAATAATACAATGGTAAAAGAAGAATGAAGGGGAATACAATTGTAGATTTGTGTTTTAATTTGGTTAATAATGGGCCATAACAGTTTATATCATTACATGCAATGTAAGGGTGCACTCAACAAACTGGTGAAACAGCTCAGTTGGTTGAGTGCTCACTGCTGCAAACTATGATTTATCTGTAGGTTGCAGGTTTGAATCCCGGTAAGGGCAGTTTAGCCTTTTATCCTTCGGAGGTCGATACATGAGTACCAATTTTGGTTGGAATAATAATTGTATGTAAATATGTTCTATGTACAGTGCTTTGGTGAAAGCTATAAATAAATAAATCTTTATCATTAACATGACAAGTAGCACATTCAAGTAAAACACTGCAGATAAAACTAAATGTTGTTTGCCATGGATAACCAGTCTGCACTACAATTCAATATTCTGCAGCGACTGCAAAGAAGCAGAGGGTCTGGAAAGGCTGTAGCAAGCCAAGGTTATGGCTGGGTTAAGACGCTTATACATGGGTGTGCGTGTTTGTAGGGTGAGAGACGAACAGTTAGCTTTGTGCAGAACAGTGTGGAGGGTTGCAAGAAGAGCACAATTACGCTACCAGATACTAGAAGTATCTGGTAGCACAATTACGCTACCAGATACTAGAAGTGGTCACAAAGGCATCACGAGTCGGGAACCATGCCAAAAAACTGGATCAACGAGAACTATACTGGATCGACAAACTAGAGAGTATGAACCCATATGGAATGAACAAAGAGTTTCACTTAGGTGCCTTTTTATAAACTGGCTAGATGAGCATAACATACAGGCAGAACCAGTGTAATACCAGGAACACACGAAGTTGGTTGACAGAACCTAGAGGACATTACCCTTATGACTCTATCTTATTGAACATAAACTGATGAGGAAGACATATACTTTCAATTTGCTTGTAGACACATAACTCATATGCAGACTATATTGTACAAAAAATAGAATGGAGTGAATAAAAGGGGAATGGATTAAGGAAGATGACTTTACTAACATCTTGCAAACATGTTGCCATCAGATTGTGAACAGAGGTGCCCCTAGGTTGTCCCCTTCTTTGCTAATTTCAGATTGAGCTCCATACTTCTAGTGACCCAGCTTACCCTTAAGGATCTCCAGACCATTCCATTAGTGCATGAGCTAGCAGACTCACGCGTTACCATTTTTAGAATTATCCTTAAAATTATGTAATTTGGACTCTGCACTCTAGTGCCTCTTTTACATTCCACTGTGTAATTGTTAGGGCACTCGCATTCAGACGCATGGCATATGGGTGGCCCATCCTCTATGGACACAGGAGCAAGATTCCTTATTTCACTACCTAGAAACCTCAGAAGGTAAGACTCTTTAGCCAGATTCAATATCATAGGTTCCAGTAATCCTTACTGGGTCCTACTTTCTTAGCCCCCAATAAGTTTACCTATGTGAAACTTATAGCTCTTCCACCATCTCCTTTCTCCTCATTAGGAGCTTCAACCCGTAGTCAATCCATATTGGGACCTACCCAGGGAGGACTTGAACCCCTACACTTCCTTTGAAGCCTCAGCCACGCCCAGTACAGCAGGACATGGCCATTTGAACTACTGACATCATTGAGATTCTAGCCAATGCATCCTAGGCTCCTTGCATCCCTATTTCCAAGGTACATTTGCTTGTAATTGAGCTTTATAACAATCCTAATGTACATTTCAGGATAATTCTTTTTTATTCCTGTACTAAATTGACTTACCTTTGATTTTTAGGGTCCACACTGACTCTTTTGGGCCATAGAAGATTTGATTGATTCCTAGATCAGCTACTTAGACCCATAGTTACAACCTCGGGGCACCAATGTGAGATAGGAAGCACTTTGCTAGTTTGATAAATGCAATTAGTAAGAACACCTGCTGTTGACTAAATTAATAAGATTCCATCTGAGAATTATTATTTCTCTTATAGATACCCAGAAACATCCTCCTCGAAGTTTAGAAACTGAAGAAAAGTTATGTATAGAAGTAGACTATCACACTCCTTAACATTTACTCCAGAAGAAGGGATTTGTCCCGAAACGCGTTGAGTTTTTAAGAATTGTCATCTGTGAGAAATTACAGAAACGGCTATAAGTTCTGGACAATGGTACACCAAACAATGTTGTGAGTTGTGTACTGCATGCATGTCAAAAGAGAATCCTACTAACAATATTTGTGAAATAAACAAATATATGTATAGATATATCTTGTACTGAGAACCTAGAGTGATATTGAATTATTTATTGATTAATTATTATGAATTTAATTTTTTCTAATTTTTTCCAATTTGTTCCAACATATCTCTATTGAATGAACCACAAGAGTTTTTCCATATATTTATGGACCTACATGACTGTAAATAATTGCATCTAAAGAACTGAAAGTATTGACTGTCCACGGACAGTATTTTTGAGTGTGCAGGGGACGCGAGGGGTCCACAAGTTGTGGATAACCTCTCTCTCCCAGTTGACACACATTCAATGCCCACAATGTCTAAACCAAGAAACAAGATGGAAAGGCACAATCTCTCAAGAACCGAGTCATAGGCAGCTGAGTCAAACTCATAAATACACGGATCTAGCGCATTGATCCTCACATTTCTAGTGCCTTATCTTCCTCAGCCTTCTGTGTCATGTCATCAAACCCTAGCTGGAGGGGAGAGAAAAGTTCTGCATGCAAGATCCAATGGGAAATGTGGCCAAGACACCCTACCACCAGGTTCTCCTACCTGCCCCAGTATCAATGGACTATGCCAATGTGGCCCCTGTTGCACCCGGGTGCGGCTTTGCCAGCTCTTGCACTGTGCTGTCAACTGTCTTGGACTGATACAAGTGCAAGTTTGAACTGGTTTCCTGCAGCCCCAAAAATCCTTAAAGAAGACTCAGTAAACATCTATTTTGATGTTGTGAGCCTGCATTTCATGGATTTGCTTAAGTGATCTCCTTGAAGATATTTATGTGAAGCTGTGCACCTGCAGATTTGTCGGCATGCTCAATATAGTTCCAGTAGCTGACAATGGTGTCAGTCAGTGGTTGAAGTTCTGTTGTCCCATGTTTAATAAAGTGTCTGTCAGAACGTGGTGGAGCTGCCAACCTACCATCAGCAGTCCACTAACCCTGACTGTCACCCACTAAATGTGTACAGAGTGCCACTATATGTGTTATGTTTGCAACTACGTGAGTCCCAATATTGTGTTGAGTGTTTTATCCTACAAATCCCAAGTGGTCCAAGTATGCTGTGTTCTAAGAGGGGGGAATCAGTTAATGTCCAGTAGTATTGGTTTGTTTTGGTTTGTTATGAATGTGTATTGCCATTTTAATGATGTGCCATGACAACGTTATGACTGACTGGAAATAAAAGGGGCGTCTGCCAGAACATGTGCAAGAACGGCAGCAGACTCCATGTAATGGCACTTTGTCTCTGTGTCTCATTTCGTTGGGCCTACAGGCCTACACTGTGTGATCATGGTCCAGCCACCCTGCTGGTCTGGGTGGCCCAGGCCAGCATGTGTGACCTGGGTGCCCCCAGGCCACTGTCCCTCTGGGTGATCCCAAAGCAGCTGCTTGTCCGGGAGCCCCCAGCATTTGAGGTTGTGCCGTGTGCGCATGGACCACAGTGTGATCCCTGAAATGGTAATGACGTGTTAGGTACCCATGCTCCACTTGGGCCCGCAAAGGTCAGCTAATGAGTATGTTGGGTGCCCACAGGGCTGGTCCGACTGGCCTGCGTGACCGCAGGTCGAATCATAACAGAAATTAGCAGTACCTGGACTTGTGTGATCCTGGAAGGCTGTCTGAGGGAGACTGTGTTAAATGGCAGTTATCGTGGTCTGATTCCAGGGGTGGGGGTTTGAAAACATAAGGAGTTTGGCTAGAGAAGTGGGGTTGGGAGGCGGGGTAGTTTGAGGGAGCGAGTGCTGCTGTTGTTTCCTCTCTCTTCCCTGGTGAGTGATCCAGGGCCAGGCTAGAGTTGTGTGGAAAGGAATTATTACTTTGCAGCCAGGCAAACAGACATGAAAGAAATGTATATGAAACAAAACACCTGATTGGATACATTATTGTGAAACATGCACTCATTTGCTCAAATGGCGCAAAGCTGAAAATAATTAAAGATAGTGTTTTTTTTCAAATTCTTGACATTTACCAGGTTTATCTGATTTTTTTTTCCAAAACCGCTTCGTTCTTTTCACTTTAGCAATGGTTGTGCCAAATAAGTGATACTTTGCACCACCCAAATGTGCTGCCAGCAAACATTCATCAGCCACCACTGATGTAGAGATGCGTATATCACCTTGGTAACGTTCATTTGCAAATGGAGGGCAGAAACATTTGCTCAATGATATATGCTCCATGCACCTTTAGAGATTATGTTTCTTTGCTACAGATTATTTCAATACGTACAGTATCAAATTATGGCATCGCTGATATTTTTCTAGCCACTTACTAAGTTGCTCTGATGTCTTTTTTTCTTAAATATATATTTTTTTAAATACCTTATTGTCAAGTATATTTTAATTATACAAATGAACTGGATTGAGACATTGTTTGCATCATCTTAAAAACCGATTCCAGAGAAAAGATTATGCTTGCAATGAATCAAAAATACATACTCAAATGCAAAACAAACTGCATTTATTTTATGCGAAGAGAAAATGATTTCGTAATAAAAAACCCTTGGGGTGTTTATCACTACCACTTCAAAAGTGTTTCAGCTTTGTGTGCTGCTAGCCCAGACAAGTACATAGTAGAGCCCTTGTTCCCGTCCAATTGTGACACAGTTATTCTAGTTTGTTTTTCTCAGTCTCTCTGTTGACTTTGATCAATCATTGGCACTGATGTTTGAAGTTGGTCATTCCCCAAAAAGGCAATTATAACTCAGAATAAAAGGACACACCCCAGTAGGGAATGAGACCGGGAGAAAGGTTGAGAGTAAAATAAAGTTTTATCGGATAAAGGTGATGCATGCAGGGAACTCTGCTGCTCTGAGAGCTCTCTGCCAACCTCTCTGCCAACAATATAGATACAACATATTCTTATACACATTTTTCGTCTTCAGTGACGAACAATATAGGGGATGAATAGTACAAGCTCAGCGGGGCATTACTTAGTGTCAGTATAGAATAAACAGGAACAGTGCCATACGATTGGTTGATGCAGAGCTGTTGCTTCTCGCGGCACGTGGCTGTGCTGGGCTCATCGGGGTGGTGTGAAGGTCAGGCTGGGTCCACAAGAAGTGATTTTTCTGTCTAAGCTAGGCTACGCAATATCTCTTGACATGCAATGAATAATACAGAACATAAAACTTATACCAGAATGTGGGGTCGCCTGTAAATTGTAGACATATATATACACATTCCTGACTCAGGCCTTTGTAAGGGTAAGGAGTGCGAGGGTCTTGCCCTCCAGGTGCTTTATCAGAAGGCTTGATCTAGGATTTATTCATCATGGCGCCTGATAGCTCAAGCGAGTGGATTGATAGGTGTTGGTTCAGGCAGAATATATGATGACACAGGATCAGTTATGTTGGGGGCACTCTGGGGTGGTCAGTGGGGAAGGGTCACACTCCTGCTACATGAAAGGAAGAATGGAGGGGCAAAAGGTTGTGCAGGCAATAACTTCCAAATGTGGGGGTGAGAGGAGCAGGAGCAGGTTTGTGGAGATGGATGGGCCACAGGTCAAGATTTGCTTCGGTCACACACAGGGCACTGAGCACAGAGGAAGAAAAAGAATACATTTCTAGTTGCAACAATTTGCTCCAGAACATCAATGAGAAATGGACTTGTGCCGTGCAGACATGGGAGGAGGAGTGGGGGGCTGTTAGTGTTAGCTGTGTGCAGCGCTGGACGGGGGAGAGAAAGCTTCACAGAGATCATGATGCGGCCTAGTCCAAAAATTTAGTCCGGAGGTGCACAAAATGGAGTTCAAATGTGTCTTGCAATGGCTCCCTTCCACTGTCATCAGGGAAAGGCAAGGGGGACGTCTCTTCATGATTGCATGAGCATTTAGTTTCCTTTTGTGTAGAATGTACAGGGGGGGGCAAAACAACCTTTCCTCCTTTGCATGTTAGCATGATGTTTCAAATGCTTGAGCTATGTGATGTGAAGGATCTTCAGGGTGCGAATGGATGTTCTCCTGAGGTTAATGTGTAGCCTTCAAGTGACCTTTTAGAATGAGGGTGCTTTGTCTGAATCCAAATACCTTGAAACATAGCTTGTTGTAATTTTGGAATGACTTCCAACTGCTAGGAGTACTGTTTTAGTGGTAAACCATCATACAACCATTTTAAGGTTACATTATGGTGGTATTACGCTCCTTCAAGGCTTAACCATAGTTTTATAGCTGATGCCAATCCTTCAGGGTCTCAGGATGTGATGAAATCAAGCAGGGCCCTGAAGCAAGCAACACCAGAGCAAACTAATGATAGGAGCCGTTGGCTGGTCCAGCACTACGACAAACATTCAGATAAAAACTCCATCTATCAAAGCCTAAATAATGATAAAAGTCTATCAAGAACCAAAATATTTTTTTTCGAACTGGAACAAATGCTGGATGCAAAGGAAGGCTTTGTTCTGAATAGACAAACTGTGCTGTATATTCTCTCGACTAAAAATAAACTAAGATCATTAAAAACTGGCGATTTCACTCTGATAGAACCTTATCATAGGCACCACAGAGCAAAGGCCTACCTGCATATCAGAGCAGGGGCAGTCCAACCCCTTTCGACAGAAGTATACAGCGACCTGGAGAAAAAGGGATTTTGGCTTACTGAAATTGACCCCGCAACGGAAATTGATCCACCAGTATTGCCCAAGAAGGACTCTGTTCCTCGTAAGGGTCGCTACATGCCAAGAACAGAAGACCTGTACAAAGACCTGCAATGGGGAAGACATCCTCGATCACCTACATATCAAAAAGGGGCCCACCAAACCCACACTGAATACTCAAAGAGACGCCTGAACCCTAGACCTGGATGCAGGCCACCTGCATTAACATTGGGGGCCACTTCAGAACGTGGGGAGAGAACAAGTGAGGCCCTCTCACTTCCTCGATCAACACTTCAGAAGAATAGCGTACAAGGCCTGATAGCCCAGACACCTGATTCATCATCTAATGATAGACCTGCAAATGTAAGGAAAGGCTTGTGGTCATGGCTACCTAAAGCCCTGGATCTAAATCTAAGGAAATATCAACAACAGAACATACCATCAAGTTCAAGAACCATATCTTCGACAACAGCACCCAAGCTGGGCCATTTCCCTGGGGTCCTGGAACACCATAGGACACAATCACCTTACCTGGCCTAGTTAAACAAACTTGGGTGGCTTTGACATTTTATATCTACAGGAGACTTGGTTGGAAGATCCACCTGCCCTTGATGGGTTCACAGTGATCATCTCACCAGCAATAAAAGGTGTGCTAGGTCGGCCGTCATCTATTCTCCTCTTGGCAGTTCGAGCCGACTTTGGGATTACCATTCTGAAAAAAATCTCTGCAGCATACGGTCAATTGGCAGTTCTCTTGTCTTGGGAACAGAGAGTTGGGCAGACCCACTCAATAGTGAGGTCCCAATTGTTGATTGTGACACTATACTGGAACCCCCAGCGCACTACGATTTCCGATTTTTGCACATCTGTTGCAGATTTGATCAACAAACTTCTCGTGGACTACCTGCAACCCAATATAATCATATGTGGTGACTTGAATGCCAAGTGTGTCACAACAATAGAACCTTCCACACAGACCACGCAAAGAACCGGCATGGAAGAAAGAGGCGCAGCATGTCTAGATGTGATGAACTCCTGCAATTTCCATAACGCTGCAACGATCATGGACAATGGCCCCCAAATCTTGAAATGGGAACGCAACGCCTCATCAGCGACATTGGTCTATATCTTTGTGTCGCACAACTTGGTACCTCTAATAACGAACTTCAACGTTCAAAAAACGGAAGCGAGTAACCACAATCTTCTATCAATCTCATCGAGTGCTAGGCGTGTTCGAAAACAGCTGTGGAACGTGGACATTGAATTGAATCAGCAGCAAATTCGCTTAAGATTATCAGCAAAAGATGTATTGGACATCACCAGAAAGTATAACCAACAAACAACATCTACCATTCTGGAAGCACCGACTATCAAAGTGAACTATCAACCTCTTCTTCTGAAATACATAGCGGATAGACGCGCAAGATCAACCACGACATCTCAACGACCCACGTTTACAATAAATCGCTTGTGGCGATGAGACAACAGCTAAGAAAACTGCAAAGGGCGGCCGTGAAAAAACGCTCATGGGAAACAAGAAAGAATCTGGCTGCTGAAACCAGATCCTATAGAGCATGGCTAAGAGGGATTTGCGTGACGCTATACCAGCAAGATGCTGAAAGTATGCTCAAAACTTTAATCAGTAAGAACACCAAAGAATTTTTGAACTTGATTCCACCATCGATCAACCAGACGAACGAAGCCTTGACAAATTCAGTTACGGAAACAAAATGGGTATTGCACTTTACGGCACTCTCCAGAGTGCCGAGTGACAACAATCAAACACATCACAACCCCAATACCATCCCGTGGGTAGATGTCTCTGATAAAGACGATATTTGTAACGTCATCAAGAAGTTAAAATCATCCAGAGCACCCGGCCCTGATGGGTTTATGAACATAGACCTCAAACGATACCTGGCAGAAAGGTAAGTGCTAGTGAGTCAGATATTTCGTTGCTGTAACGAGGGAAAATCCATTCCACTGTCTTGGACTACGGCAAGTTGTTCCAATCTTCAAGAAAGGCTTGCAAGACGACCCAACCAACTACCGCCCCATAGCCCTCTTGGATATTATTGGTAAAATCAATGCAACATTACTTCTTGGAAAATTCCAAGCTTGACCCGGGGGCGCCTCCTGTACAGATCACTTTCAAACAGGTTTTCAGAAGAACATGAGTATCTTGGTCAACATAATGATACTGAACATCTTTAAAAGTAAGATCATGATAGGGGTCCCAAGAGTGTACCTGTCCTTCATGGACTTCACCCAGGCCTTTGACCGGGTTGACCGAGGGAAGCTATGAAATAAATTAAGAAACTGGAATTGTCCGGAACCAATACTGGGCCTCCTCATTGCCCTGCGCTCACGCACGTCCATGAGAGTCCGGCTAAATTGTCAAAAGATTTGGAAGATTTTCCTTGATGCCTGCCATCCAATACTACAAATCGAAAAGTCATCCCAGCTTTGATATGTGGAATGGATGTTACCCCGGCCATCCCTAAGTCTATTTGGAACAAGTTAGAAGGTTTTTTGTGGAGATTGGTACTGAAACTGCCTAAATCTACATCCATCGAAGCAATCCGCAATGAACTGGGGTTGCTCTCGCTATCAGCCATGGTAGATCACATCAGTATACAACTGTTTAGGTGGACTCTGCTGTTGGACAGCCCCAAAGTATACAGATGGATGGCTGAAGAGATCTCAAAAGCTGCATGTTGTTTGCTGAATACCTGGGTGAAAGAAAAGAAATCCCTTCTCGAATCAATCACATGTTCAGAGGAAGAGCTGAAATCTAATCCAATGAGAGTAAAGCAAAAACTCGAAGATCTGGACTGGATAACGACCTTAGATAAAACTGCAACTATTAAATCGTTGGCCCACTTGCCCTGTATAGCAAGGAAATGCAAAGTGTTGGTGGAATACAACATTTCTGGATAAATAACAGTCATGCGAATGCGGCTTAACCTTTTTCCGACCCAGGAAATTTTGAAAAGAAGATCTCAATCTACCTCTAATGAATGTAGACTGTGTCCGGGAGACCATAAGTTGTAATCTATAAAACACCTGATGATGTCATGCACAGCAATACGAGACGCGGGGAGTGCATATCTTCTACCTTTATTTTCTCCCAACGACTTGCGTGAAGAGAAAGTTTGGTTGGCTAGCCTCATCTCTGGAGAAAATACGAGATGGAAAATTGCAGGGGTAAAGATTGTGAACATCGCTTTTGAAAAAATTAACGCGCTGTAGGTGACGATGTACAGGTGAAGCCCAAACCGTAACAGCAAGTTTAACTACAACTACAAAAAAATCATTTGTTTTGAAGTTTTAAAATTCTTCCAGACCTTGTAAAAGCCAGAGTTTGGCTAAACACAAGTAATACAAAAATATATAAAAAAAGAAATACTTATATGTATATAAAATATATTTTTTTGCTGCACCAATGCTTATAAGGCTATGGCAGTTGTGGGTACCCTACATGACAGTGAATTATGAGTCCACATGAAGGTAGAAACAAGACCAACTGTTGAACATTCCTTCATATATACTGTCTTAATGCTTCCTGTAGCATCTTGAACAATCATGGTACATGAAGAGACAGGCCTGGAACATATTAGCAAGAAGGCTTTATTAACATGACTTTCATTGTGGGTGAAACTATGGGCTACTGAAATAGTCTATTCATAGGATTCATTTACATTAGATAATGACCCAGAGAGATGCATTATCTGTACATTGGATTAGACACATTAAGAGTCTATTCGATTTAACCTTATCCATCCATGGGACTCACCAACTTAACTCATTAAATCTGATTTGAAGAAGGCTTAAATCAGGTTTGGGGAGATGATTGTTTAGCCCAACAAGAACAGAGTTCTAACAGGTGCACAGTCCGCTTTGAAGTAGGAAAGTATTTTACCAAATCCACACCCAACCCTGAGGTACCGACAATCCAAGAAAAATGTGAAAGAATCAACTTCATTTTTTTAATGGAAAAAAAGACAAAATCCAAGACAGCATTGAATCAACCACTCACAGTATTACCGCCCCAGGCACTCTGGCACACACACTGCCACTATGGACCAACTTCTATCCTCTCTCACCCCCTGGATCTCCTAAAACAGTTTCCTCCCTCAATACTACTTCTTACTCTGATGATATAATCTCAGTCTCAAACGCTAAACAATTCATGGGCCTAGTGCTCAATGTGCACGTCAGCATCATTAATGCCTGCCTCACAAAAGGGTAATTCCCAGATACCCTCAAGACTTGTCTCATGCTATCTCTTCTGAAAAAAGCAACCCTTGATGCAGATGACCTGGGCAACTAGTGCCCCATTGCAAACCTCCCGCTAATTGGCAAAATCTTGAAAACTAGTTGTTACACAACTACTTGCCATAATCGAACAAGTCAATTTCCTAACTGACTATCAGTCAGGGTTCTGCCCTAAGTGGAGCATCAAGGCAGCCACTATCCAGGTGCCCTCCAAATCATGGATAAGGGCTACTCATGACTCCTCATCCTCCTTGTGCTTTCGGCTGCATTGAACACCATTAATCTCAGCATTCTTCTCTCCCTCCTTGCTGACAGAATGGGATTCTCTAGCACTGTCTGATTTGGTTTGCCTCCTACCTCTCAGGCAGACCCCCTGGCCATCAAGATGAACTTGTTGCATTCTAATTGACTCCAGATCTCCTTGCAGAATCCCTCAGGGCTCCATCCTCTCACCAAACTTTTTAACCTTTTATATGGAGCGTCTGGGAATTCTCCCCACAGTTCGCAATATAGCAATCCACCATTACGCGGACGATACTCAATTGTACTAGAGAGTATAATGCGCACAGGGCATCATGCATCTTTGGGAAAACCTACCCATCATCCAGTCCTGGATGTCGACTGCCTACCTCAAACTAAACCCATACAAGACTGTGTTAGGGAGAATTCTCCTTGTAGGGCTAATTTCCCTCACCTAGTGAGTCCCCCAGCAGCTTTGCTGGATTTCTGGAGTTTATTTTTTCTACCTGGTAAGAGTGTACATCCTTTTTCCACTCTTACATGTGTCTTGGCCTATGTGTTTTTACTCATTGTGTGATCTTGGGCACTGGAGCACACCACTCCATGTGCCCCTGTTCTTGTATGGGTTATACCGCACCTTCAGTGTAGTAACCCAGGGTTGTCTTTTAGACTTCCCTCTGACTCCATTTCGCTGGGGCTGACTACTGTCCCCCAGAGAAAGGTAAAGTTGCCATTTACTTTACATAGTCATTTTTACCACAGACCCAGTACACCCCATTTTACATGGAGTAGTGGAAAGGGCTAATCTGTACCCCTTTTCTGTCTGTACCTCCCTGAGCATTGTTTCGCTCTTTTAACATTTAGACTTGGCTGGTGGCAGTGGTATCTACCCTAACTTTTCTACCGCGATTATATTAGATAAACGTGGTACTGTTCTTGGCTATTATATTAGCCTCGAACATAAACCCGCTTGACCAAATCGTCTTTCTTTTGGCTCCGGTTGGGTTTATTCACCATTTCTTTTTGTTAAAGTCCTTCTTGTGTTTTACTTTGCGTGGCAAACTAGGTTTACCTTCTTTGTTCACTGTCTTTTGGCGGGCTTCTGCAGAGAAGCCCTCCTCAAGGCGCCTGGGTGTCTAGGTGGGCTGAATGTGAGGGAGGGGTGTAGTCACCCCCTGCACAGGGTATCCTAGGAAACCCAAGTTGCACTTTGCCATGATTGGCTGAGGTGGTTGTCCCGGCTGGACAACTTCCCTGCTGCATGATTGACAGCCAGGCTGTGTGAATGGGGGTTTTGCGCATAAAAGGCAGGTCTCTTGGGCTAGAAGTCAGAGTTGCCTCTGGAACTACAAGGAACCGACGAGAAGCGGAGAGAACGACGGCTGCTGCAACTATCCTGTCCCGGTGAAGCCCTGCTGCAGTCCTGAGCTATCTAACCTTCGATGACTAAGAGGAGATCCAGTCTGGAGTCTTCTTCCCTTGAGCCTGGTGGGGATAACTAGCTCATCTTCTTCAGCCAGAGATCTCCACCGTGGTTGATATTGCTGCACACTGCTGTAGTGGTCCGGATAGCCACTGCCGAGTCTCTCCTGTTTTTAAGGAGCGCACCTTTTATTTGTGGTCGATGCTGCCGGCTTCATCCCTGTGTGGTGCAGACCCCCTTCAGACGTCCTCCTTCACAACAAAGCTCCGGGCATCGTGGGTCTGCGGGAAACAACTGCCAGGGCACCAGCTGCTTCATTGGAATAAGGTACTGTGCTCTACCCGAAGAAACTGGGTGAACCCCTTTTCTTCATCCTCAAGGCTCGTCCTTGTCTTCTCTCCTTCTTATAATTTTTGCTTCCGAACATTGACAATATCGAAGTACTTTTGGGCTATGCTGAATTGTGAACTGTCTAATGGTGTGATCTTCTGCAACAGGTCACCGGTGTCACTTAACCCTGGCTCCGACCCTTTGACTTTTGAACTCCTGTTGCTGAGTGTTTCTCGATGCTGTCTGCCTAACCTAAATATTGCCTGTGATTTTTGCCTCCAACTCCCTCTGGGTATCTCAGGTGGTAAGTGTGTATTTGCCCCGGTACCATTGCCAGTCACGGATACGCGTTTATTGAGTAGAACGAACTGTCAAAAAGTGATTGAAACCGTGTCCACGGTATCATGTTTTGCTCATAACACTGGTTCATTCAAAGACAGGGTACTTACCTTAAGACATACTGTACAAAGTGAATTGGTTAGTTGTAGGATATGTAACGTGTGGTTTTGTTTAAAGTTTAATAGAAGTGTTGTGTTTATAACTGATGGTTTAAAAATAAATGTACTTATATGTTTTACCTGAAACCTTGAGTCAGTGTTTGCTTGAGCCACAGTAATTGTGGTCCCTTTGTGTAATCTCTCCTACTGCTCATATACTCTTGAGATAAGCCTGGCTGCTCTGCTACTGCTACCACCATAACGCAGTAGTACAGGCTTGTACCAAAGGAAAAACGTGTATTGCCACCTGTAGCCTTAATTGTGTGTAGTGGTCCCCAAGGGCACTGCACAGGATTCTGCCTAACACTGGTGTACAGCGGTGAGGATTTGGAAGTAGAGTGATTACACTTAGATCACTGCTGTTGCTTGGGTTCAACTAACCACAAGGCTAACACCACTAATTCTATTTAACTGAGAAATCATGTTAAGTATGGAAAACTACACTGAAGAGAGTCTTTTACTCTATACTGCTGAGGGTCTTAGAACCATGTGTAGAGATAGGAATTTTTCTGGTAAAGCAAAAAAGTCTGAACTGGTTGCAAAGTTAATGGGAAAAAGTCTGGAGAGTGGGTCTGAAGGGCCTACCACTCCAGCCAATGTGGATTTTGATGTTTCTGATTCTGAGAGTGTTAATTTAGAAGAAGTAGATGAGTCCTTGCTAGGAAACCCTACAACTCCTTTGCCTGCTCAGAATGCACAACCTCTGTCCACAGGGACCCCCACAGGTCCTACGCTTACTCCTGAATGTATTGCACTTGTGAAAATGACACTTGAATTAGAAGTGAAATGTACTGATGCACAAACTGCCATGAAACATCAAGAGTTAAGGCTTAGAGAAATGGAGCTGAATCATGAACTAGAAATGAAGAAACTGTCTCTAGAAAATGCTTCTCTCCCAGCCCTAAGAGACCCCATATGCCAAAGGAAATGATTGGTATGTATGAGACTAAACTTGATGTTTTGGATTGGTTAGCACTGTTTGAGTACAATCATGGGAATCAAGGTATCTCAGGGAATCAGTTGATTCCTTGGCTTTTCTCTAGGCTTCCCCCTGTTGCAAGTGATGCTGTAATGGAGTTGGGGGAGGAGGATAAGCAGGATTGTTAATGGGTGAAACTAGCATTAATAGCTAGGTTTGGGAAGACCCCTTCCCAGTATCTTAAAAGGTTTAGAACCCTCAAAAAGCATGATGGTACCCCTTGGGCTGCCCTGGTGTGTGACTGTTTGAAAAACCAAGATGGTTGGGTTAAGGGTTACAAAGTGAACACTTATGAAGTTTTGAGGAATCTTGTAATGTTGGAGTCTATTTTTGATGCCTGCTCTCCTGAGCTTAGACAGCACTTGGCTGATTCAAAGGAGATAGATCCTAAGAAGTTAGCTAAGGCTGCTGACTTGTCTGTTGCCAACAGGGCTACTCACAAGGATTCTGGGGCAACTCAGAAGAAGGAAGAGGGAAAGCAGTCCAAGAAAGACAACAAGGAGAATTCCAATAATTCCAATCCAAAAGTGGGCCCCAAACATAACCAGGGTAAGCCACAAGGTAAACCGAATCAGGTTAGTGTACCACCTGGTTCCACACCAGATGGAGGTCAGATCAAGCCCCCATTCCAGAGAGCATTTGGGAAATGCTTTGTTTGTGGATGGCCTGGCCATGTGAAAGGAGATACCAAGTGTAAGGGTAAACCTTCAGGGATCAACACTGTCTCCTTAGCCTTCTCCCAGGTGGATGAAGTACCTATGACAGGTGGAAACTTTCAGCTACTAGCTGATGAGCCCATGAGAGTCTCAGCTAGTGTTTCTTTAGTGTCCTTGGGTCTTTGGGAACAACAGAACTTAGATGTCTATGACACAATCCCAGATAATACCAAAGAGTATTACAAAGATAGTGTTCTTGTGAATGGTCAGGAGACCCCTGCCATCAGAGACATTGGAGTCATCATAACTGTGGTTGATGAATGTTTTTTCAAGGTGGAGGATGTTGCTAAGGCACCCAAACACCTAACCAAGTTAGCTGGAGGCCTTGTGCAAATGGTTCCCCAGTTACCAGCTCTCATCCAGTGTAATGACACACTGCGGAAGTGCCTGACGAAGTGTGTCTGTGTTGCCTGTGCCTGCGACTATCCGTGACCCAGAATCCTTTGGAGCCGCACGGAGGACGTTTTTGGTCCCGCCCACTTGGAGCTTCCACTTCCATAAAGGTTGCCGCATGCCGCACAAGCGCGCGCGCACTGCGGAAGGGCCTGAAGAAGTGTGTCTGTGTTGCCTGTGCCTGCGACTATCCGTGTCCCAGAATCCTTTGGAGCCGCACGGAGGACGTTTTTGGTACGTTGGAGCCGTCGCTGCCCGCTCATGGACTCTTATGGACCCTCTCATGGACCCTTATACTAGTATTACTAGTATCTGATTAAGTTTTATTTTTTCTCTCAGGTCCCGCCCACTTGGAGCTTCCACTTCCATAAAGGTTGTCGCGCGCGCGCACTGCAGAGGTGCCTGATGAAGTGTGTCTGTGTCCGTGCTCCGTGCCTACGTGCCAATATGCCTACGTGCTTACGGCCCCAGGCCCCAGCCCGCCGTAGCCGTAGCCGTAGCCAGTAGCCAGTAGCCAGTAGCCGGTAGCTGGTAGCTGTTAGCTGGCAGCTAACAGCCGACTGCTGATTGCAGCTGATAGCAGATTGCAGTTTATCAATTATAAGTTTAGTATATGCGGGGTTTACTTGCTTGCTATCTATACATTTTTATGGGAAAATATCCCGATTTATTTTATGATTATTATTATTGAACAGTTATTGCACCATTCATTGGAAATTAAATGAAGACAATGTCTAATAATCCTATTCATACACCTTATTAACTGGTTTTTAAATGGTTTGAGATATGTTTTAGTTGTGCTTCTTATACGTATTAGATATTTTAGAGGTGTTTTTAGACACTAGTTGTCATGCGTTATTTTTATCTCACGCACTGCACGGTTCTCCCACGTCAGAAATCATAGTACTTCAGGTCTTCAGGTTTAAATCTATGATATCTATGCTATAAGACCCTCAGTTGTAGCTATTGACTCTTCACGTTAACACTTTCGCTACACCACTAACCCCAATCTGTATAGTATCTATTTGTGTTGGTGTTGTGTTGTGGCGTGTGGAGTTGTCCATTTTCTCACCCTATTTCCCCCTACACGCACCTTGCTTAACTCCAGATAATCATATCGACATCCCGTCGAACTTGTCTGGTCGTTTTGTCTGCTGTGAGTTTGGGTTATAGTGATGGATGATGATGATTACAAATGGGAGTTAGCAATCCATAAGAATCTTAGAAATCGAAGGATTTGTATACCAAAAATCATATCCAACCGTAAGAAAACCTTATCCGTGTCTAAGCAAATTACAGAATATTATAGTAAAAAAGAATGCTCCATCAATGGACACAACATCTATAAAATCTGCAAAAGACACTCTCATTTTGGAACTGACATCTGATTTGGGTTGTGTGAGCACAAAGCTATTAAGTGATATGGTAAGTTCCCCTGTCCCTATTCCTGCTCCCACCCCTATCACTCCCACCATCCCCAGTAACCTGAATAATGTCATCTGCTGTGTCTCAACCGACATTGTCAGTGATCCCGTTGCTCATATAGCACCTTCCAATAGTGGAATCACTCATAATGATATGAGCATTTATAAGCCCCTGCTAGTTAATTATCCAAAAGGTAATGTTGCCTCCACAACTGTACCTCCTACGATCAAATTCACGACAGTATTGAACCGGAAATTGGAGGAAATCATGACATTGATTTAGCTGTCTCCGCAACTGATGATCTGGAGGTAGAATATTTGGGGATTGACCCTGACCAATCCCTGATGGAGGCTGTATCTACACCTATGTTCTTCACACCTCCGACCAAACCAGTTAGCACAGGGGGCCATGCGAATCTCGGTATTCCTCTTGTAACCAACCTAAGCCCCGTAAAGATGGAGTGCCCAGAACATGTGCCATTTATTTCGACTATTCCAATCGACACCGCCGATAAATCGGCATTCCATTTCCCTGTAACGACACCAATTGATGTGCATAAACACACACAGTTGAAAAGTCCACACAACATTAGTATGAGTCCCGACAATATGTTTAATGCTATGGAAAATCTACTGATAAATGCGATAGCTTAGAAAGGAAAATTAATATCCAATCATTGATCATTCACAAAAATATGCGTGGATGCTGTCAAACCTCGTTGCATCCCCCTTTTAGTAATCCAGTAGAAGGAGTTTGTATATCCCCCCATCATGTACCTAAAAAGCCCAAGAAAAAAGTAAAGAACTACTTGCCTACTGTAGTGCATCATGCGTTCATGTATCGTACTAAAAAGTCACATAATCGAATATTCCCCAATAAAGAGATGATTGGGGTAAGCTCCCTCAGTAGTAGTAAAGTTACTAACCCGGCTGATGATTTATTACATGCGAAAGTGGCAACAGCGAACCCATCGTCTGATGAGTCACTAGTGCTAGTAGATTCAATAATTACTTCAGCAGCACCCACTCCTAAAATGCCAACCCCCCCATAAAATCGCAAAGAAATTGGAAAAAATACAAAAGAAAAAAGCTATACCCAAATCCGTGAAACAGGTTATCTGTATTCCCAAATATACTAATAATCAACTTACTCTTCCGTCTGTTTGGACACACCCCATGAGTAATCCAGAGGTTCTGAATAAGTTAAATAGCTGTAACTGCTCCATAGATTCACTAAACATGGTACCTGCTCTTCAATTGGTGCAATTACACCAGGATCTAATTCCAATTCCACTAAATCATTCAGCAGTACTATGCATATTTAAATCTATAGTTCCATTAAGAGTAATCACATCTAGTGATATACGCATTGTCGACCGGGTCGAAAGTTAGGAACCAGTACATAACCAACATCTGGTTCGAAACTGATACCTCTTTAAACTATGTTTTAAGTTTTGAATAGGAGTTTTTCCGCTTAGGTTATAAACTCCATCGGGTTGAAATTCCCCTAATTAAATCAGCTATTTCTAATCCTATAAAATTCACAAATAAAGTTCTAAAACGTACCCCTATGGCAGTAAATGCACCTGTCCCCGATCCTTCCAATTTGCCAGATAAAAGAACTGAAGAATTGGCAGATATGCAAATTGAATCTACCGTCCCCGATCCTTCCAATTCTCCCGATAAAACAACTGAAGAATTGGCAGATAGGCAAATCGAATCTACCACTCTGCCCTTAGAACCACTGTCTAGTCAACCCCTAGAGGGCTACTGGCAGTGGTTACCAGTGGCGTTTAAGTCTCACTTCAACGCCAATCGGCAATGTACAAAAGTGGATATGCTCTACTCCATGAACACTAGAGGGCATACCCACCTCTTTGAGAATGATGGTTTGGTAAGTGTAATTGACATATTTGGTGTGGTAGCATTGCAAGAAACCTGGCTATTGGCTGAAGTGCAACTTGACGGCCGAAACACTGTCCATCAGAAGGCCACCAAAGGTCCATTGGGTCGTCCAAAGGGTGGTCTCCTGGTCTCTGTACTACCCCCCTGGCAGGTTGAAAAACTCGATCACTCTTCTGAGTATATTCTGGCCACACGCATATTCACACCTACACTTGAAATTGTTTTAATACATGTTTATGACCCCCCCGAACATGGTAATGACAGCGGGGAATATAAAGATTGTTAACGCTCTTTTGCTAAAATATAATAATACATCACCAGTATGGATAATTGGTGACTTTAATGGGGCCATTGGGCATCTTCCCATGAGCTCTGAGGCCATTTGTAATTTTTCCTCTACAGCTATAATCACGCAGAAGGGAAATCGTCAGGGATCTAAATGGCATACTATGTTAGCTGCCCATGAAATTGTCAAATTGAATGGTATTACACCTGGTGATAGTCATATGGCATTCACAAGAGTGGAAGGTCGCTCTGCATCTACCATCGATTATGCTCTCTCTAACGACTATGGCCTTGCATATATCAAAGACATGGCCATAGTCGTCAGACATGAAAGAGACCATGTCCCTATGTGTTGGCTCCTAAAGCTACCTATTCTAGGGGTCTGCACAACTGATCATGACAGAAATGGCCAGCTATCGTTGAATGGTGGTGGAAATCGTATTGTCTGGCACCCACGTAATATTGACAAAGCCAACAATGTTGTAGTGAACTTGTTACCCGGTTTTATACAAACCCTGTATGATGGAGTGAATACCTATGCCAACCTGTTGTCTGACTTCTCTAACATCATGGTGACAATTGCTTCGGCAGCAACTCAGAAGCGTAGACCTATTGGAAGGTGTGAGACATCAAACATGCCATTTAAGCGTTGTGTTGATTACGATGCTGCGATCAGCACAGCAAAGTCAAAAATGAGAAATGAGATCCAACTCATACTGTCTGCAAATAGACCCAGTTTTAATTTTGAGGGAGTTTCCTCTCAAATTAAAATAGTAAAAAAGAACTATAAAAAATGGCTATCTGCACACAGGGTCTTATGCAGTGCTAACTTATGGCAGCAGATCGCGGAAAAAGCCACATCCAGCGATTCGGTTGGCATATGGCAATTGCTTCGTCAGTCGAAACCACATCCATTAACCATAAACTGCATCTCTGAACCACAATGGCAATCCCATATTGGACTAACTTTAGGTCGTGATGTATTTCCAATTGCAATGGCATCTATTCTTACTGCCATCTGGGTTTGTAAGGCAACGACATTGGACATCATGGCAATCATTTCCAACTTGAAGAACTCTAGAGCCGCAGGACCAGATGGAATGTGTAATATATTAATCAAACAATGCCCCGAGCTATGGGCTGCTGCCTTGCATAAACTATCCACCCATATAGGAATCACGGGAGTAATATCACCATCGTGGCAAACTAGCCACATATTAACTGTCCACAAAAAAGGAGCAAGGGATTGTCCAGGTAACTTCAGGATGCTAGCAATGCTTGATACGTCATCGAAAATTTTCGCTAAAATCCTACTACAAGAATTAAATGCGTGGATTACTGAGAAACAAATTCTACCTCCAAATCAAATTGGATTTCGTACCAATTTGGTACGACACATGGACTTTTGTTACTCTCCACAGCTATAGAGCACTCTTGGACTAGGCGCAAATTAGATGTGTACTGTGCCTATTTCGATTTCTCTGCGGCGTTTGACACCGTGCAGAGAAATAGGTTATGGCAAAAGCTAACTGATTGGGGTATTCCACCCGGCCTCTTGAGGATGCTGATGCTGCTGCACTCGGACACCACAGTGCGCATCCGTCTGAATGCTGCCGGTAGATTGTTAGCGCCGATGAAGACAACTAGTAGCGTTAAACAGGGGTGTATGGTTGCTGCGTTTCTATTCAACCTGTATTTGGCAGATATGGGTGAAGTTTTCAATATTCCTGCAGCTAATCCAGTAAAAATCTCCGAGGTGATCCTTGGGTGGTTGGCATATGCCGATGACCTCATCTTGCTTGATTACACACCAGCGGGACTTCAGCTAATGCTGGATGCACTGAGTAGGTATTGCACTCTTAACGGTCTAGTGATCAATATTGAGAAAAGCAAAGTGATGGTCTTCACAAAAAAACGCTGCCCAAAAAAATATACGTTGCTCATGAATGGTCAAACCTTGGAACAGGTCAAAACCTATAAATATTTGGGGATAATCATAGATGACCACCTGACATGGTATGCCCATTGGACTGCTCTCCAAACTCGATGCAAAACCGCAACTAATGCTCTCAGCATATTTATTGGTAGGAATAGTGGCTACTCGATTTCAGCGGTATTGTGCATCTACATTGCTAAGATAAGATCTATAATATTGTATGCAATTATCATATGGGGACATAAGTATGTATTATTGTATACCAAAATTGTACAGATTTTACAGTGTTTGGAGTGACAATGTGGGATTACTGTAATATATGATACGAATCACCTATGAACTAACAAATTATATAACCTGATATGATTTTGTTCCATTATTATTAGTGCCAATTACTGTTTGTTTTTAAAAATCAAATTGTAAATGTTTGATTTTAGAAATAACATGTAACGTGAATGGGATGAAATGATATATAAAACATTTGTTTTGTTATATGTATATCAATAAAACTGAAACTGAAACTGAAACATGACTGTCAGGATACCTGTAAGTGTGCAAAATAATGTACCTGGGAGGGTCCTGTTGGGTAATGACCTTAAAACTCTTGGAGTTGTGTCTAGTACCCCCAGGCGCCCCAGTAGGAGGAAGCAGGTGCTCACACGGTCTGCAAGGGAGAGAAACTTAAGAGGCTCTCCTGGGGACATGATAGAGGAAGCTATCACCCAAAGTCCACAGGACTTACTTGCTGTCATTGCAGGGCAAGAAAAGACAAAAGGGAAACCTAAGTCTGCCAGCAAGAAACCAGCAAGCACTCCTGTGCCCAGGAGGACATCTCTGAGACTGTCCAAAGTCACACCTGTGACTCCCACACCAGCTGAGGCTGAGTGTGAGGTTCAACCCTGTATGATCAAACTAGATACTGAGGAATCAGATCTAGAAGAGGATCTTACCTTGGTAGGAGATCTAGACCCTGTTGTACATCCTGAGCTGCAGTTGTGATTGGCAGAAGGTGGACCCAACAGGGAGGACTTCAGCAAAGGACAAAGAGAGTGTCCTACCTTGGAAGGTCTTTGCCAACAGGCCAATTCTAAGCTCAATGGGACTGAGCCTGGGAAGTATAGGTTGCACTGGGAAGATGTCCTCTTCTACAGTGAACCAACTGAGTCAAACCCTGGAGACTACAAAAGACTGGTAGTATCTCTAGTGAACCGACTCCAGTTTCTGCAGTTAGCCCATGAGGTACCTTTGGCTGGTCACTTAAGAAGACCAAGGAAAGGCTATCTCTGCACTTCTACTGGCCTAAAATGGGTACAGAAGTAGACAAATTCTGCAGAAGCTGACACACTTGCCAAACCTCTGGCAAGAGTGGGTCCAAGAATGTGGCACCTTAGTGCCTCTCCCAGTGGTGGGAATTCCTTTTGAGAGTGTGGGGATTGGCATTGTTGGTCCTGTTGACCCTCCCACATCTTCAGGCAACAAGTTTATCCTGGTTGTAGTGGACCATGCCTCTAGATTTCCTGAAGCCATATCTATGAGGACTGTTACAGCTCCCGCTGTGGCTAAGGCCCTACTTGGTATTTTTACCAGAGTAGGTTTTCCTAAGGAGGTGATATCTGACAGGGGATCAAATTGTATGTCCCACTACATGTAAGCCATGTGGAAAACCTGTGGAGTTACCTACAATTTCTCAACTGTCTACCACCTCCAAACCAATGGACTGGTAGAGAGGTTTAACATAACTATGAAGAGCATGATAGGTGCTTTAGAAGAACCCCTTAGAAGAAAGTGGGACCTTCTACTGCCATGCCTTTTCTTTGCTTATAGAGAAGTCCCTAAAGAGGGAATTGGATTTAGTCCTTTCAAAATTCTCTATGACCATCCAATCAGAGATACATTGGCCCTGATTAAGGAGGGGTTGTAGAGTATTCCTTCCCCCAAGCCAGTCCGAGTAACTGGCTATGTGATAGGTCTCCGGAGGAGAATGTCACACATGATGGCAGAGGCAAGTGATAACTTGAGGGCTGGTCAAGCTCTGGTCAAACATTGGCATGGCCAGAAGGCTAACATGGTTGAGTTTACTCAAGACCGGCTTGTTCTTGCAGGACAAATGGATAGGACCCTTCAAGGTTGTGGGTAAACGTGGAGAGGTGAACTATCTGGTGGATTTAGGCAACCCTAAGGAGGCTCCCAGAGTCTTTCACACCAACTGATTAAAGGCTTATGTCTCTAGACCTGACATAGGAGCTCTGCTTCTAGCTTCAGCTCAGGAGGAGGAGGAGAGTGAACCTCTGCCTGACCTCCTCAGAGGCTTACCTATAGATGAGCAAGTGGAAGGAGTTAATCTCTCTTCCAGTCTCACATCTGACCAGCAGGATGAGTGCAAGTTACTGTTAAATCAGTTTGCCTCCCTGTTCTCACTTTCACCAGGCTTGACCCCTTGGGGCCATCATGACATACACACTGGTGACTGTTTACCTGTCAAAAGCAGGGGGTACAGAATGTCAGACAATATCAGATCCCACATAAGGAATGAGGTCAACAAGATGCTTGAACTCGGGGTTATAGAGCCCTCTACTATCCCATGGTCTAGCCCAGTTGTGCTTGTACCAAAGGCAGGATCCAAAGAGTTGAGATACTGTGTGGACTATAGAGCTCTAAATGCAGTCACCACGACTGATGCCCATCCTTTGCCTAGGACAGATGAGCTGGTGGACAAACTTGGTGCAGCCAAGTACCTCAGCACATTTGACCTAACATCAGGCTATTGGCAAATAGCCCTGACAGACCATGCCAAGAAGAAAACTGAATTCCCCTTTCCAGCTGGCCTCTACCAATTCAAGGTGATGCCTTTTGATTAAAGAATGACCTGCTACATTTCAGAGGATGGTCAATCAAGTTCTGAATGGGATGAAGGACTTCTGCATGGCATACTTGGATGACATTGCAATGTTCAGCCCTGCATGGAAAGAACATATTGAACACCTAGGTTATGTATTGCATGCTCTGGAACAGACCCATCTGACCATAAAGGCAAGCAAATGTCAAATTGATCAGAGTTCAGTGGTCTACCTTGGACATGAGGTAGGAGGAGGTGAAATAAGGCCATTGCCTAGCAAAGTACAACCTGTACAAAACAGGGCCACCCCGACTACTCAAACCCAAGTAAGAGCCTTCCTAGGTCTTACTGGGTACTATAGAAACTTCATAGAGAACTATGGGACCATAGCTTCTCCCTTGAATGTCATCTCCTCTCCCAAATATCCTAAGAAGGTCAGGTGGAATGAGGAGTGCAATCAAGCCGTTGAAGGTCTTAAGAAAGCTATTTGTCAAGCTCCAGTCCTAAGAGCTCCTGACTACCACCAACCCTTCATTGTACAAACTGATGCTTCTAATGTAGGTATAGGTGCAGTCCTTACTCAACTGGATGAGAAAGGTAGGGAACACCCCATTTGTTTCATCAGCAGGAAGTTAAATGATCCTGAAACAAGGTGGGCAACAATAGAAAGAGAATGCTTTGCTATTGTGTGGGCACTGAAGAGGTTTAGACCATACTTGTATGGATCTACCTTCATCGTTCAGACTGACCACCAACCCTTGAGATGTCTGATGCAAATGAAAGGGTAAAACCCAAAATTACTTAGATGGTCAATCTGCCTGAAAGGATTTGATTTTTCCCTAGAGCACAGAGCAGGAAGTCACCACCAAAATGCTGATGGTCTCTCTAGGATGTTTGTAACCGACTAGAGGTATGAGATCCATCCAGGAGTGAATTAAATCCTCCTGTCCCTTAGTCTGGGGGGGGCGAGTGTTAGGGAGAATTCTCCTTCTCGGGCTAATTTCCCTCACCTGGTGAGTCCCCCAGCAGCTTTGCTGGATTTCTGGAGTTTATTTTTTCCACCTGGTAAGAGTGTACATCCTTTTTCCACTCTTACATGTGTTTTGGCCTATGTGTTTTTACTCATTGTGTGATCTTGGCACTGGAGCACACCACTCCAGGTGGCCCTGTTCTTGTATGGGTTACACCGCAACCTCAGTGTAGTAACCCAGGGTTGATTTTTAGACTTCCCTCTGACTCCATTTCACTGGGGCTTCTACTGTCCCCCAGAGAAAGGTAAAGTTGCCATTTACTTTACATAGTCATTTTTACCACAGACCCAGTACACCCCATCTTACATGGAGTACTGGAGGAAAGGGCTAATCTGTACCCCTTTTCTGTCTGTACCTCCCTGAGCATTGTTTCGCTCTTTTGACATGTAGACTTGGCTGGTGGCAGGGTTATCTACCCTAACTTTTCTACCGTGGTTATATTAGATAAACGTGGTACTGTTCTCGGCTATTATATTAGCCTCGAACATAAACCTGCTTAACCAAATCGTCTTTCTTTAGGCTCCGGTTGGGTTTATTCGCCATTTCTTTTTGGTAAAGTCCTTCTTGTGTTTTACTTTGTGCAGCAAACTAGGTTCACCTTCTTTGTTCACCGTCTTTTGGCGGGCTTCTGCAAAGAAGCCCTCCTCAAGGCACCTGGGTGTCTAGGTGGGCTGAATGTGAGGGAGAGGTGTAGTCACCCCCTGCACAGGGTATCCTAGGAAACCAAAGTCGCACTTTGCCATGATTGGTTGATGTTGTTGTCCCATCTGGACAACCCCCTGGCTGTGTGATTGACATTCAGGCTGTGTGAATGGGGGTTTTGTGAATAAAAGGCAGGTCACTTGGGCTAGAAGTGAGAGTTGCCTCTTGAACTACAAGGAACCGAAGAGAAGCGGAGAGAACGACAGCTGCTGCAAATACTCCGTCCCGGTGAAGCCCTGCTGCAGTCCTGAGCTATCTACCCTTCGACGACTAAGAGGAGATCCAGTCCGGAGTCTTCCCTTGAGCCTGGTGGGGATAACCAGCTCATCTTCTTCAGCCAGATATCTCCGCCGTGGTCAAAATCCCTGCTCACTGCTGTAGTGGTCCGGATAGCCACCTGTTGAGTCTCTCCTGTGTTTAAGGAGCGCACCTTTTATTCGTGGTCGCTGCTGCCGGCTTCATCCCTGGTGGTGCAGACCCCCTTTAGACATCCTCCTTCACAACGAAGCTCCAGGAATCGTGGGTCTGCAGGAAACCAACAGGAACAATTGCCAGGGCACCAGCTGCATCATTGGAATACGGTATTGTGCTCTTGTCGAGGAAACTGGGTGAACCCCCTTTTCTTCATCCTCAAGGCTCGCCCTTGTCTTCCCTCCTTCTTATAACGTTTTCTTCCGAACATTGACAATATCAAAGTACTTTTGGGCTATGCTGAATCGTGAACTGTCTAACGGTGTGATCTTCGGCAACATGTCTACGGTGTCACTTAACCCTGGCTCTGACCCTTTGACTTTTGAACTCCTGTTTCTGAGTGTTTCTCGATGCTGTCTACCTAACCTAAATATTGCCTGTGATTTTTGCCTCCAACTCCCTCTGGGTATCTCAGGGCTAAGTGTGTTTTTGCCCCGGTAGCATTTCATGTCACGGATAGGCGTTTATTGTTCATAACACTGGTTCATTCAAACACAGGGTACTTACCTTGAGACATATTGTACAAGGTGAATTGGTGAGTTGTAGTATATTTAACGTGTGGTTTTGTTTAAAGTTTAAAAGAAGTGTTGTGTTTATAACTGATGGTTTAAAAATAAATGTACTTATATTTTTTACCTGAAACCTTGAGTCAGTGTTTGCTTGAGCCACAGTAATTGTGGTCCCTTTGTGTAATCTCTGCTACTGCTCATATACTCTTGAGATAAGCCTGGCTGCTCTGCTACTGCTACCACTATAACTTAGTAGCACAGGCTTGTACCAAAGGTAAAACTTGCCACCTGTAGTCTTAATTGTGTGTAGTGGTCACTGCACAGGATTCTGCCTAACAGACTGAATTTGTCCCCATCTGTCTGCCCACTAAAAAACAACTTGTCCAATAATGGCTCAATGATATGTGCCTAGATAGATTTCTCAGACTGAGCAAAATACTGAAGCTTCACTATTGACAGCTGCTTGTAGTTCCAGAAACACAGAGCCAAGAAGGCCCAAACAGCATGACCCAGAATCTCCACCCTACAAAAAATCAAACCCTTCATACTGCCTCAGACTTCTGGACCATAGTGCAGGCCTTTGTGGTCTTGCACATCGATAGGAGAAATGCTCTCCTACTAGGGCTCCCAGCTGCTCACTTGGGCTCAACTAAAAGCAGTCCATCACACTACAGCACTTCTTAATATGAGTGTATGGAAATTCAACAGAATCACCCTGTCCTACGCAAACTATGTTGTCTTCATCTCCAGATGAACACACGTAGGGGAGTCCCCCGAATGAACCATTCAGTAACTAATTTGATAGCCCAGTTTTAGCTCATACTAGGCCCCATTCCATATGCTGTTTTCATCACCACACAGAATGTAAAACATAATACACAGTGTTTGTCATTTTGTACAAAAAAGTAATAATTTATTACATAGGCCATTGGTCCTACGTTTACACAAAAATATAAAAAAAAAGCCACATGAATACATATATCAATATGGGAGATGTATATATACATCTGATGGCATTTTAGTGATTTAATCATGAAACAAAAGGTGACACAAAGACAATTCTATAGTATGGAGGAAAGAGGGCACAAACCACTGTCTTCCTGGCCCTATCTGGCTAATAAGTCACAGAAGTCCTCCAAAACATAGTGTCACCTAATACATATTCTAAAATTGATTATGCATGACAAGAATTGTACTTGACTAAAAATACACATCCAAGGTCGACGTCCATAGTGGCGATGTTGAACCACATAGCATAACTCGTTGGTACAGAGTGATGCAAAGGACGTTTCGGCAGGACATCAGTTATACTGCCTTCGTCAGGACCCCAAAGGAGATGGAGCTCTGTAGATATGATACAGATTTAGCTTTACTATCAAATGAATAAAAAACATGTTGTAAAATCAGTGCCTATAAAAACGGCTGCTGAAGAAATGAAATTATCGAAACGTGAGGCTAAAAGAAAAAACCTCCACCAACGCAACACCAAACTACTGTGTACAGAGAAAAAAACACAAAACCAACACCTACCCAGTGTGGTGATATCTACAACGAGAGCACCCTCCACCTAAAAACGGTGAAGGGCAAGAGAAAATTAAAACAACCAATGAAATAAGATCCCCAACAAGGTTGTGTGTGGTGATCCTGTGCCCAAAGACCGGTGTGTCGAGTGCCCCAAAAGACCAAACCCAAGGCTAAAAGCCCTGCAGCGCCCCAAAGCAGTGTATATGTAGAAAAAGAGAGGAGGAAGGGGCTGAAAGGGCCCTCAATTTACTTAGAAAAAAGAGAAACGGTCCTCCAGAAGTAAAGTTGCTGCCACTGAGGCGGCGTAAAGGGAAAATAACCTCCTGGTCTGCAGACATAGGGACAAGAAAAGCATAGAACAATGACGACCTAGTCAAAGGGGGAGATATCGACCCAAAATGGACTACAAATCTAGCCAGAGCCCTGCAAGGAGCCCCACCCATGCTCACCTAGATGGGGGGACTGGGTGTGCCCTCGGCGGGTAAGCCTCTGTTGACTGTCATGTGGATCAAACGTCCATGTAGCCAAATTCAGTGGTCCGGGGCAACTGTATAGTGGGGCGTCCTCCCGTAAACGTTCCTAGGCTGAAAACAAAGGAACAGAAAAAGCCAGATTAACTTGGCTGTGCAATCATGAATAGAGGATCTATACGTGCTAATCGCTCATAGTTAATGAACATTTCACAGCTTGGAAATACGTGTAGAGCCGTGTGCATGGGTGTTTACATAAAGCGCGTGGTACATGCCCTTAGTATCATGACCCATATATCGGCCATACGGACATGGTGACTCGTAACTTTAGAATGCGGCGCCTACCTGGGAAACGCTGCTCAACTCTGCGAGAAAGGCGCCGAACGTGACTTTGTAGAAAGCCATCCACTTGACACCCCGTGTCCGCGGTGATATATCATCCGCATAACCCAGCACGGGAGAAGCCGTGTACGCGCGCTGACTGGAGGTCCATAGAAACAAAGGAAGGACACCTGGTAGTCTAAAGTACTGGTGTCTATATGCAGAGCCCATGCATAGACAAAGAAATGGGACTAGAAACCGAGACCGACGACCAGGGATAAATTGCAAAAGTGTCGATGGAACTTTTACTAAGCCCCACACTGAGGGGCTAATTAAACCCAATGTCACGCCGTGGGATATGAAGTGATAAGGGGTCATAAATCAGGCTCTAAAGAATGCCCTCAATCTCGTACCACTAAATGGGTAAAAGGAATGCCTAGGCAAACCTAAAACTAAAAACTAAAGAATAATAATAAAGAGAGTAAATAAACATATTTAAAGTGAAAAGGAGCAAAGAGATGAGCCAGATGGCTCGAACCTAATATGCAAATGCGGGATTACCCTAGTTCACGGACGGGGGTCCACAAAGGAACCGAGACTAGGGTGATAACAATCACCATTGTGTAGGGTTGCTCTCATTTAGACCCCGTTCAATTGTATCTAGCCGATGTATCCACCTGGCCTCAGCCAAGTTCAGGCTGCGTGGCGAGATGTTTTGTCTAGGGAGAGCTTCCAAAATCCACCAATATAGGTCCTCAGGGGAGTGACCATATTCCATATAGTGAGATACTAGTGGTGCATTAATGTTCTTACACCTGATACGTGATCTGTGTTCTACTATACGTGTGTGGGTTGGTCTCGAAGTCTGGCCAACATACTTAAGGCCACTTGGACACTGGATACAGTATATAGCGTTAGGAGTTTTGCAGTTAGTCATGCCACGGATATCCCATTTTCTGTCTCTCACCTGAAATTCTTTGATTTTTTTGGTATATTTGCAGACAGAACAGCCCCCACAGGAGAAGTGTCCCACCAATGGGCGGAGATCCCAACCTGTGGTTCTTTTTCGGGAAACCTGTGATTTTGCATGCACAAACAGGTCCCTCAAATGTTTCTGTCTAGTCATGGCAAAAAGGGGTATTGGTTCGTCGCTCAGTTCCAATTTGACCAAAGGCCAAAATTTCTTGATCAATTTCTTGACTGCATACGTATGCGTCAAATAAGGCAGCACACAGACAAGTTTTTCTTCAGTAGTATGTGCTTTTGGGGTGAGGAGGCATTCCCTAGGGGTGAATCTCGCTCTTTTGGCCGCCTTGGAGACCAATTTACTTGGGTAACCCCTTGCCACCAAACGCATTTTGAGATTATCTGCGTGGGTGGTATATTCAGTAATAGATGTACAATTTCTGCGCAGTCGCAGAAATTGACCATACGGAAGATTCTCTTTTACTCCCCTCGGACGGAAACTCGAGAAATGAAGCAGTGTGTTTCTATCCGTAGGTTTTCTGAATAGTGAGCACTCTAGTATGTCATTCCTCATGTATATTCTGAGGTCCAGAAACTGGATCTCTTTTGTGCTGGAATTGATTGTAAATTTGATCTCTGTGTGTTGCCTATTGATCCACAAGAAAAATTCCTGGAGAGCCGAGGCCGAACCCTGCCAAATCAAAAAGATATCATCAATGTAGCGTCGCCATAGTTTAATGTGGCCCACAAACGGGTTCGTTTCCGAGAGGACAAAATGATGTTCCCACATTGCCATATATAGTATGGCTAGGCTGGGGGCAAAGCCCGCACCCATCGCCGTCCCATGGGTCTGTAGAAAGAACTGATCTTTGTATTGAAAATAGTTCTTTTCAAGGGCCATCGTGAGCAACTCCAAGATAAATTCTGCAGGGGTGTTCCGGGTTGATCCTTCAATGGTGAGAATTTCACGTACACATTGGACCGCCTCCTGTTGAGGGATACTCGTGTAAATTGCACATATGTCCAAGGTAACCAGGATCTCTTCCTCAGTGTCAAATGGTCTTCCTTCCACCAATTTGATCACTGAGGAACTGTCACGTAGATAAGTGTTCGTTTCCTGGCTAAGAGGTTGCAAAAATTTGTCAATATATTTACATATAGGCTCAAGGACCGAGCCGCAGCCAACAACGATGGGGCGACCCGGTGGATTGGCGGCATTCTTATGAATTTTTGGAATAGCATAGAATGTAGGGGTACGCCCCTCTGAAAGATTCAGAAAATCAAACTCATCTTTGGAAATCCATCCCCGTTCAAGAGCCAGCGTAGTAGTTGACTGTATAGCCTGACTGAGGTCAGTGCGAGGGTCCTTTTTGATTTTCTTATAGCTAACCGTATGTTCTAATAAATTAGAGGCCATCATATGGTATTGTTCTTGGTTAAAAACCACTATACCACCCCCCTTGTCGGCGGGTTTAATAACCAATTTGGAGTCCTCAGACAGGGTTTTAATGGCTTGTCGTTCCAAGTTAGACAGGTTATATCTGAGTTGTTGTTTGTTGTGCTCCAAGTCCCGGATCCCCTTAAGGACACATTTCTCAAAGGTCAGAATTTCCTTTGTCACCTGATTGTCGGTAGGTGTGAAGGAAGAAGGACCTTTTAGTCCTGTATCGGAACATCTTTCCAGCGGTTCCACATTTTTGAAGAAGGATTTCAATCTGACTTTCCTCAGGAATTTTCTAACATCAGTTTCAACTCCAAACCAGTCAGTGCTGGTCGTTGGGACAAATGAAAGCCCCTTAGTTAGAACATTCTTCTGTGCCTGAGTAAGAATCTTCCCTGACATGTTGAATATGGGCAAGGTGAGACGTGAATCCGTCTGCATTACCTCCTCCTGCGTTGCCGCGATCTGCGTGCCGGAGGGAACCACATCGGGGGCGGATATTGGGGGCCCCAATATTGACCTTGCATGGGGCCTCTGCCTAAAAAAGGTCCATAGCCTGATGGTTGAGCACCGGAAGGGTACTGCGGTATTTCCTGCATATAGGGCCGCGGATTATATCCCTGGTTGGAGCCCTGGGACGAATTGCTACCTGAGCTCGAAAAACTTACTCTAGGTCCCTGTCTCCTTGGCTGGCCTCCTATTGGGTTCTTGCTGCCTCTAGTCTGGAGGAAGTCGGCTGCCAAGTATGGATAAATAGTCTCCAGCTTAAACTCCTGTATATCTTTGGCCAGTTTTTTAGTTTTTTTGGTCAGGGTAATATTTTTGAACTCCTCAAATGATTTTTGAACCTCCTTGAGCTTTTCTTGTGCATTAAGAATAGCCGTGCTGCTACGGAATTTTACTTCTGCCTCATCCAACTCAATTTGTATATGGCTAGTGAGGCGTTGCGCCGTGGATATGGTGAGGTACATCAGGTCACGGCTACATTTAGTGGCAATAAAACTGAAGTTAGTCTTATAAGTTGCGTCTTCAAGGAATAGGCATGGTTCATTCCTGACTACTAAACCAGCCGGGATGATGTTAGCCTTCAAATATTCCCGAAGGAAATGTCCGTGTAATTCGGTGCGAAAAGACTTTTTCTTCATCTTGAGCAGGTCCTCACCCAATAATGTCTGGGGGACGTTGGCATTAGGGCTACCAAGATCAAAAAACGAAGGGCCCTTAAGTATGTCAGAAATCTGGTCCTCCGTAAAACTTAATGTAGCAGTATCTGCCATCTGATCCCGATAAATAAACGGATAATGCAAAATAAGGGAAACTAATAAATACACTGTAAGGCGCCACAGGGAAAGAGCATCGGAGTCGTGAAGAAAGGGGCACAAAGCTCACACCAGACACCTCAAACCCAGCATCACCCTGGAATCAAAGTGATGACTACCAGTGAACACACATCAACCAAATCCACCAAATGTAAAACCTCAAAAAAGGAAAGAAAAACAAAGACCAAAAACTTGGAAACCCTATAAACAGCAACAAACTGTCTGAATCTTACCACACAAGGGAAGAATACTCAAAAGGCATGCAGGGGACAAATGAGTAACAAGATGAACACACGTAGGGGTGTCCCCCGAATGAACCATTCAGTAACTAATTTGATAGCCCAGTTTTAGCTCATACTAGGCCCCATTCCATATGGAGTTTTCATCACCACACAGAATGTAAAACATAATACACAGTGTTTGTCATTTTGTACAAAAAAGTAATAATTTATTACATAGGCCATTGGTCCTACGTTTACACAAAAATATAAAAAAAGCCACATGAATACATATATCAATATGGAAGATGTATATATACATCTGATGGCATTTTAGTGATTTAATCATGAAACAAAAGGTGACACAAAGACAATTCTATAGTATGGAGGAAAGAGGGCACAAACCATTGTCTTCCTGGCCCTATCTGGCTAATAAGTCACAGAAGTCCTCCAAAACATAGTGTCACCTAATACATATTCTAAAATTGATTATGCATGACAAGAATTGTACTTGACTAAAAATACACATCCCAGGTCGACGTCCATAGTGGCGATGTTGAACCACATAGCATAACTCGTTGGTACAGAGTGATACAAAGGACGTTTCGGCAGGACATCAGTTATACTGCCTTCGTCAGGACCCCAAAGGAGATGGAGCTCTGTAGATGTGATAAAGATTTAGCTTTACTATCAAATGAATAAAAAACATGTTGTAAAATCAGTGCCTATAAAAACGGCTGCTGAAGAAATGAAATTATCGAAACGTGAGGCCAGGCCAGGATACTGTTCAAGATTTCATGAATCATCTACAAAGCAGTCATGAGCATCACACCAGCGTACCTGGCAGCTAAGCTACACATATCTGGTGGCACATGCTCCTTGTGCAGCAAATCGACTGGCTTGAACCACAACTAGTGTGCAAAGCGAGGACCCACAAACAATCCTTCTCTTGTCACGCACCCACCCACTCACTCAAACTCAATCCCAGTGTTGGCTCGACTGAACAAGGACTAATTCCAATTAACACACCTATCGACTCATAGGCCCCAACTCACGCTACTGTTAAAAGATGCCAGCTCAAATTCTGGCTACCCACACTCTGCCCAACGCTCCACTGCTCTTGAACTAGGTCTGCACTTCAAACAATAACATAAAAATACATAAAAGTAATTCATTTTTTTTGTACGGATTAGCAAACAGCAGCCCAATGTATTGTCCTGTGGAGGAACTATTCTAGTTTTATGCAAAGAATACTTATGCCTCTAATGAAGGAGGCCAACATAACCGACTTGCAATAAGCACTAGTTTGGGCCCTCTCCGATGTAAGCAATATTGTGGTTTTTGCTATAAATTCCTTTTGGGTGCATATCACAGTCAAATAGAAGAGGGGGACTACAAGGACCATAAATGTGTTTATTAGAACTCTTATCTCTATTCGTTCTTTTTCTGGATTCATATTATTTTGTTCACAACTTCTTGATGCATTCTCATTTGCGGATCAACTCCTCAGGTTACTTCTATTTTTGGAAACTGGAGGATGTTTTAATTCATTGTATTCTTGGATGTGGTTGTATGATTGTTTGCAATAGCCTGCGAGCTAAAGAAACAATACATACAAAGAAGAAAGTAAATGGAAAGGTGTTATTCAAAATTATATTGAAATGCAAGCTTAGTTGAAGAACCTTCAGATTGTACTAAACATATGTATTCAATACATAGATTGACAGGGTAGAGTATTAAAGGTGAAGTTATATCTGAAAGCAATTCGTATCAACTTTACATCACATGATCAATTGATTACAATAATATGAATACAAATATTAAACGCGTGCAATTCAATAAACATGATCAGTGTTATATACTTTAAAGCCCTATAAAAGAGTCAATCTTCATGTTCATTCTGTTACTACAACATTCAAATAAAGCACATCATTGCCGTGTTGTTTGCTATAGACATAGGCAAGCAAATCCATCACTTTTTCTCAAAGCACACATTGCGTAATTTGCTTTATGATGAAATGGGAATCCCAACTGGTGAATTTGTAACCATAACGTGTTGGCTCAGAAACCCTCAATAAATAACCATCATAAGAAAGATCAGCCAATAAATAACGATTGATTAGGCAACAGAGATATGTCCATAGCTGCTGGCATATCAAGTTGTTGAATATGAAAACATGTACATTTAATAAAAGGGTAAAACTAACAAGATGAAAAACTTGAGCCTGAATGTCTCTTGTGTTTTTACATGTACAAAACCGCAATTAGCACTGTGTGAACCTAGCAGGTGGAAAGGGTTACACTATGCCCTCTCGTGAGTCACAGTGAGAAAGGGGCATTAGGCAGCCTGGCTGTGTCCAAATTCTACATCAGTCATGGCACAGCACCATTATTTCACAGCACGGTACTGGGACTTGGCAATTGTGTACATTTAGACCTATAGTTCCATTGGAGACAAGTGAAAAAAAAATGTAATCTTGAGATGAAAAACTACATATGTACAACGTTACTAATCTAATTTAAAAAAAAGAAAAGTGGACAGTTGGGTGTTTGTTTATTGGATAGTTGGATAAGCCAAATGAACGTATGGTATCAAGGAAAAATGTGTCATTTGCATGGATGCAATGGCTGGTGATGGAGGTTGGGTGGCTAGCTCAGTGGAAGACTGGGAGGATAGCTCAGGGTCAACTTGGTTGTCTTTGGAACAAGATGATGCAGTGCAAAATCGATCTGATCTCAGTCCAGCACTTACACACTGGAGGAGTCTGACATTAAGTGCTAAATAAATCACCAACACCATACAATAAATAAATAGCACATTTCTATCCACCACCTCAGGTTATGGGAAATTGTAGTAGCAGGATATTTAGTAGCAGAGGATTTTGGCAGATGAATAATTAAATAGTCTCACTTCACTACTCAAATGTCAACCTGCAGCCCTGCTCCTACCTCATGTTTCCGAACCCTAAGACAAACTTAGACAACAGATTCTCCTAGACAGGTAGGAGAACTTGATAGAACTATCGAATGGCCATGAAGTCAACTTAATTATTTAAATACAGCCACAGCCAGCAGGTCCTGATCATTACCACCATGGTGTCAATAAAAAGGGTTCCCCATTTGTTACCTTATAGTTTCTATTTATCACCACCCCAATTCAATATTTACATGCCACCCCTAGCATAGATGATTGCATAACAGCAGTTTTAATTTCAAAAGTATTGCAATGATATTCAAATTCACCATCCGAGTGGAGTGTGCTGAGTGATAGCACATAGGCAGAGCGACGACTGCTGAACAACTTGCAGAGAATAAACCTGCGGCTGAAAAAACCGCCTATAAAAATGCCTTTTTTAACGTTTATTTTATGGGTGGTGGAGACCCCTGCATCCCCCCATACACCTCGTACCTTTAAATATTACCCCAGCCTACCCTCCCACTTATACATGCGTTTCAAAGTGCATTTTAAACGACAGCTTTTTCAGTTGCAAGATTTTTCTTCTGTCGACTTTATGACTGGATTTGTGATGCAGCATGTCTGCTGTTTGATTTGGAGTGGAGCAGAATGTTTTCCTTTTGCTACAGTTGCAAAGAGGGAGCCTTTTGAAAGCTACACCTGTTCCTTCAACAACCCTCCTTCCAAAATGGACATTTGTCTTTCTTTTTGTCACCTTGAGTGATGTACCATTGCCCTCTTGAGTCCTTCCAGATTGGAGGACTGGACATGCAGCCATGCACAGTGCTGTCAACTGCCACGACCTCAACCATACAGGTGCAGATTGCAATCAACATTGATGTACACATGTGCAATCTGCTTGAATGACTCTTTTAGCTGGTCCAATCCCCTATCCTATGTTGTTACAGGTATCTTGCCTCATGCAGTACCTGCACTCCCAGAGAGTTCCACCCATCACCTTTTTTCCACCCTGGTCCCCATAACCTCTGTTATACACTGGCCCTCCATGCACCAATGTGGAGGCACAGTGTTAGGTGGAGTTGGTGAGGGAATCAGAGCAGAAAAGCTCTGTCAACAGGTGAGGTTGTGCACTGTCAATCATGTTCATGGCTGGTGACGTTTACACCCCAATAGTGGCATGCAATGGCACATGTAGGGTTTGCATGGATTGTGTGATTTACTGATGGTGATTGTCAGTGAAGATGTGAGGTAGGTCACATGTCTGTGTGTGTGCATGTCTCATGATCATCCATGCATGTGCTTTGTGTTTCTGGTTGTACTTCCACAAAGGACAGCATCCTCAGAAGGCTGTGGATCACTTATCCTCCTTCACGCATTCATGCATTAGCAGCCTCCAACACTATCAAGGACTGCATCCTCACGGATAGACTCATCTCTCTATGCATCATGGACTCCGCATTACAATGTTTCATCTCTTACCTCACAGTCAGTTCACATTTCTTCTTCCTGCCACTCTTTTCCCCCCCGCCCCGCCATGTCTCCAATGGGGTTTTGCAGGGGGACACCCTATCCACCCTACTCTTCAACGTGTGCCTGATCCCCCTTTCTACCCTTATCCGCTCACATGACCTGTTCTGCTACAACTACGCAGATGACACCCAAATCCTTCCCAGACCCCCAAAACCCTGGATGATCAGCATCCTGACCTCACCTTAGGATAGACAGATTTGAAACAACTGCCTGACAACAATTTCATCCTAGATTCTGGTGATAGTAGAATCCTGATTTGCGGTAATGCAGAACTCTTCAATCAACCCGCACCCTGGCTGTGCTCCCTAAACCACACACCCACAGCATCCAGCTCAGTACAGAACCTGAAATTCACCATGGATTCTGAAAGAATACTTCTCAAATTTACACAGCTTGTAGATCTTGTTATTTACACTTCCACATCGTTGGAAGATCCATCCCTTGCCTATCCTACGCTCATTGAGTCACTGCAATGTTGCCTATCATCTTCTCCTGTTTAGCGGGCTCTGATTCCATTTATGTGGGTGCCCCAGACTATCAGCTCATGAAGCTACATCAGACCCAGTACAGTACAGCCTGCTGCATCCTTGCACTCACTCCCAGTAAACATGGCACTCAGGCGCAACAGGTGCATCCGCTGGCTTCCCATTGTCCGACGCACCAACTTCAGGGTCATTTGCATCACCAACAGTGCCCTCCATGGCATGTGCCTTGAATTCCTTCAACACTGACTCACAGGCTACCAACACAACAGAAACCTCATATCAGATTCTGCACTCCTCCTTGTGATCCTTCCTCCCATTCCACTCAAATTGGAGGTACCTCTTTCTCTGTCCACTCTTACAAACTCTGAAACTCCATCTCACTCAGCATTCGCCAAGTGGAGGAACAACATACCTTCCAGAAGGCACTAAAAACTTGGCTGTTTCCTTCCCCATGCTGATCAAAGGTCACACCCTATGCAATGTCCCAACACAGATTGCCCTGCTTGTGGCACCCTGCCGGCCCATGGCAGTGTTGTCTTGCATGTCATGCCCGTGTTGGTTTTCAGGAGTCCAGCTTTTTTGGACAGCTGGGTGCCTGGATGAAAGGAGTACATCCTTTGACTTGTTATGTTATATGCATTTGTTAAGCGCACATTTGCCCAGAGGCATCATGGCAAAAGCAACAGATAGGCAACAGCTTAAGAAGGTTCAAAACAGGTGCGTTTTCAAGCACACAGATGGCAGGGCAGCCTACTCTTATGTCTCCCTGCACTCTACAGGACCAATTTAGTGCACAGGGACCATCTTGATTTGTGCTGCTTGACACATGTGGACCCCTGACAGCCTTTACCTGTGTTACACATTCAAGTCACTTGTTTATAGTTGGTTTTCTGTACATTTCATCATCTTCAATGTACTGCATGACCTTGCTTTTCAAACACTTGCGTATAGGTGCGTTGTAAATGCCATATGACATCATATCATATCAAAGTGTTCTTGAAATCTCGCGCATTGAGTGACTGCACTGTATGTGACTGGATATTGTGGGCGCATGCATGTGAAATATCATCCCCTCTCCAAAGCTTTGGTTCATCAGTCTGCACTACACCCTATGATTCACGTGCCCTTCCTGGGAACAGCTAATTCTGGGTGTGGGCTCTGATTGAGCGGGCAGTGTTAGCTGGTTAGTGATGACCTGTCCATGATTTATTGTGTCCAAAATGGGTGGTAGGTCTGTGATGCTGATTCTGGAGTGGGGGTACCACAGCCTTTTATGCATGGGGATTGAGGACCTGGGTCGCTTTTTGGGTTGCCTGATGTGGTGTGTTGACCATGTGGATTGGGGAATGAGAAGCTGATGAGTCCCCTTTAGCAGGTGGGCTTTCTTTCCCAGTATGCCTTTCAACCTCTCACCCTATTGTCCTCCTTCTGCCCCAAACTGTACTATATTTACATCAATATGCCTCCTGGCCTGTCTGCCCCTGGTTCCTTCGTTCCCCCCTTTGTCTCATTCTTCCTCTCTTCTCCCTTCTCTCAGCCCTCATCCACTAACAGCCCACTTCTGCCCCATAATCTCCCCACCAGCAAAACTCATCCTTGCTCCCCACTCCTATTCTCTCTATCCATTCAAAGGCTGCCCATTCTTCCATCTGCCTCCTCTCTCCACAGCCCCTCTTGCCCTCTTTAATCCTTTTCATCAGCTCCCCCACTTGTAATTTCACTTCCCAGCCCATCCACTCATGTTTTTGTGTCCCTTTCCCTCACCAGCATCGAAGGGTACCCGACTGGCCCCTGGGTAACCTGACAGTAGGTGTGTCTGAATTGCATGCCTGCTATCAATGCCCTGCCTTGTGCCCACATACCAGGGCAGACTAACCCCTGAGTCCAGAGTGCATGACATACTCTGGTGGCAATGTGTTTACTTCAATGCAAGTGATTACTCTGTCCCTAAGTTTCCATTTTGATGTAGACATTGGTGCACAACACTCTTTGATGTGACCTTTCTGTTGTTGCCAGAGGGGGACCCAGTCCATCTGTTCATGCAACACACTCTCATCTTCTTGGTTGATCCCTGCTCCTGAACAGTGGCTCTGCCCGGGGGCACCCACACAGTCTTGCCCATTCTGGCGTGCCTCCCACATTCATTGCCGCAGTTTTAGGAAATGGATTCCACTCACCCAGCAACTGTGTCAAGGGTATGCCCCCTCTGTGGGCCCCCTTATATGAGTGATGTCCCACTACAGGCATGGCAGAGGCTGAGCATCCTGGAAGCTTGCTGGTGGCCAGTTCATAGTGCTTGGGGCTAGGTGTTGTTTGCCCCAGGCGGGCCCTCTCGGACATGCTGTTCAGCCTTTGACACCAAGCACATATGTGCAGCAGTTCAGAACAACTGTTATCTGGGGTGACAACCCCCTTGTCACCACACTGGTGGTGGTGTGTGGTGTGACCCCTCCCACTTTCAGTTGTGCCTGAGGCCAGTCTCTCCCCTTCCTCCACCACACCAGTGCATGTTGGTGCATGTGTGGATGACCCGTCCACTCCACAAGTGTAGGGGCTTTGCAGGCTCTCTTGCCTCTGTCCCAAAGAAGTCCCAGAAGACATGCAGATCAGCTTGAGGTGGGTGCAGGGAACTCCCATTGCTATGCTCAGGCAGGTGCAACTAGTGTGAGTATCCAGCCAGTGGCATTTTCTTGTCTGAATGAGTGAGCCAAACATGTTTTTATACACATGGCTAGTGCAATGACAGTGCAAATGGCTCATTGAGTTAGTGATGTCCCCATTGATGGTTGTCTCAGTTACGTTGATTTCCATGGGTGATGTACAGCTAATACATGCCAGCAGATGCTGACCTCCTTGCATTTGTGCATTAATCAGACGTAGAACAATATTGCATATCATGGCCTCTTCAGTGAATGTAGCATTACTTGGTCAGTATGCACCTCCCTGTGACTGCAAACATACGTAGGGAAGTCTGGCCAGTGAACTTCCTGTGTGTACCGTGGTACTCACAGGTGAGGGTCAATCATGTTTCAGTTCAAGTGAGTGAGCCTGACAAACAGTCACCAAATCCAAGGAAGGCAGCAGGCATGCTAATTGGGCAATCCCAATTTGGTCAGGTTGTCACTTGAATCGATGTCACAGGATTTTTTTGATTCCCTTTGAATGGAATGTTTTCAGTTCACATCCTTTAACAGGGAATCATTGGGGGATAAGTCTGGTGGTAGCAGCTATGGTATGTCCAAGTCCGCATGCATATGTTGCAGTTGCTACACTTGTAATTTGCCCTAGTTGTATCTTGTGATGGGCTAGTGGTCTTGCACAGGCAAACATATGCCTGTCCCAGTCCTGCCCACAGTCACCTTGTGAATGGCTGTCATACTGCCACAGAGACCAGCAAGCAGATTTGGAGGTCAGTGCACCAGGAACACATTTGCTGTGTTCCACAATTGTCTTTTGGACTCTCAAGTGTGAATGCTGAAAAGGGCATGGGTCCATGGAGCCATGCGGGCAGGACGGCTGGCTCTGCCTCCCCACAGTCTCTCCTGCACCAACAGGTTCCGGCTAACATCTGGATGGATTTAATTTGCCTGTGGCTCCTGTTGTGGATCACTCAGCTCACACCTGAAATAGCTGCAATTTGTATATGTGATCTGTAGGACACATTGATCATCGTCACTTCAATCTCACCTTGCAGCTCCATGTTCTTCCTGAGGCTACACCGGTCTGAGTGTCACTTTGACAACAATTGTCAGAGAACACTCTCTGGGGTGAAACTAGGCCTGTCACAGGGTTCATGTTGACTTTGTCCCCCTAAACTCAGATCCAGGTCAGCACCATCACCAGATCTATCAACCTGGCACAGTTACTTGTTTCCAGGGACTCCTGGCCTCCCAGTTTCACTGCTTGTGGGGTCATGTTAGCCACCTGGTGGTGGTGGTCATGGCAGGGCTGAACCCACAATGCACATTCCCTTACATCAATCAGGCAAGCACTCCCCAGGTGGTGTTTGATGCAGATCAGGAAGGCACTGTCATGATGGCTGCTCCCGGGGAGCCAGGCCAGGCCCAGCGTCCCCGGAAGCAGACCTATCACCCACATCACCGGATCCAGCAGACCGCTACTGGGGCCCTTTGGACCACGTCCTGGTGCCTTTGGCACCAGGCTCATAAAAGGCTTCAGTCCTGGCGCCATAGGCGCCAGGCTCATTTGGTCAAAACATCTCATAATGCTTGGGTGGACTTACCTGAGGCAGACCATGCTGCTTACTCACCCAGAGCAATCCAGTCTGGCTGAGGTCTCCAGCCATTTAGGCTGGGAGGAACTATTTTTCCTCTTCAGGAACTCTTTTTCTTACCTGGGTGGGGCCGGAGGAAGGATACTCAACTGAAGCACTCCTCTGCTATTTAAACCACGCCCGAAGGAATTCACGTGCTTCGCGTTATTCTGCAGCAGGACGCTCACCGAGTCGGCTCCTGCATCCTGGCTCCTGACACGCCCGCAGCTCCTGGAACACCTGAAAGACAAAAGGAGAGAAAAGACAAGCATCCAAAGCTTTACTCACCGGAATCCTGCACTCGGGAAACCTTCTTCCAACAATCCTGCAAAAGAAAAGCACAAGGTTAGCAGCGCACCACAACGCTCGCCGCAGCGCCGCTTTCTCTTACTTTATCGTGGCCGCGCCACGTGCAGAAACGGCTACAAAGCTTGCAGCACCTCGGCACCTGCAAAAAGGGGAAAGACACGATTAGAAGCGCTCCACTTCACCCGGTGCCACACCTATTCCACTTACCTTTACGAGGCCTTACCACGAACAACAGCGGTTTCGACGCCGGCAGCGAATCGGCTCCTGCAAAAGGGGAGAAGGTGAGCATCGGACTTGATACAGGAGGGAATACTCACCTAAGGAATTACCAGATTTTGGTTGAACTCAATCCTCCTTTCGGGTCAGAAGGGCCTTTCTGCCTTTTCTAGACCCCGGCCCCGAAGGGGAAAAGACATTTAATATAATCTAAAGACTACATACTTACGGCAATCCCGAAGTGGGATCGAACAGCCAGAGGAATCGCGCCCACTAAATACCCCAGTGAAGTAACTGGAATCAACGCGCCCCTGCACCAGAAGCAGGATGGAGGGCTCATCCTTACAGAAAATAAGGTGAGAGCCCACAAAAACCGAACTAGCGACAAGGGGATTTAGAAGGGGGAGATAGGGGGGAGCAGATACTCTTTCCAGCAGATATTAACTCCCTCTTTCCCACCTACAGAAAAATTATCCTACGAGCCAGACAGACGAGATTCGGGGGAGGGCCAGTCCAGTCCATCTTCCGGGCCCTGCGCTTTACTGTAGAAGAATTGGTAGCTGTCCAGAACGGGTCAGCGCCTGTGTGGGAATCAGGTGAGCGTTACAGCACACACTTGACAACGCACAAGGTACCATGCTACAGCAACACCCCAAAAAGGCTGGGATCAAGCCCAGCCACACATGTTTCTGCTGATCACCCAGTATGGCCTCAGGACATATGTGGTGTGAGGAGCCAGGAATGAGACACAGACACAGAGATGTCATAGTTTTGGCTATAGACTTTTATTTCAAACAATTAGGGGTTGGGAAATGCCTCACTGTCCCTACTCTAAGAGGTATTCCCTACCTAAGCCAAAGCTAAGGGTCTATACATTGTCAAGGTGTCCAAAGCAAAATGTCCTGTGTACAAAGTTCTATTCTGGCCCTCACATTCTAAAAATAACCTCTAAGGTGAAAGGGTAATGTCTTGGCCTTGAATAATGTACATAAATGTTCAAGTTCAAAAGGAAAGAGGCAATTATAAACCAAAAGTTCCCAGTTGAATGACTCTCACAGTTCCAGGGAATTGTTCCCTTTCTCAGAGTTTCCTCTTATCAATGTCCAAGCTCCAAAGCATTTGAGCTTTCCTTGACTTGTCTGTTTGGCAAACATGGTTGGCATATTAAACAACTTGGCTGTTAGTCTCAATTAAATAGGATACCCAGTGTATTCCCTCACCATGTATCTTCTCCTCTTTAATGTAATTTCAAAACAGTCTTAGGCTATACCTGATATATCCTTAACTCAGGTTTTCCTCGTGTGATCTACTTTACACATTTGCCAACTTGCTTCGCCTGGTATGCTCTCCTGCCAGGGCTTTCTCATATGCTTTACTTAACAAACTTGCAAACTTAAATTTGCATGGTATACTCTTCTGTGGAAGTTTTCTCATGTGCTTCACTTGACACACTTGTGAACTTGAATGTACCTGGTGTAATCTCCTGCCAGGACTTTCTAATGTTCTTCACTTGATGCACTTGCAAACTTGACAATGTATTGTATTCATTCTGTTATTTCTCTTTTAGAAAAATCAAGTCTCACATTCTATTTTACATGATTCATTCATTCTCATTCACCTTTGAGGCTCACATTGTGTCTTATATGCTTAATTTGTTCTAATTTCCTTTTGGTAGGGTTGCTGAAGTGCCCTCGTATCCAAGCTCCCCTCTTGCCTCTTGTGGACTCGCTGGTGCTCTATTGCGTGCTGCAGTTCTCCGGCGGTAAACCTTGCTTTGTGGCTTCTGCAGCCCTCCTGGCTCCCATTTTACTGCTATGTGCTTTTCTGTACTCGAGCGGCATGTAGTATGCTGCTCTCGGTTACCAGAAAACCCCAGGAAGTTTTTCCTTCGCTTCCACTCATGGTGTCCTCATGGCAGACCAGCTCCTGCAGACTTCTTTCCTTTGCCTTCTCCATAAACAGGTTAGCCCCATGGTCTTTCCAGCATCACAGTGGTCCCTCAGTCAATACCGAGTGGATAGGATTGTACCAGCCAGTGTCTCCCTTCTGTCAGCTGGTTCAGTGTTTTAAATGTCCCGTCACCAATTAAGCGCACACAACCACTAGAGCGCAGCTTGTGCTTCTGGTCTTTTTCAATTTTCACTACTCCACTCATCTTTTTCGTCACAGTGCTTTTACGTTCATAGAAAGGGAAGTCAGTTCTTTGTGACTTGTAGTCAGAGTATGGGATGGTATTTTTAGTAGCTTCCTTGGGTGGGTGAAGGGAGTTATGACAATATGCCATTAAGACATGGAGGAATCCTTAAAAGGAAATGGCGGATACCATGTCTCGTCCAATGAAGTTGTGTTACTCACTTGAGGATTGGATTGCCTCCCCCCGTGTGAAAGTCCCTCATATAGCCGCCTCTAGTGTCAGGATCAGCTAGTGGCTGCCGTCCCCTGGCCACATGGGAGAGGTCACAGTTGGAAAAGGAGTGATGACACCATCGGATTCATCACAGTGGGTAGATGCAAAATGTGACCATCTCCCTAAGTGGGGATTAAGTAACTGACCAGGATTACCTCAGTGAAGGCACCTGGGGAGGGAAGAGACCAGCACTGCATACACATCCAATGGCATGTTCAGGGGATGTGGGGTTCAGGAGACTGACTCCATAGCATCACTCAGGGGGATCAAGTCCTTCTGCTCAGGGCACACCACAAGGATGGTGTTAGGCTGGTTGTGTCCACCGGCACAGTGATTTTACCACAACAAACATGTGGGGAAGCAAGAACCAAGTGGGGCAAAGACAGGTCCCTTGCACACTCTGTACTGTAATCCAGAGGAAGGTGAGTGAGCTTTCCTGTATCATATGTACACTGGGTGACAGAGGGGGAGTTCTGGCCATGAGCATCCTGCCTCCTTCATCTGTTTCCATTCACCATGGTGCTCCTCAAGAGTCAGTCCTAGGTATTTTCCTATTCTCTCTATATACCTTGCTTCTTGCCCCTATCATTTCTTCTTTTGGACTATCGCACCATTTCTACACTAATGATACTCAGCTCTTTCTATCCTTTTCATCATTCATGCCTGATATTCATCACACTATTTCAACATGTCTTTCTGTCATCAAATCCTGGATGACCTCACATTTTCTTCCCTTAAATGCTGCAAAGTCTGAAGTTTTTTCTTTCCTGCTAAAACTCTTTTGCCACAGTCTCCTCCTTCTTCTATCTCTTTCCCTCCCTCCTGTCTATCTATCTCTCCCACTGCCCGTAATCTTGGTCTCTCTTTTGACTCCAATCTTTCCTTTGCTCATCACATCTCTCTTACATCTCGCTCCTGTCGATTTCATCTCTACAATATTCGCAGAGTCCGCCCTTTTCTTAGCTTTCACGTCACAAAACTTCTTATCTCTTTGTTAATATTTTCTCAACTATTCTACTGTTCTGTCACGCTGTTTGGTCTTCCCTGTTCACATCTCGCTCCTCTTAAATCTGTCTACCATTCTTCTATTCGTACACTCTGTCTTCTTTCTTATCGGGACTCGATCTCTTCTTCTCTTGCCTCACTTGGCTGGCTGCCTTTCTATTCTCAGATTGAATTCAACTTTCTTTGTTTATTTTTTAAATCTCTTTACAGACTTGCCCCTGACTATCTTGCATCTCTTCTCTCATTCTATAGTCCTTCTCACTATCTCCACTCTTCTGGTCTTTTTAGGCTGAATGTTCCCCATCCCCCAATCCCAATTTCGTTCTTTTCAGCTCCCCACTCCTCTTCATTGGAACACACTTCTTCTGTCTCTCTGTTCCATTACTTCTTACTCTTTGTTCCGTTCTTCCCTTAAAACTCACATGCTTCACTCTTCTGATTGATTGTTACTGGCTGTATATGAACATTGATTTGCACTACTGATTTTCTAAACCATTGATGTTTCTTATGTAAAGCGCTTTGGACAAAGGCGCTATATAAAGCACAATAAAAATACAAACATAAATACCCACATTGAAATTGAGGAGGCCAGCTCTCTGGTATTGCAATGCATTTCATTGGTCTTGGGCAGGAGGGTCCAGCTGGCCCCCTGGCCAAGGGACAGCAGGACACGCTGGGCAGTGGCCCCTGTTGATCCATATGTCATCTATCCACTCAAGAGTCAGGGGTGAGCAGGTGCAGACGTGGTGCTCTGGCCATGGCGTATTTGGGATTTTCACTCCAGGGAGGGACAGGGAACACAGCAGAATGTCCCAGTCTGATGCTGACCAGGCAAACGGTCGACCCACATTCAGGCATGCTCTCAGGGGAGGGGACAGCACACCCAGCCATCTTTGAAACCCATTTTGAAACACAATTTCTTGCTGTATAAGCGCCTTACAAATGCACAATAAAATAAAATACATAAAAATAAATCATGGAGCTCAGACCTGGGCACAAGATAGCTCTTCCAATGAGCTGGATAATCAGGCACAACCCATGGCCTCCTGGCACAGAACGACCCCCTCTGCATGAACACCAGGTGTAAATGCCCAGGTGGTTTTATGGTGCAGTAGGGTGTCTGTGACTACCTTGACAGGGCAGGCAGTTGCTGACACATTGGAGCTTTGCAGGGCCAGGGGCACAACCCAGGCATGCAGAGGGCACTGCTCAGTAAGCCATGGTTGTACGTTTAACATTCCATGCAGGATTCATTGACAAAGTCTTTATTTTATTCTGCAATGCATTGCAGGTGGGCAGGTGAGGAGGATTGACAGGCCATGCCCAGTCCTCTCCAGATGGCATTGTTCAGAGGTGTCCCAGCATATGTCCAGGCCATCCAGGGGTGCTGAACCAGCAATTGTGGGCAAGCCTCTGATGCAGTGTGCCAGCAATGTTACTCTGCAGAGCTCCGAGCCTACTCTGGAGGACACAGTTGAAAGGCATCAAAGGCAGGGCGCTGGATGTCAAGTTATCTTTTTCCACACAGACACCCCAAGGCTGTCCAGTTGGTTTACTTTCATGCACTGAATGTCTATGCAAGCTGATAAGGTGAAATGTTGTGGATGGGAGTCAGGTGTATACTTTGTGCAGGTTGGTTCATGTTACTTAGGGGAGCACAGGGTATGGGGACATTGGTGGTAGGGATGTGTTCACTATGTTAGGTGCATTTATGTGCATTGGCCTGAGGTGAGCTGGTCCAGAGGCATGGGTGCTGAGGGAGACATGGAGATGGGTGGCTGGCGAGTCATTGCGGGCATTTGTTGCATGGCACTCAGGAGGGCACACAGTTGGTGGTGTGGGTGGGATGCTGTCACTATGTAGGGTGTTTTGCAGTGCATTGGACTGAGATGAGCAGGTCCAGCTGCATGCAGAGGAAGACATGGAGATGGGATGTTGGCGTGTCTTTGCTTGCAGTTGGTGCATGGCACTCAGGGGGACACAGGGTACAGTGTCACTGGTGCAGGAATGTGTTACCTGCTCTGACCCTGTGTTTTACTTTCTTCTTTCTTACTTTCAACATTCTGCTGGGGGATATGGTTGCTGCTATGCAAGGACACAGGGCTGTCGAATGCCTGCATGTCACACCTCGGCAGTGTAGGCTGGTTTGAACACCTACAGAGAAGTGCATTGCTACATGACTGTGGACAACTGGAGCAGACTCTCAAGGTAAAAATGTGGAAGTGAGATGGGCATCTTTCTTGAACTAAAATTGTACTTTCCTCAGTTTTGTATGACTATGTATATGTAGATGTGTTTGTATGAGCTGTATTGGTGGCAGGGATTGGAGTAGCCCCTCCACCTGTATATTGGGGTGAGACACACCTAGTGTGTCCAGACCAGTCCTGCTTACATTATATGCTGCACCTTTCTAGTTGTGTTCTCCTCTGTGCTGTTGGGTGTGTGAGTGCACAATTGTTGGTGGTGAGCATGTGAAAGTGATTACAGGGTTCATGGATTGTGCTGTGTGCTTTTGTGTGAGCGACAAGGATACTATTGTTTCTACTTGCTATGACAGTGTCAGTGGTTTATGCAGCTGATTTGGTGACTATGGACCAATACCGATTGCCTCTCCCAGACACACATTCTCAGGTTGTTTATATGGGCATGGTGGACTAGCTCTGATTCATCATCGAAGGGCACCAGGGATGTGGTTTTGCTGTGTGTGCTCCATATGTGATGGAATTCAGGAGAAGTCATTATGCATAAGCTTATTGCATGCATCCTGTCCCTTTGCTCTTTGGCCTGTCAATGGGATGGGTAATGCCTGTGGCTGAGGGTGATCCCCCTCCTGCAGCTCTACTGGTATGCCACAATGTGTGGCAACATTGTGCAGGAATCAAGATGCCACAACAATCTTGCATACTACTGGTGGTGCATATAGCAATACACTCCTAGAGCAGTCAAGGGAGAGGAACCGTGACTAAAGCATCCCAAATATGTGCTCCACTTTGTCCCTAGTGGCACTTTGCCCCTAGTGGCTATGTGTGCTGCGTTATACCATACCCAAGCTGGTTTGGCAGGATAACTGAATGGCGTGAGCAGGAATGGTGAGCAGGCAGGTCCTTTTCCCCTGCAAATGTGTAAATTGTTGTTGTTAGCATTGATTGTCTTGGTCATTTATTCTGTGTGTCACGTGACTGCATGCTTGTGTGTGTGATAGTTGATACCAATGAACCAGGTGTTGCCAAAGGTTCCGGATGCTAGGGCCCGCTATAGTGGTAACCAGCGGTAAATAAAACTATCATGTGTGCTTCCAGGCAAATTTACATTTACATGCATGAGGACTACCTGTGCATCGTAGATTACCTGTGCATTGATTGAATGCCAATGCTTCCGTTTGCAGTACATGTGCTTGGTTGCTCGGGAAGGCTGTAGCACGACATGCGTGCAATCAATGGCTGCCAGTACCAGTAGGAAGAGTGCTGTGGCTTAGAACTGCCTTGCCTATGGTGTGTGTGGCATATGTATGTGCCTATGCACATGTGATGTAATGCAGCGCAAATCCTGGTGTAGGTATCGGGATTACATGGCCTGCAATATGCCCCCAACAATGGCAAAGGTGTGCTGGAATGAGCCTGTAGCCACACATATATGGTTTTCAGCACTTCCCAAGTGGTGTGAGTGCATGGGAACAGATGGTGGGTGATACAAGGTCATCCGCCCACTCCTTGACCAGGTTTAGGATGACATGGAGAGGTAATATATACCTTGCATAGACCTTGTCATATGGCATCCCAAAAAGCGTTGTGCAAGGATGGAAAATCCTTTTCCTCACCATCCTCCCATGAACATGTTTGATTGCTGCCACTATGGCTGGATTCATCCTGGAAGTGCACTTTTGAAATGGTGTGCATTGCATGCTTTTATGAGTATCATTTGCTATGTGTGTGTTGCGTTGCGTATCATGTGGCAGTGATATCACAAGGTTTGCAGTCCCTCAGCACGCCCACGTTATTCCTCATTGTTCCTCATTGTGTGCAAGGAATGAGGAATATACATGTTCCGCTCCCTATTTGTTACATTGCTCAGGCCCTTCCCATACTTTACGCAGTGTGTCACACAAAGCCCTCAGCAAAACGCAAAGTAGGAAAGGACCAGCGCAAAGTGAGTGCAGACCCACGCAGATTCCGATCTATGAATCAGCAAAATGAGTTTTGCATGTCACAAAGTGCACTTTTTTCAGCGTAAAGTGTCTTTGTGGCGCACAAAACATTCTATGAGTTGGACCCTACGCATTTCAGTACCAAATGTCTTAAAACTGCCTGGTTATCTTTGAAGACAGTGTCCATCATGAAAATCCATTAGCGCATGCAATATTACCATATGTGGTATTAGCGATTATCTAATATCTCTTTCTCCATTGTTGTCATATGAAACCAACTGAAGGGTCACTCTGACTCTGACTCATGTGGACCCTTCAAGTTAATACATGCTCACTGAATGTGGTAAAAATAATTTGGTTTGGCAGTATTATCAGAGGTAATTCTGGAAAACTCTTAAATCTTCTATGATTTACATTTTGAGTTTTGTATCTATCTCATTCTTTCTCAGTAAATGTCAAAAGTGAAACAAAAACCTCAGCATGAGACCATACAAGATGAATTTGTAAATGACATGGTGAGAAACAAATACATCATCCATTACAATGGCTAGGCTACTGAATGATTTTAACCTTTATTGCAGTCAGTTGGCTGTCCGTTGTAGTGCCTTTGCTTACTTTGCTACCACAGTGATGACAGTTTGCCAAAATGCCAGGGTGGCAGAAGTAACATTATCCACTCAATGACCCCCCACACCCCAATGGCATTGCAGGATGTGGCATCGTGTGATCTTTGAACCCAATAACATCACTGAAGTGACTTTGAAGAACGAAAACCTCAGATTGATTCAGATTGATAAAATAAGATTCTTAGATAAAAGACTATTGTAGCATGTTGCATTCCCCATTCCTGTCCCTGTGTATGTGTCCAAGAGTGAGTGTGAAGTAATTATGGAATTTGTATTCCCCCTGTTGTGTTCTACGCAAGACTACTCGAAATCAGCTACTTGGGTGGTGGGCACAAGCGTGCCCCACATATATTTAGTTACTCAGTTACTGGTTAAACTTAATCAAATAACTTAATGTTATGTTATGTTATGTTATTTTGCATTTATATAGCGCCTTATATACCATTGGTATGGTCTGAAGGCGCTGGTAGGTTGAACGCCCTTGGGAACCGAAGTTCAGGTCAGTAGAGAGAGGGAGTCCAAAAGTGCGTGTGCGCACCAGGTATGTGTGCAGCTGGTGCGAAATCAAGTGGTAGCTGCTTCTTAGATGTAGGTGTGGTGGTTGAGAGATCAGGAGTATGTGTTTGCTCTGGTCGGCTTTATCCGGAACGATTGTGGCTGCGTTAGGCCTGAGAAGAACGCCTGGCTGGGGGGTGAGAAACCAGCAAGTGTTTACTTAGAGTGATGTGGAGTAAGCGGGAGATGTAGATATGAGAACAGTTATACCGAATGGTGTCATAGTATCTCTGTGTTCTAGATGAGTGGTGGGGTAAGGGAGAGAGTAAGAGTGGGGTGTGGTATGATGTATGTTTTCACGCGTTTCCTTCATTCCAAGGCATGTTAAGAATCGTCCGTTGCACATAATCGTCCGTTCCTCATACTTGACCGCTCCACCATTCGTCCAGTCAGCAGCCAACGTTTGGTTCGTACCCTCGTCCAGACCGCGCACTCGTCCTGTCCGCACACTCGTCAGGTCTAGACACTTGCACTTGTCCAGACTACATGCTCGTGTAGTTTATCCACTCGTCCAGTCTACATACTGGTTTAGATAGAGCTAGGACACTCGTTCAGTCCATAATGGTCATTCGGTCCACCCACTCAACGGCGCATCAAACTACTCGTCTGTTCTATGTGTATCTATTCAACAGACTCATCTGCTCTATGTATTTGTCTGACCCATGCATTCGTCTTTTACACACACTTGTGCGCACCACACATTTATCCGCTACACCTACTCGTCCGCTCCATATATTCATCTGCACCAGAGACTCATTCGGTTCATATACACATCTACTCCATACGCTCATCCACATTACACATTCACTTTTTCGCTCTCCTCATTCGTTGGCTCTCCTTATTCATCGGTTCCCCACTAATCTGTTCTCCACACTCATCCGTTCTCCACATTCCTCCGGTCTCCGCACTCCTCTGCTCTCTTTGGTTCTTTATACTCAATCGCTCTACACACACAACCGCTCTACACACACAACCGCTCTCCGCACACAACCGCTCTCCACACTCAAACGCACTCATCCGCTCCCAGCACTCATCCGCTCCTGGCACTCATCCGCCCCCCACGCCCTCATCCACCCCTCCACGCACTCGTCCGCCCCCACGCACTCGTCCGCCCCCCACACTCATCCGCCCCCGCCACTCATCTGCCCCCCACACTCATCCGCCCCCCACACTCATGCGCCCCCCACACTCATGTGTTCCCATACCCATCCGCTCCCCACGCTCATCCGCTCCCCACACTCCTACGCTCTCCACTCTCATCCGCTCACCACTTTCATCCGCTCCCTACACTCATGCGCTCTCCGCTCTCACCCGCTCTCCGCACTCACCCGCTCTCCGCACTCACCCGCTCTCCGCACTCACCCGCTCTCTGCATTCACCCACTCTCCGCATTCAACCGCTCTCCACTCTCACCTGCTTTCACTCTCACCCGCTCCCCACTCTCGCTCTCCACTCTCATCCGCTCTCCACACTCTTCCGCTCTCCACACTCTTCCGCTCTCTGCGGTTCCTCTTAGTAAACCGCTCTACATCCTCAGCGGTACTCGGCACTCATCTGTACCCCGCGCTCATCTGCGCTCATCTGCTCCCCACAACTCATCCGCTTCCCACAACTCATCCGCTCCCCACAACTCATCCGCTCCCCACACTCATCCGCTCATCCGCTCTTCGCACTCATCCGCTCTCCGCGTTCCCCCCATACATCCGCTCCCCACACTCATCCGCTCTCCACACTCATCCGCTTTCCACACTCATCCGCTCTCCACACTCATCGGCTTCTTCATACTCATTCACACCCCACGCTCACTCTCATCTGCACTACACCCTCGCTCTCATCCGCTCTCTGCTCTCATCCGCTTTCCGCTCTCATCCGCTCTTATCCACGCTCATCCGCTCTCATCCACACCCATCCGCACTCCATGCTCATTCGTATTCCACGTTCATCCGTGCTTCACGCTCATCCGCTCTCCGCGCTCATCCGTTCTCGGCTCTCATCCGCGCTTCACGCTCATCCGCTCTCCGCGCTCATCCGCGCTCATCCACTCTCGGCTCTCATCCGCTCTCGGCTCTCATCCGCTCTCCGCTCTCATCCGCTCTCCACACTCATCCGCTCTCCACACTCATTCGCTCTAATCCGCTCTCATCCGCTCTCCACACACATCCGCTCTCCACACACATCCGCTCTCCACACACATACGCTCTCCACACACATCCGCTCTCCGCACACATCCGTTCTCCACACACATCCGCTCTCCACACACATCCGCTCTCCACACACATCCGCTCTCCACACACTTCCGCTCTCCACACACCTCCGCTCTCCGCACACCTCCGCTCTCCGCACACCTCCGCTCTCCACACTCAGCCGCTTTCCACACTCAGCCACTTTCCACACTTAGCCGCTTTCCACACTCAACCGCTTTCCACACTCAACCGCTTTCCACACTCAACCGCTTTCCACAATTTATCTGCTCTCCAGTTATATCGACACGCTTCCGTTTAGTGTAATCGTCAGTTCTGTACGCTTCATTCATTCTAACTATTTCATTTATGTCGTTCATTGTATTCCCTTCTCAATTCATTAAGTCCTTTTGATCGGTTCAGATCTCCAACGTTTCTCAATGATTTATTCGTATTTTCTGTTTCACTGTTTTGATCTCGTCTACTCGTTTAAGCCCGCTTGTTTTACTAGTTTACATTTGAGGTTATTTAGCTGTCATTCTCGCTTCAGGTAGTTTGATGAGTCGGTATTATTGTGATGATGCTGGATTGGTTTTATGGGAAGAGCCAGGTTTTCAGTAGTTTGCGGAAGGATGTTAAGTCTTCAGTTAGGCGGATGTGGGGTGGGAGTGAGTTCCACAAGGTTGGAGCCAGGGCAGAGAATGATGATCCGCCTAGTCTGACTGAGTTTGTCTTGGGAATTACTAGGAGGCCGGCTGAGCTTGATCTTAGGGTGCGAGTGGGATGATAAGGAAATAGTTTGTCTTGAAGATATTGCGGTCCAGTTTTATGCAGTGCTCGATGTGAGAGGCATAAGGTTTTGAAAGCCACCCTACGGGCTACAGGAAGCCAGTGCAGTGTTTTAAGGGCTGGGGATATGTGGTCTCTTGGACTGAGCGCAAGTAGTAATTTGGCCGCTGCGTTTTGTGCTCTTTGGAGTTTATTCAGTTGGTAGGCATGGATTCCGGGGTATAGGGGGTTTCCGTAGTCCAGTCTGGATATAACGATTGATTGGACAGCGGAGACTCTGTTGGGAAATGAGAGGTATGGAAAGACGCACCTAAGGTTTTTAAGGTGGTAGTGGCAGGACTTTGAAACATTGTTGACTTGGCGCAAGAGTGTTAGGTCGGAGTCTAGGGTGCATCCAAGATTTTTTACTGTTTTGGAGGGTGTAGGTGAGTTGCCCATGGCGGGTGGCCAGGGTAGTGGGTGCGGAAGAAGGTCGGAGTTGCCGCAAACCATGATTTCTGTTTTGGAGGGGTTTAACAAGAGGTGGCTTTGGGTCATCCAGCGCTCTATGTTTATGAGGCAGGATGCCAGGTCAGGTTGGGGGTTGGGTTTCGAGTTCAGGAATTTTAGAATTAGTTGAGTGTCGTCGGCGTAGTTGTAACAAAGGATGTTGTGTGAACAAATTATTGGTGGGAGGGTGATCAGGTAGAGGTTGAACAGGAGGGCAGATAGACATGCCCCTTGAGGGACTCCCATGTCGACTGGTCGGGCTTGGGAGGTAAAGCTGGAGAGTGTCGTTATTTGGTGCCTGTCTTTGAGGAATGAGGCTATCCATTTAAGAGCGGTTTCACGGATTCCTAGGGAGTGGAGGCGGTCCAGGAGGATTGAGTGATTGATCATGTCAAAGGCAGCGGATAGGTCAAGAAGGATTAGAGCGCCACATCCCGCGGAGTCTGCTGTCATTTTAAGGTCGTCCCAGATCGAGGTTATGGTGGTTTCAGTTCCGTGACGTGTTCTGAAACCAGATTGGGCAGGGTCAAGGAGATTGTTGGCTTCAACAAAGGCGTTTAGTTGGGAGTATGCGATTCGGTCAATGAGTTTGGCGAGGAATCTGGTGTTTGAGATTGGGCGATAATTTTTGGGCTCGAGAGGGTCGAGGGAAGGTTTTTTAATTAGCGGTTTGACGTGTACTGTTTTGAATGCTTCTGGAAAAATACCGGAGGAAAGGGAGGCGTTTATGATAGATCTTGCGTGTTCTCCTGCGCTGGTGGAGGCAAAGATTTCTTTAAGGGTTGAGGCTGGGCAGGGGTCCAGAGGGGATCCGGATGGTTTGCGGGCAGATAGAAGTTTGAGAAATTGTTCTGGTGATATCGGACTAAAGGATTCGAATGTTGGTTGAGTAGAGGATGGAGTTGACGGGCTGGCCGGTATGGGTGGAGGGTTGTCAATTGGTTGTAAGAGAGCCTGGCATCACTTTCCAGTAATAAGAAGGCAAAACAAACTTAACAAAAAAAAAAAAAACTCATACAATAAAAAAGTTGGCAAAGAGAAAATAATTAGTGAATAGAAAGAGTTATACCAAAGTATTTTCATATATTTATTGTCTATTACCACACGAATGAAAGATTGAAATTAAATATGTCAAGAGAATTGGAAATAGAAAATATAGCCTTGATGAACTCACGTTTACATTCCCCCACTCTTGCCAAACAATAGGACGCTCCCAACCTATTGCACTTCCTCAAAGGTACCACAAATAAACTATCATTATTTATGTGCAAACATTACATTTTATGAAGTTACATAGGCTCCATATTAGGTCAGTAAAAGAGCAATCTGTCATCATACTACAGTGCAAGGTGACAGTAAGAACAGGCTGGTTTCAAATTCATATTCGTACGTATTGTGCTAAAACCATAAGCAGAACAACTAAGCACTAGACTCAGTTCTGATGAGAAGAACTGTTAAACATTAACGTTTCAAATGCTTTGAACAATTCCAGTAATGTCGTTTTTTTAGTTTTATGAACTAGAAGTGTGTTCCTAGGTTTGTGTTTTTGACTTATACAAATACATCCCGCACCTGGTCTGTCTTGATTTTCTCTGGGTGCCACTGTTGCTAAGATCCGCGATGAAACCATAGGGGCCGATTCATGGAACAAATGTGCGCCGACAAATGTGGCACAAGCTGGCGCAACCATGAAAAAGCAAGCGGACGCGAACGCGTGTGATTAATGGAAGGCCCTGCACATGTTTGAGCTGGGCCCTGGAAGCTGGGAAGCATGGCGACACATGGCTCCTATATGAGTACAAATGCCTGTGCACATGCATGCATGTTACACACAAACCTAACTAATCACAACCATTATCACCTCCCCAGGGGACAGTGCCTACCCTCTGAGCAACCACATGATGACGCCAATACGAAACCCCACCACACCACCACAGGTAAGATACAACGCTGCCTATATTGCAACCAGGGGCATAGTGCAGCGCACATTCAGAGTGCTCAAGTCACCCTTCCGCTCCCTTGACCACTCAGCCACTATATCACCCCCAGCAGTGTGCAGGATCATTGTGGCAGCATGTGTCCTGACAATGTTGCAACACATGGGCCAGCGGATAGATGCGGAGCGGCGGCGGGTGGAGGAGGCACGGCTCACTATGGTCAGGGTGGAGAACTCCATGCGCAGGGCATTGAGGTGGGCTGAGTGCCTCAAGGCAACTCACAGGGAGTTGGAGGCCGCCATGACTGCATCCCTACGAGACATCGAGGCCAGGGAAGAGGCCCGCCTCTGGGACGTTGAAAAGGAGTTTGATGATGCCCTGGCCCGGAACATCAAAGTGTGAGCTGTAGGACTTGCCCGCCGCCTTTGTACATAGTTCTTTAGTGTTAGGTTTCCTTTGTTTTTTCTTTTATTTTGGAGTTAATGGACTTTGCTCCACTTCATGTATATAGTTCTTTTTTCCTAGGACTTTTTGTTAAGTTTCAATTATTTTTGGGATCATGGACCCTTTGGACTTCGTCTGTATATAGTTGAAGACTTGTACATACTTTCTTTATGGACAATTCACATGGATCAATGGTTTCATTTTTTTGGATTATTTTATTGTTATTGACATTGCCGATGGACCACTTTTCTTTTTTCATGCTGTGGATTTTTGTTTCTCATTGGATTTTCATTACTTTTTGTTAATATCTGTCATTGTTTATTGAATTTCACGTTTGATTTTCTTTCTGTAATTTCATTGGGTTTTTTGAGTTTATGATTGGTGTTGTGTACTATCATTGCTTTTGTGCATGTCTCAAGTAACATTGCCTCAGTCATGTGTTGCCATTGTGTGGCTCTGTTGTGCATTTATGCATGGACATGGTGGTTCTTTTAAGAGTGTCAGGCTCAGGGCAACTGGATCCATATTTAATTAAATGTGCACCACTGAAGGTGCAATTTTCATTTATATTGGCATTAAGACAAAAATCGCCCCAGTTAAAGAAAACACCCTTTCAATGCACACTTGTGTGAGGACAAAGTTTGCCCTATTTCTAGCATCGTTGAATAAATGCATTCCCATTCTCATAATGAAGGATACAATGGATGAACAAATAAAATAATAGTATTAAATGCAGATTTTCCAAAATTCGACACAATTATAGAAAACACAATCTGAAAGTCAGTTGCTGTTCCACCATATTGGCAGACTTGTCATAGTTAGACAAAGACCTGAAATTAGCACATGCAGTAATTAGTATTACTGCGCGTAGTAATGGCTGGTAAAATCTGACTAACTTCAAATGAGGGTCTCAGTAGGCTAGCAATAGACAGGTTAAGACGCTTTCTTACTTCCCCCTCAAGGTCTGGTCAAGGTTACGCATCCCGTCCTTTTGATGAATCACTCAACTAAATCCCAGTCACAGCATGTTTATGTCTAAACAAGCTCCTGTATGCTGACATGAAGTTCCGCTCACTGTCATAATTAATGTTGTGCTTTTGGTAAAGCCTGTTCATTGTATAAAGACCCGCGTGGACATGCCTTGCATTTTGGCAATTACCACACTCTTTTTGTTTGAAAGCGTTCACTGCTGATCCATCCTTGGAGATGTTAGCCTGCTCTTTGCCGATGCGACCAATATAGAGGTAAACGCATTCACATGTCTTTGTCCCAGAGACTGCAGAGGCAGTATCAACTTCCTTAGATGACAAACAGCAGCTTGTTTTAGCGGGACCATGGCAACGGCACAGAGCAATAAAACAAGCCATGTGTCCTACTGTAGGGAGGAAAGCATTGGATATGTGTTCATGCACACAGTTTAAAAAGTTCAGCGAGGAATTGTGTATGAATGCATTAGAGGAAACAAAAAAGAGAAAGGGCGTTGACAGTGAACATAGGAGCCGGCATATTTCCACGGTCATTAATTATCTCATTGCGCTAGTACATTTCACTATCAATCTTTATTTTGGCAGACGACATAAATTAGCAGCATAGTTTACGTCAATAAATCAAGAAGAAATAAGCCGCTGTGAACGTGGGAAAATGACTTAACTAGATGATATGAAACCCCTGTATTTCATTTTAGCCCTGCCAATGATGTAAGTATTGTGTTTAATGGTTTAAGGTTAAATGGGACAGCATGATGTACATGAATAGTTTTCTATTGGATTGGAAATGGAGGGAACATGCTATTTTATAACTGTTCGTGTTGGCACTTGGGGTGAAGCTTTCGGGCAACCTAGTGGCAAAACAATGCAACAGAGAGGAGAGAGAAGGGAGAGGGGGCTGGGAAACAGACTATTTGGTTAGCACACCTACTGACAATGATTTAGGCAAGTATTGGCTTTATTAAACATACTTTTTTCTGTTCCGCGATACTATGTATGCTTTCTCCTGCCAGCCTGTCTAAACACAGACATGAGTAAAGAAAAGAAAAGAGCAGAGTCCTGTAATTTATGGCATCTGAGTCACAGTCACAGTAACAGTAACAGTTTCTCATTCTTGTTCTAGCTCTATCCCCTCGTACTGGTCATAGTTCCTCATTCTGGTCCTAATCTCTCATCTCTCATCCTCGTCTCCCATCCGAGACCTAATCTCTCATCCTAGGCCTAAACACTCATACTAGTCCTACTGTTAGTCACTCATGCTAGTCAAAGTCACACGTCTGAATTCTAATCTGTACTCCTAGCCTTTGTCTGTCACCCCAATTCCTAATCAAACACCATGTCCATGTTGTAGTCTATGCCCCTTATCTTTGTCTCTGGCCCTAGTCAATCATCCTAGTCCTTCTCCTAGTTCCTCAACCTAGTCATTGGCTGCACCACAGATTCTCAGTGCAGACATGAGTAAACTAAAGAAAACTGCAGAGCACTTTATTTACAGAGATGTTGTCACAGTCTCTCATGATATTCCTAAACCCTCATACTAGTGCTAGACTCTCACCCTAGTCCTAAACTCTCATCCTTGTCTAAGCCGCCATACCTAGTCATACAGTTAGTCTGGCATCCTAATTCTAGTCATACAACATACTCCTATCTCTAGTACTAGCCCTTATCTGTCACGTGAGTTTGTCATCCCAAACACATGCACTAGTCTCTGGTCTTAGTCCCTGATCCTAATCTCTTACCTCTGTCCCTGGTCGTAGTATATCGTCCTAGTCGCCCATCCTAGTTCTTATCCTAGTGGATCATCCAACTAATTGCCTGCATCACATATTATTTATGTGTCAAACTGCTCACCATGCTTTCTTCTGCCAGCATGTCTAAGCACAGGATTTAGTAATCAAAATAAAACTGCAGTGCCCCATATTTTATAGAGTCTAGGTGATAGTCACAGTCTCTTACCCTAGTCCTAATCCCTCATACTTGTCCTAGTCACTCCTCTTAGTCCTAACACCTCATTCTAGCCCTTCATCCTAGTCCTAGCACCTCATCTGAGTCCTAATGCTAGTTTGTTATCCTAGTCCCAGTCTCATGCTCTAGTCCTAAAGTCAAGTCATAGTCCTTACTCTGTCCTCCAAGTCCCTCATCCTAATCACATATCCTAGTTTCTGTCCTTGTCCCTGGTCTTAGTCTAATCATTTTAGTCGCTGGGCCTAGTCTCTCAACCTAGTCACTCATCCCAATCATAGTCCTATTTTCTTATCCTAGTCACTCATCTTAGTACTAGTTTATCATTATTCTTCCTAGTACCTCTTTCCCCAATCTAGTCCTTTTTTAGGCTCTCATCCTAGTGTATCCTCTGAAAACCTTGTCCTAGTCTCTGATGCACGTTCTCCCCTTAGGCACTTGTTTTAGCCCTAGTGATGTGTCCTAGTCCCTTACCCTGATCCTAGACCCATGTTGCCATGGACATAGAACGTTTTGTCCCCTGGTCCCTCACCTTAATCCCGCTCACCATGGTTATTTCTGCCAGCATGTTTAAGAACAGGAATTAGAAAACCATATTAAACTGCAGATCCCTATATTTTATAGAGTCTAGGTGACAGTGACAGGCCCCTAGGCCTCATCCCTCATACTTTTCCTAGTCTCTCCTCTTAGTCCTAACGCCTAATTCCAGCCCTTCATTCTAGTCCTAGCCTCTCATCTGAGACCTAATGCTAGCCTCTTATCCTAGTCCCGTTTCATGTTCTCGTCCTAAACTTTAGTCCTTGTCCTAAATCTGTCCTCCCAGTCCTTCATCCTTATCCCATGTCCTAGTCTCTGTCCATGTGCCTGGTTTTAGTCTAATAATCTTAGTCACTGAACCGAGTCTCTAAACCTAGTCACTCATCCTAATTCTAGTACAATTTGGTGTCCTAGACACTCATCCTAGTACTAGTCCATAATTATTCTTCCTAGTACCTCTTTCCCCAATCCAGTCCTTTTTTTAGGCTCTCATCCGAATGTATCTTCTGAATCCCTTGTCCTAGTCTCTGATGCAAGTCTCTCTCCTTAGGCACTTGATGTATCCCTAGTGTTGTGTCCTAGTCCCTCACCCTGATCCTAGACACATGTTGTCATGGATATAGACCGTTTTGTCCCCTGGTCCCGCACCTTAATCCTGCCTCCTAGTCCCTCTTCCTAATGCATCATCCTAGTTTAAGCCTTTCATTTTAGTCTCTCGCATTTGTCCTAGATACCTATCCTGCTAGCCTGTCATACTCTTCCGAGTCCCTCGTCTCAGTCCCTCATCCTCATCCTAGCACCTCATTATTGTCCTTGTCATTCATCTTCATATTAATCATCCATCACCCTATTCCTATTTATTGATTCTAGCCCCTCTTGCTAAATCCTCATCCTGGTATCTCATCCTAGTCCATTTGATTAGAAATGTTGTACTGATATGATATGATATGATAGGTTATTTATAACACACTTAATACCCAGAGGTTTCTCAGAGCGGACCCGGGATTCAAACCTGTGTTGCTCCGTGTCGATTTGTTTCCAAGGTGAGCACGTTGCCCCTAAGCTATCCTTCCGAGACAGCACGTTGCCCCTAAGCTATCCTTCCGAGACCAATATGTTTTAAGTTATCAAAAGTTATTTGTACCCAAGACATAAATGAGCAACAAAACAGCAGTTTTGTGTACCGTTGAAGTAAGACATTAGTGAGATGAGTCGGGCGTTGCCAAATATTTAAAATTCTGCTAGAGCTGCAGGTTGAGTAACTCAGTTTACGTACTCAACCTAAGAGAAATGCACTCAATCCGTGGCAACGGATGAGAACCAATTTAAATGTGCTTTCTGTAAAATGGTGCATGTCACCACAAACCCACTTTATATTTGGCACACTGCTGCCAACCGGAGGCCAGCCATGCACAGTGAAACCTTTATTTGACATTTACTGCAAAGTAGATGTTAAATAAAAGTTTCAAGCATCCCCTGCAAATGGTACTCGCCCATCATGAAATCTACTTGACTATGCGAGTGGGCGGAAAGACTTTGGATGAATGAATGTAAAATGGAGTACATATTATGTGTCCTGGGATGTTCGTAAATAAAGAAAATGGGGGTGTCCTGAGGACGCTATGCCTGTGCGTATTGTTCGCAGGCAAGTTGAAATTGTTCTAAGAACACAGGCTGTGTCCTAAAATGTTCGTAAAGAAACAAAATGGGAGTGTCCTGAGGACGCTCTGCCTGTCCGTATTGTTCGCAGGCAAGTTGAAACCGTTCTAAGAACACTTGCGGTGTCCTGAAATGTTCGTCAATGGACGAAATGTGGGTGTCCTGAGGATGCTGTCCGTATTGTTCGCTGGCAAGATGAAAGTGTTCTTAGAACATATTATTTGTCCTGGGGTGTTCGTAAATAAGCAAAATGGGGGTGTCCTGAGGACGCTATGCCTGTCCGTACTGTTCATAGGAAGATTGAAACTGTTCTCTGAACATATCAAGTGTCCGGGAATGTTCGTAAATAAACAAAATGGGTGTATCCTGAGGACGCTTTGCCTTTCCGTATTGTTCGCAGGCAAATTGAAACTGTTCTAAGAACACAGGCTGTGTCCTAAAATGTTCATAAAGAAACAAAATGGGAGTGTCCTTAGGATGCTCTGCCTGTCCAAATTGTTCGCTGGCAAGTTAAAATTGTTCTAAGAACACACCCGATGTCCTGAAATGTTCGTCAATGGACGAAATGTGGGCGTCCTGAGGACGCTGTCTGTATTGTTCGCTGGCAATATAAAAGTATTATTAGAACATATTATGTGTCCTGGGATGTTCGTAAATAAAGAAAATGGGGGTGTCCTGAGGACGCTATGCCTGTGCGTATTGTTCGCAGGCAAGTTGAAATTGTTCTAAGAACACAGGCTGTGTCCTAAAATGTTCGTAAAGAAACAAAATGGGAGTGTCCTGAGGACACTCTGCCTGTGCGTATTGTTCGCAGGCAAGTTGAAACCGTTCTAAGAACACTTGCGGTGTCCTGAAATGTTCATCAATGGACGAAATGTGGGTGTCCTGAGGATGCTGTCCGTATTGTTCGCTGGCAAGATGAAAGTGTTCTTAGAACATATTATGTGTCCTGGGGTGTTCGTAAATAAGCAAAATGGGGGTGTCCTGAGGACGCTATGCCTGTCCGTACTGTTCATAGGCAGATTGAAACTGTTCTCTGAACATATCAAGTGTCCGGGAATGTTCGTAAATAAACAAAATGGGTGTATCCTGAGGACGCTTTGCCTTTCCGTATTGTTCGCAGGCAAGTTGAAACTGTTCTAAGAACACAGGCTGTGTCCTAAAATGTTCATAAAGAAACAAAATGGGAGTGTCCTTAGGATGCTCTGCCTGTCCAAATTGTTTGATGGCAAGTTGAAATTGTTCTAAGAACACACCCGATGTCCTGAAATGTTCGTCAATGGACGAAATGTGGGTGTCCTGAGGACGCTGTCCGTATTGTTCGCTGGCAATATAAAAGTGTTATTAGAACATATTATGTGTCCTGGGATGTTCGTAAATAAACAAAATGGGTGTATCCTGAGGACGCTATGCCTGTCCGTATTGTTCGCAGGCAAGTTGAAACTGTTCTAAGAACACAGGCTGTGGCCTAAAATGTTCGTAAAGAAACAAAATGGGAGTGTCCTGAGGACGCAATGCCTGTCCGTATTGTTTGCAGACAAGTTGAAACTGTTCTAAGAACACAGGCTGTGTCCTAAAATGTTCATAAAGAAACAAAATGGGAGTGTCCTGAGGACGCAATGCCTGTCCGTATTGTTCGCAGACAAGTTGAAACTGTTCAAAGAACACATGCTGTGTCCTAAAATGTTCGTAAAGAAACAAAATGGAAGTGTCCTGAGGATGCTATGCCTGTCAGTATTATTCGCAGGCAAGTTGAAACTGTTCTAAGAACACAGGCTGTGTCCTAAAATGTTTGTAAAGCAACAAAATGGAAGTGACCTTAGGACACTATGCCTGTCCATAATGTTTGCAGGTAAGTTGAAACTGTTCGTAGAAGACACACAGTGTCCTGAAATGTTCGTCAATGGACGAAATGTGGGTGTCCTGACAACACTGTCAGTATTGTTCGCTGGCAAGATGAAAATGTTCTTAGAACATATTATGTGTCCTGGGATGTTCGTAAATAAACAAAATGGGGGTGTCCTGACGACACTATGCCTGTCCGTATTGTTCGCAGGCAAGTTGAAATTGTTCTAAGAGCACAGGCTGTGTCCTAAAATGTTCGTAAAGAAACAAAATGGGAGTGTCCTGAGCGAGGGGTGGAGCCAACATGAGAGAGACACGGGGCATGAGCGGGGGGTGGGGAGAACAGGAGACAGACACGGGGCATGAGCGGGGGGTGGGGAGAACAGGAGACAGACACGGGGCATGAGCGGGGGATGGGGGAACAGGAGACAGATACGGGGCATGAGCAGGGGTGGGGAGAACAGGAGACAGACACGGGGCATGAGCGGGCGGTGGGGGCAACAGGAGAGAGACACAGGGCATGAGCGCGGAGTGGGGGGTACAGGAGACAGACACGGGGCATGGGTGGTGGCAACAGGAGACAGAAACGGTGGGTGGGGGGAACAGGAGACAGACACGGGGCATGAGCGGGGGTTGGGGGGCAAGAGAAGAGAGACATGGGGCATGAGCGGGGGTTGGGGGGTACAGGAAACAGACACAGGGCATGAGAAGGGGGTGGGGGGCAACAGGAGATAGACATAGGGCATGAGCGGGTGGGGGGAACAGGAGACAGACACGGGGCATGAGCGGAGGGGGCAACAGGAGAGAGACACGGGGCATGAGCGGGTGGGGGGAACAGGAGACAGACACGGGGCATGAGCGTGGAGTGGGGGGGTACAGGAGACAGACACGGGGCATGAGCAGGGTGTGGGGGGCAACAGGAGAGAGACACGCGGCATGAGCGGGAGTGGGGGGAACAGGAGACAGACACGGGGCATGAGCGGGGGGTGGGGGAAAACAGAGACAGACACCGGGCATGAGCAGGGGCTGGGGGCAACAGGAGACAGACAGGGGGCATGAGCGGGGGTGGGGGCAACAGGAGACAGACACGGGGCATGAGCGGGGGTGGGTGGGCAACAGGAGACAGACACGGGGCATGAGCGGGGGTGGGGGGCAACAGGAGACAGACACGGGGCATGAGCAGGGGTGGGGGGAACAGGAGACAGACACGGAGCATGAGTGGGGGGTGGGGAGAACAGGAGACAGACACGGGCATGAGCGGGGGGGTGGGGGGCAACAGGAGACAGACACGGGGCATGAGTGGAGGGTGCGGGGCAACAGGAGAGACACGGGGCATGAGCAGGGGGTGGGAGAACAGGAGACAGACACGGGGCATGAGCGAGGGGTGGGGGGAACAGGAGACAGACACAGGGCATGAGCGGGGGGTGGGGAGAACAGGAGGCAGGGGCATGATTGGGGGGTGGGTGGGAGGGGGAGAGACACACGGGGCATGAGCGGGAGGTGGGCGGGAGGGGGAGAGACACATGGTGCATGAGCGGGGGGTGAGCAGGAGGGGGCGAGACACACGGGGCATGAGCGGGGGTGGGGAGAGGGAGAGAGACACACGGGGCATGAGCGGGGCGTGGGGGGAGGGAGAGAGACACACAGGGCATGAGCGGGGGGTGGGGGAGAGGGAGAGAGACACACGGGGCATGATCGGGGGGTGGGACGGAGGGAGAGAGACACACGGGGCATGAACGGGGGGTGGGCGGGAGGGGGAGAGACACTTGGGGCATGAGCGGTGGGTGGGCGGGAGGGGGAGAGACACACGGGGCATGAGCGGGGGTGGGGGAGGGAGAGAGACACACGAGGCATGAGCAGGAGGTGGGGGGAAGGGGAGAGACACGGGGCATGAGCGGGGGTGGGGGGGATAGAGACACACGGGGCATGAGTGGGGGTGGGGGAAGGGGAGAGACACACAGGGCATGAGCGGGGGGTGGGAGGGAGGGGGAGATACACACGGGGCGTGAGCGGTGGTGGGCGGGAGGGGGAAGACACACGGGGCATGAGCGGGGGTGGGCGGGAGGGGGAAGACACATGGGGCATTAGGCTGGGGGTTGGCGGGAGGGGGAAAGACACACGGGGCAAGAGCGGGGGTGGGCGGGAGGGGAGAGACACACGGGGCAAGAGCGGGGGTGGGCGGGAGGGTGAGAGACACACAGGGCATGAGCGGGGGTGGGGGGGATGGAGAGAGACACACGAGGCATGAGCAGGGGGTGGGGGGAAGTGGAGAGAGACACGGGGCATGAGCAGGGGTGGAGGGGAGGGAGAGAGACACACGGGGCATGAGCGGGGGTGGGGGGAGGGATAGAGACACACGGGGCATGAGCAGGGGTGGGCGGGAGGGGGAGAGACACACGGGGCATGAGCAGGGGGTGGGCGAGAGGGGGAGAGACACACGGGGCAAGAGCGGGGGGTGGGCGGGAGGGGGAGAGACACACGGGGCATGAGGGGGCTGGGGGGAGGGAGAGAGACACACGGGCATGGGCGGGGGTGAGGGGGAGGGAGAGAGACACATGGGGCATGAGCGGGGGGTGGGCGGAAGGGGGAGAGACATAGGGCATGAGAGGGGGTGGGTGGGAGGGGGAGAGACACACGGGGCATGAGCGGGGGTGTGGGAAGGGGAGAGAGACACACGGGGCATGAGCGAGGGGTGGGGGGAGGTAGAGAGACACACGGGGCATGAGCGGGGGGAGGGAGAGAGACACACAGCGTTTGTGTGCAGGCGGCAGATCCCGCTCCTCGGCCCTCCGCTGGCCACCGTGTGCCGATGGTGTGAGCGGGGGGCTGGAGGAACAGGGAAGACACAGAGCATGAGTGGGGGTGGGGGGACAAGAAGGACACACGGGGCTTGAGCGGGGGTGGAGGGAACAGGAGACAGACACAAGACTTACTGTGCAGGCGGCGACCAACAAAGATGGCGGCCGTCTCTGAAGCCAGACGCACTGCATGCTTTCACCGCATCCAATGAGAGAGCATGTCAGATGTCCGCGGACATCACGCAAGCTGCTTGCCCAATCACCGTCCTGTCCACGGAGCGAACAGGGAAGTGTGTCCGCGAAGCGAACACAGACATCACTAATTTTTTTCAATTACATTTTTTTTTAAAACTACGGGACGGATTTACACCAAATAAAGCAAAGCACGATTTCGGGACCAAGCCGCCGCTCCTGCCACAAATTTGGTGTAAATCCGACCAGCGGTTTAGGCTGTAGGCCTGAGCAAAGTTTTTTTACCATTATGTCTATATAGGGACCCCCCTATAACTTTGCCCCCCCTGGACGAATCCTCACCAAACTTTGCAAAAAATTTCAGAGACTGCAGAGGCAGTATCAACTTTCTTAGATGACAAACAGCAGCTTGTTTTAGCGGGACCATGGCAACGGCACAGAGCAATAAAACAAGCCATGTGTCCTACTGTAGGGAGGAAAGCATTGGATATGTGTTCATGCACACAGTTTGAAAAGTTCAGCGAGGAATTGTGTATGAATGCATTAGAGGAAACAAAAAAGAGAAAGGGCGTTGACAGTGAAAATAGGAGCCAGCATATTTCCACGGTCATTAATTATCTCATTGCGCTAGTACATTTCACTATCAATCTTTATTTTGGCAGACAACATAAATTAGCAGCATAGTTTACGTAAAGAAATCAAGAAGAAATAAGTCGCTGTGAACGTGGGAAAATGACTTACCTAGATGGTTTGAAAACCCTGTATTTCATCTTAGCCCTGCAAATGATGCAAGTATTGTGATTAATGGTTTAAGGTTAAATGGGACAGCATGATGTACATGTATAGTTTTCTATTGGATTGGAAAGGGAGGGAACATGCTATTTTATAACTGTTCGTGTTGGCACTTGCGGTGAAGCTTTCGGGCAACCTAGTGGCAAAACAATGCAACAAAGAGGAGAGAGAAGGGAGAGGGTGCTGGGAAACAGACTATTTGGTTAGCACACCTACTGACAATGATTTAGGCAAGTATTGGCTTCATTGCACATACTTTTTTATGTTCCGCGATACTATGTATGCTTTCTCCTGCCAGCCTGTCTAAACACAGACATGAGTAAAGAAAAGAAAAGAGCAGAGTCCTGTAATTTATGGCATCTGAGTCACAGTCACAGTAACAGTAACAGTTTCTCATTCTTGTTCTAGCTCTATCCCCTCATACTGGTCATAGTTCCTCATTCTGGTCCTAATCTCTCATCTCTCATCCTCGTCTCCCATCCGAGACCTAATCTCTCAACCTAGGCCTAAACACTCATACTAGTCCTACTGTTAGTCACTCATGCTAGTCAAAGTCACACGTCTGAATTCTAATCTGTACTCCTAGCCTTTGTCTGTCACCCCAATTCCTAATCAAACACCATGTCCATGTTGTAGTCTATGCCCCTTATCTTTGTCTCTGGCCCTAGTCAATCATCCTAGTCCTTCTCCTAGTTCCTCAACCTAGTCATTGGCTGCACCACAGATTCTCAGTGCAGACATGAGTAAACTAAAGAAAACTGCAGAGCACTTTATTTACAGAGATGTTGTCACAGTCTCTCATGATATTCCTAAACCCTCATACTAGTGCTAGACTCTCACCCTAGTCCTAAACTCTCATCCTTGTCTAAGCCGCCCAACCTAGTCATACAGTTAGTCTGGCATCCTAATTCTAGTCATACAACATACTCCTATCTCTAGTACTAGCCCTTATCTGTCACGTGAGTCTGTCATCCCAAACACATGCACTAGTCTCTGGTCTTAGTCCCTGATCCTAATCTCTTACCTCTGTCCCTGGTCCTAGTATATCGTCCTAGTCGCCCATCCTAGTTCTTATCCTAGTGGATCATCCAACTAATTGCCTGCATCACATATTATTTATGTGTCAAACTGCTCACCATGCTTTCTTCTGCCAGCATGTCTAAGCACAGGATTTAGTAAACAAAATAAAACTGCAGTGCCCCATATTTTATAGAGTCTAGGTGATAGTCACAGTCTCTTGCCCTAGTCCTAATCCCTCATACTTGTCCTAGTCACTCCTCTTAGTCCTAACACCTCATTCTAGCCCTTCATCCTAGTCCTAGCACCTCATCTGAGTCCTAATGCTAGTTTGTTATCCTAGTCCCAGTCTCATGCTCTAGTCCTAAAGTTAAGTCATAGTCCTTACTCTGTCCTCCAAGTCCCTCATCCTAATCACATATCCTAGTTTCTGTCCTTGTCCCTGGTCTTAGTCTAATCATTTTAGTCGCTGGGCCTAGTCTCTCAACCTAGTCACTCATCCCAATCATAGTCCTATTTTCTTATCCTAGTCACTCATCTTAGTACTAGTTTATCATTATTCTTCCTAGTACCTCTTTCCCCAATCTAGTCCTTTTTTAGGCTCTCATCCTAATGTATCCTCTGAAAACCTTGTCCTAGTCTCTGATGCACGTTCTCCCCTTAGGCACTTGTTTTAGCCCTAGTGATGTGTCCTAGTCCCTTACCCTGATCCTAGACCCATGTTGCCATGGACATAGAACGTTTTGTCCCCTGGTCCCTCACCTTAATCCCGCTCACCATGGTTATTTCTGCCAGCATGTTTAAGAACAGGAATTAGAAAACCATATTAAACTGCAGATCCCTATATTTTATAGAGTCTAGGTGACAGTGACAGGCTCTTACCCTAGGCCTCATCCCTCATACTTTTCCTAGTCTCTCCTCTTAGTCCTAACGCCTAATTCCAGCCCTTCATTCTAGTCCTAGCCTCTCATCTGAGACCTAATGCTAGCCTCTTATCCTAGTCCCGTTTCATGTTCTCGTCCTAAACTTTAGTCCTTGTCCTAAATCTGTCCTCCCAGTCCTTCATCCTAATCCCATGTCCTAGTCTCTGTCCATGTGCCTGGTTTTAGTCTAATAATCTTAGTCACTGAACCGAGTCTCTCAACCTAGTCACTCATCCTAATTCTAGTACAATTTGGTGTCCTAGACACTCATCCTAGTACTAGTCCATAATTATTCTTCCTAGTACCTCTTTCCCCAATCCAGTCCTTTTTTTAGGCTCTCATCCAAATGTATCTTCTGAATCCCTTGTCCTAGTCTCTGATGCAAGTCTCTCTCCTTAGGCACTTGATTTATCCCTAGTGTTGTGTCCTAGTCCCTCACCCTGATCCTAGACACATGTTGTCATGGATATAGACCGTTTTGTCCCCTGGTCCCGCACCTTAATCCTGCCTCCTAGTCCCTCTTCCTAATGCATCATCCTAGTTTAAGCCTTTCATTTTAGTCTCTCGCATTTGTCCTAGATACCTATCCTGCTAGCCTGTCATACTCTTCCGAGTCCCTCGTCTCAGTCCCTCATCCTCATCCTAGCACCTCATTATTGTCCTTGTCATTCATCTTCATATTAATCATCCATCACCCTATTCCTATTTATTGATTCTAGCCCCTCTTGCTAAATCCTCATCCTGGTATCTCATCCTAGTCCATTTGATTAGAAATGTTGTACTGATATGATATGATAGGTTATTTATAACACACTTAATACCCAGAGGTTTCTCAGAGCGGACCCGGGATTCGAACCTGTGTTGCTCCGTGTCGATTTGTTTCCAAGATGAGCACGTTGCCCCTAAGCAATCCTTCCGAGACAGCACGTTGCCCCTAAGCTATCCTTCCGAGACCAATATGTTTTAAGTTATCAAAAGTTATTTGTACCCAAGACATAAATGAGCAACAAAACAGCAGTTTTGTGTACCGTTGAAGTAAGACATTAGTGAGATGAGTCGGGCGTTGCCAAATATTTAAAATTCTGCTAGAGCTGCAGGTTGAGTAACTCAGTTTACGTACTCAACCTAAGAGAAATGCACTCAATCCGTGGCAACGGATGAGAACCAATTTAAATGTGCTTTCTGTAAAATGGTGCATGTCACCACAAACCCACTTCATATTTGGCACACTGCTGCCAACCGGAGGCCAGCCATGCACAGTGAAACCTTTATTTGACATTTACTGCAAAGTAGATGTTAAATAAACGTTTCAAACATCCCGTGCAAATGGTACTCGCCCATCATGAAATCTACTTGACTATGCGAGTGGGCGGAAAGACTTTGGATGAATGAATGTAAAATGGAGTACATATTATGTGTCCTGGGATGTTCGTAAATAAAGAAAATGGGGGTGTCCTGAGGACGCTATGCCTGTGCGTATTGTTCGCAGGCAAGTTGAAATTGTTCTAAGAACACAGGCTGTGTCCTAAAATGTTCGTAAAGAAACAAAATGGGAGTGTCCTGAGGACGCTCTGCCTGTGCGTATTGTTCGCAGGCAAGTTGAAACCGTTCTAAGAACACTTGCGGTGTCCTGAAATGTTCGTCAATGGACGAAATGTGGGTGTCCTGAGGATGCTGTCCGTATTGTTCGCTGGCAAGATGAAAGTGTTCTTAGAACATATTATGTGTCCTGGGGTGTTCGTAAATAAGCAAAATGGGGGTGTCCTGAGGATGCTATGCCTGTCCGTACTGTTCATAGGAAGATTGAAACTGTTCTCTGAACATATCAAGTGTCCGGGAATGTTCGTAAATAAACAAAGTGGGTGTATCCTGAGGACGCTTTGCCTTTCCGTATTGTTCGCAGGCAAGTTGAAACTGTTCTAAGAACACAGGCTGTGTCCTAAAATGTTCATAAAGAAACAAAATGGGAGTGTCTTTAGGATGCTCTGCCTGTCCAAATTGTTCGCTGGCAAGTTGAAATTGTTCTAAGAACACACCCTATGTCCTGAAATGTTCGTCAATGGACGAAATGTGGGTGTCCTGAGGACGCTGTCTGTATTGTTCGCTGGCAATATAAAAGTGTTATTAGAACATATTATGTGTCCTGGGATGTTCGTAAATAAAGAAAATGGGGGTGTCCTGAGGATGATATGCCTGTCCGTATTGTTCGCAGGCAAGTTGAAACTGTTCTAAGAACACAGGCTGTGGCCTAAAATGTTCGTAAAGAAACAAAATGGGAGTGTCCTGAGGACGCAATGCCTGTCCGTATTGTTTGCAGACAAGTTGAAACTGTTCTAAGAACACAGGCTGTGTCCTAAAATGTTCATAAAGAAACAAAATGGGAGTGTCCTGATGACGCAATGCCTGTCCGTATTGTTCGCAGACAAGCTGAAACTGTTCAAAGAACACATGCTGTGTCCTAAAATGTTCGTAAAGAAACAAAATGGAAGTGTCCTGAGGATGCTATGCCTGTCAGTATTATTCGCAGGCAAGTTGAAACTGTTCTAAGAACCCAGGCTGTGTCCTAAAATGTTTGTAAAGCAACAAAATGGAAGTGTCCTTAGGACACTATGCCTGTCCATAATGTTTGCAGGAAAGTTGAAACTGTTCGTAGAAGACACACAGTGTCCTGAAATGTTTGTCAATGGACGAAATGTGGGTGTCCTGACAACACTGTCAGTATTGTTCGCTGGCAAGATGAAAGTGTTCTTAGAACATATTATGTGTCCTGGGATGTTCGTAAATAAACAAAATGGGCTTGTCCTGAGGACGCTATGCCTGTCCGTATTGTTCGCAGGCAAGTTGAAATTGTTCTAAGAGCACAGGCTGTGTCCTAAAAGTTCGTAAAGAAACAATATGGGAGTGTCCTGAGGATGCTCTGCCTGTCCGTATTGTTCGCAGGCAAGTTGAAACTGTTCTGAGAACTCACGCGGTGTCCTGAAATGTTTGTCAATAGACAAAATGTGGGTGTCCTGAGGATGCTGTCTGTATTGTTCGCTGGCAAGATGAAAGTGTTCTTAGAACATATTATGTGTCCTGGGATGTTTGTAATTAAACAATATGGGGGTGTCCTGAGGACGCTATGCCTGTCCGTGATGTTCGTAGGCAGATTGAAACTGTTCTCAGAACATATCAAGTGTCCGGGAATGTTCGTAAATAAACAAAATGGGAGTGTCCTTAGGACGCTCTGCCTGTCCATATTGTTCGCTGGCAAGTTGAAACTGTTCTAAGAACACACCCGATGTCCTGAAATATTCGTCAATGGACGAAATGTGGGTGTCCTGAGGACGCAGTCCGTATTGTTCGCTGGCAATATAAAAGTGTTATTAGAACATGTTATGTGTCCTAGGATGTTCGTAAATAAACAAAATGGGTGTATCCTGAGGATGCTATGCCTGTCCGTATTGTTTGCAGGCAAGTTGAAACTGTTCTAAGAACACAGGCTGTGGCCTAAAATGTTCGTAAAGCAACAAAATGGAAGTGTCCTTAGGACACTATGCCTGTCCATAATGTTTGCAGTCAAGTTGAAACTGTTCGTAGAAGACACACAGTGTCCTGAAATGTTTGTCAATGGACAAAATGTGGGTGTCCTGAGGACGCTGTCTGTATTGTTCGCTGGCAAGATGAAAGTTTTCTTAGAACATATTATGTGTCCTGGGATGTTTGTAATTAAACAATATGGGGGTGTCCGGAGGACGCTATGCCTGTCCGTAATGTTCGTAGGCAGATTGAAACTGTTCTCAGAACATATCAAGTGTCCGGGAATGTTCGTAAAAAAACAAAATGGGAGTGTCCTTAGGACGCTCTGCCTGTCCATATTGTTCGCTGGCAAGTTGAAACTGTTCTAAGAACACACCCGATGTCCTGAAATGTTCGTCAATGGACGAAATATGGGTGTCCTGATGACGCTGTCCGTATTGTTCGCTGGCAATATAAAAGTGTTATTAGAACATGTTATGTGTCCTAGGATGTTCGTAAATAAACAAAATGGGAGTATCCTGAGGATGCTATGCCTGTCCGTATTGTTCGCAGGCAAGTTGAAACTGTTCTAAGAACACAGGCTGTGGCCTAAAATGTTCGTAAAGAAACAAAATGGGAGTGTCCTGAGGACGCAATGCCTGTCCGTATTGTTTGCAGACAAGTTGAAACTGTTCTAAGAACACAGGCTGTGTCCTAAAATGTTCATAAAGAAACAAAATGGGAGTGTCCTGAGGACGCAATGCCTGTCCGTATTGTTCGCAGGCAAGTTGAAATTGTTCTAAGAGCAGAGGCTGTGTCCTAAAATGTTCGTAAAGAAACAAAATGGGAGTGTCCTGAGGATGCTCTGCCTGTCCGTATTGTTCGCAGGCAAGTTGAAACTGTTCTAAGAACTCACGCGGTGTCCTGAAATGTTTGTCAATGGACAAAATGTGGGTGTCCTGAGGACGCTGTCTGTATTGTTCGCTGGCAAGATGAAAGTGTTCTTAGAACATATTATGTGTCCTGGGATGTTTGTAATTAAACAATATGGGGGTGTCCTGAGGACGCTATGCCTGTCCGTGATGTTCGTAGGCAGATTGAAACTTCTCAGAACATATCAAGTGTCCGGGAATGTTCGTAAATAAACAAAATGGGAGTGTCCTTAGGATGCTCTGCCTGTCCAAATTGTTCGATGGCAAGTTGAAATTGTTCTAAGAACACACGATGTCCTGAAATGTTCGTCAATGGACGAAATGTGGGTGTCCTGAGGACGCTGTCCGTATTGTTCGCTGGCAATATAAAAGTGTTATTAGAACATATTATGTGTCCTGGGATGTTCGTAAATAAACAAAATGGGTGTATCCTGAGGACGCTATGCCTGTCCGTATTGTTCGCAGGCAAGTTGAAACTGTTCTAAGAACACAGGCTGTGGCCTAAAATGTTCGTAAAGAAACAAAATGGGAGTGTCCTGAGGACGCAATGCCTGTCCGTATTGTTTGCAGACAAGTTGAAACTGTTCTAAGAACACAGGCTGTGTCCTAAAATGTTCATAAAGAAACAAAATGGGAGTGTCCTGAGGACGCAATGCCTGTCCGTATTGTTCGCAGACAAGTTGAAACTGTTCAAAGAACACATGCTGTGTCCTAAAATGTTCGTAAAGAAACAAAATGGAAGTGTCCTGAGGATGCTATGCCTGTCAGTATTATTCGCAGGCAAGTTGAAACTGTTCTAAGAACACAGGCTGTGTCCTAAAATGTTTGTAAAGCAACAAAATGGAAGTGTCCTTAGGACACTATGCCTGTCCATAATGTTTGCAGGTAAGTTGAAACTGTTCGTAGAAGACACACAGTGTCCTGAAATGTTCGTCAATGGACGAAATGTGGGTGTCCTGACAACACTGTCAGTAGTGTTCGCTGGCAAGATGAAAGTGTTCTTAGAACATATTATGTGTCCTGGGATGTTCGTAAATAAACAAAATGGGGGTGTCCTGAGGACGCTATGCATGTCCGTATTGTTCGCAGGCAAGTTGAAATTGTTCTAAGAGCACAGGCTGTGTCCTAAAATGTTCGTAAAGAAACAAAATGGGAGTGTCCTCAGCGAGGGGTGGAGCCAACATGAGAGAGACACGGGGCATGAGCGGGGGGTGGGGAGAACAGGAGACAGACACGGGGCATGAGCGGGGGGTGGGGAGAACAGGAGACAGACACGGGGCATGAGCGGGGGATGGGGGAACAGGAGACAGATACGGGGCATGAGCAGGGGTGGGGAGAACAGGAGACAGACACGGGGCATGAGCGGGCGGTGGGGGCAACAGGAGAGAGACACAGGGCGTGAGCGCGGAGTGGGGGGGTACAGGAGACAGACACGGGGCATGGGTGGTGGCAACAGGAGACAGAAACGGTGGGTGGGGGGAACAGGAGACAGACACGGGGCATGAGCGGGGGTTGGGGGGCAAGAGAAGAGAGACATGGGGCATGAGCGGGGGTTGGGGGGTACAGGAAATAGACACACGGCATGAGAAGGGGGTGGGGGGCAACAAGAGATAGACATAGGGCATGAGCGGGTGGGGGGAACAGGAGACAGACACGGGGCATGAGCGGAGGGGGCAACAGGAGAGAGACACGGGGCATGAGCGGGTGGGGGGAACAGGAGACAGACACGGGGCATGAGCGTTGAGTGGGGGGGTACAGGAGACAGACACGGGGCATGAGCAGGGTGTGGGGGGCAACAGGAGAGAGACACGCGGCATGAGCGGGAGTGGGGGGAACAGGAGACAGACACGGGGCATGAGCGGGGGGTGGGGGAAAACAGAGACAGACACCGGGCATGAGCAGGGGCTGGGGGGCAACAGGAGACAGACAGGGGGCATGAGCGGGGGTGGGGGCAACAGGAGACAGACACGGGGCATGAGCGGGGGTGGGTGGGCAACAGGAGACAGACACGGGGCATGAGCGGGGGTGGGGGGCAACAGGAGACAGACACGGGGCATGAGCGGGGGTGGGGGGAACAGGAGACAGACACGGAGCATGAGTGGGGGGTGGGGAGAACAGGAGACAGACACGGGCATGAGCGGGGGGGTGGGGGGCAACAGGAGACAGACACGGGGCATGAGTGGAGGGTGCGGGGCAACAGGAGAGACACGGGGCATGAGCAGGGGGTGGGAGAACAGGAGACAGACACGGGGCATGAGCGAGGGGTGGGGGGAACAGGAGACAGACACAGGGCATGAGCGGGGGGTGGGGAGAACAGGAGGCAGGGGCATGATTGGGGGGTGGGTGGGAGGGGGAGAGACACACGGGGCATGAGCGGGAGGTGGGCGGGAGGGGGAGAGACACATGGTGCATGAGCGGGGGGTGAGCAGGAGGGGGCGAGACACACGGGGCATGAGCGGGGGTGGGGAGAGGGAGAGAGACACACGGGGCATGAGCGGGGCGTGGGGGGAGGGAGAGAGACACACAGGGCATGAGCGGGGGGTGGGGGAGAGGGAGAGAGACACACGGGGCATGAACGGGGGGTGGGCGGGAGGGGGAGAGACACTTCGGGCATGAGCGGTGGGTGGGCGGGAGGGGGAGAGACACACGGGGCATGAGCGGGGGTGGGGGAGGGAGAGAGACACACGAGGCATGAGCAGGAGGTGGGGGGAAGGGGAGAGACACGGGGCATGAGCGGGGGTGGGGGGGATAGAGACACACGGGGCATGAGCGGGGGTGGGGGAAGGGGAGAGACACACAGGGCATGAGCGGGGGGTGGGAGGGAGGGGGAGAGACACACGGGGCGTGAGCGGTGGTGGGCGGGAGGGGGAAGACACACGGGGCATGAGCGGGGGTGGGCGGGAGGGGGAAGACACATGGGGCATTAGGCTGGGGGTAGGCGAGAGGGGGAAAGACACACGGGGCAAGAGCGGGGGTGGGCGGGAGGGGAGAGACACACGGGGCAAGAGCGGGGGTGGGCGGGAGGGTGAGAGACACACGGGGCATGAGCGGGGGTGGGGGGGATGGAGAGAGACACACGAGGCATGAGCAGGGGGTGGGGGGAAGTGGAGAGAGACACGGGGCATGAGCAGGGGTGGAGGGGAGGGAGAGAGACACACGGGGCATGAGCGGGGGCGGGGGGAGGGATAGAGACACACGGGGCATGAGCAGGGGTGGGCGGGAGGGGGAGAGACACACGGGGCATGAGCAGGGGGTGGGCGAGAGGGGGAGAGACACACGGGGCATGAGCGGGGGGTGGGCGGGAGGGGGAGAGACACACGGGGCATGAGGGGGCTGGGGGGAGGGAGAGAGACACACGGGCATGGGCGGGGGTGAGGGGGAGGGAGAGAGACACATGGGGCATGAGCGGGGGGTGGGCGGAAGGGGGAGAGACATAGGGCATGAGAGGGGGTGGGTGGGAGGGGGAGAGACACACGGGGCATGAGCGGGGGTGTGGGAAGGGGAGAGAGACACACGGGGCATGAGCGAGGGGTGGGGGGAGGGAGAGAGACACACGGGGCATGAGCGGGGGGAGGGAGAGAGACACACAGCGTTTGTGTGCAGGCGGCAGATCCCGCTCCTCGGCCCTCCGCTGGCCACCGTGTGCCGATGGTGTGAGCGGGGGGCTGGAGGAACAGGGAAGACACAGAGCATGAGTGGGGGTGGGGGGACAAGAAGGACACACGGGGCTTGAGCGGGGATGGAGGGAACAGGAGACAGACACAAGACTTACTGTGCAGGCGGCGACCAACAAAGATGGCGGGCGTCTCTGAAGCCAGACGCACTGCACGCTTTCACCGCATCCAATGAGAGAGCATGTCAGATGTCCGCGGACATCACGCAAGCTGCTTGCCCAATCACCGTCCTGTCCACGGAGCGAACAGGGAAGTGTGTCCGCGAAGCGAACACAGACATCACTAATTTTTTTCAATTACATTTTTTTTTAAAACTACGGGACGGATTTACACCAAATAAAGCAAAGCACGATTTCGGGACCAAGCCGCCGCTCCTGCCACAAATTTGGTATAAATCCGACCAGCGGTTTAGGCTGTAGGCCTGAGCAAAGTTTTTTACCATTATGTCTATATAGGGACCCCCCCTATAACTTTGCCCCCCCTGGACGAATCCTCACCAAACTTTGCAAAAAATTTCAGAGACTGCAGAGGCAGTATCAACTTTCTTAGATGACAAACAGCAGCTTGTTTTAGCGGGACCATGGCAACGGCACAGAGCAATAAAACAAGCCATGTGTCCTACTGTAGGGAGGAAAGCATTGGATATGTGTTCATGCACACAGTTTGAAAAGTTCAGCGAGGAATTGTGTATGAATGCATTAGAGGAAACAAAAAAGAGAAAGGGCGTTGACAGTGAAAATAGGAGCCAGCATATTTCCACGGTCATTAATTATCTCATTGCGCTAGTACATTTCACTATCAATCTTTATTTTGGCAGACAACATAAATTAGCAGCATAGTTTACGTAAAGAAATCAAGAAGAAATAAGTCGCTGTGAACGTGGGAAAATGACTTACCTAGATGGTTTGAAAACCCTGTATTTCATCTTAGCCCTGCAAATGATGCAAGTATTGTGATTAATGGTTTAAGGTTAAATGGGACAGCATGATGTACATGTATAGTTTTCTATTGGATTGGAAAGGGAGGGAACATGCTATTTTATAACTGTTCGTGTTGGCACTTGCGGTGAAGCTTTCGGGCAACCTAGTGGCAAAACAATGCAACAAAGAGGAGAGAGAAGGGAGAGGGTGCTGGGAAACAGACTATTTGGTTAGCACACCTACTGACAATGATTTAGGCAAGTATTGGCTTCATTGCACATACTTTTTTATGTTCCGCGATACTACGTATGCTTTCTCCTGCCAGCCTGTCTAAACACAGACATGAGTAAAGAAAAGAAAAGAGCAGAGTCCTGTAATTTATGGCATCTGAGTCACAGTCACAGTAACAGTAACAGTTTCTCATTCTTGTTCTAGCTCTATCCCCTCGTACTGGTCATAGTTCCTCATTCTGGTCCTAATCTCTCATCCTCGTCGCCCATCCGAGACCTAATGTCTCATCCTAGGCCTAAACACTCATACTAGTCCTACTGTTAGTCACTCATGCTAGTCAAAGTCACACGTCTGAATTCTAATCTGTACTCCTAGCCTTTGTCTGTCACCCCAATTCCTAATCAAACACCATGTCCATGTTGTAGTCTATGCCCCTTATCTTTGTCTCTGGCCCTAGTCAATCATCCTAGTCCTTCTCCTAGTTCCTCAACCTAGTCATTGGCTGCACCACAGATTCTCAGTGCAGACATGAGTAAACTAAAGAAAACTGCAGAGCACTTTATTTACAGAGATGTTGTCACAGTCTCTCATGATATTCCTAAACCCTCATACTAGTGCTAGACTCTCACCCTAGTCCTAAACTCTCATCCTTGTCTAAGCCGCCCAACCTAGTCATACAGTTAGTCTGGCATCCTAATTCTAGTCATACAACATACTCCTATCTCTAGTACTAGCCCTTATCTGTCACGTGAGTCTGTCATCCCAAACACATGCACTAGTCTCTGGTCTTAGTCCCTGATCCTAATCTCTTACCTCTGTCCCTGGTCCTAGTATATCGTCCTAGTCGCCCATCCTAGTTCTTATCCTAGTGGATCATCCAACTAATTGCCTGCATCACATATTATTTATGTGTCAAACTGCTCACCATGCTTTCTTCTGCCAGCATGTCTAAGCACAGGATTTAGTAAACAAAATAAAACTGCAGTGCCCCATATTTTATAGAGCCTAGGTGATAGTCACAGTCTCTTACCCTAGTACTAATCCCTCATACTTGTCCGAGTCACTCCTCTTATTCCTAACACCTCATTCTAGCCCTTCATCCTAGTCCAAGCACCTCATCTGAGTCCTAATGCTAGTTTGTTATCCTAGTCCCAGTCTCATGCTCTAGTCCTAAAGTTAAGTCATAGTCCTTACTCTGTCCTCCAAGTCCCTCATCCTAATCACATATCCTAGTTTCTGTCCTTGTCCCTGGTCTTAGTCTAATCATTTTAGTCGCTGGGCCTAGTCTCTCAACCTAGTCACTCATCCCAATCATAGTCCTATTTTCTTATCCTAGTCACTCATCTTAGTACTAGTTTATCATTATTCTTCCTAGTACCTCTTTCCCCAATCTAGTCCTTTTTAAGGCTCTCATCCTAGTGTATCCTCTGAAAACCTTGTCCTAGTCTCTGATGCACGTTCTCCCCTTAGGCACTTGTTTTAGCCCTAGTGATGTGTCCTAGTCCCTTACCCTGATCCTAGACCCATGTTGCCATGGACATAGAACGTTTTGTCCCCTGGTCCCTCACCTTAATCCCGCTCACCATGGTTATTTCTGCCAGCATGTTTAAGAACAGGAATTAGAAAACCATATTAAACTGCAGATCCCTATATTTTATAGAGTCTAGGTGACAGTGACAGGCTCTTACCCTAGGCCTCATCCCTCATACTTTTCCTAGTCTCTCCTCTTAGTCCTAACGCCTAATTCCAGCCCTTCATTCTAGTCCTAGCCTCTCATCTGAGACCTAATGCTAGCCTCTTATCCTAGTCCCGTTTCATGTTCTCGTCCTAAACTTTAGTCCTTGTCCTAAATCTGTCCTCCCAGTCCTTCATCCTAATCCCATGTCCTAGTCTCTGTCCATGTGCCTGGTTTTAGTCTAATAATCTTAGTCACTGAACCGAGTCTCTCAACCTAGTCACTCATCCTAATTCTAGTACAATTTGGTGTCCTAGACACTCATCCTAGTACTAGTCCATAATTATTCTTCCTAGTACCTCTTTCCCCAATCCAGTCCTTTTTTTAGGCTCTCATCCGAATGTATCTTCTGAATCCCTTGTCCTAGTCTCTGATGCAAGTCTCTCTCCTTAGGCACTTGATTTATCCCTAGTGTTGTGTCCTAGTCCCTCACCCTGATCCTAGACACATGTTGTCATGGATATAGACCGTTTTGTCCCCTGGTCCCGCACCTTAATCCTGCCTCCTAGTCCCTCTTCCTAATGCATCATCCTATTTTAAGCCTTTCATTTTAGTCTCTCGCATTTGTCCTAGATACCTATCCTGCTAGCCTGTCATACTCTTCCGAGTCCCTCGTCTCAGTCCCTCATCCTCATCCTAGCACCTCATTATTGTCCTTGTCATTCATCTTCATATTAATCATCCATCACCCTATTCCTATTTATTGATTCTATCCCCTCTTGCTAAATCCTCATCCTGGTATCTCATCCTAGTCCATTTGATTAGAAATGTTGTACTGATATGATATGATATGATATGATAGGTTATTTATAACACACTTAATACCCAGAGGTTTCTCAGAGCGGACCCGGGATTCGAACCTGTGTTGCTCCGTGTCGATTTGTTTCCAAGGTGAGCACGTTGCCCCTAAGCTATCCTTCCGAGACAGCACGTTGCCCCTAAGCTATCCTTCCGAGACCAATATGTTTTAAGTTATCAAAAGTTATTTGTACCCAAGACATAAATGAGCAACAAAACAGCAGTTTTGTGTACCGTTGAAGTAAGACATTAGTGAGATGAGTCGGGCGTTGCCAAATATTTAAAATTCTGCTAGAGCTGCAGGTTGAGTAACTCAGTTTACGTACTCAACCTAAGAGAAATGCACTCAATCCGTGGCAACGGATGAGAACCAATTTAAATGTGCTTTCTGTAAAATGGTGCATGTCACCACAAACCCACTTTATATTTGGCACACTGCTGCCAACCGGAGGCCAGCCATGCACAGTGAAACCTTTATTTGACATTTACTGCAAAGTAGATGTTAAATAAAAGTTTCAAACATCCCCTGCAAATGGTACTCGCCCATCATGAAATCTACTTGACTATGCGAGTGGGCGGAAAGACTTTGGATGAATGAATGTAAAATGGAGTACATATTATGTGTCCTGGGATGTTCGTAAATAAAGAAAATGGGGTGTCCTGAGGACGCTATGCCTGTGCGTATTGTTCGCAGGCAAGTTGAAATTGTTCTAAGAACACAGGCTGTGTCCTAAAATGTTCGTAAAGAAACAAAATGGGAGTGTCCTGAGGACGCTCTGCCTGTCCCTATTGTTCGCAGGCAAGTTGAAACCGTTCTAAGAACACTTGCGGTGTCCTGAAATGTTCGTCAATGGACGAAATGTGGGTGTCCTGAGGATGCTGTCCGTATTGTTCGCTGGCAAGATGAAAGTGTTCTTAGAACATATTATGTGTCCTGGGGTGTTCGTAAATAAGCAAAATGGGGGTGTCCTGAGGACGCTATGCCTGTCCGTACTGTTCATAGGAAGATTGAAACTGTTCTCTGAACATATCAAGTGTCCGGGAATGTTCGTAAATAAACAAAATGGGTGTATCCTGAGGACGCTTTGCCTTTCCGTATTGTTCGCAGGCAAGTTGAAACTGTTCTAAGAACACAGGCTGTGTCCTAAAATGTTCATAAAGAAACAAAATGGGAGTGTCCTTAGGATGCTCTGCCTGTCCAAATTGTTCGCTGGCAAGTTAAAATTGTTCTAAGAACACACCCGATGTCCTGAAATGTTCGTCAATGGACGAAATGTGGGTGTCCTGAGGACGCTGTCTGTATTGTTCGCTGGCAATATAAAAGTGTTATTAGAACATATTATGTGTCCTGGGATGTTCGTAAATAAAGAAAATGGGGGTGTCCTGAGGACGCTATGCCTGTGCGTATTGTTCGCAGGCAAGTTGAAATTGTTCTAAGAACACAGGCTGTGTCCTAAAATGTTCGTAAAGAAACAAAATGGGAGTGTCCTGAGGACGCTCTGCCTGTGCGTATTGTTCGCAGGCAAGTTGAAACCGTTCTAAGAACACTTGCGGTGTCCTGAAATGTTCGTCAATGGACGAAATGTGGGTGTCCTGAGGATGCTTGCCGTATTGTTCGCTGGCAAGATGAAAGTGTTCTTAGAACATATTATGTGTCCTGGGGTGTTCGTAAATAAGCAAAATGGGGGTGTCCTGAGGACGCTATGCCTGTCCGTACTGTTCATAAGCAGATTGAAACTGTTCTCTGAACATATCAAGTGTCTGGGAATGTTCGTAAATAAACAAAATGGGTGTATCCTGAGGACGCTTTGCCTTTCCGTATTGTTCACAGGCAAGTTGAAACTGTTCTAGGAACACAGGCTGTGTCCTAAAATGTTCATAAAGAAACAAAATGGGAGTGTCCTTAGGATGCTCTGCCTGTCCATATTGTTCGATGGCAAGTTGAAATTGTTCTAAGAACACACCCGATGTCCTGAAATGTTCGTCAATGGACGAAATGTGGGTGTCCTGAGGACGCTGTCCGTATTGTTCGCTGGCAATATAAAAGTGTTATTAGAACATATTATGTGTCCTGGGATGTTCGTAAATAAACAAAATGGGTGTATCCTGAGGACGCTATGCCTGTCCGTATTGTTCGCAGGCAAGTTGAAACTGTTCTAAGAACACAGGCTGTGGCCTAAAATGTTCGTCAAGAAACAAAATGGGAGTGTCCTGAGGACGCAATGCCTGTCCGTATTGTTTGCAGACAAGTTGAAACTGTTCTAAGAACACAGGCTGTGTCCTAAAATGTTCATAAAGAAAAAAAATGGGAGTGTCCTGAGGACGCAATGCCTGTCCGTATTGTTCGCAGACAAGTTGAAACTGTTCAAAGAACACATGCTGTGTCCTAAAATGTTCGTAAAGAAACAAAATGGAAGTGTCCTGAGGATGCTATGCCTGTCAGTATTATTCGCAGGCAAGTTGAAACTGTTCTCAGAACATATCAAGTGTCCGGGAATGTTCGTAAATAAACAAAATGGGAGTGTCCTTAGGACGCTCTGCCTGTCCATATTGTTCGCTGGCAAGTTGAAACTGTTCTAAGAACACACCCGATGTCCTGAAATGTTCGTCAATGGACGAAATGTGGGTGTCCTGAGGACGCAGTCCGTATTGTTCGCTGGCAATATAAAAGTGTTATTAGAACATGTTATGTGTCCTAGGATGTTCGTAAATAAACAAAATGGGTGTATCCTGAGGATGCTATGCCTGTCCGTATTGTTTGCAGGCAAGTTGAAACTGTTCTAAGAACACAGGCTGTGGCCTAAAATGTTCGTAAAGCAACAAAATGGAAGTGTCCTTAGGACACTATGCCTGTCCATAATGTTTGCAGGTAAGTTGAAACTGTTCGTAGAAGACACAGTGTCCTGAAATGTTCGTCAATGGACGAAATGTGGGTGTCCTGACAACACTGTCAGTATTGTTCGCTGGCAAGATGAAAGTGTTCTTAGAACATATTATGTGTCCTGGGATGTTCGTAAATAAACAAAATGGGGGTGTCCTGAGGACGCTATGCCTGTCCGTATTGTTCGCAGGCAAGTTGAAATTGTTCTAAGAGCACAGGCTGTGTCCTAAAATGTTCGTAAAGAAACAAAATGGGAGTGTCCTGAGCGAGGGGTGGAGCCAACATGAGAGAGACACGGGGCATGAGCGGGGGGTGGGGAGAACAGGAGACAGACACGGGGCATGAGCGGGGGGTGGGGAGAACAGAAGACAGACACGGGGCATGAGCGGGGGATGGGGGAACAGGAGACAGATACGGGGCATGAGCAGGAGTGGGGAGAACAGGAGACAGACACGGGGCATGAGCGGGCTGTGGGGGCAACAGGAGAGAGACACAGGGCATGAGCGCGGAGTGGGGGGGTACAGGAGACAGACACGGGGCATGGGTGGTGGCAACAGGAGACAGAAACGGTGGCTGGGGGGAACAGGAGACAGACACGGGGCATGAGCGGGGGTTGGGGTGCAAGAGAAGAGAGACATGGGGCATGAGCGGGGGTTGGGGGGTACAGGAAACAGACACAGGGCATGAGAAGGGGGTGGGGGCAACAGGAGATAGACATAGGGCATGAGCGGGTGGGGGGAACAGGAGACAGACACGGGGCATGAGCGGAGGGGGCAACAGGAGAGAGACACGGGTCATGAGCGGGTGGGGGGAACAGGAGACAGACACGGGGCATGAGCGGGGAGTGGGGGGATACAGGAGACAGACACGGGGCATGAGCAGGGGGTGGGGGGCAACAGGAGAGAGACACGCGGCATGAGCGGGAGTGGGGGGAACAGGAGACAGACACGGGGCATGAGCGGGGGGTGGGGGAAAACAGAGACAGACACGGGGCATGAGCAGGGGCTGGGGGGCAACAGGAGACAGACAGGGGGCATGAGCGGGGGTGGGGGCAACAGGAGACAGACACGGGGCATGAGCAGGGGTGGGTGGGCAACAGGAGACAGACACGGGGCATGAGCGGGGGTGGGGGGCAACAGGAGACAGACACGGGGCATGAGCGGGGGTGGGGGGAACAGGAGACAGACACGGAGCATGAGTGGGGGTTGGGGAGAACAGGAGACAGACACGGGCATGAGCGGGGCGTGGGGGGCAACAGGAGACAGACACGGGGCATGAGTGGAGGATGGGGGGCAACAGGAGAGACATGGGGCATGAGCAGGGGGTGGGAGAACAGGAGACAGACACGGGGCATGAGCGAGGGGTGGGGGGAACAGGAGACAGACACAGGGCATGAGCGGGGGGTGGGGAGAACAGGAGGCAGGGGCATGATTGGGGGGTGGGTGGGAGGGGGAGAGACACACGGGGCATGAGCGGGAGGTGGGCGGGAGGGGGAGAGACACATGGTGCATGAGCGGGGGGTGAGCAGGAGGGGGCGAGACACACGGGGCATGAGCGGGGGTGGGGAGAGGGAGAGAGACACACGGGGCATGAGCGGGGGGTGGGAGGAAGGGGAGAGAGACACACGGGGCATGAGCGGGGCGTGGGGGGAGGGAGAGAGACACACAGGGCATGAGCGGGGGGTGGGGGAGAGGGAGAGAGACACACGGGGCATGATCGGGGGGTGGGACGGAGGGAGAGAGACACACGGGGCATGAGCGGTGGGTGGGCGGGAGGGGGAGAGACACACTGGGCATGAGCGGGGGTGGGGGGAGGGAGAGAGACACACGAGGCATGAGCAGGAGGTGGGGGGAAGGGGAGAGACACGGGGCATGAGCAGGGGTGGGGGGAGAGAGACACACGGGGCATGAGCGGGGGTGGGGGAAGGGGAGAGACACACAGGGCATGAGCGGGGGGTGGGCGGGAGGGGGAGAGACACACGGGGCATGAGCGGTGGTGGGCGGGAGGGGGAAGACACACGGGGCATGAGCGGGGGTGGGCGGGAGGGGGAAGACACATGGGGCATTAGGCTGGGGGTAGGCGGGATGGGGAAAGACACACGGGGCAAGAGCGGGGGTGGGCGGGAGGGGAGAGACACACGGGGCAAGAGAGGGGGTGGGCGGGAGGGGGAGAGACACACGGGGCATGAGCGGGGGTGGGAGGATGGAGAGAGACACACGAGGCATGAGCAGGGGGTGGGGGGAAGTGGAGAGAGACACGGGGCATGAGCGGGGGTGGAGGGGAGGGAGAGAGACACACGGGGCATGAGCGGGGGTGGGGGGAGGGATAGAGACACACGGGGCATGAGCAGGGGTGGGCGGGAGGGGGAGAGACACACGGGGCATGAGCAGGGGGTGGGCGAGAGGGGGAGAGACACACGGGGCATGAGCGGGGGGTGGGCGGGAGGGGGAGAGACACACGGGGCATGAGGGGGCTGGGGGGAGGGAGAGAGACATGGGGCATGAGAGGGGGTGGGTGGGAGGGGGAGACACACACGGGGCGTGAGCGGGGTGTGGGAAGGGGAGAGAGACACACGGGGCATGAGCGAGGGGTGGGGGGAGGGAGAGAGACACACGGGGCATGAGCGGGGGGAGGGAGAGAGACACACAGCGTTCGTGTGCAGGCGGCAGATCCCGCTCCTCGGCCCTCTGCTGGCCACCGTGTGCCGATGGCGTGAGCGGGGGGCTGGAGGAACAGGGAAGACACAGAGCATGAGTGGGGGTGGGGGGACAAGAAGGACACACGGGGCTTGAGCGGGGGTGGAGGGAACAGGAGACAGACACAAGACTTACTGTGCAGGCGGCGACCAACAAAGATGGCGGGCGTCTCTGAAGCCAGACGCACTGCACGCTTTCACCGCATCCAATGAGAGAGCATGTCAGATGTCCGCGGACATCACGCAAGCTGCTTGCCCAATCACCGTCCTGTCCACGGAGCGAACAGGGAAGTGTGTCTGCGAAGCGAACACAGACATCACTATTTTTTTTCAATTACATTTTTTTTTAAAACTACGGGACGGATTTACAACAAATAAAGCAAAGCACGATTTCGGGACCAAGCCGCCGCTCCTGCCGCAAATTTGGTGTAAATCCGACCAGCGGTTTAGGCTGTAGGCCTGAGCAAAGTTTTTTCCCATTATGTCTATATAGGGACACCCCCTATAACTTTGCCCCCCCTGGACGAATCCTCACCAAACTTTGCAAAAAATTTCAGAGACTGCAGAGGCAGTATCAACTTTCTTAGATGACAAACAGCAGCTTGTTTTAGCGGGACCTTGGCAACGGTACAGAGCAATAAAACAAGCCATGTGTCCTACTGTAGGGAGGAAAGCATTGGATATGTGTTCATGCACACAGTTTGAAAAGTTCAGCGAGGAATTGTGTATGAATGCATTAGAGGAAACAAAAAAGAGAAAGGGCGTTGACAGTGAAAATAGGAGCCAGCATATTTCCACGGTCATTAATTATCTCATTGCGCTAGTACATTTCACTATCAATCTTTATTTTGGCAGACAACATAAATTAGCAGCATAGTTTACGTAAAGAAATCAAGAAGAAATAAGTCGCTGTGAACGTGGGAAAATGACAACTAGATGGTTTGAAAACCCTGTATTTCATTTTAGCCCTGCCAATGATGCAAGTATTGTGATTAATGGTTTAAGGTTAAATGGGACAGCATGATGTACATGTATAGTTTTCTATTGGATTGGAAAGGGAGGGAACATGCTATTTTATAACTGTTCGTGTTGGCACTTCCGGTGAAGCTTTCGGGCAACCTAGTGGCAAAACAATGCAACAAAGAGGAGAGAGAAGGGAGAGGGTGCTGGGAAACAGACTATTTGGTTAGCACACCTACTGACAATGATTTAGGCAAGTATTGGCTTCATTGCACATACTTTTTTATGTTCCGCGATACTACGTATGCTTTCTCCTGCCAGCCTGTCTAAACACAGACATGAGTAAAGAAAAGAAAAGAGCAGAGTCCTGTAATTTATGGCATCTGAGTCACAGTCACAGTAACAGTAACAGTTTCTCATTCTTGTTCTAGCTCTATCCCCTCGTACTGGTCATAGTTCCTCATTCTGGTCCTAATCTCTCATCCTCGTCGCCCATCCAAGACCTAATGTCTCATCCTAGGCCTAAACACTCATACTAGTCCTACTGTTAGTCACTCATGCTAGTCAAAGTCACACGTCTGAATTCTAATCTGTACTCCTAGCCTTTGTCTGTCACCCCAATTCCTAATCAAACACCATGTCCATGTTGTAGTCTATGCCCCTTATCTTTGTCTCTGGCCCTAGTCAATCATCCTAGTCCTTCTCCTAGTTCCTCAACCTAGTCATTGGCTGCACCACAGATTCTCAGTGCAGACATGAGTAAACTAAAGAAAACTGCAGAGCACTTTATTTACAGAGATGTTGTCACAGTCTCTCATGATATTCCTAAACCCTCATACTAGTGCTAGACTCTCACCCTAGTCCTAAACTCTCATCCTTGTCTAAGCCGCCCAACCTAGTCATACAGTTAGTCTGGCATCCTAATTCTAGTCATACAACATACTCCTATCTCTAGTACTAGCCCTTATCTGTCACGTGAGTCTGTCATCCCAAACACATGCACTAGTCTCTGGTCTTAGTCCCTGATCCTAATCTCTTACCTCTGTCCCTGGTCCTAGTATATCGTCCTAGTCGCCCATCCTAATTCTTATCCTAGTGGATCATCCAACTAATTGCCTGCATCACATATTATTTATGTGTCAAACTGCTCACCATGCTTTCTTCTGCCAGCATGTCTAAGCACAGGATTTAGTAAACAAAATAAAACTGCAGTGCCCCATATTTTATAGAGTCTAGCTGATAGTCACAGACTCTTACCCTAGTCCTAATCCCTCATACTTGTCCTAGTCACTCCTCTTAGTCCTAACACCTCATTCTAGCCCTTCATCCTAGTCCTAGCACCTCATCTGAGTCCTAATGCTAGTTTGTTATCCTAGTCCCAGTCTCATGCTCTAGTCCTAAAGTTAAGTCATAGTCCTTACTCTGTCCTCCAAGTCCCTCATCCTAATCACATATCCTAGTTTCTGTCCTTGTCCCTGGTCTTAGTCTAATCATTTTAGTCGCTGGGCCTAGTCTCTCAACCTAGTCACTCATCCCAATCATAGTCCTATTTTCTTATCCTAGTCACTCATCTTAGTACTAGTTTATCATTATTCTTCCTAGTACCTCTTTCCCCAATCTAGTCCTTTTTTAGGCTCTCATCCTAGTGTATCCTCTGAAAACCTTGTCCTAGTCTCTGATGCACGTTCTCCCCTTAGGCACTTGTTTTAGCCATAGTGATGTGTCCTAGTCCCTTACCCTGATCCTAGACCCATGTTGCCATGGACATAGAACGTTTTGTCCCCTGGTCCCTCACCTTAATCCCGCTCACCATGGTTATTTCTGCCAGCATGTTTAAGAACAGGAATTAGAAAACCATATTAAACTGCAGATCCCTATATTTTATAGAGTCTAGGTGACAGTGACAGGCTCTTACCCTAGGCCTCATCCCTCATACTTTTCCTAGTCTCTCCTCTTAGTCCTAACGCCTAATTCCAGCCCTTCATTCTAGTCCTAGCCTCTCATCTGAGACCTAATGCTAGCCTCTTATCCTAGTCCCGTTTCATGTTCTCGTCCTAAACTTTAGTCCTTGTCCTAAATCTGTCCTCCCAGTCCTTCATCCTAATCCCATGTCCTAGTCTCTGTCCATGTGCCTGGTTTTAGTCTTATAATCTTAGTCACTGAACCGAGTCTCTCAACCTAGTCACTCATCCTAATTCTAGTACAATTTGGTGTCCTAGACACTCATCCTAGTACTAGTCCATAATTATTCTTCCTAGTACCTCTTTCCCCAATCCAGTCCTTTTTTTAGGCTCTCATCCGAATGTATCTTCTGAATCCCTTGTCCTAGTCTCTGATGCAAGTCTCTCTCCTTAGGCACTTGATTTATCCCTAGTGTTGTGTCCTAGTCCCTCACCCTGATCCTAGACACATGTTGTCATGGATATAGACCGTTTTGTCCCCTGGTCCCGCACCTTAATCCTGCCTCCTAGTCCCTCTTCCTAATGCATCATCCTAGTTTAAGCCTTTCATTTTAGTCTCTCGCATTTGTCCTAGATACCTATCCTGCTAGCCTGTCATACTCTTCCGAGTCCCTCGTCTCAGTCCCTCATCCTCATCCTAGCACCTCATTATTGTCCTTGTCATTCATCTTCATATTAATCATCCATCACCCTATTCCTATTTATTGATTCTAGCCCCTCTTGCTAAATCCTCATCCTGGTATCTCATCCTAGTCCATTTGATTAGAAATGTTGTACTGATATGATATGATATGATAGGTTATTTATAACACACTTAATATCCAGAGGTTTCTCAGAGCGGACCCGGGATTCGAACCTGTGTTGCTCCGTGTCGATTTGTTTCCAAGGTGAGCACGTTGCCCCTAAGCTATCCTTCCGAGACAGCACGTTGCACCTAAGCTATCCTTCCGAGACCAATATGTTTTAAGTTATCAAAAGTTATTTGTACCCAAGACATAAATGAGCAACAAAACAGCAGTTTTGTGTACCGTTGAAGTAAGACATTAGTGAGATGAGTCGGGCGTTGCCAAATATTTAAAATTCTGCTAGAGCTGCAGGTTGAGTAACTCAGTTTACGTACTCAATCTAAGAGAAATGCACTCAATCCGTGGCAACGGATGAGAACCAATTTAAATGTGCTTTCTGTAAAATGGTGCATGTCACCACAAACCCACTTTATATTTGGCACACTGCTGCCAACCGGAGGCCAGCCATGCACAGTGAAACCTTTATTTGACATTTACTGCAAAGTAGATGTTAAATAAAAGTTTCAAACATCCCCTGCAAATGGTACTCGCCCATCATGAAATCTACTTGACTATGCGAGTGGGCGGAAAGACTTTGGATGAATGAATGTAAAATGGAGTACATATTATGTGTCCTGGGATGTTCGTAAATAAAGAAAATGGGGGTGTCCTGAGGACGCTATGCCTGTGCGTATTGTTCGCAGGCAAGTTGAAATTGTTCTAAGAACACAGGCTGTGTCCTAAAATGTTCGTAAAGAAACAAAATGGGAGTGTCCTGAGGACGCTCTGCCTGTGCGTATTGTTCGCAGGCAAGTTGAAACCGTTCTAAGAACACTTGCGGTGTCCTGAAATGTTCGTCAATGGACGAAATGTGGGTGTCCTGAGGATGCTGTCCGTATTGTTCGCTGGCAAGATGAAAGTGTTCTTAGAACATATTATGTGTCCTGGGGTGTTCGTAAATAAGCAAAATGGGGGTGTCCTGAGGACGCTATGCCTGTCCGTACTGTTCATTGGCAGATTGAAACTGTTCTCTGAACATATCAAGTGTCCGGGAATGTTCGTAAATAAACAAAATGGGTGTATCCTGAGGACGCTTTGCCTTTCCGTATTGTTCGCAGGCAAGTTGAAACTGTTCTAGGAACACAGGCTGTGTCCTAAAATGTTCATAAAGAAACAAAATGGGAGTGTCCTTAGGATGCTCTGCCTGTCCAAATTGTTCGATGGCAAGTTGAAATTGTTCTAAGAACACACCCGATGTCCTGAAATGTTTGTCAATGGACGAAATGTGGGTGTCCTGAGGACGCTGTCTGTATTGTTCGCTGGCAATATAAAAGTGTTATTAGAACATATTATGTGTCCTGGGATGTTCGTAAATAAACAAAATGGGTGTATCCTGAGGACGCTATGCCTGTCCGTATTGTTCGCAGGCAAGTTGAAACTGTTCTAAGAACACAGGCTGTGGCCTAAAATGTTCGTAAAGAAACAAAATGGGAGTGTCCTGAGGACGCAATGCCTGTCCGTATTGTTTGCAGACAAGTTGAAACTGTTCTAAGAACACAGGCTGTGTCCTAAAATGTTCATAAAGAAACAAAATGGGAGTGTCCTGAGGACGCAATGCCTGTCCGTATTGTTCGCAGACAAGTTGAAACTGTTCAAAGAACACATGCTGTGTCCTAAAATGTTCGTAAAGAAACAAAATGGAAGTGTCCTGAGGATGCTATGCCTGTCAGTATTATTCGCAGGCAAGTTGAAACTGTTCTAAGAACACAGGCTGTGTCCTAAAATGTTTGTAAAGCAACAAAATGGAAGTGTCCTTAGGAAACTATGCCTGTCCATAATGTTTGCAGGTAAGTTGAAACTGTTCGTAGAAGACACACAGTGTCCTGAAATGTTCGTCAATGGACGAAATGTGGGTGTCCTGACAACACTGTCAGTATTGTTCGCTGGCAAGATGAAAGTGTTCTTAGAACATATTATGTGTCCTGGGATGTTCGTAAATAAACAAAATGGTGGTGGCCTGTGTACGCTATGCCTGTCCGTATTGTTCGCAGGCAAGTTGAAATTGTTCTAAGAGCACAGGCTGTGTCCTAAAATGTTCGTAAAGAAACAAAATGGGAGTGTCCTGAGCGAGGGTTGGAGCCAACATGAGAGAGACACAGGGCATGAGCGGGGGGTGGGGAGAACAGGAGACAGACACGGGGCATGAGCGGGGGGTGGGGAGAACAGGAGACAGACACGGGGCATGAGCGGGGGATGGGGGAACAGGCGACAGATACGGGGCATGAGCAGGGGTGGGGAGAACAGGAGACAGACACGGGGCATGAGCGGGCGGTGGGGGCAACAGGAGAGAGACACAGGGCATGAGCGCGGAGTGGGGGGTACAGGAGACAGACACGGGGCATGGGTGGTGGCAACAGGAGACAGAAACGGTGGGTGGGGGGAACAGGAGACAGACACGGGGCATGAGCGGGGGTTGGGGGGCAAGAGAAGAGAGACATGGGGCATGAGCGGGGGTTGGGGGGTACAGGAAACAGACACAGGGCATGAGAAGGGGGTGGGGGGCAACAGGAGATAGACATAGGGCATGAGCGGGTGGGGAGAACAGGAGACAGACACGGGGCATGAGCGGAGGGGGCAACAGGAGAGAGACACGGGGCATGAGCGGGTGGGGGGAACAGGAGACAGACACGGGGCATGAGCGGGGAGTGGGGGGGTACAGGAGACAGACACGGGGCATGAGCAGGGGGTGGGGGGCAACAGGAGAGAGACACGCGGCATTAGCGGGAGTGGGGGGAACAGGAGACAGACACGGGGCATGAGCGGGGGGTGGGGGAAAACAGAGACAGACACGGGGCATGAGCAGGGGCTGGGGGGCAACAGGAGACAGACAGGGGGCATGAGCGGGGGTGGGGGCAACAGGAGACAGACACGGGGCATGAGCGGGGGTGGGTGGGCAACAAGAGACAGACACGGGGCATGAGCGGGGGTGGGGGGCAACAGGAGACAGACACGGGGCATGAGCGGGGGTGGGGGGAACAGGAGACAGACACGGAGCATGAGTGGGGGTTGGGGAGAACAGGAGACAGACACGGGCATGAACGGGGGGTGGGGGGCAACAGGAGACAGACACGGGGCATGAGTGGAGGGTGGGGGGCAACAGGAGAGACACGGGGCATGAGCAGGGGGTGGGAGAACAGGAGACAGATACTGGGCATGAGCGAGGGGTGGGGGGAACAGGAGACAGACACAGGGCATGAGCGGGGGGTGGGAAGAACAGGAGGCAGGGGCATGATTGGGGGGTGGGTGGGAGGGGGAGAGACACACGGGGCATGAGCGGGAGGTGGGCGGGAGGGGGAGAGACACATGGTGCATGAGCGGGGGGTGCGCAGGAGTGGGCGAGACACACGGGGCATGAGCGGGGGTGGGGAGAGGGAGAGAGACACACGGGGCATAAGCGGGGGGTGGGAGGAAGGGGAGAGAGACACACGGGGCATGAGCGGGGCGTGGGGGGAGGGAGAGAGACACACAGGGCATGAGCGGGGGGTGGGGGAGAGGGAGAGAGACACACGGGGCATGATCGGGGGGTGGGACGGAGGGAGAGAGACACACGGGGCATGAACGGGGGGTGGGCGGGAGGGGGAGAGACACTCGGGGCATGAGCGGTGGGTGGGCGGGAGGGGGAGAGACACACGGGGCATGAGCGGGGGTGGGGGGAGGGAGAGAGACACACGAGGCATGAGCAGGAGGTGGGGGGAAGGGGAGAGACACGGGGCATGAGCGGGGGTGGGGGAGAGAGACACACGGGGCATGAGCGGGGGTGGGGGAAGGGGAGAGACACACAGGGCATGAGCGGGGGGTGGGCGGGAGGGGGAGAGACACACGGGGCATGAGCGGTGGTGGGCGGGAGGGGGAAGACACACGGGGCATGAGCGGGGGTGGGCGGGAGGGGGAAGACACATGGGGCAATAGGCTGGGGGTAGGCGGGAGGGGGAAAGACACACGGGGCAAGAGCGGGGGTGGGCGGGAGGGGAGAGACACACGGGGCAAGAGCGGGGGTGGGCGGGAGGGGGAGAGACACACGGGGCATGAGCGGGGGTGGGAGGATGGAGAGAGACACACGAGGCATGAGCAGGGGGTGGGGGGAAGTGGAGAGAGACACGGGGCATGAGCGGGGGTGGAGGGGAGGGAGAGAGACACACGGGGCATGAGCGGGGGTGGGGGGAGGGATAGAGACACACGGGGCATGAGCAGGGGTGGGCGGGAGGGGGAGAGACACACGGGGCATGAGCAGGGGGTGGGCGAGAGGGGGAGAGACACACGGGGCATGAGCGGGGGGTGGGCGGGAGGGGGAGAGACACACGGGGCATGAGGGGGCTGGGGGAGGGAGAGAGACACACGGGGCATGGGCGGGGGTCAGGGGGAGGGAGAGAGACACATGGGGCATGAGCGGGGGGTGGGCGGAAGGGGAAGAGACATGGGGCATGAGAGGGGGTGGGTGGGAGACGGAGACACACACGGGGCGTGAGCACGGGTGTGGGAAGGGGAGAGAGACACACGGGGCATGAGCGAGGGGTGGGGGGAGGGAGAGAGACACACGGGGCATGAGCGGGGGGAGGGAGAGAGACACACAGCGTTCGTGTGCAGGCGGCAGATCCCGCTCCTCGGCCCTCTGTTGGCCACCGTGTGCTGATGGCGTGAGCGGGGGGCTGGAGGAACAGGGAAGACACAGAGCATGAGTGGGGGGACAAGAAGGACACACAGGGCTTGAGCGGGGGTGGAGGGAACAGGAGACAGACACAAGACTTACTGTGCAGGCGGCGACCAACAAAGATGACGGGCGTCTCTGAAGCCAGACGCACTGCACGCTTTCACCGCATCCAAGGAGAGAGCATGTCAGATGTCCGCGGACATCACGCAAGCTGCTTGCCCAATCACCGTCCTGTCCACGGAGCGAACAGGGAAGTGTGTCTGCGAAGCGAACACAGACATCACTCATTTTTTTCAATTACATTTTTTTTTTAAACTACGGGACGGATTTACACCAAATAAAGCAAAGCACGATTTCGGGACCAAGCCGCCGCTCCTGCCACAAATTTGGTGTAAATCCGACCAGCGGTTTAGGCTGTAGGCCTGAGCAAAGTTTTTTCCCATTATGTCTATATAGGGACCCCCCCTATAACTTTGCCCCACCTGGACGAATCCTCACCAAACTTTGCAAAAAATTTCAGAGACTGCAGAGGCAGTATCAACTTTCTTAGATGACAAACAGCAGCTTGTTTTAGCGGGACCATGGCAACGGTACAGAGCAATAAAACAAGCCATGTGTCCTACTGTAGGGAGGAAAGCATTGGATATGTGTTCATGCACACAGTTTGAAAAGTTCAGCGAGGAATTGTGTATGAATGCATTAGAGGAAACAAAAAAGAGAAAGGGCGTTGACAGTGAAAATAGGAGCCAGCATATTTCCACGGTCATTAATTATCTCATTGCGCTAGTACATTTCACTATCAATCTTTATTTTGGCAGACAACATAAATTAGCAGCATAGTTTACGTAAAGAAATCAAGAAGAAATAAGTCGCTGTGAACGTGGGAAAATTACTTAACTAGATGGTTTGAAAACCCTGTATTTCATCTTAGCCCTGCCAATGATGCAAGTATTGTGATTAATGGTTTAAGGTTAAATGGGACAGCATGATGTACATGTATAGTTTTCTATTGGATTGGAAAGGGAGGGAACATGCTATTTTATAACTGTTCGTGTTGGCACTTGCGGTGAAGCTTTCGGGCAACCTAGTGGCAAAACAATGCAACAAAGAGGAGAGAGAAGGGAGAGGGTGCTGGGAAACAGACTATTTGGTTAGCACACCTACTGACAATGATTTAGGCAAGTATTGGCTTCATTGCACATACTTTTTTATGTTCCGCGATACTATGTATGCTTTCTCCTGCCAGCCTGTCTAAACACAGACATGAGTAAAGAAAAGAAAAGAGCAGAGCCCTGTAATTTATGGCATCTGAGTCACAGTCACAGTAACAGTAACAGTTTCTCATTCTTGTTCTAGCTCTATCCCCTCGTACTGGTCATAGTTCCTCATTCTGGTCCTAATCTCTCTTCCTCGTCGCCCATCCGAGACCTAATGTCTCATCCTAGGCCTAAACACTCATACTAGTCCTACTGTTAGTCACTCATGCTAGTCAAAGTCACACGTCTGAATTCTAATCTGTACTCCTAGCCTTTGTCTGTCACCCCAATTCCTAATCAAACACCATGTCCATGTTGTAGTCTATGCCCCTTATCTTTGTCTCTGGCCCTAGTCAATCATCCTAGTCCTTCTCCTAGTTCCTCAACCTAGTCATTGGCTGCACCACAGATTCTCAGTGCAGACATGAGTAAACTAAAGAAAACTGCAGAGCACTTTATTTACAGAGATGTTGTCACAGTCTCTCATGATATTCCTAAACCCTCATACTAGTGCTAGACTCTCACCCTAGTCCTAAACTCTCATCCTTGTCTAAGCCGCCCAACCTAGTCATACAGTTAGTCTGGCATCCTAATTCTAGTCATACAACATACTCCTATCTCTAGTACTAGCCCTTATCTGTCACGTGAGTCTGTCATCCCAAACACATGCACTAGTCTCTGGTCTTAGTCCCTGATCCTAATCTCTTACCTCTGTCCCTGGTCCTAGTATATCGTCCTAGTCGCCCATCCTAGTTCTTATCCTAGTGGATCATCCAACTAATTGCCTGCATCACATATTATTTATGTGTCAAACTGCTCACCATGCTTTCTTCTGCCAGCATGTCTAAGCACAGGATTTAGTAAACAAAATAAAACTGCAGTGCCCCATATTTTATAGAGTCTAGGTGATAGTCACAGACTCTTACCCTAGTCCTAATCCCTCATACTTGTCCTAGTCACTCCTCTTAGTCCTAACACCTCATTCTAGCCCTTCATCCTAGTCCTAGCACCTCATCTGAGTCCTAATGCTAGTTTGTTATCCTAGTCCCAGTCTCATGCTCTAGTCCTAAAGTTAAGTCATAGTCCTTACTCTGTCCTCCAAGTCCCTCATCCTAATCACATATCCTAGTTTCTGTCCTTGTCCCTGGTCTTAGTCTAATCATTTTAGTCGCTGGGCCTAGTCTCTCAACCTAGTCACTCATCCCAATCATAGTCCTATTTTCTTATCCTAGTCACTCATCTTAGTACTAGTTTATCATTATTCTTCCTAGTACCTCTTTCCCCAATCTAGTCCTTTTTTAGGCTCTCATCCTAGTGTATCCTCTGAAAACCTTGTCCTAGTCTCTGATGCACGTTCTCCCCTTAGGCACTTGTTTTAGCCCTAGTGATGTGTCCTAGTCCCTTACCCTGATCCTAGACCCATGTTGCCATGGACATAGAACGTTTTGTCCCCTGGTCCCTCACCTTAATCCCGCTCAGCATGGTTATTTCTGCCAGCATGTTTAAGAACAGGAATTAGAAAACCATATTAAACTGCAGATCCCTATATTTTATAGAGTCTAGGTGACAGTGACAGGCTCTTACCCTAGGCCTCATCCCTCATACTTTTCCTAGTCTCTCCTCTTAGTCCTAACGCCTAATTCCAGCCCTTCATTCTAGTCCTAGCCTCTCATCTGAGACCTAATGCTAGCCTCTTATCCTAGTCCCGTTTCATGTTCTCGTCCTAAACTTTAGTCCTTGTCCTAAATCTGTCCTCCCAGTCCTTCATCCTAATCCCATGTCCTAGTCTCTGTCCATGTGCCTGGTTTTAGTCTTATAATCTTAGTCACTGAACCGAGTCTCTCAACCTAGTCACTCATCCTAATTCTAGTACAATTTGGTGTCCTAGACACTCATCCTAGTACTAGTCCATAATTATTCTTCCTAGTACCTCTTTCCCCAATCCAGTCCTTTTTTTAGGCTCTCATCCGAATGTATCTTCTGAATCCCTTGTCCTAGTCTCTGATGCAAGTCTCTCTCCTTAGGCACTTGATTTATCCCTAGTGTTGTGTCCTAGTCCCTCACCCTGATCCTAGACACATGTTGTCATGGATATAGACCGTTTTGTCCCCTGGTCCCGCACCTTAATCCTGCCTCCTAGTCCCTCTTCCTAATGCATCATCCTAGTTTAAGCCTTTCATTTTAGTCTCTCGCATTTGTCCTAGATACCTATCCTGCTAGCCTGTCATACTCTTCCGAGTCCCTCGTCTCAGTCCCTCATCCTCATCCTAGCACCTCATTATTGTCCTTGTCATTCATCTTCATATTAATCATCCATCACCCTATTCCTATTTATTGATTCTAGCCCCTCTTGCTAAATCCTCATCCTGGTATCTCATCCTAGTCCATTTGATTAGAAATGTTGTACTGATATGATATGATATGATATGATAGGTTATTTATAACACACTTACTACCCAGAGGTTTCTCAGAGCGGACCCGGGATTCGAACCTGTGTTGCTCCGTGTCGATTTGTTGCCAAGGTGAGCACGTTGCCCCTAAGCTATCCTTCCGAGACAGCACGTTGCCCCTAAGCTATCCTTCCGAGACCAATATGTTTTAAGTTATCAAAAGTTATTTGTACCCAAGACATAAATGAGCAACAAAACAGCAGTTTTGTGTACCGTTGAAGTAAGACATTAGTGAGATGAGTCGGGCGTTGCCAAATATTTAAAATTCTGCTAGAGCTGCAGGTTGAGTAACTCAGTTTACGTACTCAACCTAAGAGAAATGCACTCAATCCGTGGCAACGGATGAGAACCAATTTAAATGTGCTTTCTGTAAAATGGTGCATGTCACCACAAACCCACTTTATATTTAGCACACTGCTGCCAACCGGAGGCCAGCCATGCACAGTGAAACCTTTATTTGACATTTACTGCAAAGTAGATGTTAAATAAAAGTTTCAAACATCCCCTGCAAATGGTACTCGCCCATCATGAAATCTACTTGACTATGCGAGTGGGCGGAAAGACTTTGGATGAATGAATGTAAAATGGAGTACATATTATGTGTCCTGGGATGTTCGTAAATAAAGAAAATGGGGGTGTCCTGAGGACGCTATGCCTGTGCGTATTGTTCGCAGGCAAGTTGAAATTGTTCTAAGAACACAGGCTGTGTCCTAAAATGTTCGTAAAGAAACAAAAAATGGGAGTGTCCTGAGAACGCTCTGCCTGTCCGTATTTTTCGCAGGCAAGTTGAAACCGTTCTAAGAACACTTGCGGTGTCCTGAAATGTTTGTCAATGGACGAAATGTGGGTGTCCTGAGGATGCTGTCCGTATTGTTCGCTGGCAAGATGAAAGTGTTCTTAGAACATATTATGTGTCCTGGGGTGTTCGTAAATAAGCAAAATGGGGGTGTCCTGAGGACGCTATGCCTGTCCGTACTGTTCATAGGAAGATTGAAACTGTTCTCTGAACATATCAAGTGTCCGGGAATGTTCGTAAATAAACAAAATGGGTGTATCCTGAGGACGCTTTGCCTTTCCGTATTGTTCGCAGGCAAGTTGAAACTGTTCTAAGAACAAAGGCTGTGTCCTAAAATGTTCATAAAGAAACAAAATGGGAGTGTCCTTAGGATGCTCTGCCTGTCCAAATTGTTCGCTGGCAAGTTGAAATTGTTCTAAGAACACACCCGATGTCCTGAAATGTTCGTCAATGGATGAAATGTGGGTGTCCTGAGGACGCTGTCTGTATTGTTCGCTGGCAATATAAAAGTGTTATTAGAACATATTATGTGTCCTGGGATGTTCGTAAATAAAGAAAATGGGGGTGTCCTGAGGACGCTATGCCTGTGCGTATTGTTCGCAGGCAAGTTGAAATTGTTCTAAGAACACAGGCTGTGTCCTAAAATGTTCGTAAAGAAACAAAATGGGAGTGTCCTGAGGACGCTCTGCCTGTGCGTATTGTTCGCAGGCAAGTTGAAACCGTTCTAAGAACACTTGCGGTGTCCTGAAATGTTCGTCAAGGGACGAAATGTGGGTGTCCTGAGGATGCTGTCCGTATTGTTCGCTGGCAAGATGAAAGTGTTCTTAGAACATATTATGTGTCCTGGGGTGTTCGTAAATAAGCAAAATGGGGGTGTCCTGAGGATGCTATGCCTGTCCGTACTGTTCATAGGCAGATTGAAACTGTTCTCTGAACATATCAAGTGTCCGGGAATGTTCGTAAATAAACAAAATGGGTGTATCCTGAGGACGCTTTGCCTTTCCGTATTGTTCGCAGGCAAGTTGAAACTGTTCTAAGAACACAGGCTGTGTCCTAAAATGTTCATAAAGAAACAAAATGGGAGTGTCCTTAGGATGCTCTGCCTGTCCAAATTGTTCGCTGGCAAGTTGAAATTGTTCTAAGAACACACCCGATGTCCTGAAATGTTCGTCAATGGACGAAATGTGGGTGTCCTGAGGACGCTGTCCGTATTGTTCGCTGGCAATATAAAAGTGTTATTAGAACATATTATGTGTCCTGGGATGTTCGTAAATAAACAAAATGGGTGTATGCTGAGGACGCTATGCCTGTCCGTATTGTTCGCAGGCAAGTTGAAACTGTTCTAAGAACACAGGCTGTGGCCTAAAATGTTCATAAAGAAACAAAATGGGAGTGTCCTGAGGACGCAATGCCTGTCCGTATTGTTTGCAGACAAGTTGAAACTGTTCTAAGAACACAGGTTGTGTCCTAAAATGTTCATAAAGAAACAAAATGGGAGTGTCCTGAGGACGCAATGCCTGTCCGTATTGTTCGCAGACAAGCTGAAACTGTTGAAAGAACACATGCTGTGTCCTAAAATGTTCGTAAAGAAACAAAATGGAAGGGTCCTGAGGATGCTATGCCTGTCAGTATTATTCGCAGGCAAGTTGAAACTGTTCTAAGAACACAGGCTGTGTCCTAAAATGTTTGTAAAGCAACAAAATGGAAGTGTCCTTAGGACACTATGCCTGTCCATAATGTTTGCAGGCAAGTTGAAACTGTTCGTAGAAGACACACAGTGTCCTGAAATGTTTGTCAATGGACGAAATGTGGGTGTCCTGACAACACTGTCAGTATTGTTCGCTGGCAAGATGAAAGTGTTCTTAGAACATATTATGTGTCCTGGGATGTTCGTAAATAAACAAAATGGGCGTGTCCTGAGGACGCTATGCCTGTCCGTATTGTTCGCAGGCAAGTTGAAATTGTTCTAAGAGCACAGGCTGTGTCCTAAAATGTTCGTAAAGAAACAAAATGGGAGTGTCCTGAGGATGCTCTGCCTGTCCGTATTGTTCGCAGGCAAGTTGAAACTGTTCTAAGAACTCACGCGGTGTCCTGAAATGTTTGTCAATGGACAAAATGTGGGTGTCCTGAGGACGCTGTCTGTATTGTTCGCTGGCAAGATGAAAGTGTTCTTAGAACATATTATGTGTCCTGGGATGTTTGTAATTAAACAATATGGGGGTGTCCTGAGGACGCTATGCCTGTCCGTGATGTTCGTAGGCAGATTGAAACTGTTCTCAGAACATATCAAGTGTCCGGGAATGTTCGTAAATAAACAAAATGGGAGTGTCCTTAGGACGCTCTGCCTGTCCATATTGTTCGCTGGCAAGTTGAAACTGTTCTAAGAACACACCCGATGTCCTGAAATATTCGTCAATGGACGAAATGTGGGTGTCCTGAGGACGCAGTCCGTATTGTTCGCTGGCAATATAAAAGTGTTATTAGAACATGTTATGTGTCCTAGGATGTTCGTAAATAAACAAAATGGGTGTATCCTGAGGATGCTATGCCTGTCCGTATTGTTTGCAGGCAAGTTGAAACTGTTCTAAGAACACAGGCTGTGGCCTAAAATGTTCGTAAAGAAACAAAATGGGAGTGTCCTGAGAACGCTCTGCCTGTCCGTATTGTTCGCAGGCAAGTTGAAACCGTTCTAAGAACACTTGCGGTGTCCTGAAATGTTCGTCAATGGACGAAATGTGGGTGTCCTGAGGATGCTGTCCGTATTGTTCGCTGGCAAGATGAAAGTGTTCTTAGAACATATTATGTGTCCTGGGGTGTTCGTAAATAAGCAAAATGGGGGTGTCCTGAGGACGCTATGCCTGTCCGTACTGTTCATAGGAAGATTGAAACTGTTCTCTGAACATATCAAGTGTCCGGGAATGTTCGTAAATAAACAAAATGGGTGTATCCTGAGGACGCTTTGCCTTTCCGTATTGTTCGCAGGCAAGTTGAAACTGTTCTAAGAACACAGGCTGTGTCCTAAAATGTTCATAAAGAAACAAAATGGGAGTGTCCTTAGGATGCTCTGCCTGTCCAAATTGTTCGCTGGCAAGTTGAAATTGTTCTAAGAACACACCCGATGTCCTGAAATGTTCGTCAATGGACGAAATGTGGGTGTCCTGAGGACGCTGTCTGTATTGTTCGCTGGCAATATAAAAGTGTTATTAGAACATATTATGTGTCCTGGGATGTTCGTAAATAAAGAAAATGGGGGTGTCCTGAGGACGCTATGCCTGTGCGTATTGTTCGCAGGCAAGTTGAAATTGTTCTAAGAACACAGGCTGTGTCCTAAAATGTTCGTAAAGAAACAAAATGGGAGTGTCCTGAGGACGCTCTGCCTGTGCGTATTGTTCGCAGGCAAGTTGAAACCGTTCTAAGAACACTTGCGGTGTCCTGAAATGTTCGTCAATGGACGAAATGTGGGTGTCCTGAGGATGCTGTCCGTATTGTTCGCTGGCAAGATGAAAGTGTTCTTAGAACATATTATGTGTCCTGGGGTGTTCGTAAATAAGCAAAATGGGGGTGTCCTGAGGATGCTATGCCTGTCCGTACTGTTCATAGGCAGATTGAAACTGTTCTCTGAACATATCAAGTGTCCGGGAATGTTCGTAAATAAACAAAATGGGTGTATCCTGAGGACGCTTTGCCTTTCCGTATTGTTCGCAGGCAAGTTGAAACTGTTCTAAGAACACAGGCTGTGTCCTAAAATGTTCATAAAGAAACAAAATGGGAGTGTCCTTAGGATGCTCTGCCTGTCCAAATTGTTCGCTGGCAAGTTGAAATTGTTCTAAGAACACACCCGATGTCCTGAAATGTTCGTCAATGGACGAAATGTGGGTGTCCTGAGGACGGTGTCCGTATTGTTCGCAGGCAATATAAAAGTGTTATTAGAACATATTATGTGTCCTGGGATGTTCGTAAATAAACAAAATGGGTGTATGCTGAGGACGCTATGCCTGTCCGTATTGTTCGCAGGCAAGTTGAAACTGTTCTAAGAACACAGGCTGTGGCCTAAAATGTTCGTAAAGAAACAAAATGGGAGTGTCCTGAGGACGCAATGCCTGTCCGTATTGTTTGCAGACAAGTTGAAACTGTTCTAAGAACACAGGCTGTGTCCTAAAATGTTCATAAAGAAACAAAATGGGAGTGTCCTGAGGACGCAATGCCTGTCCGTATTGTTCGCAGACAAGCTGAAACTGTTCAAAGAACACATGCTGTGTCCTAAAATGTTCGTAAAGAAACAAAATGGAAGTGTCCTGAGGATGCTATGCCTGTCCATAATGTTTGCAGGCAAGTTGAAACTGTTCGTAGAAGACACACAGTGTCCTGAAATGTTTGTCAATGGACGAAATGTGGGTGTCCTGACAACACTGTCAGTATTGTTCGCTGGCAAGATGAAAGTGTTCTTAGAACATATTATGTGTCCTGGGATGTTCGTAAATAAACAAAATGGGCGTGTCCTGAGGACGCTATGCCTGTCCGTATTGTTCGCAGGCAAGTTGAAATTGTTCTAAGAGCACAGGCTGTGTCCTAAAATGTTCGTAAAGAAACAAAATGGGAGTGTCCTGAGGATGCTCTGCCTGTCCGTATTGTTCGCAGGCAAGTTGAAACTGTTCTAAGAACTCACGCGGTGTCCTGAAATGTTTGTCAATGGACAAAATGTGGGTGTCCTAAGGACGCTGTCTGTATTGTTCGCTGGCAAGATGAAAGTGTTCTTAGAACATATTATGTGTCCTGGGATGTTTGTAATTAAACAATATGGGGGTGTCCTGAGGACGCTATGCCTGTCCGTGATGTTCGTAGGCAGATTGAAACTGTTCTCAGAACATATCAAGTGTCCGGGAATGTTCGTAAATAAACAAAATGGGAGTGTCCTTAGGATGCTCTGCCTGTCCATATTGTTCGCTGGCAAGTTGAAACTGTTCTAAGAACACACCCGATGTCCTGAAATATTCGTCAATGGACGAAATGTGGGTGTCCTGAGGACGCAGTCCGTATTGTTCGCTGGCAATATAAAAGTGTTATTAGAACATGTTATGTGTCCTAGGATGTTCGTAAATAAACAAAATGGGTGTATCCTGAGGATGCTATGCCTGTCCGTATTGTTTGCAGGCAAGTTGAAACTGTTCTAAGAACACAGGCTGTGGCCTAAAATGTTCGTAAAGCAACAAAATGGAAGTGTCCTTAGGACACTATGCCTGTCCATAATGTTCGCAGGCAAGTTGAAACTGTTCTAAGAACTCACGCGGTGTCCTGAAATGTTTGTCAATGGACAAAATGTGGGTGTCCTAAGGACGCTGTCTGTATTGTTCGCTGGCAAGATGAAAGTGTTCTTAGAACATATTATGTGTCCTGGGATGTTTGTAATTAAACAATATGGGGGTGTCCTGAGGACGCTATGCCTGTCCGTGATGTTCGTAGGCAGATTGAAACTGTTCTCAGAACATATCAAGTGTCCGGGAATGTTCGTAAATAAACAAAATGGGAGTGTCCTTAGGAAGCTCTGTCTGTCCATATTGTTTGCTGGCAAGTTGAAACTGTTCTAAGAACACACCCGATGTCCTGAAATGTTCGTCAATGGACGAAATATGGGTGTCCTGAGGACGCTGTCCGTATTGTTCGCTGGCAATATAAAAGTGTTATTAGAACATGTTATGTGTCCTAGGATGTTCGTAAATAAACAAAATGGGTCTATCCTGAGGATGCTATGCCTGTCCGTATTGTTCGCAGGCAAGTTGAAACTGTTCTAAGAACACAGGCTGTGGCCTAAAATGTTCGTAAAGAAACAAAATGGGAGTGTCCTGAGGACGCAATGCCTGTCCGTATTGTTTGCAGACAAGTTGAAACTGTTCTAAGAACACAGGCTGTGTCCTAAAATGTTCATAAAGAAACAAAATGAGAGTGTCCTGAGGACGCAATGCCTGTCCGTATTGTTCGCAGGCAAGTTGAAATTGTTCTAAGAGCAGAGGCTGTTTCCTAAAATGTTCGTAAAGAAACAAAATGGGAGTGTCCTGAGGATGCTCTGCCTGTCCGTATTGTTCGCAGGCAAGTTGAAACTGTTCTAAGAACTCACGCGGTGTCCTGAAATGTTTGTCAATGGACAAAATGTGGGTGTCCTGAGGACGCTGTCTGGATTGTTCGCTGGCAAGATGAAAGTGTTCTTAGAACATATTATGTGTCCTGGGATGTTTGTAATTAAACAATATGGGGGTGTCCTGAGGACGCTATGCCTGTCCGTGATGTTCGTAGGCAGATTGAAACTGTTCTCAGAACATATCAAGTGTCCGGGAATGTTCGTAAATAAACAAAATGGGAGTGTCCTTAGGACGCTCTGCCTGTCCATATTGTTCGCTGGCAAGTTGAAACTGTTCTAAGAACACACCCGATGTCCTGAAATGTTCGTCAATGGACGAAATGTGGGTGTCCTGAGGACGCAGTCCGTATTGTTCGCTGGCAATATAAAAGTGTTATTAGAACATGTTATGTGTCCTAGGATGTTCGTAAATACACAAAATGGGTGTATCCTGAGGATGCTATGCCTGTCCGTATTGTTTGCAGGCAAGTTGAAACTGTTCTAAGAACACAGGCTGTGGCCTAAAATGTTCGTAAAGCAACAAAATGGAAGTGTCCTTAGGACACTATGCCTGTCCATAATGTTTGCAGTCAAGTTGAAACTGTTCGTAGAAGACACACAGTGTCCTGAAATGTTTGTCAATGGACAAAATGTGGGTGTCCTGAGGACGCTGTCTGTATTGTTCTCTGTCAAGATGAAAGTGTTCTTAGAACATATTATGTGTCCTGGGATGTTTGTAATTAAACAATATGGGGGTGTCCTGAGGACGCTATGCCTGTCCGTAATGTTCGTAGGCAGATTGAAACTGTTCTCAGAACATATCAAGTGTCCGGGAATGTTCGTAAATAAACAAAATGGGAGTGTCCTTAGGACGCTCTGCCTGTCCATATTGTTCGCTGGCAAGTTGAAACTGTTCTAAGAACACACCCGATGTCCTGAAATGTTCATCAATGGACGAAATATGGGTGTCCTGAGGACGCTGTCCGTATTGTTCGCTGGCAATATAAAAGTGTTATTAGAACATGTTATGTGTCCTAGGATGTTCGTAAATAAACAAAATGGGTGTATCCTGAGGATGCTATGCCTGTCCGTATTGTTCGCAGGCAAGTTGAAACTGTTCTAAGAACACAGGCTGTGGCCTAAAATGTTCGTAAAGAAACAAAATGGGAGTGTCCTGAGGACGCAATGCCTGTCCGTATTGTTTGCAGACAAGTTGAAACTGTTCTAAGAACATAGGCTGTGTCCTAAAATGTTCATAAAGAAACAAAATGGGAGTGTCCTGAGGACGCAATGCCTGTCCGTATTGTTCGCAGGCAAGTTGAAACTGTTCTAAGAACTCACGCGGTGTCCTGAAATGTTTGTCAATGGACAAAATGTGGGTGTCCTGAGGACGCTGTCTGTATTGTTCGCTGGCAAGATGAAAGTGTTCTTAGAACATATTATGTGTCCTGGGATGTTTGTAATTAAACAATATGGGGGTGTCCTGAGGACGCTATGCCTGTCTGTGATGTTCGTAGGCAGATTGAAACTGTTCTCAGAACATATCAAGTGTCCGGGAATGTTCGTAAATAAACAAAATGGGAGTGTCCTTAGGACTCTCTGCCTGTCCATATTGTTCGCTGGCAAGTTGAAACTGTTCTAAGAACACACCCGATGTCCTGAAATGTTCGTCAATGGACGAAATGTGGGTGTCCTGAGGACGCAGTCCGTATTGTTCGCTGGCAATATAAAAGTGTTATTAGAACATGTTATGTGTCCTAGGATGTTCGTAAATAAACAAAATGGGTGTATCCTGAGGATGCTATGCCTGTCCGTATTGTTTGCAGGCAAGTTGAAACTGTTCTAAGAACACAGGCTGTGGCCTAAAATGTTCGTAAAGCAACAAAATGGAAGTGTCCTTAGGACACTATGCCTGTCCATAATGTTTGCAGTCAAGTTGAAACTGTTCGTAGAAGACACACAGTGTCCTGAAATGTTTGTCAATGGACAAAATGTGGGTGTCCTGAGGACGCTGTCTGTATTGTTCGCTGGCAAGATGAAAGTGTTCTTAGAACATATTATGTGTCCTGGGATGTTTGTAATTAAACAATATGGGGGTGTCCTGAGGACGCTATGCCTGTCCGTAATGTTCGTAGGCAGATTGAAACTGTTCTCAGAACATATCAAGTGTCCGGGAATGTTCGTAAATAAACAAAATGGGAGTGTCCTTAGGACGCTCTGCCTGTCCATATTGTTCGCTGGCAAGTTGAAACTGTTCTAAGAACACACCCGATGTCCTGAAATGTTCGTCAATGGACGAAATATGGGTGTCCTGAGGACGCTGTCCGTATTGTTCGCTGGCAATATAAAAGTGTTATTAGAACATGTTATGTGTCCTAGGATGTTCGTAAATAAACAAAATGGGTGTATCCTTAGGATGCTATGCCTGTCCGTATTGTTCGCAGGCAAGTTGAAACTGTTCTAAGAACACAGGCTGTGGCCTAAAATGTTCGTAAAGAAACAAAATGGGAGTGTCCTGAGGACGCAATGCCTGTCCGTATTGTTTGCAGACAAGTTGAAACTGTTCTAAGAACAATGGCTGTGTCCTAAAATGTTCATAAAGAAACAAAATGGGAGTGTCCTGAGGACGCAATGCCTGTCCGTATTGTTCGCAGGCAAGTTGAAACTGTTCTAAGAACACAGGCTGTGTTCTAAAATGTTTGTAAAGCAACAAAATGGAAGTGTCCTTAGGACATTATGCCTGTCCATAATGTTTGCAGGCAAGTTGAAACTGTTCGTAGAAGACACACGGTGTCCTGAAATGTTCATCAATGGACGAAATGTGGTTGTCCTGACAACACTGTCCGTATTGTTCGCTGGCAAGATGAAAGTGTTCTTAGAACATATTATGTGTCCTGGGATGTTCGTAAATAAACAAAATGGGGGTGTCCTGAGGACGCTATGCCTGTCCGTATTGTTCGCAGACAAGTTGAAATTGTTCTAAGAGCACAGGCTGTGTCCTAAAATGTTAGTAAAGAAACAAAATGGGAGTGTCCTGAGGATGCTCTGCATGTCCGTATTGTTCGCAGGCAAGTTGAAACTGTTCTAAGAACACACGCGGTGTCCTGAAATGTTTGTCAATGGACGAAATGTGGGTGTCCTGAGGACGCTGTCTGTATTGTTCGCTGGCAAGATGAAAGTGTTCTTAGAACATATTATGTGTCCTGGGATGTTTGTAAATAAACAATATGGGGGTGTCCTGAGGACGCTATGCCTGTCCGTAATGTTCGTAGGCAGATTGAAACTGTTCTCAGAACATATCAAGTGTCCGGGAATGTTCGTAAATAAACAAAATGGGAGTGTCCTTAGGACGCTCTGCCTGTCCATATTGTTCGCTGGCAAGTTGAAACTGTTCTAAGAACACACCCGATGTCCTGAAATGTTCGTCAATGGACGAAATGTGGGTGTCCTGAGGACGCTGTCCGTATTGTTCGCTGGCAATATAAAAGTGTTATTAGAACATGTTATGTGTCCTAGGATGTTCGTAAATAAACAAAATGGGTGTATCCTTAGGATGCTATGCCTGTCCGTATTGTTCGCAGGCAAGTTGAAACTGTTCTAAGAACACAGGCTGTGGCCTAAAATGTTCGTAAAGAAACAAAATGGGAGTGTCCTGAGGACGCAATGCCTGTCCGTATTGTTTGCAGACAAGTTGAAACTGTTCTAAGAACACAGGCTGTGTCCTAAAATGTTCATAAAGAAACAAAATGGGAGTGTCCTGAGGACGCAATGCCTGTCCGTATTGTTCGCAGGCAAGTTGAAACTGTTCTAAGAACACAGGCTGTGTTCTAAAATGTTTGTAAAGCAACAAAATGGAAGTGTCCTTAGGACATTATGCCTGTCCATAATGTTTGCAGGCAAGTTGAAACTGTTCGTAGAAGACACACAGTGTCCTGAAATGTTCATCAATGGACGAAATGTGGTTGTCCTGACAACACTGTCCGTATTGTTCGCTGGCAAGATGAAAGTGTTCTTAGAACATATTATGTGTCCTGGGATGTTTGTAAATAAACAAAATGGGGGTGTCCTGAGGACGCTATGCCTGTCCGTATTGTTCGCAGACAAGTTGAAATTGTTCTAAGAGCACAGGCTGTGTCCTAAAATGTTCGTAAAGAAACAAAATGGGAGTGTCCTGAGGATGCTCTGCATGTCCGTATTGTTCGCAGGCAAGTTGAAACTGTTCTAAGAACACACGCGGTGTCCTGAAATGTTTGTCAATGGACGAAATGTGGGTGTCCTGAGGACGCTGTCTGTATTGTTCGCTGGCAAGATGAAAGTGTTCTTAGAACATATTATGTGTCCTGGGATGTTTGTAATTAAACAATATGGGGGTGTCCTGAGGACGCTATGCCTGTCCGTAATGTTCGTAGGCAGATTGAAACTGTTCTCAGAACAGATCAAGTGTCCGGGAATGTTCGTAAATAAACAAAATGGGGTGTCCTAAGGACGCTAGGCCTGTCTGTATTGTTCGCAGACATGTTGAAACTGTTCTAAGAACAAACGCCTGTCTGTAAATGTTCATTTCACTTGTGACGCACTTTTAATCACTCCAGGATCCGAACAGTGTCTGTAGAACACCAACGCGCATGCGCAAAATAGTTTCAATGCATTTGGTGTCCTGCGGACACCCGATCCCTTCGCAGACATGTTTGCAAAGCTATCATGTGACCACACCCACGATCAGCGTATGTTCTGATTGCAAACACTATTCGTGTCCCCGAACAATTTAAAACTACATTTTCAAGTAATCTATAATATTTTCCAACAAAAACTCACCATAGTACAAGTTCCACTTAGTAATCGTGAGTTTCTACATACTTTTTGTAACTTTTTGAAACCTTTTTTCTGTACGATCTGTCCGCGGACAGCGCGCATGTCCGTGAACCGGGCACAAGCACCCCTATAAAAGACCACACCCTAGAGCTCATTTTCATTGTGTTTCTGGCTATCCTATAGAGCACAGCACATTTTCCTGCCAATTTGCAGATTTTCAGCGCCAAGCTGATGGCTTCCGTGGCTCCACTACTGCCACCTGGTGCTGCATCTGCCTCGGCACCACCCCCACCCCCTCCACAAGCACCACTTCCCCGAGGGCCTGAAGAGGGGAACAGGAGTGAGGATGCACAGGAGGAAGAAGAGGATGATGAGAATGAGGTAGCGGAAGTCCCTACTACCAGCGCTCGGCGTGAGTCTTGGGTGTGGCGGTTATTTACCATTCGTGGTAATGCTCCTAAGGCGCGTGCAAACCAAGTCACCTGCAATGAGTGCAAAATGGTACTCAGTCGCGGGAGGCATGGTTCATACAGCTTTGTCTCTGGCCCTAGTCAATCATCCTAGTCCTTCTCCTAGTTCCTCAACCTAGTCATTGGCTACACCACAGATTCTCAGTGCAGACATGAGTAAACTAAAGAAAAGTGCAGAGCACTTTATTTACAGAGATGTTGTCACAGTCTCTCATGATATTCCTAAAACCTCATACTAGTGCTAGACTCTCACCCTAGTCCTAAACTCTCATCCTTGTCTAAGCCGCCCAACCTAGTCATACAGTTAGTCTGGCATCCTAATTCTAGTCATACAACATACTCCTATCTCTAGTACTAGCCCTTATCTGTCACGTGAGTCTGTCATCCCAAACACATGCACTAGTCTCTGGTCTTAGTCCCTGATCCTAATCTCTTACCTCTGTCCCTGGTCCTAGTATATCGTCCTAGTCGCCCATCCTAGTTCGTATCCTAGTGGATCATCCAACTAATTGCCTGCATCACATATTATTTATGTGTCAAACTGCTCACCATGCTTTCTTCTGCCAGCATGTCTAAGCACAGGATTTAGTAAACAAAATAAAACTGCAGTGCCCCATATTTTATAGAGTCTAGGTTGAAACTGTTCTAAGAACACAGGCTGTGTCCTAAAATGTTCATAAAGAAACAAAATGGGAGTGTCCTGAGGATGCAATGCCTGTCCGTATTGTTCGCAGGCAAGTTGAAACTGTTCTAAGAACACAGGCTGTGTCCTAAAATGTTTGTAAAGCAACAAAATGGAAGTGTCCTTAGGACATTATGCCTGTCCATAATGTTTGCAGGCAAGTTGAAACTGTTCGTAGAAGACACACGGTGTCCTGAAATGTTCGTCAATGTACGAAATGTGGTTGTCCTGACAACACTGTCCGTATTGTTCGCTGGCAAGATGAAAGTGTTCTTAGAACATATTATGTGTCCTGGGATGTTCGTAAATAAACAAAATGGGGGTGTCCTGAGGACGCTATGCCTGTCCGTATTGTTCGCAGGCAAGTTGAAACTGTTCTAAGAACACACGCGGTGTCCTGAAATGTTTGTCAATGGACGAAATGTGGGTGTCCTGAGGACGCTGACTGTATTGTTCGCTGGCAGGATGAAAGTGTTCTTAGAACATATTATGTGTCCTGGGATGTTTGTAATTAAACAATATGGGGGTGTCCTGAGGACGCTATGCCTGTCCGTAATGTTCGTAGGCAGATTGAAACTGTTCTCAGAACAGATCAAGTGTCCGGGAATGTTCGTAAATAAACAAAATGGGGTGTCCTAAGGACGCTAGGCCTGTCTGTATTGTTCGCAGACATGTTGAAACTGTTCTAAGAACAAACGCCTGTCTGTAAATGTTCATTTCACTTGTGACGCACTTTTAATCACTCCAGGATCCGAACAGTGTCTGTAGAACACCAACGCGCATGCGCAAAATAGTTTCAATGCATTTGGTGTCCTGCGGACACCCGATCCCTTCGCAGACATGTTTGCAAAGCTATCATGTGACCACACCCACGATCAGCGTATGTTCTGATTGCAAACACTATTCGTGTCCCCGAACAATTTAAAACTACATTTTCAAGTAATCTATAATATTTTCCAACAAAAACTCACCATAGTACAAGTTCCACTTAGTAATCGTGAGTTTCTACATACTTTTTGTAACTTTTTGAAACCTTTTTTCTGTACGATCTGTCCGCGGACAGCGCGCATGTCCGTGAACCGGGCACAAGTACCCCTATAAAAGACCACACCCTAGAGCTCATTTTCATTGTGTTTCTGGCTATCCTATAGAGCACAGCACATTTTCCTGCCAATTTGCAGATTTTCAGCGCCAAGCTGATGGCTTCCGTGGCTCCACTACTGCCACCTGGTGCTGCATCTGCCTCGGCACCACCCCCACCCCCTCCACAAGCACCACTTCCCCGAGGGCCTGAAGAGGGGAACAGGAGTGAGGATGCACAGGAGGAAGAAGAGGATGATGAGAATGAGGTAGCGGAAGTCCCTACTACCAGCGCTCGGCGTGAGTCTTGGGTGTGGCGGTTATTTACCATTCGTGGTAATGCTCCTAAGGCGCGTGCAAACCAAGTCACCTGCAATGAGTGCAAAATGGTACTCAGTCGCGGGAGGCATGGTTCATACAGCTTTGTCTCTGGCCCTAGTCAATCATCCTAGTCCTTCTCCTAGTTCCTCAACCTAGTCATTGGCTACACCACAGATTCTCAGTGCAGACATGAGTAAACTAAAGAAAAGTGCAGAGCACTTTATTTACAGAGATGTTGTCACAGTCTCTCATGATATTCCTAAAACCTCATACTAGTGCTAGACTCTCACCCTAGTCCTAAACTCTCATCCTTGTCTAAGCCGCCCAACCTAGTCATACAGTTAGTCTGGCATCCTAATTCTAGTCATACAACATACTCCTATCTCTAGTACTAGCCCTTATCTGTCACGTGAGTCTGTCATCCCAAACACATGCACTAGTCTCTGGTCTTAGTCCCTGATCCTAATCTCTTACCTCTGTCCCTGGTCCTAGTATATCGTCCTAGTCGCCCATCCTAGTTCGTATCCTAGTGGATCATCCAACTAATTGCCTGCATCACATATTATTTATGTGTCAAACTGCTCACCATGCTTTCTTCTGCCAGCATGTCTAAGCACAGGATTTAGTAAACAAAATAAAACTGCAGTGCCCCATATTTTATAGAGTCTAGGTTGAAACTGTTCTAAGAACACAGGCTGTGTCCTAAAATGTTCATAAAGAAACAAAATGGGAGTGTCCTGAGGATGCAATGCCTGTCCGTATTGTTCGCAGGCAAGTTGAAACTGTTCTAAGAACACAGGCTGTGTCCTAAAATGTTTGTAAAGCAACAAAATGGAAGTGTCCTTAGGACATTATGCCTGTCCATAATGTTTGCAGGCAAGTTGAAACTGTTCGTAGAAGACACACGGTGTCCTGAAATGTTCGTCAATGTACGAAATGTGGTTGTCCTGACAACACTGTCCGTATTGTTCGCTGGCAAGATGAAAGTGTTCTTAGAACATATTATGTGTCCTGGGATGTTCGTAAATAAACAAAATGGGGGTGTCCTGAGGACGCTATGCCTGTCCGTATTGTTCGCAGGCAAGTTGAAACTGTTCTAAGAACACACGCGGTGTCCTGAAATGTTTGTCAATGGACGAAATGTGGGTGTCCCGAGGACGCTGACTGTATTGTTCGCTGGCAGGATGAAAGTGTTCTTAGAACATATTATGTGTCCTGGGATGTTTGTAATTAAACAATACGGGGGTGTCCTGAGGACGCTATGCCTGTCCCTAATGTTCGTAGGCAGATTGAAACTGTTCTCAGAACAGATCAAGTGTCCGGGAATGTTCGTAAATAAACAAAATGGGGGTGTCCTAAGGACACTATGCCTGTCTGTATTGTTCGCAGACATGTTGAAACTGTTCTAAGAACAAACGCCTGTCTGTAAATGTTCATTTCACTTGTGACACACTTTTAATCACTCCAGGATCCGAACAGTGTCTGTAGAACACCAACGCGCATGCGCAAAATAGTTTCAATGCATTTGGTGTCCTGTGGACACCCGATCCCTTCGCGGACATGTTTGCAAAGCTATCATGTGACCACACCCACGATCAGCGTATGTTCTGATTGCGAACACTATTCGTGTCCCCGAACAATTTAAAACTACATTTTCAAGTAATCTATAATATTTTCCAACAAAAACTCACCATAGTACAAGTCCCACTTAGTAATCCTGAGTTTCTACATACTTTTTGTGACTTTTTGAAACCTTTTTGCTGTACGATCTGTCCGCGGACAGCGCGCATGTCTGTGAACCGGGCACAAGCACCCCTATAAAAGATCACACCCTAGAGCTCATTTTCATTGTGTTTCTGGCTATCCTACAGAGCACAGCACATTTTCCTGCTAATTTGCAGATTTTCAGCGCCAAGCTGATGGCTTCCGTGGCTCCACTACTGCCACCTGGTGCTGCATCTGCCTCGGCACCACCCCCACCCCCTCCACAAGCACCACTTCGCCGAGGGCCTGAAGAGGGGAACAGGAGTGAGGATGCACAGGAGGAAGAAGAGGATGATGAGAATGAGGTAGCGGAAGTCCCTACTACCAGCACTCGGCATGAGTCTTGGGTGTGGCGGTTATTTACCATTTGTGGTAATGGTCCTAAGGCACGTGCAAACCAAGTCACCTGCAATGAGTGCAAAATGGTACTCAGTCGCGGGAGGCATGGTTCATACAGCTCTGGGACAACTACCATGAAGCGATGCCTAAAGTCATTCCACTCGGGGGCCGTTCGCAAAGTTGTACCTTGCAAGAAGCGTAGCAGGTTGACTTCCTCTACTTCATCCTCAGTTTCCGATCCTGTCACCACAAGGAACACTCCTGTGGGACAGCGTATTCCTCAAGCTGCCTCACAGGCCATACGCAATGCTGATGACCCTTACCTTTCGAGGGTCACAGTTGTGTGTATGTACGGCGACGCAGTACTGTGCAGGGGGAGAGACTTTGTAGTGCTTTTGAGGCTATCGTTTCAGAGCACGAAAAAGTGTGCTCACTACCCAAGTGAAACCCGCTCTACATCTTCCTCTCTCAGCTCGCCCTTTCTTATCCCCATGTTGGTGTCCCCCCCTTACCCTCCTTTCCCCTCCTCTCCTATTGTGTCTTGTATGAAAAACCCCAAAAAATGTAAAACAACAAAAATAAGAGCAGCCTTTTACAATTAAAAAATAGAAGTGAAAATAAATGAAGCAGGACTCTGTGTATTTTTTAGGAGTCCGCGGACAGTCCGCGGACATCTAAAATTTTGGGGTCCTACCCTATCATAACCATTGCAGTTTTATCTGGGAGGAAGTGGTGGCTCTGAAAAGAGCCTTTTGGTGGTGTTTATTTGTGTTTGAAAAATTTGAAATGCTCAACACCTACTATAAAATGGATGCTGTAATTCCAAAAAAGGTTGCAATGCATTTTGTACATTTCTCAAAAAAATCTGATTGCCAGCATCGGTAAGATGGACTCCATCTCTGCGAAAAATGTATGTACTACGAAACATAATATTTTCATTGTGAAAAGAGGACATGCCAAAATCTCTTAGAAAGGCACAAACAGCCTTATTGACATTGCGCCTCGCTTTCTCCATTTGTGGACCAAATGAAGAAGAACAAAGCCACATTTGTCTCTGCGCAATCCGTGAAAAAATTACTTGAGAATTTGGAAACATGGCCATGACCTTCCAAGAACTTCTTTCATTGCAAATTGCAAAGAAATTACAGACACATGTCCTAAACTGTTCCCTCCACAATGAATTACAATTTTGTCTGGATGTTGCTCTGTCTCCAAAGTAGCACAGAGAGGTAGAAAGTCCAACCACTTCATTCCACAACTCCATGCCAGTGCACTTCCACATGTGGGAATCCAAGGTCTACAGCTACTCCACAGCTTTCTGCATGCACGTTCAACCAATGTAACCACGAGTCTCCCAAAATCCAAACAATCTGTTTTTTGAAAGACACAGCCATAGCTATCTGTTCTTCTCTCAGCAAAAAGAGTATCTGAGAAACTCTCACCTGGCACAACACACCCACTAAACTTTCCTGACCAATCCCTTTCTCTGCTCATTCTCATTTGCATGGCTCCCCAACCTAAAAATCCCCAGATGTAATACCCGATGTCCGCGGACTACCGCCATGTCCGCGGACATATCGTAACATAAACAGTCCTAAACTACCATTTCCTTTTCACTTTCTGTGCCATTCCCTCATTGGATATAGCTAAGAAGTCACATGAACATCCACCAATCACATCCAAGACCTCTACATCTAACTGCATCATCATAGATCACCACTTTAAATGTACTGTTAATCTCTCTGAGTACAAGTGTCATATCATTGGAAAGCACCTTCTAGAAGAAATACTGTACAAGTCTCCAAGATTTCTACTTGCAGCTGCATGCATATCCATATGCATGAACACAAACTACAGGTATGCATATTTTCTATATAGTACATGCACAATGTGTATAGATTCATATAAACAGATCAACTGACTTTTAGCTTGTATAATCTATAAAATGAATTTACTGTCATTTTTTTCCATCTGCTAAAATCAACTGTCACTTCCAAACCTATCTACCTTTTAATTTATTTTTACACACACATTTTCAAAGCATGTTGAACTAACATATTTAAAGTACAATATGAAGAGTTAACATACTCAAACAAAATTGCATGCACACCGTATGTTCAAAAATCAAACAACAATACTTGTACAAAAATGTAAACATTTATTTACTTATATTTATATACTGTGCAAGCAGCCCATGGCATTGAGGTGCTGTTACTTACAAGAGCTTAGTTACAGAAATAATGGAATTCAGTGGTACATTATGAATTCCACAAGGCATACACATGATATTTTGGTTGGTACAGTTAGTCATTACAAGAGATGTTATGCATTAAGAACATATGAAATGTATTCAACTGGTGCAACACATCTTATGTGAATAAGAAAGTTTTCATGATTTTGAGGAAGGCGCTGAGGGTTAATGTCAATTAAAAAAATCAATGTCTAAATTAAAAACAATGCTATATACAAACAAAATTCCTTATTTGTTTCCTTTACAATTACAGTGAAGACCATTCTCCTGAAAAGAAGCAGCTGAATTTGAAGTACAAAGAACAACTAAGAAGAAACCTACTCATTTAAAAAAAATGTAAGTTGAATACCACCATATTATTTGTACTATTATTCAAACACACTGTAATGTTAATTCATGCTATTTCTGTGTCTAAAAATAGAGATTGTGCACCATTCTGTCTACAAATCCCCATTTCTTAAACAGATATTTACAGGCAGAATGATGCACAATTTCTAAGGTTTCGACACACAAATAACCCAACTCAACCTCTAGAATTTTCATATTATAGAACAAACTGTTTTAATTGTATACCATTGGATTTACTAATTCTACTTCTCCACACCCCCAGCTTACTTTCTACTATCATCTGAACCCCAGTTTAGTAGCACATACATTCAAGAATAGCCATCCCAACTAGTTGTGGTTGCCCAATGCACAATCACACACCATTACATACATCTTTATTATCTTACTCACACACTCATGCAAACAGCACACATACATTAAGAACACCCCAAGAACACCCCAACCCATACCTTCTTTATTTATTTCAACAGACCCTAAAGAATTCCTACCAAAAATCAAGTCTGTAGAAAGCAACGCAGAAGCAGAGCAAATGAAAATAGAAGTGTCCAAAACAAGCATCCATCTCTAGCAGAATTTGTAAAAAAAGTTAAAACAAAACAGCTAATACAGTCATTTAGCGAAACAAAACAAGCTTCAAGTACAGAAACTTTGCCTCCTCTATCAAAATGTAAAACAAACAACAAAACAATTAACAAAAAATCAGCTACCACTACAGATGAAACTGCTCCTATAAATCTTGATATAGTGCAAACTAAGCATACCAAAAAAAGTATTTTAGCAAAAATGTTCCGTCACAGAGTCCTGCAAAATCTTATAAAAACAGGAGAGAAATCAAACTCAACCTCTAAAACCTATCGTAGGAAATTAAGCTTAGAAGCATTGAAAGACAGTGTAATCCTTCTCAATAGAAACGTATTTATTTTAGTGTTAGACAAAATGAAACCACTAACAAAACTAATGACTAAATTACAAAAAATACTTCTCAATAAACGAAATGCCAACAGAAATAACTTCTTAAGTATCTGTGGAGGTGAATGGACTCACACTACGAGCACAGAACCATACAATACTTTAATGAAGAAGCATACAAACAAAAGCAAACAAATACAATTGCCATACATAGCAGTGGACGAGGTTATGAGAAAGTTAATAATACCATAATGGAACAAGAAATACTACTTACAAACATATCCCCAGAAAACTTAGAATTGCCTCTCCATTCAACTGAATCAGAACGTCTAGTATACAAATGGCTATGCATGTCAATGTGTAACATTCCCAAAGAACCTTTCAAGTCTTTACGCCAATTCCTCAATCAATGTGTGAAAAGCAAAGACAAAATGAAAATTATACTACTGAAAAATATGGATACCTGTCCAGTGCGCAAGTACAGAGGACTACAAGGACATTCATTGGCCTGCATTTCAGGACCTACTTGCAAAACCACCTTCCATTATATCAAAATGATATCAACACATCATTCAACTATAAGAAATCTAGTCTATAAACTGTACTATGCTAAAAGTCCTGCTTTAGCACTAGCCAATTTAAATACCATTCTTCTACCTGGTACAGCAAAAGACCTACCTGAAGAAATCAACTATATCCAGAAAAAATATGTTGCACGTGAAAGCCACTTACAGAATGAAATAGCTTTAAAGCAAATTAGCAACAATTCTCTGCATGTCAACCTTCTACTACACACATACAAAAAAGAAATACTGAAATTTTAAAGGACATCTGCTGAAATGCCAAACCATGTGTGTGTATGTTGCCGTAGAACTTTCTATAAAAGTAACAAAAACTGTAGACCTAACATATAAAATAGAAAACAATGAAGATTCTAAATGGTTTGAATTAGCTCTCTACCTTATAGCAGAAAACAAATACGAAATAACTGACCCCTTAATACTGTGCAGTTACTGCACTACAAAACTTGACAACAACCAAACTCCTTTACGTGCTATCACAAATAATTTGGAATTATATCCACTACCAAAACCCCTACAACAACTCAATTTATATGAGAGCATCATAATTCAAACAGTGTACCCATTTCAAGCAATAATACACCTACAACCAAAAACAGCAAAATTACCTTTCTCTGAATTGGTGAAAGGCATTTGTGGCAAAGTAGTTTATTTACCATTAGATCTGAAAGAAAATGTGCACACACTCAGAGTGCAACGTCCAATAGATCAATCTTTAATTTTCTTAGTAAATGGTGTACCAACAAAAGACAAAGAAATTTGGCAACAACTGGTAGATTTACATAAAGTTAGAAAAGCTTTGCAATACCTAAAAGACAGTAATGATTCCTACAAAGAAATTAATATTGAAGAAAACTTGAAGGATACCACTGAAATATTTAAAGAGGCATAAGAAGCTGGTCATTTGAGCTCCTAGATCCTGCTACAATATCCAATACTTTAGACCATTATACAATTCACCCATTGCATTCCAATGACACCATAGAAGATGCACTAGAAAGGTACCAAATGCGTCAAACAAAAGGATCACCAATCAGCATATGGGAAAAAAGTATAGAAGCACGTGCTTTTCCTCTACCTTTTCCTACTGGCAAAGGAGGAAGGTACGATGATAGACCTATTCAAATAACAGCATCAGAATATTGCTCATTACGGATGTATTCTGAAGATCCCAGATTTAGACAAAATGTGGAATACATATTCCACCTACTCTTTGAAAGTGAACTAGCAACTTTATGTTACGGAGTTGCACACACATTAAAATCAGGATCCCACTTTCAAAATATGTCAGCTACAAAATTATTACAAAAAGTGTAACAAAAAGATGAGGTTTTACAATCAAATATTACAAATCTATTAGCAAATATGCGTGGTACTAAAGAATACTGGTTTTGACGTCACAGAGATGTACGTTCTATGATAAGAAACCTTGGCCCACCCACTTGGTTTGTTACATTAAGTTGTGCAGAATAGGCATAGGAAGATTTACATGATTTCCTACGCATATCAAACAAAAACAAAACAAACATAGATATACTAACACCTGGAGAACTTTGTTCTCTAGATCCAGTTAATGTTTCAAGATATGTTCACCATCGCTTCATTGCTATGCTACACTTTATTTGTAATAAAACTGCTCCTCCCCTTGGAGAAGTGCAACACTTATTTTGGAGAGAGGAATACCAAGCCAGAGGAGCACCACATATCCACAAGCTTTTATGGATTAAAGATGCTCCTAAATTTGGTCAAGACAGTGACACCACTGTTTTACAGTTTATTGAAAAATATGTCACTTGTCATATTCCATCAGAAGCAACAAATAGTGATCTCCAAGCACACATTTTACAATTTCAAAGACACAAATGTGGCAAATATTGTCATCGCAAATACGAAATCAAAGGGAAATACTACACCAAATGCCGCTTTGGTTTCCCTAGACTCACCTAAAAATACATATTACATAAAAACAACAGAAGAAGAAAAATATATCAATGATTACAATGCAATCATTGCCAACTTATGGAATGCAAACATAGATGTGCAGTACATTGCAGACAATTCCACTGCAGTTGCATGATATGTTACAGCATACTTAACCATACTTAACCATAGCAGAAAAACAGAGCTACAAGATCTCTGGAATGACCTGTCATCAGACAAAACACTGTCTCAAAAATTATACAGCTTGGGCATAAAATGCTTTCCCATAGAGAATGTGGCTCCTACGAAGCAGCAGATCATTTAACTGATACTGCTTTGTATGGAAAATCTGAAAATATAGTATGGCTAAGTCTTGGTCCTGCTAAACTAAGATATAGAAACAATAGCCAAACATGATCCCAACAGCCAAGACATTTTAAAAAACAATTTGCTGGACACATACTACCCAAACAGAAGTAGCACTTTGGAAACCATGTGTCTATACCACATAGCCCAAAACTTCACATACAAAAATAATATAAAACCTGATGAAAAAAGGTAAATAGTGTCAAATTGTGAAGGCAGCTTAGTAAAACTCACCAAACCAAATTTAATTGAGCAGTCTTTAATGACATAGCATTGTCATTAAAGACTGCTCAACATAAAGAACTATATTACATGTCCCTGCTACAACGCTTTAAACCATGGAGAAAAGAAGAAGAAATACTAGATAACTATGACTCCTATGAAGACGCTTTCAAAGGAAATGAAAGCACTATAACTGGTGTAAACTTTACACAGTACAAAATGATGTTGCACAATGAACAGCAACACGAAGAAGAACTGCAGGCCCAACTAGATAAGGACACTCCTGACAGTAGTCAACCTTCTGTAACAGGAAGCCAAGAACCACTGGGAGAGCCACTAATAACAAATGAGGCAGAATTAGCTATGACAGAAGTAGAAAACACCATGTGTCAGTATGAAGATAAAGAAGACTTAACTATACTACAATCAAAACTAAACAAGGAACAACATAGCATTTTTGAAGAAGTAACAAAAGAAAATGCACATGGTGTACAACATGAAAACAAAGAAAACACCTGCCAAAATTACAAACCTATACTACTGTACGTCAGTGGTGAAACTGGTTCTGTCAAAACATTCTTAATCAAAATCATCAGTAAATTCCTTCAACAATTCACAAACAACAAACTGTCAGCTGTTGTCACTGCCCACACAGGTTTAGCTGCCTACAACATAGGCGGTGTCACTTTACACCGATTACTACTTCTGCCAGTAGAACACCAAAACAAATTAGACTATTACAAACTTTCTACAGAAGCTGCAATGGAACTACGCAGAGTATTAAAACAAATGAAAATGCTACTAATAGATGAAGTGAGCATGGTCTCCAACCTAATGTTGGCCTTGATTCACCTCAGATTACAAGAAGTACTCAAAACAAACTACAAAGAGCTCTTTGGAGGAAAACACATTATTGTTTCCGGAGATCTTCTTCAATTAACACCAGTGAAAGGTGTGCCTATTTTTAAAACCTTAGGACACAAACTCTGCCGTAAAACTGTTGGCAGCATTGGAAATGTCAACCTTTGGCAATATTTCCAATACAGAGAATTAGCAGAAAATATGTGGCAATCTGCAGATCTCCATTATGCCAACATCTTAAAAAATATTAGAGTTGGTATATTATCTCAAGAAGCACAACCAATATTGAAAACCCAGCACATTCATGCACTTCATGGCCATAATGCATGTGCTACGGAAGTTATGGAACAATTAGCCCACAAAAATGTAAATTGTATGGCCTTAATGCCAACTCTTGCAAGCTGTTTCAAATTCAATGAAACAATGTTAAAAAAAAGTAATGCAAACAATAATTGAAATTAGCGCCACAGACAAACCAGACATACATGGTATGACACTACCCATGTGTGAACAAGCCACAACGAGACTAAATAGTTTATAAAATTCAATCTCCAACACAGCTGGATTGGAAAAAATATTTAAATTATCCTTAAATTGCAGAGTAATGCTTAAAAGTAACCTTGACGTGGATCAAGGACTAGTTAATGGAGCACTGGGTACAGTTGTTGGCTTTCAAACATACCCACATGACAACAACATTCAGTTTGTCAATGTTCTCTTTGACAAACTTTCAGAAGTGAAAAGGATAGGAAGCTCAACAGCTCGATTCCTTCTCTTCAAAGACATGTATGTTCGAAGAGAACAATTTTCTCTAACTCTTGCATACTCAGTCACCATTCATAAATCACAAGGCCTTACCCTAGAAAAAGCATTGATAGACATTGGTAACACAGTCTTTAAAGAAGGCATGAGCTACGTAGCACTATCACGCTTACGTATACTTGACGGTCTATTTCTACTTCAACTTTGATGCAAGTAAAGCAAACACTGATATTCCTTGCATTTCAGAATACAATAGATTTCAATCACTATACACTCCCCATCCAAAAACATATCCTATTCCACAAAAAGTAAAATGTACTAAAAAAAAACTAAATCAAACAGAAATGGAACAGGATGTCACTGCAAATCCTCCAGAGAGATTAAAAGAAACTAATACTTCATCACGTACCACAATCAAAAAAGAACCTATTAGGGAAAGTAAACCAGGTACTTCTTCAAAAAAGGAAGACAAACTCCAAAAAAAGCACCCAGATACAAAACTACCTGGTCCATTTAAACTTTCAAATGTAAATGGTGTAAATTGCTACGCATATGTAGCAATGAACATTGTATTTCAATTACCATCAATAGTTGACAACATTTACTTACACAGTACAGACCAATTGTGTTTGCAAATGTTAGCACTTCATAGAAACACAACAAACAATCCTGACAACACGTATAGTGTTTAAGGAATAAGACAACAATTGGACTACTGTGCTGGAATGGTGAAATTCACTATAAACTCACAGGAAGATACACAAGAATTTCTAATGTACTTACTACAAGTACTGGAAAACAAAAACATACCTACAAATTAAATCTTCCAGATTTCATACATGTGGAAACATACATGCACTCTGTGCAACAATGTGACACAAGAACACATCCCCAATGAGCGCTTTGTGTATGTATCAATACCTAATTGTGAATCTGTTCCATTTCAGCAACTTGTACAAAATGCAAACCATGGTAGATTATGTACTACCTGCAATTCAGATAATCGCTCCACCTTAATAATACAAACACATAGTAAATACGTAATACTAATGCTTCTACGTTACAATGCAAATGGTACCAAAAACAACTGCAAGCTGACTGGATTCACACATGGTCAAGTATCACTTGGTAAAAAAACCTTCACAACAATAGGTATAATCTATCACGCAGGAGCCACAACCAATGCAGGTCACTATACTGCATATGTAAAAAAGAATTGTGGATGGTTTGATTGTAATGATAGTACCATTACTCTAAAGCAGAGATTACCTGCAAATCTTACAAACGCTTATTTAATCCTCTTAAAACCAAAATGTATTAACTAAATTGTACTTAAACATTAACTAAACTTTTATTAGAAAACTATAAACTGTTACAATATGCCAACAGCTAACTGGTATCAAACTACCGCAAGATTTTCTATAACCAAACAGATAAATCAATACCACTACATTATAACAAAAAATAGACAGAATACGCCAAATGGTATCTAACTAACCCAAAATTTTACAATATCCAAATAGATAAATCACTACCACTTCATTATAACAAAAATAGACTGTTAGAATATGTCAACAGGTATCTAACTGCTCCAGAAATCTGCAACAAGCCAATATATAAAGCATTAGACAGAAACAACAAGTGAACACTGAAAACAAACAAACAAATAGACTGTAGCATAACAAAAAAGGTTTTTTTTAAATCCAACATGGATTTTTTTTTCTCCCACTGACCCAATGATTTTAGCAACAAACATAGAAACTGAGCGGATTGCACAGTACACTGGTTTGTAATCTACTAAATATGAGGGTCAAAAAAAAAAGTTGATTATTCAATATTATAAATTGTTGAAAAATACCAATACTAACATGATCTTTTCTTTTATCACAGAAATAAACAAGAAATGCATGTACTACAGTTACTAAACCAAACAGTAATTATATTATATTAAGTACAACCATCATAGCAAATCACACCCATAGTGATTTATAACGTTGCTGCCTATAAATTTGATCTTGTCCATGCACCCAAGACTCTATGCCCTGGCCACAACCACCGCAGCATATCACACCCATAGAGTCAAACATTTTTACTATACCATATGGACACTTTTAATGTCCGCGGACATCATGAGTGTTGTTAGAACAGTTTCAACTTTGCTGCCTATAAATTTAATCTTGTCCATGCACCCAAGACTACAGACCCTGTCCACAACCACCACAGCATATCACACCCATAGTGGCTTATAACTTTGTTGCTTATAAATTTGTTCTTCGATCCCAAAGTTGTAAACCACTATGGGTGAGATACGCTGCGGTAGTTGTGACCAGGGCATAGAGTCTTGGGTGCATGGCCATATGGCCATGCACCATCGCAGCATATCACACCCATAGAATCAAACATTTCAACTATGCCATATGGACACTTTTAATGTACGCGGACATCATGAGTGTCCTTAGAACAGTTTCAACTTGCCTATGAACAGTACAGACAGACATAGCGTCCTCAGGACACCATAATTTTGTTTATTTACAAACATCCCAGGACACATAATGTGTTCTAAGAACACTTTGAACATGCTTGCGAACATGTGGTCTTACAACAATTTGAAATTGCTTGCGAACAGAACGGACAGGCATACCGTCCTCTGGACACCCCCATTTTATTTATTGATGAACATCCCAGGACACATGATGTGTTCTTAGAACACTTTCAGCTTGCTTGCGAACAATATGGACAGGAGTAGTGTCCTCAAAACACCCCCATTTAATTTATTTAGAACATTTTAGAACATCCGCATTGTCCGCGGACAAAACGAACACAACAGGGGGTCTACCACCTAAATAAATAAAACATTTAACCCATTTCTTACTCCCCCACCCTCCCCAAACACTTTCACACAACAACACACTGTACTAAATAGTATTTTTCAACAAAGTTTCACTGCGCTGTCTGCGGACGTCCGTGAATCCAAGATGGCGGGCGTTCCCAAAAATCTGACGCCTTTCACGCTCTTCACCGTCCAATCAATGAACAAGTTGCATGTCCGCGGACAGGACGCAAGCCGATTGGCCAATCAGGACCGAACATAGATATCACTAATTTTATTTTACCTATTTTTTGCTCATTTTATAAAAAACTACTGGACGGATTTTCACCAAATTTGCAAAAGCACGCTTTTGGGACCAATCCGCTGCTCCTGGTCCAAATTTGGTGAAAAATCCGTCCAGCGGTTTGGGCTGTAGATGTGAGCAAAGTTTTTTCCTCTTTCAGTCTATGGGGAAAAAAGAAGTTTTGGGACCCCCCTTATAACTTTGCCCCCCTGAACCAAACCTCACCAAACTTTGAGTGACCCATATACTTTTTTTTGCAAAGTTTGGTGAGGATTCGTCCAGGGAGAGCGAAGTTATAAGCCACCCAAAAAGGCAAAAAGTTTTTGGGCTGCTTATAACTCTGCTCCCCCTGGACGAATCCTCAACAAACATTGTAAAAAAGTATATGGCCCAATCTGATTTTTTTGCAAAGTTTGGTGAGGTTTGGTCCAGAGGGGGCAAAGTTATAGGGGGGGTCCCAAAACATATTTTTCTCCCATAGACTGCATGGGGGAAAAAAGTTGCGCATGCCTACAGCCCAAACCGCTTGTAGGATTTTCACCAAATTTGTGGCAGGAGCAGGGGCTCGGTCCCGAAAGCATGCGTTTGTAAATTTGGTGAAAATCCGTCCAGTAGTTTTCTTTAAAATGACCAAAAAGTAGGTCTCAAAAAATTAGTGATATCTATGTCTGCTCCGTGGAGACACTTCCCTGTTCTCTCCGTGGGCAGGACACCGATTGGCTAATGGCCTCGCGTCATGTTCGCGGACACGCGACGTGTCCACCGATTGGCTGAAGTGAGGCGTGATGTGCGTCAGATTGTTCCGATGCGCCCATCATCTTGTATCCGTCGACAGCGCAGCGGCGAACAGAGGTGAAATGCAGTTTTGTGGAGTGTTTTGGTGTGCAAGAGTGCTTCGGGAGGTTTAGGGAGGAAGAGATGGGTGAAATACTGTATTTGTTTAAGTGGCAAGTGCTACTGATGTATTAGCCATGGCCGCGCTGTCCGGCATGTTCTTAATTACTGAAAATGAGGGGTATCCTAAGGATAGTATTCCCGTCCGTGCTGTATGCAGGCAAGTTGAAACTGTTCTAAGGACATGTGTGTTGTCACCGTACTTTAAAATTGAGTATATGTCGCAGTTTACATTTTTCAATCTATGGGTGTGATACTGAGTTATAAGCCACCATTGGTGTGATATGCTGTGGTGGTTGTGGCCAGGGCCTAGAGTCTTGGGTGCATGGCTGCAGGCCGTAGGCCGTAGGCCGTAGGCCATACACCCAGGACTCTAGACCCTGGACACAACCATCACAGCATATCAAACTCATAGATCACACCCATAGAATGGAATATCTATCAGGTGGTTGTGGGCAGGGCCTAGAGTCTTGGGTGCAAACTGCGTATATGCTGCAGTTTAAATGTTTGATTATATGGGTGTGATAATGAGTTATAAACCACCATGGTTGTGATATGCTGCAGTGGTTGTGGCCATGGCCTAAAATCTTGGGTGCATGGCCGCAGGCTGTATGTTAAATACCCAAAACTCTAGGTCCTGGCCACAACCACCACAGCATATCACACCCATAGATACACCCATAGAATTGAATACTTATCAGGTGGTTGTGGGCAGGGCCTAGAGTCTTGGGTGCATGTTCAAAGGCCATGTACCCAAGACCGAAGTTATAACCACTGAAGTTATAAGGCACCTAGTTAATGTTTATCTGTTGGCTTGTTGCAGATTTCTGAAGAAGTTAGATACCTGTTGGCGTATTCTAACTGTTTATAGTTTTTTGATTGAATTTTTGTTAATGTACAGATTAGTTATTAAATTTTGGTTTTAAGAAGATTAAATAAGCGTTTGTAAGATTTGCTGGTAATCTCTGCTTTAGAGTAATGGTACTAGCATTACATTCGAACCATCCACATTTCTTTTTAATATATGCAGTGGAGTGACCTGCATTGGTTGTGCTCCTGCGTGGTAGAGTATAACTATTGTTGTGAAGGTTTTCTTACCAAGTGATACTTGACTGTGTGTGAATCTGGTCAGCTTGCAGTTGTTTTTGGTACCATCTGCGTTGTAACATAGAAGCATTAGTATTACGTAGTTACTATGTGTTTGCATTAGTAAGGTCGAGCGATTATCTGAATTGCAGGTAGTACATAATCTGCAATGGTTTGCATTCTGTACAAGTTGCTGAAATGGAATGGATTCACAATTACGTATGGATACATACACAAAGCGCTCATTAGGGATTTGTTCCTGTGTCACATTGTTGCAGAGAGTGCATGTATGTTTCCATATGTATGAAATATGGAAGATTTCATTTATAGGTATGTTTTTATTTTCCAGTACTTGTAGTAAGTACATTAGAACTTCTTGTGGATCTTCTTGTGAGTTTATAGTGAATTTCACCATTCCAGCACAGTAGTCCAATTCTTGTCTTATTCCGTGAACACTATACGTGTTGTCAGGATTGTTTGTTGCATTTATATGTAGGACTAACATTTGCAAACATAATTGGTGTATACTGTGTAAGTAAATGTTGTCAACAATTGGTGGCGACTGAAATGGAATATTCATTGCTACATTTGCGTAGCAATTTACACCAGTTACATTTGAAAATTTGAATGGACCAGATAGTTCTGTGTCCAAGTCATTTTTTCGAAGTGTGTTGCATCTTAGAAGAAGTATTTGCGTTACTTTGACTAATAGGTTATTCTTTGGTTGTGGTAATTGATGAAGTATTAGCTTCTTTTGCTCTCTTTGCAGGATTTGTAGTCAGATCCTGTTGCATTTCTGTTTGAATTAGTTTTCTTTTACAACATTTTCATTTTTGTGGAACAGGATATGATTTTAGGTGGGGGGTGTATAGTGAACAGTGTTTACTTTACTTGCATCAAAGTTGATTAGAAATAGACTGTTAAGTGTACATAAGCGTGATAGTGCTATGTAGCACATGCCTTCTTTAAAGGCTGTTACCAATATCTATCAATGCTTTGTTTAGGGTAAGACCTTGGGATTTATGAATGGTGACTGCATTTGCAAGAGTTAGAGAAAATTGTTCTCTGCCTACATACATGTCTTTGAAGAGAAGGAATTGAGCTGTTGAGCGCCCTATCCTTTTTACTTCTGAAAGTTTGTTGAAGAGAATATTGACAAACTGGATGTTGTTGTCACGTGGGTATGTTTGAAAGCCAACAACTGTACCCAGTGTTCCATTAACTAATTCTTGCTCCATGTCAAGGTTACGTTTAAGCATTACTCTACAGTTTAAGGATAATTTTAATATTTCTTCAACCCAGCTGTGTTGGAGATAGAATTTACTAAGGTAGTTAGTCTTGTTGTGGCTTGTTGACACATGGGTACTGTCATACCATGTACATCCAGTTTGTCTGTGGAGCAAATTTCAATTATTGGTTGCATTTCTTTTTTCAACATTGTTTAATTGAATTTGGAACAGCTTGCAAGAGGTGGCATTAAGGCCATACAATTGAAATTTGTGTGCGCTAATTGTTCCATAGCATCAGTAGCACATGAGTTATCGCCATAAAGTTTATGGATGTGCCAGGTTTTTAATATTGCTTGTGCTTCTTGAGATAGTACATCAACTTTAATACTTTTTTAAAATGTTGGCGTAGGTGAGGGCTGCAGATTAGCACATGTTTTCTGTTAATTCTCTGTATTGGAAATGTTGCCAAAGGTTGACATTTCCTATGCTGCCAACAGTTTTACGGCAGAGTTTGTGTCCTAAGGTTTTAAAAATAGGTTCACTTTTCACTGGTGTCAATTGAAGAAGATGTACGAAAACAATAATGTGTTTTCCTCCAAAGAGATCTTCATAGTTTGCTTTGAGTACTTCTTGTAATCTGAGGTGAATCAAACCCAACATTAGGTTGGAGACCACTTCATCTCTTAGTAACATTTTCATTTGTTTTAACACTCTGTGTGGTTCCATTGCAGCTTCTGTAGAAAGTTTGTTATAGTCTAATTTGTTTTGGTGTTCTACTGGAAGGAGTAGTAATCGGTGTAAAGTGACACTGTAAAGGCAGCTGGGGAGCAGGTGTAAGTGGATCTAGGTCACCTGGCCTAAGCCCCGCCCACCGGGTGCCTTCCTGCTTGCTGCTCCTTTTCACCACTTAGCAAGCCCCACCCACCTGGTGCCTTCCTGCTTGTCACTCGTTTTCACAATTTAGCAAGCCCCACCCACCTGGTGCCTTCCTGCTTGCCTCTCCTTTTCACCACTTAGCAAGCACCACCCACCTGGTGCCTTCCTGCTTGCTGCTCTTTTCCCTACTTAAGGAGCTCTCCAGCCTCTTTTCCTTTGCAGCTGGGGAGCAGGTGTAAGTGGATCTAGGTCACCTGGCTTAAGCCCTGCCCACATGGTGCCTTCCTGGTTGCCACTCCTTTTCACCACTTAGCAAGCCCCGCCCACCTGGTGCCTTCCTGCTTGCCGCTTTTTTCCCTACTTTAGGAGCCCTCCAGCCGCTTTTCCTTTGTAGCTGGGGAGCAGGTGTAAGTGGATCTAGGTCACCTGGCCTAAGCCCCGCCCACCTGGTGCCTTCCTGGTTGCTGCTCCTTTTCACCACTTAGCAAGCCCCGCCCACCTGGTGCCTTCCTGCTTGCCGCTCCTTTTCACCACTTAGCAAGGCCCACCCACCTGGTGCCTTCCTGCTTACCGCTCTTTTCCCTACTTAAGGAGCCCTCCAGCCTCTTTTCCTTTGCAGCTGGGGAGCAGGTGTAAGTGGATCTAGGTCACCTGGCCTAATCCTGCCCACCTTCTTAGCCCTGCCTCTTCCTTCCTGCTCTTAGCTCTTAGATGAAGGGCATCTCTCGCCCTGGGGTCCAAAGTGAAGGGCAGTCAAAGAAAAGGGCTATTGCTGTTTGAACCTGTTCGGACCAGGAGGATCCAGGGTCCGACCCTCTGCTAAGACAGCAGGTAAGCATGCACCAACATGTGTTACTCCCTCTGTCCCCACAAGCCATCCCCATCCACTCTGGTCCCCCCGTGTTGTTCCCTTGTGCACCCCCTCCCTTCCCGCATACAGGAGTCTGTCCTGATACATTCTGGTTTCACCATCACCGTCTTGTGGCCAATGCTGGATTTTACTTTTATGGACTTCATTGATTCACAGTGCGTCACCCTTTCTCAACTCTCATGCTGGACTTCCTTTGCATCTTGTAGTAATGGTGGCCCTGAATCATGCTGTTCCATCTTCATCTTGTATCCTGGCTTGCAACATTATGTGTTACTACTGACTTCTGCAATTGTATTCGCTCTCCCCTCTTGCTTCTCCACTCTTTTACTATTATGATAGCAACCTCGTCTGTCGCTCGCCTATCCCCTATCCCCTTACTGTTGCCCCCCTCCCTCCAGCACTATCTGAAACGTTGTCAGGCCTAGTACGATAGTAACTTGTTTTGGTCCTCCCCTCCCTTTCTGCATCCCTCTCCCTCACCTTTTGTTTCCCTCCGGCTCTACCAGAAATGTCCTCAGGCCTAGTACGGTAGTCGCCTGTCTGTTTCCATTTCCTTCCCACTCTCCCCCTCCCTTCCTTATCTATGTCTTAGCACTTGCACTATCTGAAATGTCGTCAGGCCGAGTACGATAGTTAATTTCACATCCTTACTGTTCATTGCCTGTAAGAATGTTGTTGTATTTTCCCTTGTTCCCTTCCTTTCCTTGAAGCACTTTGAAACACATTGTGTATAGGCGATATATAAATAAACTATCATATCATATCATACTGCCTATGTTGTAGGCTGCTAAACCTGTGGGGGCAGTTACAACGACTGACTGTTTTTTGTCAATTGTTGAAGGAACTTGCTGATGATTTTGATTAAGAATATTTTGCCTGAACCAGCTTCACCACTGACGTATAGTAGTATAGGTTTGTAATTTTGGCAGGTACATTATTCGTGTTGTACACCATGTACAATTTCTTTTGTTACTTCTTCAAAAATGGTGCGCTGGTCTTTGTTAAGTTTTGATTGTAGTACAGTTAAGTCTTCTGTACCTTCTTCATAGTGACACATGGTGTCTTCTACTTCTGCCATAGCTAATTCTGCCTCATTTGCTATTAGTGGCTGTCCCAGTGGTTCTTGGCTTCTTGTTACAGAAGGTTGACTACTGTCAGGAGTGTCCTTATCTATTTGGGCCTGGAGTTCTTCTTCGTGTTGCTGTTCATTGTGCAACATTGTTTTGTACTGCGTAAATTTCACATCGGTGATAGTGCTTTCATTTGCTTTGAAAGCATCTTCATAGCAGTCATAGTTATCTAGTATCTCTTCTTCTTTTCCCCATGGTTTAAAAAGTTGTAGCAGGGACATGTAATATAGTTCTTTCTGTTGAGGAGTTTTTAGTGACAATTTAATATGATTAATTAAGTTTCGTTTGGTAAGTTTCACTAAGCTGGCTTCACAATCTGTCACTCTATATCTACCTTTATTTTCATCAGGTTTTATATTATTTTTGTATGCAAAGTTTGGGCTATGTAGTATAGACACATGGTTTCCAAAGTGGTACTCCTGTTCGGGTAGTATGTGTCCAGTAAATTGTTTTTCAAAATCTCTTGGCTGTTGGGATCATTTTTGGCTATTGTTTCTATGTCCTCATATGATTTGAGAACTATTTTTCTAGATTTAGCAGGTCCGTCCGAGACTTAGCCATACTATATTTTCAGATTTTCCATACAAAGCCATACCGGTTAAACAATCTGCAGCTTCGTAGGCACCACATTTTCTATGAGAGAGCATTTTTATGCCTAAACTATACAATTTCTGAGATAGGGTTTCGTCTGATGATAGGTCATTCCAGAGGTCTTGAAGATCTGTTTTTTTCTGCTTTTGTTAAGTAGGCTGTAACATATCGCCAACTTCAGTGGAATTGTCTGCAATGTACTACACATTTATGATTGCATTCCATAAGAGGGCAATGATTGCATTGTAATCATTGATATATTGTGGTTCTTCTGTTCTTTTTATGTAATAGGTGTTCTTAGGTGATTTACCTTTAACACTATGTCTAACTGAAGACATGAAGTTGTTCACTTCACCTGTTTCTGTAACTGGTCTAGGGAAACCAAAGCGGCATTTGGTGTAGTATTTCCCTTTGTTTTTATATTTGTGACGACAATATTTGCCACATTTGTGTCTTTGAAATTGTACAATTTGTGTATGAAGGTCACTATGTCTCCTTTGTGAAGGGATTTCACAAGTGACATATTTTTGGATGAACTGCAAAACAGTAGCATCACTGTCCAGACCAAATTTAGGGGCATCTTTAATCCATAAAAGCATGTGGATATGTGGTGCTCCTCTGGCTAGGTATTCCTTTCTCCAAAAGAAGTGTTGCACTTCTCTGAGGGGAGGAACAGTTTTATTACAAACAAAGTGTAGCATAGCAATGAATTGATGGTGGAAATATCTTGAAACATTAACAGGATATAGAGAGCAAAGTGCTCCAGGTGTTAGTATATCTATGTTTGTTTTGTTTTTGTTTGATATGCGTAGGAAATCATGCAAATCTTCCCATGCACATTTTGCACAACTTAATGTACCAAACCACATGGGTGGTCCAAGGTTTCTGATCATACAACGTAAATCTTCATGACATCGGAACCAGTATTCTTTCATACCACGCATGCTTGCAAACAGATTTGTAATGCTTGTTTGTAAAACCTCATCTTTTTCTTGCACTTTTTGTATTAATTGCGTAACTGACATATTTTGAAAGTGGGTTCCCGATTTCAATTTGTGTGCAAATCCGTAACATAGGGTCTCATTACACGGATGGCGGTAAGGATTTACCGGTACCGGTAAAATACCGGTACCGGTAAATCCTTACCGCCTTACTACGAGGTCCCTTTGCCGGTTGGGGGATTTAATGGCTGCTTTTTGCAGGCGTTAAAATCCAACCCGCAAAAGGGACCTCGGAGCTAATTACGGCACCGCAAAATTGTGGTGCCGTAATTAGCGCCTTCCCCATTCCCATAGAGCCCTATGGGGCAGAAATGGGAATGGGGAAGGGCAATGGTGGAAGGGGGATTTACCGCCCCTCCAACCTTGGAATGGGGCGGTAAATCCCCTTTCCACCAAGGCGGTGCCAGTATTTTACCGGCATGAGCCATGACGCTAATAGCGCCATGGCTCACCGCCTACCGAGTAATGAGGCCCATAGAGTTGCTAGTTCACTTTCAAAGAGTAGGTGGAATATGTATTCCACATTTTGTCCAAATCTGGGCTCTTCAGAATGCATTCGTAATGAGCAGCATTCTGATGCTGTTATCTGAGTGGGTCTATCATCGTACCTTCCTCCTTTGCCAGTAGGAAATAGTACAGGAAAAGCATGTGCTTCTATACTTTTTTCCCATATGCTCATTGGTGAACCTTTGGTTTGTCCCTGTTAGGTAGAATCCAGTGCAGTTCCCTTAGGGAGTACTACTCCAGATTAGGACTACAGGTGTGAGCAATAAATCCCCTTTGGTATCAGTCGGGTACCACAAAGATTTAGTTGGTAGCTGTAGCTGAGCAGTCAGACTTATCTAAAGATGGAGATGAACAGTATTCAGGGTTTACACGATAGGCCTACTGTACTATGGCACAAGGAAACACTGACCAAAGCTTTGTAGGCAAAAAGTATATATATATATTTATTTTATACACTTCTAAGTAAACACATGTATCACAAGTATCAAGCAAGTTAAATTAAGTCAATAGAAAAATATACACACTCCCCATACAAATTGTAGACAAAGTGAGCCAAAGTGAAAACTGAGCAAAATGGTACAGTGACAACTACACACAAGGGATCCTCTAGCAATTTCTCACAAGGGAGGGAAAACACAAGTTATCTAGAAATAGGTTCTTATGCACCCTAGTAACACTTCCCATCAGTTGTGAGGCAGTTCAGCAAGACAGTGCATCAGTATAGGCAATACTTCAAATGAAAACTCAGCAAAATGGCATTTCACAATGATTATGCAGTGGGAAAGAAAGGGTAATTATAAGAATGGGTTGCACCACACAATTCGAATTGGGAAGCAATCTTGAGAAGGCAGGTCTAGCAAATGTGACCAGAGTCAGTAGGTCTGTGCCAGAGTTAGTGGTACAGGGCAAGGGCCCAGGAGCAGAAATGTTCTTGTAGCTGCAGTCAGGTCTTTGGTTAACAATGTTGAAAAGGTGGATGCAGGGAGTGAAATACAATGTTAAGAGAGAGGGGCAGCCAACCCAACAGGTAGGAAAAGGATTTTAAACACCTTTAGCACTACCGCGAGAAAGGGCATCCTGGCTGAACAATGTACCTTAAAAGTGGAGAAGTGACTCCTGTGGTGGCGGTTGTTCCTGGTAGTAGGAGAGCAGGAATCCTAGATAAACTCCATCATAATAAGATTTCTTATTCCTTCATAAGTGTTAACTCTATAACCCTTGATCCATCCCTCTGAGTTCTTCAAACATTCATTCACCCAAGTAGCCGAAGGGGCACTATCATGCTTTTTGAGGGTCCTAAACCTCTTAAGGTACTGGGAAGGAGTCTTCCCAAATCGAGCTATTAAAGCTAGCTTTACACATTCATAATCATTCCTATCCACCTCCCCCAACTCCATTACCACATCAGATGCAACAGGGGGGAGCCTAGAGAATAACCAGGGGATCAACTGATTCCCTGAGATATCCTGGAGCCCATGATTATATTCAAACATAGCAAGGCAATCTAATACATCCAACTTAGGTTCATACATACCCACAATCTCTTTAGGCATCCGGGGTCTTTTTGGACTGGAAGATCTAGAGGATTCGGGGAGAGAAGCATTTTCCAAAGACAATTTCTTCATCTCAAGCTCATGGTTGAGCTCCATTTCTTTGAGCCTTAGTTCTTGGTGTCTCTGTTCAGTTTGGGCACTAATTCTTTTGAATTCAAGTTCAAGTCTAATTTTTTCTAGAGAGATAAATTCAGGACTTAATGTGGGACCTGTTAAAGGTCCAGTAGCTACAGGTTGAGGGCTTTGAGCAGGTGGAGGGCCAGAGGGGGTGACACAGTTATCCTCCTCTTTCTCATCTGTTTCAACAATAACATCTTCAACATTATCCTCATTACTGTTTGCTACATTTGCTGGAGTAGTGGGCACTACAGAAACACTATCCAGACTTTGTTTCTCTAACAGTCTATCAATCATTCCTTGTTTCTTGCCTTTGACAGGAAGACCTTTCTGTCTACACAGATCCCTTAAATAATCAGCAGTATTAGTAAGGAGGGTCCCCTGGCTGTAACTTTCCATAATTTTGACTTTAGTTTAAAATAAACTTATTGTGATAGTTAGCGTGTGGTTATTTGAACCAAAGCACTAGCAGAACTCTAAAATGTAAATCCAATACTTTTATCCCACCGCTGCCACCAGTGTTTGGCAGAATCCAGTGCAGTTCCCTTAGGGAGCACTACACAAAATTAGGACTACAGGTGAGAGCAATAAATCCCCTTCGGTATCTGTCTGTACCACAAAGATTTAGTTGGTTGCTGAGGTTGAGTAGTCAGACTTATCTCAAGAGGGAGATGAGAAGTATTCAGGGTTTACACAATAGGCCTACTGTACTACGGCACAAGGAAACACTGACCAAAGCTTTCTAGGTAAAAAGTATATATATATTTATTTTATACACTTCTAAGTAAACACATGTATCACAAGTATCAAGCAAGTTAAATTAAGTCAATAGAAATATATACACACTCCCCATACAAATTGTAGACAAAGTGAGCCAAAGTGAAAACTGAGCAAAATGGCACAGTGACAACTAGGAATCCTCTAGCAATTTCTCACAAGGGAGGGAAAACACAAGTTATCTAGAAATAGGTTCTTATACACCCTAGTAACACTTCCCATCAGTTGTGAACCAGTTCAGCAAGACAGTGCATCAGTATAGGCAATACTTCAAATGAAAACTCAGCAAAATGGCATTCCACAATGATTATGCAGTGGGAAAGAAAGGGTAGTTATAAGAATGGGTTGCACCACACAATTCGAATTGGGAAACAATCTCGAGAAGGCAGGTCTAACAAATGTGACCAGAGTCAGTAGGCCTGTGCCAGAGTTAGTGGTACAGGGCAAGGGCCCAGGAGCAAAAATGTTCTTGTAGCTGCAGTCAAGTGTTTGGTTAATGATGTTGAAAAGGTGGATGCAGGGAGCGAACGACAATGTTAAGAGAGAGGGGCGGCCAACCCAACAGGTAGGAAAAGGATTTAAAACACCTTTGGCAGTACCGCGAGAAAGGGCGGCCTGGCGGAACAATGTACCTTAAAAGTGGAGAAGTGGCTCATGCGGTGGCGATTGTTCCTGGTAGTCCTTACAGGTCAAGAGGTCCAGCAGAGGAAGAGAAGCTCTCATTGTGGAGGAAGATTCAAGACACTGCACTAGCCAGGGATGAAACCAACAGCGGTGCTGCCAAACGAAGTTTAAAAGGTACGCTACTTTTAATCGTGGTCCGGGTCGATAGCTGCCTGGCTATCCGGTCTCTAAGTGCTGGGCACTGTCGATTCGACCAAGGCAGGTCCGGAGAAGCGATGGGTGAACTGGTTGTTCCTACCAGTTCAAGGGAAGGAGGCTCTTTCGAATAAGATCTCCTCTCGTCGCGTGGAAGAAAATTGGTGAGACAATCCGGCAGGGCTTCACCGGTGGTGTAGATGCTGAAGATGTCTGTGGCTTCTCTCCCCTTCAGTTCCATAGTTCCAGTGGTGACGTCTTGCTATTCCAGTCCTCAGGACCCTGCTTTTATGCAGAAAGAGACCCCTTCATACAGCCTAGCTGTAACTCACACAGTGGAGTGGTCATCTTCGTGGGAGACACTCCAGCCTATCAGGATAGAGTGCAACATGGGTTGCTGAGGCAGCCCTGTCCAGGGGTCCTACTCCCCCTCTCACACAATGGACCCACCCCAGACTCAGTGGCCCCGAAAGGAGGGCTTCTTGGCAGAAGCCCGCCAAAAGGACGAACAAAGGATCCCCGACCTAGGTTAGGATTGTAGAGAAAGAGATGAAAAAGATGTTTTACCAAAGTTCTGGCAAATGAAACTTACCAGAGCAAAGTTAATATAAAAATGCACCAGCGGTATGTTAGAGGCTGTCAGAAAAAGTGGTAGCCTTGAACAATGGGAAAATCCCGTAGAGAAATATTTGCGGTCAAATATTTTTGGTAGTAACCACTGCCACCAGCCAGAAACCTTTTAGAGGGGTACTGTAGGGTACACTCTCGAAAATGAACTTAGGGGAAAAACTATGAACCCTTTCCAGTACCTCCATAGTAAGATGGATTTTACTTGTAGACATTGACTAGTAAACTCAATGGGGACTTTACATGCCCTGGGAGACAGTAGTCAGTCCCAGGGTATGGAGTCTATGTTTGGGGTTCGCTCTGACACCCCTGCGGTACTGCACGGAGGGTGCTGTGTAACACATGTGCATAAAGATGGTTCCTATGGGGGAGAGAAAGTCGCATGGGCATTAAACACAAACATAGCCTAGAACACACATAGCAAAAATGCCTAAGAGTGGGAAAAAGAGTCTCACTCTTAGCAGGTAAAAAGAAACAAACCCTTCAAATCCAGCAAAGCTGCTGGGGGACTCTTATAGGTAAGGGAAATTAGCCATAAAATGAGAATTCTCCCTAACAGTCGCATTTGGTACGTTTCTAGTGCATAATCTATGCTGTCATTAGAGTGCAATGGATGAATTGTATAATGGTCTACAATACTGGATACTGCAGCAGGATCCAGAAGTTCAAATTGACCAGTTTATGGTGAGTCTTGAATTATTTCAGTTGTTTCCCTTAAGTTTATTTCTTTGTAGTATTCATTATTGTCTTTTAGATATTGCAAGGCTTATCTAACTTTATGTAAGTCCACGAGTTGTTGCCAATTTTTTTTGTCTTTTGTTGGTACATTATTTACTAAGACAATTAAAGATTGCTGTATTGGATTTTGCACTCCTGGAGTGTGCACATTATCTGTCAGATCTAATGGTAAATAAACTACTTTGCCACAAATGTATTTCACCAATTCAGAGGGAGGTAATTTTGCTGTTTTTGGTTTTTGGTTGAAGGCGTATTATTGCTTGAAATGGGTGCACTGTTTGAATTATGATGCTCTCATACAAATTGAGTTGTTGCAGGGTTTTTTGGTAGTGGAAATAATTCCAAGTTATTTGTGATAGCATGTGAAGCAGTTTGGTTGTTGTCAAGTTTTGAACTGCAGTAACTGCAAAGTATTAAGGGGTCTCTTATTTCGTATTTGTTCTCTGCTACAAGGTAGAGAGCTAATTCAAACCATTTGGAATCTTCATTCTCTTCTATTTTGTATGTTACATCTATAGTTTGTGTGTTACTTTTGTAAAAAGTTCTGCGGCAAGACACACACACACGGTTTTCTACTTCAGCGGATGCACTTTTAAATTTTAGTATTTCTTTTTTGTATGTGTGCAGTAGAAGGTTGCCATGTGCAGAATTGTTGCTAGTCTGTTCTAAAGCTATTGCATTTTGGAAGTGGCTTTCACTTCCAAAATATTTTCTCTGGATAGGGTTGATTTCTTCTTGTAGGTCTTTGGGTGTATCATGTAGAAGAGTGTTATTTAAATTGGCTAGTTCTAAAGCAGGATTTATAGCATAGTACAGTTTATAGACTAGATTGTTTACAGTTGAATGATGTGTTGATATCATTTTGATATAATGGAAGTTGGTTTTGCAAGTAGGTCCTGAAATGCAGGCCAATGAATGTCCATGTAGTCCTGTGTATTTGAGCACTGGACAGGTATCCACATTTTGCAGCACTTTCATTTTGATTTTGTCTTTACCTTTCTCATACTGATTGAGGAACTGCCGTAAAGATTTGAAATATGTGTTGGGAATGTTACACATTGTCGTGCACGGCCATTTGTATACCGGACGTTCTGGTTCAGTCGAATGGAGAGGTAATTCTGAGTTTTCTGGGGATATTTTTGTAAGCAGTGTTTCTTGTTCCATGATGGTATTATTAATTTTTTCATAACCTCGTCCATTTCTATGGATGCCAATTGTGTCTGTTTGGTTGTGTTTGTATGCTTCTTCATTAAAATATGGTTCTGTGGTCGTGGTGTGACTCCATTCACCTCCACGTATATTTAAGAAGTTATTTTTGTTGACATTGCATTTATTGAGAAGTTTTTTTTGTAGTTTAGTACTTATTTGTGTTAGTGTTTCATCCTGTTTAAAACTAAAATAAATAACATCTTTTTGAGAAGGATTGCGCTGTCTACAAGAGCTTCTAGTATACATTTTCTACGGTACGTTTTAAGGGTTGTGCATGATTTTGCTCCTGTTTTTATAAGATTCATAAGGACTCTGTGGCAGAACATTTTTGCTAAAATACTTTTTTTGGTATGGTTACTTGCCACTACATCAAGATTTATAGGAGCAGTGTTAGCAGGAGTGGTAGCTGAAATCTTGTTAATCACTTTCTTTTTCGTTTTACATTTTGATAGAGGGATGCAAGGTTTCTGTACTAGAAGCTTCTTTTGTTTTGCTAAATGACTGCATTAGCTATTTTGTTTGAACGTTTTGTACAAACTCTGGTACAGATGGATGCTTATTTTGGACTCTTTTATTTTCATTTGCTCTATTTCTGCATTGCTTTCTATGGACTTGCTCTTTGGTAGGCATTCTTTGGGGTCTGTTGAAAAAAAGAAGGTATGGGTTGGTCAGTTATGCAATGTATGTGTGCTGTGTGCATGCGTGTATGAGTTTGATGGGGAAGATGTATGTGGTGGTGTGTGAATGTGCATTAGTCAATTGCTATGAGTTGGGAAGGGTATTCTTCTGTTTGTATGTTTCTACATTGTGGTTCAGCTGAGAGTAGAAAGTGAGCTAGTGGTGAGGAGAAGCAATAATAGTAAACGTAATGGTGTAAAATTAAAACAGTTCTTTGTTTTGTAGTACTAACATTCTATGGGTTGAGTTTGTTATTTGTGTTCCAAAAAAAATGGGTATTTGTGTGCCATTCTGCCTGCTAATCTCTGTTTCATAAATGGGGATTTGTGGGCAGAATGGTTCAGAAATCAATTTTTTTTGGTGTGCAAATAACATGAATGAACCACACAGTGTCATTGAGGAACAGTGAGAATATAAAGGTAGTATTGTACTTATGTTTTTTTTTTAGAAATGAACAGGTTTCTTCGGATATGTTGTTTGTAGTTTAGATGCTGCTGATTTTCAGGAGAGTGGTCTTCACTGCAATTGTAAAAGTAAGACGTTAGTAATTTTGTGTGTTTATAGCACTGATGTTAATATACACGTTGATTTTCATGTTTTTGTGGTAGTATTCTTGTCTGATATCTGAACATAGTGTATGCATGCATTTGATTTTACTATGTGCAACCTTTATATGTTATTTACAGTATGTTAGTTCAACATGCTTTGCAAATGAGTAGAATTTTAAGTCCATGAAATTCACTTGTTTTTTTACAGCTGTGTTGTAGACAGCAGAGAGGTTTGGAAGTGATAATTCATTATAGTAGATGGGAAAAATTTGATTAATTTCATATTATAACTAGACACGCGAACAATTAGGAGCACCTGAGAGGGAGATTTCATCACAGCAATCGGGAACATTTATTTTTCTCACACAATTGCATTGGGATTAGCATTAATTTAGGCGGGAGACAGTAAAAGTTGTGACATTTTTCAATGAAAAATTGAGTCTCGCGCATAAATCGGGATGGTTGGAATGTATGTATAGGTTATGCAGGAGACAGTAAAAAATAGTGCGATTTTTCAATGAAAAATTGGGAGCCTCGCGCTTAAATCGGGAGTGTTGGCATGTATGTATTGGCTATGCAGATTTAGTGGCATTACTTTGTTTATATGGAATCATAAGAGTTGTAGATGTACTCTGAATACAATATGCATACCTCTACTTTGTAATCATGCATGTGGATATGCATGGAGGTGTAAGTAGAAATCTTCGCGACTTGTACTGTAGTTTTTGTAGTAGGTGCTTTCCAATGACATGAGACTTGTATTCAGAGTGATCAATAGTACATTTGAAGTGCGGAACTCTGATGATGTAGTTAGATGTAAAGGTCTTGTATGTGATTGGTAGATGGTTGTGCGACTGCTTAGCTGTATCCAATGAGGGAATGGGACCGAGAGTGATTTGGAAAGGGTAGAAGGGTGGGCTAAGAGTTACGTGCGGTGCAGACACCGTGGCTGTCCCCGGTAGGGCGTTTTACATACAGGGTTTTCCAGCAAATCCATCATGTAAAGGGGACTGTAGGGATCAGCCAATCAGATGTTGACGTTATTGATTTGTGCAGAAAGAGAGTGTGTTTAGTGAAGATGGCAGAGGTGCTGAACATCAGGGTGTTGGTGCTCTTAGATATGTTTGTCCATGGTTTACAGCAGTATTCTCAATGCAGGCATGTGGCAAACAATTTCGATGTTAGAGGAGTGGAGGTGGTGTGGAGCGCTGTGACTGACTGCAAATCAGAAGTTATTCTCCATGTTTGTAGAGATATGCGTAAGATGAACAGTCCCCATGTGGTAGTTTTGCACTATGGTGCTTTACATTTGGCCTACGTGATTTCCCCTACTTTGTTGGCAGATTTGGAACAGTTGGTTCAAGCAGTAATCAACATTTTTCCAAATGCGAAAATATTTTTTTCTGGATTTCTGCCTAAAGCAATATGGGAGTACAGTTGTGTGTTTTGTCCTCAGCAAAAAATGTCTAGGTGTGCAATCAATCGCGGCATGCGTGCTTTCATGCTAAGAGCTGGTATGTTTTTCTGTAACAATAAGAATATTGTTTCGAGTAATGCAACTTATTTTGAAGCAGATGGTATTTTTTATCTTTTTTGGGAAATGCCATGTTCCTTTGGAATGTAAGGGTTGCTTTGGAACAGGTTATGTGAAGATTTTAGTTGTAAAATAAGAAGAAAAAAAACCCCAAAAAATATAAAATAACAGGTGTCTGTCAGGCATCTGCAAAAATAACAAAAAAAATGTTTCTTTTCCGAGCCCACCTTAAAGGGGAAATGGGGAACACTATTTAAATGTACTTTCACCATGCTCAGATCTTCTACATGTCCGCGGACATGGCGGTAGTCTGCGGACAGCACGTATTACATACGGGCATTCTGGGGTGGAGAGGCATGCAAATGAGAATGAGCGGAGCTAGGGATTGGTCAGTAAAGTTTAGTGGTTGTGTTGTGTAAGGAGAGATTTAGTGAGGACGTCTTTTTCCTGAGAGAAGAACAGACAGCTATGGCTGTGTGTTTTCGAAAACAGATTATCTGGATTTTGGGAAACTCATGGATGCATTGGTTGGAGGTGCATGCAGTACGTTGTGGTGTATCTGCAGATCTTGTATTCCCTCATGTGGAAGTGTACTGGCATGGAGTGCGTGGAATGAAGTGGCTGGACTTGGTACCGCTCTGTGCTACTTTACAGACAGAGCGTCACCCTGACATAATTATAATTCATTGTGGAGGGAACAGTTTAGGACATTTGTCTGGAATTCCTTTGCAATTTGCAATGAAAGAAGGACTTGAGAAGGTAATGGACATGTTTCCAAATTCCCAAGTAATTTTTTCTCGTATTGCGCAACGACAAATTTGGCTGCATTCTTCTTCATTTGATCCACAAATGGAGAAAGCAAGGCGTTGTGCCTTTTTAAGAGATTTTGGCATGTTCTCTTTTGACAATGAAAATATTATGTTTCGTAGCACATTCATTTTTCGCAGAGATGGATTCCATCTTACATATGTTGGCAAACAGATTTTTCTTAGAAATGTCCAAAATGCATTGCACCCTTTTTTGGAATAATAGTCATCTATTTTGAAATAGATGGTGACGATTCCAAGTTTTTGAAACACACAAAACACCACCAAAAGGCACTTTTCAGAGCCACCACTTACTCCCAGAGAAAAGTGCATTGGTTTTTTTAGGGCAGCACCCCAAAATTGTATCTGTCCTAAGACTGTCTGTGGATTTTTTAAAAATGTGATAGGACCTGCACTGTTTATTTGATAGTTCTATTTTTAAACTGAGAAATGCTGCTCTGAAATGATCCTTTTTTGGGGGGAATTTTTGTTTTATATTTTTTTGGCTTTTTTACACATGACACACTAGGAGAGGAGGGGAAAGGAGGGTAAGGAAGGGACACCAACCACGGGATACAAAAGGGCAGGTGGAGAGAGGAAGATGTAGGGTGGGCCTTATTTAGGTAGGTAGCAGGTCTTATGGAGGTCCGTGACCGTAGTCTCAAAAGCACTTCGAAGACTCTCCCCCCTGCAGAGTATTGCATCACAGTATATACACAATATTGTGACCTTCGAAAGGTAAGGGTCAACAGTATCACGAATGGCCTGTGAAGCAGCTGGAGGGATGCGCTCTCCCACAGGAGTGTCTCTTGTGGTGAGAGGAGCGGAAACGGAGGATGCTGTGGAGGAACTCAACCTACTATGTTCATCACAAGGTACAACCTTGCGAATGTCCGCACCATGGAACGAAGTTAGGTGTCGCTTTATGGATGTCGTACCAAAGCTGTATGCACCACATCTCCCATGACTCAGCACTAATTTGCACTGGTTACAAGTGACTTTGTCCGCACATGCTTTTGGTACGTAACAATAACCGGTAAACAATCACCACACCCAAGACTCCCGGCGAGTGCTGGTAGTAGGGCGTTCCTCAACCTCATTCTCTTCATCCTCTTCATCCTCGTTCTCTACATCCTCACACGTGTTCCCCTCTGCAGGCCCTTAGGAAGGTGGTGGTGGTGGAGGGTTTGGTGGTGGTGCTGAGGCTGATGTAGCAATAGCAGCCATGGATGCCATTAGGGTTGATGGTTTGTAGGTCAAAGGATCGAAAATGGATGGAATGGTAAAAGGATCAATTCAAAAGGATCGAAAACAAAAGGATCAAAATTATTTATTTATTTTTTTTACTTTTTTTGGGGGGGTGTCCTCCCAACCCCCGTTTTTGTGGTAAAAAACACTTTTTTAACTATACGAAAACCAAAAAAAATATATAATTAAAAAAAAATGCGATCCTTTTGTTTTCAGCCCTATTGCGTCGATCCTTTTACATTCAATCCTTTTACATTCAATCCTTTAACTGGACACCGGGTTGATGAGGTAATCGCAGCTAGATTACTAAAGGCAGAAAAAGTCAATTTGCAATAGCCAGAAGTACAATGAAGATCAGCTCTGGGGTGTGGCTTTTCATAGGGGTGGATGGGTGACCTCGAGAAAATATCTACCACTGAAAAGCGTTCAAAACGTTACAAGAAATATGTGGAAAGCCACGACCATTGTCTGGAACATGTGAAATGGTGATTTTTTACTGTAAAATAATTTGGATTATCTGAATAAGTTCTTTTAAAATGTTACACACACTCAGCGTGGGTGCGGTCACATGATGACTTCGGGATCACATCCGTGAAGGGAACGGGGTGTCCGCAGGACAGCAAATGCACAGGAGCGGTCAGGCGCATACGTGCATGTGTTCTACGGACAGTGTTCGGGTCCTGAAACTAATTACAAGTGTGACACAAGTGTGACGGACAGTTACGTAGAGGCGCAATGTTCACAGGACTTATGGGTATGGTGCACATGTGCGTAGATGTTCTGCAGACTGCACGGCCAGGTATAGTGTCCTTAGGACACCTCCATTTTGTTTAACTACGGACATCCCAGACACCGCGCCTGTTCTACTGACAGTCCCATCTTGGTTGCAAATGGTACGGCCAGGTATAGTGTACTTAGGACACCTCCATTTTGTTGATTTATGGACACCTCGGACAGTTGTTGTGTTCTAAGAACAGTTCCATCTTGGTTACGAATGGTACGGAGAGGTGTAGCCTTAGGACATCTACATTTTGTTAATTACAGACAGGCCGGACAGGCGCGCTATCCGCCAACATTCTAACTGCTTATTAAACAAAAAAATAAGATACAAAGAATTTCATTCCAAGAAACATAACATTTTTTTATTTAAAAACATATACACAAATTATGAACGAGAGGGGGAAGCAGAAACTGATACAAAAACATGGGAATTACGGGTTTGGAGAGGATGGATGGGAGGGGATGAAGGGATGGAAATCTCATCAAAATGTTTATTTTGTTGTTCATGGTTTGGGGATAGTTCACTGGGACATGGAGAGGGGGCACAGGTACAGGTGTGGCAATGGTACTTATTTTTTCTTTGATGTGGTCCTCTACTAACTGTTTCAAACTATTGACATTTTCCTGCAGCATGTCTACTTTATGTTCAATGCGTTCGAGAGTCTTTTCCATTGTATCTTTTGGAGTCACATTTTCAATCTTTGTATGATCTGTAAAAAATAAACATATATATAATAAGTACACATTAGGTAAAGAGTATCAATTTCCTTGAATAGACAAGGGTCTACCATCATTATCAATGTCTTCAGATATTTCCTTATGTGGAAAATGTTATTCCAGCCACTCCAAAGTACTGCACATTTCTGTGTGAAAAACAAAAATATATTAATTATACTGTAACTCACCTAAAAAGTAGAGTGATATATACAAAAAATTAAGTTACTTACTAGTTTCTGGTAAGTTGTATTCATTGTGCTGTGTACGTCTACTGTTGCTTCTAGCTATGCAGTTTCTGTGAGGTAATTATGTTGGAGGTATATCTTTTTGTTATGGTATAATCCATTTTTATTACATATCGTATTTCAATGGCTGCTTGATGTGTTTAATATGTAGGTTCCTCTGCTTATTTATTAATATACATATCATGTGTATATGTGATGCTTTTTCAACTTGTATACTGTTTATATGGCATGATAGAACAATTTCAGATACCCCCTGCATGTTTGGGTAGTGTTGATGTCGTCCGTGACCAGTTAATTGTATATAAAGTAAGGGAACCGTAGTACACATCTATCAAATTTACACTATGAAAATGTAATGTATATTCAGTAAAAAAACTTTGTTAAAAGGACATTATGGTTAAGTTGCGCTACTAAAAACCTATGAAATTCAGTAAAAAAAAACTTTGTTAAAGGGACGTTATGGTTCCAAGTAAAACCGAAAAACCCTTGAAATTCGCCAGTTATGGTAAGCTAAGCAACCATAACCAATACACTGTGCACTGCTATGACTAACACCCAGGACATCAAACATGACATCACAAATGCCATTGAAGACATCACTGATAATATCATAACATCCCTTTAAAAAAGTTTTTTGTTTTTTTACTGAATATATATATATATATATATATATATATATATATATATATATATATATATATATATATATATATATACACATATATATAAATTACACGGCCCACGGTAGTGGCCGTGTAGTTATGGTTAAGTTGCTAATCCCATAGGAAGAGCACTTTTTGGGTGGCTTATAACTTTGCTCCCCCTGGACGAATCCACACCAAACTTTGCAAAAAAAGTATTATGGCCCACTTTATTTGCAAATTTTGGTGAGGTTTGGTTCAGGGGGGGGAAAGTTATAGGGGGGTCACCATTTTTTTTTTTCCCATAGAGTGAATGGGGAAAAAAATTTTGCTCACGCCTACAGCCCAATTAGCTGGATGGATTTTCACCAAATTTGCGGCAGTAGCAGTGGCTTGGTCCCGAAAGCATGCTTTTGTAAATTTGGTGGAAATCCATCCAGTAGTTTTTTTTAAAACAACCAAAAAGTAGGTGTCAAAAAATGTGTGATATCTATGTCCGCTCCGCAGACACATTTCCCTGTTCGCTCCGCGGACAGGACACTGATTGGCTAATTGGCTTGCGTCATAAAACGTGTTTGCTGATTGTCTGGTATGACGCGTGAGGTGCGTCATATTGTTTTGATGCGTCCGCCATCTCAATCCACGGACATCCACGGAGAGAGCAGCAATGAACGAGGGAAAAATGCAACTTTGGGGAGTGTGTTAGTGTGTAAGAGTGCTTGGGGAGGGTGGGGGAGTAAGAGATGGGTCAAATGCTGTGTTTGTTTAGGTGGAAGGTGACCCTGATGTGTTTGTCATGTCCACGGTCACCGCGGTCGTCCGCTGACATAAAAAAATGCCCACATAGCATAGTTAAAATGTTTGATTCTATGGTGTGTTATGCTGTGGTGGTTGTGGTCAGGGCCTAGAGTCTTGGGTGCATTGCTGAAGGCCATAGGCCATAGGCCATGCACCAAAGACTCTAGGCCCTGGCCACTAGCACTGCAGCAAAACACACCCATAGAATCAAACATCCATCAAATAACCACAAATCTACAGTTTGTGTACTGTTTGATTTGTATAGCTTGTATGTTAATTTTGGCTACATCTTGTAATTAAGATTGTAGAGTTTGGTAACCAGCACTGCAATATAACATATCCATGGAAGTAAACATTTTGAATTGTGGTGTATGGTTAGATATTTGCTTCAATGGTTGTGTTATGGAGCAGTATTTGTGAGTTGAATTATCATATACTTATCTGTTTGATTTTTTGTGATTGGATATATTTTTTCATGACTTGGGTAACTGGAGCAGATATTCTTTTTCAATTTCTGTGATAAAAGAAAAGATCATGTTTGTGTAGGTAGTTTATAATGAGCTATTGCACTGCATAATAGGCCTTTCTGCATTATTTCGACCCTCATATTTAGTAGTTTACATACAGGTGTACTGTACAATTTGCTCAGTTTCTGCATTTGTTCTTAAATCATTGGGTCTGTGGGAAAACAATCCATGCTGGATTAAAAAAAAAAAAATGTTTCTAATGGTCCAATACATTTTTCTTTCTTTCTTTTCAGTGTTTATTTGTTGTTCCTGGCTAATGTTCTATCTGTTGGCTTGTGGCAGATTGTTAGATACCTGTTGGTGTATTGTAACTATTTATAGTTTTTTATTTATATTTTCAAGTTGCTCATTTATCTGTTGGGTTGTTGAAGATTTTTGGATAGAAGATATTTATGTGTTTTAATAGAATATACTTACTGTTTGATTTTTTGTGATTAGATATATTTTTTTCATGAGTTGGGTAATTCTGTGATTAAAGAAAAGATCATGTTAGTGTACGTCTTTTATAAAGACTTATTACATTGCAAAATAGACATTTGAGCTTTTTTTTACCCTCATATTTAGTAGTTTGCAAACCAGTGTACTGTGCAGTTTGCTCAGTGTCTGTGTTTGTCTTTTAAATCATTGGGTCTGTGGGAAAAAAATCCATGTTGGATTAAAAAAAAAGTTTCATTATTGTTTATGTACAGATTAGGCATTGCATTTTGGTTTTAAGAATATTAAATAAGCCTGTATAAGATTTGCTGGTAATCTCTTCTTTAGAGAGATGGTATTATCATTACATTCAAACCATCCACAATTCTTTTTTTTATAAATGCAGTGTAGTGACCTGCATTGGTTATGGCTCCTGTGTGGTAGATTATACCTATTGTTGTGAAGGTTTTCTTACCAAGTGATATTTGACCATGTGTGAATCCAGTCAGCTTGCAGTTGTTTTTGGTATCATCTGCATTGTAACATAGAAGCATTAATATTACGTGTTTACTATGTGTTTGTATTTGTAAGGTGGAGTGATTATCTGAATTGCAGGTAGTACATAATCTGCCATGGCTTGCATTTTGTACAAGTTGCTGAAATGGAATGGATTCACAGTTAGGAATGGATACATACACGAAGCGTTCATTAGGGATTTGTGCCTGTGCCATGTTTTTGCAGAGAGTGCATGTATTTTTCTACATGTATGAAATCTGGAAGATTTAATGTATAGGTATGCTTTTGTTTTCCAGTACTTGTAGTAAGTACATTAGAAATTCTTGTGGATCTTCTTGTGAGTTTATTGTGAATTTCACCATTCCAAGACAGTAGCTCAATTCTTGTCTTATTCCATGAACACTGTAAGTGTTGTCAGGATTGTTGCTTGCATTTCTATGAAGGACTAATATTTGCAAACACAATTGGTCTGTATTGTGTAAGTAAATGTTGTCAACAATTGGTGGCAATTGGAATAGAATATATATTGCTACATTTGCGTAGCAATTTACACCAATTATATTTGAAAATTTGAATGGACCAGATAGTTCTGTGTCCAAGTCATTTCTTTGGAGTGTGTGTTGCTTCTTTAAAGAAGTACCTGAGTTACTTTGAGTAGTAGATTCTTCTTTGGTTGTAGTAATTGATGAAGTATTAGCTTCTTTTACTCTCTTTGGAGGATTTGCAATGAGATCCTGTTGCATTTCTATTTGAAGTAGTTTTCTTTTACAACGTTTTACTTTTTGTGGAACAGGATATGTTTTTAGATGGGGGTGTATAGCGAACATAGTCTATTGTATACTAAAATGCAAGGAATATCAGCTTTTACTTTCCTTGCATCAAAGTTGATCAAAATAGACTTTCAAGTGTACGTAAGCGTGATAGTGCTACGTAGCTCATGCCTTCTTTAAAGACTGTGTTCCCAATATCTATCAATGTTTTATCTAGGGTAAGACCTTGTGATTTGTGAATGGTGACTGTGTATGCTAGAGGTAGAGAAAATTAATTGTTCTCTGCGTACATACATGTCTTTGAAAAGAAGGAATTGAGCTGTTGAGCGTCCCATGCTTTTTACTTCTGACAGTTTGTCAAAGAGAATATTGACAAACTGAATGTTGTTGTCACGTGGGTATGTTTGAAAGCCAACAACTGTACCAAGTGATCCATTAACTAGTCCTTGCTCCACGTCAAGGTTACGTTTAAGCATTACTCCTCTACAGTTTAAAGATAATATCATTTTCTCCAAACCAGCTGTGTTGGAGATAGAGTTTGCTAAGGTATTTAGGGGGTAATTCATAGAATTTAGCGTACAAGTGGCGCACGTGGCTGGCGCACAGCGTGCGCCTGCTACAGTCTGCACTAGCCGTGTGCGCCAAAACCCATTTTAGCGCACAGCAAATTCATGAAAGGGAGGAAAAGTCCATGCGCAACGCCGGAATATGGGTACCCCGCTCGTGCACGCGGAAACATGTATAGAAGTCCATGCGTACCCCCGGAACACACGTACCCCGCTTGCACTAGTGAAAACACGTGTAAAAGTCCACGCGCACCCCTCGGAATACGCGTTCCCTGCTTGCGCTAGCGAAAACGCATATAAAAGTCCACACGCACCCCCGGAACACACATACCCCGCTTGCACTAGCGAAAACACATGCAAAAGTCCACACGCACCCCCGGAACACACGTACCCCTCTTGCGCTAGTGAAAACACATGTAAAAGTTCACGCGCACCCCTCGGAATACGCGTACCATGCTTGCGCTAGCAAAAATGCATGTAGAAGTCCACGTGCACCACAGGAACACACATACCCCACTCGCGCTAGCAAAAACACATGTAAAAGTCCACACGCACCCCCAGAACACATGTACCCGCTGTGTCCGGTAAAATGCGTGGAAAAAGTCCACCTTGTGGTGTGGCCTTATGCAGGCCATGGACTGGAGTGATGGGCTGCCTGTAGGCCATGCCCAGGGGTGATGGGCTGCCTGCGGGCCTTGGGGAGGGTGGATGGGCTGCCTGCGCATATTCCGGGTTGCGCATGGACTTTTACATGCGTTTTCGCTAGCGCGAGCTGAATTTGTGTGTTCCGAGGGGTGCACGTGGACTTTCTCATGCGATTTGGCAGTGTGTGCACATCTGAGTGTGCCCCCCATCCCCATGCCCCGCAGGCAGCCCATCACACCATACCATGCCCCACAGGCAGCCCATCATCCCATACCATCCCCCGTAGGCAGCCCATCACCCCATACCATGCCCCACAGGCAGGCTACATATGGAACAGGGGAGGCCGGCCGTCAGGTGGCTTGCGATGCGGGCTTGTACCGGCAGTTGAAGCCCACATTCCTAGCCATCAGATTGGCTGCCCACCACCCGCCTGGGTGCTAATGTCTGTAATAGCTAAAGTCTTTACTGCAATTGATTGTCCATGCTAAAAGGAAGAAGAAACATAAACTCGAGGAATGATTTCATACTCTGCAGGATGGAGAGGAGTCTGCCCCAGAGATCCTCACATGGAGTCCCTTGATCTAACTTCAGAATGTTATCTACGATCCCGCATAGGGTATTTGTGCATAATCACTGCAGCTCTGGAGTGTAAATATAAAAGTTCAACTGGAAGTGCTACGGTGGAAACAAAAGCATGTGTGAGGAATCCTTTGAAGATCTCAGGAATGGATAACGTTGAATGCCTTTTCCAAATCAAGGAAAAGGGCAATATGGATAAGCTCACTGACCTGCACTGATATGCATCCTCCATCTGAATTTGCTGTTTAGCTCCATGTGACATATTTAAATCACTATTAAACTGTGTTAAGATATAAACAATGTGGAGTAACAATCTACTATTACCGAGAATGTTCTACTCTTTCAGAAGCATGGCATAGTCTTAATACACCAGCACCTAAAAATATAGGAGCTAGTTAATTTTCAGAGATTTCATGAATGTCAGATCTTTTTCAGAGGTCTAATGCTCAAAAAGTATTTCTTTATTTGCATTCATAAAACGCAGATTCATAAACCCTGTACATACATATGAAATACAGTATAAGAAAGGTACAAGAGTACAAAGGAGGGCAAACAATGTGGTCCTAGATTCTTAGTGATGGGTATAGAGAAAACAACAGTGCTAGTAGATTCTCAGAAAGAAGCGAGAGTAGAAGTCTGTAAGGAGAAAGGAAGGGCATTCCATAGGTTAATGGCATCCTGGAAGAAAGAATACACATTGCTTTAATGACAAGAAACAGTCAATAAAAAAAATAAACGGATGAAGATAGTGAGTAGGGGAGTATACAGAAACAAGAGATATTTTAGGGCAAGTCCATGGACACGTTTAAAGACAATACACAAGCAGCAAACATTGGATAAAAGCTAGTGAGGAAAATATATGGGAACTGGGAGCAAGCCAAAACACCAACAGAATAGCAGAGTTATAAAGTAAGGGCATAGCCCAGCATGCAAGGGAACGTAAAAAATGATTATCAGTGGGAAATGACCACAGAGTGAGCAAGAGTGTTGGCAGTGGACAACATAAGAAAAGGACACACTGTAAGGATATTGAAGAGTCGGCATGCATGAACAAGAGAACAAATGCACAGGAGAGTGAGGAATAAAAGGATACCCATCAAGATTATGGTCAGAAGAAGAAGGTAAAAGATGATAATAAATGAGTTGGAGGGAAGATGATGTGTGGCTAGTGAGTGAATGGAAAAAGAGCATTTCTAACTTGGAGCAGTCAGGGGGAAGGTAAACATGATGCATCCATTGCTTCATAGCAGACAGACAGTCAGAGATAAGAGAGAGGAAAGAAAGAGGTCAGTAAGTGAGGAAAAAGAAAGAAACATTTCTGAATCATAAACAGAAAAGTGCCATTCAAGACTGACAATGTGTACAAATTGTGAAGGAAGTCTTCTTTGTTAAGGAGAATTCTCAGTTCACATAAGTCAGTGTCTCAGAGGATATTCTAGAACATTTGCCAAACTCTCAATGAAATCTATAATAGAGCATACTCTGGCTTAGTTATAATCTGACATCATATTTTATAACAGAGAGTCTTTTAAGAAGGAGTCAAAAATAACTACTTCTATTCTTTTACCATCTGCAACAGTTGTTGTTCCCAAAAAAAGTGTAAATACCAAAATAAAATCAAACAACTTAGCTTCCTCTTTCACATCTATAGAAGGAAATTGTTGTATTTGTTGATGCAGACCGAACGACTTACAAAGAAGAGCAGTTAGGAATTTCAGATTGTTGAAAATAGGTTGTTATTGTAAGAATACCCTCTCTGACCTGCATCCCCCATCTGTGACAATCTGTATCCCCTCTCACGTTATCCTTCCTGCCTTGCAAATACTACTTCAGTGAGTCCAGTCCATGCTCGCCACAGTTTAGATAACTACAAACTCTACCACGTAAATCCTTTAAAAACTACTGACTATCATCTTGCTACACGCATAACACTTGCTGTGTTATGGACATTGAAAACAAATTGTCTCTTTATGTCTAATGTAGCACATTCATTGGTGACTGTGACCACCAGGCTCAGCTTTTACACATTAGCGTGTGAAAATATGTGTTCATCACAATGCCTATACGATTAGCACATGTATGACATCAATAACCTGCTGTCTATCCACTGTTATTGAATGTCTGCATTTACAAATCACCTTTGTTGATTATCAATCCTATCACCTTTAGTTATATCTGACTCATTAATACTGGCAATCTTTATCTACATTATCTAGCACTACTACAATGTTAATTTTTATGATATCTATACCCTGCTACCCTAGAGATCCTTTAACTCAATTGCAACTGCCTATGCTATGTTCAAGTTTCTGTTTAGTTTGATCAGCCAATTGACTTAACCTAGTTTGTACCAGCCTGCATGCCTGATTTACTCATTTGGTCCATGTTCACAATGTTTATTATCTTCCTTCACCTGACTGCCCTTAGTTTGATAATGTCTCCTATGAACACATACCCCCTAAATATGCCTACTGAAATCCCCAAATGTACTCTTAGACTAGACATGACCTCCCTAAGCATGGAACAGACCTTAGGAAAGGAACTTACTCCTAAACTACTCCTAAACATGTGACCTCACACAAAGGAACTCTAAGCTACGCTCGAGATTACCAAAGATATACAAACTGCCTGCTAGATACCTTACTAACAGTGTTCATAATAGGAATCATCACAAGTTTACTGCTAAATGAAACTACTCCTCTGTAAATACTACTACCAACTACAAAGATAAAACAGACAAACACTACAAACGACAAACCAGCCTATCTAAACACAATAGATGTGTCTTACCCAGCCCCACCCTTAAAGGAGCACTCATTAATGCCAGATCATTAATAGCCCATGCCACAGAAATTGCTGATATTATAGAAATAGGTAACTACGACTTCTTAGCCATTACCAAATCTTGGTTACACAAAGCAGCCGGCCCATTCCTAATGCTCCCTTTGCCCACCAATTATACCATTTTCAGGGAAGACAGAACTAATTCCCGTGGAGGAGGGCTAGCACTCATTGGTAAAACTGATTTGTCAATCAGAATAGAAACACCCCTGCACACAAAATCCTGTGAGTCCCTATCTTTCAAGCTTCCAATTTCCAACTCACAAACCATTAACATACACCTTATCTATAGGCCACCAGGACCCATTGGTTCTTTCGAAGAGGACATCTCTACGATACTCTCTGATGATTTAAAAAATACTTCTCAAGCCATTTTATTCGGAAACCTGAACCTGGGCTTCAATGATCCCAAAGACACACAAGCCACAAACATTGCCAATGGCCTATCAGAGCTTGGCTATACCCAAAGAGTGACACAGCCTGCCCGTTAGAAAGGCCAAACACTTGACTGGGTGGCGGACCATAAATGCAATACAACTATTACCTCCATCAGTCCACAAGATTGGACAGAACACGTTGGTATAGCCTTCTCTATAGATGTTAAAATCCCCCAATCCCAAAAGAATAGTGTAGCACCTCTAACGCTAACAAGGAACAAAAAAAGAATAAGCACATACAGGTTATTACCGCTAATTCTACCTACCCTAAACTCACTGCCCGACAATTTTGATCCCTCATTGCTAGTCAAAGAATTCAACACAATTATGGCCAATGCCCTTGACAATATTGCCCGCTAAAAATGAGAAACAGCAAACCTAGAGCACACCAAAATGCCTGTTTACTCCCTATTTGAAATCACCAAGGCTAGAAAAATGCAAGCGTGAATCCTCCTGGAGACTAGCCCCCTCGGAAGCAAACAATGCTACCCTTACCGACATATCTACAAAATACAAATCTGAAATAAAGCGAGCTAAAAGAGAAACCTTTGACACTAGAACAATGCAAGCCAAATCAGGAACTAAGGAGTTCTTTACAATTCTAAAGTAAGTGGAGAACCCTATCCCGATACCTGATAACTGTGTCAAAAACAAGGTACGGTGCTCTAACATACAGAAAGCCCTGGGTGACAAAATCGGCACATTCCAAACTAAAATTGACAAGAATAAAACTAAACTTACCGCCCACAACCACCCAAACTAACACACCTCACACTACGTCCAAACCTGCAGTAAGATTCAACTTTACCAAAGTGTCCATACTGGAGGTTGAAAAAATAATCCTCTCACTTAAACTATCAAACTGTCGAGGCGGTACCTGCCCGGCACAAATAATGAAAGATGCTGCTAGAGACCTATCACCATTTATCTCAAAACTCATCAAATCCTCATTCTCATCAGGTATTATACCAAGTAATCTTAAGCAATCTTGGGTCCTCCTCCTCAAGAAGCAAACTCTAGACGTAGCCATACCCACAAACTATAGGCCCATCACCACAGTTCCATTTTTACTAAATATTTTGGATAGAGTGGCCTACTTACAGATCCAAAATTTCTTGGAACTGCACCAACACCTAGGCTTGGGGCAATCAGGTTCCGACCACAGCATGGAACCGAAACAGCACTCAGTGATCTTAAGACACAGGTGGACGAGCTGAGAGACCAAGGAAAAATGGCCCTGCTTCTCCTTCTGAATCTCTCTGCAGCTTTCGACCTGGTGGATCACAAAGTGCTCTGCAACCACCTAGTGTCTGCAGCACATTTCTCACCCAAGGCTATAGCATGGATCAAATCCTTCTTAAGTGAAAGAACCATGAGGGTCTTCTCCCCCTCAGCAGCTGCAGACCCCACTCCTATCATGTGTGGTGTACCACAAGGATCATGTGTCTCCCCTACTATGTATAACATTTTTACTAAGCCCCCGTTTGATGATTTGGACCTTCTAGGCATCACCTACACTAACTATGCAGATGACACCCAGAATCTCATCCCACTTTCTGGGGACTACAAACAGGATTGGGCCTTGGTGAACAAGATATACCTCATCATCCAGGGATGGATGGCACATCATGGTCTGTGCCTGAAAGATGACAAAATAAAATTCATCATTCAGGGGACTACACTGAACATCAGGACACTTAGCCAAGATTACACAACTTTTGTCATAGATGGCCATACAATTAAAGTTGCCAAGGAGGTAAAAACACGAGGTTTCATTTACTTACACTGGGAGTTTAAACTTGTACATTTAAATCAAATTGTGTAAAATAAGTGACTTGCCATCAAAAACAATATAGGTTGCCACTATTCAATCTCTATGTTGTAAAAAGACTGGAATTAGAGATCTGTGTGTCTATTTTTGAAAATGTAAAGTTATTTTAGCAAAGGCAATTTTAAACAAAGTGTGTTAAAGTAACCTCTGATGCCAGCCACAGAAATTCAAAGGCAAATTCCACAGCGTGCCCCAAAAAAGGTGCCTTCCTTTTGCTCTCTGCCCCAGGGATTTTGCTCTGCTGCTATGGGGATAGACAATAGACTTCCTGGACTGAAAGGGTATGCAAATTCAAGTGTCAACAGAAACCCCTTCCAGCAGGAAGAGAGGCCTGGATTGCTCTTGGCCCAGCAAAACTTTGGGGGCGGGACAGACAAATATGTGTATCCTTAAACCACAAAAAGTATCTTTTTGAAAAAGACTCACAGAGAACTGTGCACAATTGTAAAAATCTGTAAAATATAGTGTTGTTAACATGAAAATCCGGGTCACATTTTGAAACTACTCAGGACTCTGTGCTATGTTCAGGGACATGACTACAGAATTTGTGATTTTGTAGCAATTGTGATGATGCTAGAAATATGAAACTTCACAGGATTATGCCCAGATGTCGTGCACATGTATGCATACAAATGTGGACAAATCTGACACTGGGTACCCAACGAAAAGTGCAGAAAACTGTCAAATCTGAACTGAAGCTCTCACCGAGATGGAACTCGGACGGATACTTGCTCCACTAAATCTGTGATGTAAATATGTTATTGCTAGCAAGTTGGTAATATTGTAAATATGCTTTATATGAAAAATAGATTTACTGTGCAGAAACAAAGGGGAGGTACTCCCTGGGTTGTAAAATACAGCATCATCATGATACCAGAATTTCTTCTCAATTCAGGAGAGGGGACAGGCCCTAATCAATAGGATTAATAGAGGGTGTACCTAGTATGATTCAGCCTACCTACCCCTTTGGGAAATACATAAATAGAGATAGCTTAGGACCTACAGACAGACAGACATTCACCCATCAACTGATTGCTGGCAAAGCACTTTGCAAGAAAAATCCATATCCAAGACTCCAGAACTTTGAAAGCAGAGAGGCCCAATTCCAAAGCTGAACCCTTCTCAGCTTGCCTTTAAAAATCCTGAAACCAAATTTTACCCCCAGACTTCCAAGGGGAACACCAAAAAGAACAGCTAAAATCCAGAGATCCAAACCAGTAGAGCAGAGCTGTAACCAGATAGCTGCAACCCAGAACCAACCCGTCAGATCCAGTCCAGAGTGCCGTGCAGTGTCCAGAGTGCCGTGCTGTGTGCAGAACCCGAGCGCCCTGAACCCCGTCCGGTGGGCTAGCAGAATTTCAGTCCAGAAATCTTTGACCAGATCACTGACGGGCCCATTCCAAACAGTAGTAGTGAGTATCTATAGCCTAGAATTGTCACTAGCAAGTATCTTATCCTTAAGTAATCCTATCCAAACCCATTCTATCATATCCAGAGCTGCATTGTAGAAAATATTTTGTCTTTCCTCAATCTTTCTCTCATTCCTGTAGTCTTTTGGTAATGGTAGTGATAATATCATCTTTGCGCTAATATATTTTCTGAAGAAAGACAAGTGTCTTGGCGGGCAAAAGCCAGACAGAGGTATCACTGATCTGGTGGCTGTACCAATTGGTATCTTGTATCTTCATAGATGACCTAGTGTAAAGAAAATCCTGTTTGTAATTCAAAAGCGCATCTTTCATTTGAAAATTTTGACTCTTTGTGAGAAAAACCGACCTCTACTAAAACCTTCATAACTTCTGTACCGTGCATGTTAGTAACAACATTTTAGTGTCAAACTGAAGCTAACTTCGCATTCCAACTTGTTTTCCTGCAATCGCTCTTCTCGAGCACAAATGTTTGCTGCAAATGTTTCATTTGGCTCAATTTCATCACGTGTAAAACAGCTGTTCTTTGCATCCGACCACAGTGTTAAGTGTTCAATCTGCTAGTGACTCAATAATCATTGCCAGTATTCATCTGAAACTATACAAAGTGGCTCCAACTAGTTTTGAATCCAATTTAGTGAATTAAATCCATTTTTCAGTATTTTTAACCATTCATTCAAAGCCACATTCAAAAGAATTTGACCTGTTTGCAATCATTCCTGTTTCTCTCTGTGTCTGCTGGGGGAAATTGTGATTAATACTGTACTTGTTGAATGTGTATTCCTGAAACCTGTTTTTTCTCGTTCCATCTCTCTATCTTGCATATTGGGGGATTGAGTAGTGTGCAGGGGTAAAGAGTGACATTGCATTTGACTGAACCCACACAAAGTATTATTCTATGCTGCATTATTTTTCCTATCCATACTCGTTCTGATTAAAGAGATTGTTGATTGTAACATCACCCCACTGGTGATCATTATATAAATATTGAATAGTGTGATATATATATTGTGCAAATCCATAAAATAAATCTTTTAATTTTGCAAAACAGCCTGCTTCCTGGTTCAGTGAGACCGGGGGGATTCAAAGAGAGGGGCATGATATAAGCGTACATCATTCAGCAATAAAAGAACTTATAGACAAAAATATATAATTAAGGGTTTCAATTGTGCATCCCACGCTACGCATTGACTTAGGTGAAGTGCTGGGTTGAAATCAATTCCAAGATTGGGGGCTCGTCTAGATATACCACGTGTAACAGTCTAATACAGTGTGCTAGCTAACGTGATACATAATCCCTATTGGGCTACCACGCTGTGTTACACTGTGAAAAGCACCCCTCAATAGGAAAGATCTAAGGAATTGGTCTGTTTTGCAAAAATAAAATAAACTCCTGTAAGTCAGGAAGGAAATTAATATTTCCAGAATGGCGACCTTGGTAGAGATCAATATGGCTAAAGAACACCTATTGCATACATTATTTGTAAGAGGTGAATGGACTGAGCAGGATCAGAATGGGTGGTTGCAGGCAATCACCGAACATATCACTGCAACAGGGCTAGACAAAAGGCAAGACCAGGGTCCATTACATGTGGCCCTGAGTGAACTATATATGGCCCCTAAGGCAAAGGAAGAGCGAAGCAAGATTGCCAAAATAGCGGCATAATTATACCTACATATTGGAGCAATACAGGACAAATATGCTGAGGGCCAAGATCCGGCAAACAAGCAACTGCAGGCATTAGAAAAGGCCCACACTGATCTGGACTCTGCTGAGCAGAGACTACAGAGGAGCCAGGAATCAGAAAATGAAAGTAGGCAGTACCTCACCAAAATAACAGAAGACATGGGTATCCTGCAGCAGGAAAAGGCAGAACAGGATACCAGAATCCTGGCCTTGCAGAAGGAGTACCAAGAAAGTTTGGACTCTCTACTGCAGAGCCAGAAAAAGCTGGAACAACAAATACATTTTAACAGGGTATGCGCAGAGCAGGTAGTCACCCTGCAAAGCCACCTAGACAGAGAAAAGAAGAGAGTAATTCATTAATCCTGAAAGACCTCGACACCCAAGCAGAATTTGATGAAGAGCGCCAGAAAGCTGGTGTGCTCCAAAGACAGAGGGACGACCTGGCTGCACTGAGGCAGGCTCTTGCTCAGGAAAGGGACACCTTAGGCCAGGAAGTATGTTATTTAAAAGAGAAGATAGAAGAAAGTCACCTGGCCCTTCAGGGACTGGGTGACCACCAAAAAGACCATGAAAAATTGTTAGAGCACACCAGGAGGGTGGAAGATGCTCTAGCAAGGAATGACCAGGCCAGCATGGACAGGACTCAGGAGGTAACCCTCCTGCAGCAAACATTGGCCCAGTATTCTAAAACAACTCAGGAAGCAGAGAGAACAAATGAGGCTCTCTGTGAGAACAATGACAGGCTCCAGAGACAGGTAGCCATGCAAGAGAAATTGATAGAAACCAGCAAGGCCTTGATAGAGGAACAGAAAGCTCAGATGCTTGCATGGCAACAGGGAGCAGGGGCTGAGAGAGATGAGGTTCGCTGGGAAAGCGAGACACCTGAGCATAACCTCAGGAACCCTAGTACCAGAGGCCTTCATCTCTTCAAGTCCCTGGACTCTGCCAACCACATGTCCACTTGCACACATAAGCCAATGGCCATGGGGATGGCAGACTTCAATCCAATAAGGAATATGGGGCTCATAGACCAGCAGCTCACAGGAATGGATGGGCGGGCATCTGGGTATGGGTTCCAAAGTACTGTAACATTTAGTGGGGAACTCCATGAGAGTAGGCCCACTAAGGGCATCCTGAAAACCTCTTCCCAGCTAAGTCAGTGTGTGGGGGGGTACTCATTAAATCCTGGGAGCAAGGAGGAATCAGAAGATTTCTCTGAGCGCCCCAGGACACAGGAGACTAGGTCCCCACATTCTGCAAGCCATTCCCAGGCTCGCAGAATCCGAGAGAGCCTAGAAGACCAGATGGGCACCTCTGAGAGCAGTGCCTCTGAGTCAGAGAAGGAGTGGACTAGGGTCACTCGAACCAAAAAGGCCAGTAAGGTAAAAAGGACTTTGCTAAATGACCCCCTAAATCAAATCGAAGTGATAAGGAGCGTCATCACGCCCTATCATAAGAACGCAAAATATTCTGTTTGGGAGCACTTGGAGCTCTTTGAACAGATGAGGAAAACTTTCCATTTGAAGGACAGCCAAAGCTGTATTCAATATGTGAAATGGACCTTCTCTCCAGAATACTACAGCTTCTTTGCGGGGCTGGAGGACCAAAATCATTCTAGATGGTCCACCTACAGGGTGGCCATCCTGAAAGATTTTCTGTGCACAGAAATCCTCAGGAGGCTCAAAAGGCAGCCTACAACTTGCAATGTGGGGAAGATCAGGCCCCACAATAATTTGGTCAGGAATTAAAGCATGCCTTTGCACAGACCACCAGAAGGTTACACACTGACAGCAGAGAGTTTGCGAATACTTTTTCCATGCTCTCCCCAAGTACATCATGACCTACCTAGTGAGAGATATTCATGAGAAAAGATCACTAGACTGGGTCATTTAACAGGCCACACAAATGTATGAGGTGCAAAAGCCCATAGAAAACAAAAATAATCCTAAAAGCCCCAAACCAACCAACACCCCTGCTGCTGATAAGGTAGCAGAGGTGAAGGTTGCTCCCATTTTAGATTTGGAGATGGGGGGCCTAAAAACCTGCCTGCACCGAATCAGAACAATCCCAAGCCCAGAAGGCCCTCGGGCCAGTCACAAACTGGGAGCCAAGGAGGTAGTCCCACAAGTGGGACACCTCACTCCCCTGACTACATAAGCCTCTGCTACAAGGGGAACAGACCCATCCTGGGTTATGTGTGGACTCCTCCACCCTAATGGGGTGGAGGTCCAACCAAACAGCAACTAACCCAGGGAACTTCCCTCCTCACTTTCCCCAGGAGTGCAGAAAATGCCCAAATCCTGGACAGAACTTCTTCCCCAAGTACCTGCAAAACTTTCAAGCCCAAAACCACCCATCCTTCTTTCCCCAATTTCCTGAGCCCACACAACCTAAACCGGGAGAGGGGAGGCCAAGGGCGGAGGGGTACCCACATTTTCTAAACCTGTGGTATTTTCAGAGAAGGGATAGCTACCCTTCCCGGGATCAGCCCAGGGGAGACAACAGAACCCTGTATCAGCCTGAGCGGATGTCACAACTAGAGTGCCAGGTCTAAAACTTGGCACAAGATCTGGGTTGCATGCTGGGGGCTCAACAAAACCCTCTAATGAGCATGCCGGCGCAGAATGCCTCAAACTCCGGACCTGGTGCTCCAGAGCAATGACGGGGGCAGAACCCCGACAACCGAACGGATCCCAGGGAGGAGGCACAAGGGGAAGGGGGGTGTAAAGACTTGGAGGAAGCTTTTTTCCCCACTTGTAAAAATCCCCTGTAAACCCAGGAACCAGAACCAAAATCTCCTGCCCCTGAAAGTCTGCCACCCAAGGAGCAGAGGGGGGTAGGAGAAACAAGGAAACCAAACAGACCCATTTTGAGAAGGAGGTACAAATCTTCCAATTTGAAGGAGAGGGATCCACAGAGGGTCCTGGGAAAAGGATCTTCTCCTTCAGAGATGGGGGAACTCCACCCAAAGAAAAATGGGTCCCCTAGGATCCAAATCCAGACTGGGTAGATGTTTGGACGGAGTTAGAACCACCCATCATCCTACCCCAGAACCAACAACATGAAAATCCCCTGGTTCAAACCCAATACTGGTGACTGCCTCCAAAAAGAGGGGGCATCCCAGAGCCAGAAGAACCCAAAACTTCTCCCATATCTAGTTACCACCTTTTCTTTTCAGATTCCCAAGACTCCCCACATAATTCTGTCCAAATCTCTTCTCTGTCAGTGTCCAAAACTAGAAAACTAACCCATCAGTTGTCCAAAAACATACATTATCTGTGCCCCCTTGAAGAGAAGGAGGGAAGATTCTATGCCCCGGTCCAAATACAGGGGCAGTGTACAATTTTGGCACTGGTGGACACTGGATCCCAAGCTACCCTTCTGTCAAAAAGAACCTCTGATAAACTGAATTCAGGAAGGGGGGAGAATTACTAAATTCCTCTCACCCCTCTTTCTGGACAACTTCATAACTTCGACGGGAAAGAAATTTCCGTCGAGGGGACTGCGGATTTGGATATTAAAATTGAGTGACACGAGGTGAAGCGCCCGGTCATAGTTGTAACTCCAGAGGGCACCCCTTGTTTACTAGGGAATGACCTCCTGCGAAGACTGTCACCCCTAATAAATTGCATAAACAAGGTCCTCTGGACCCAGACAAACCGACCAATAAAATTAAAACAGAGCGTCAACCATGTTAGTTTAAACGGCACCTGCCACATGGTTGAACAAAAATCTGAACAAGTAGAATTTCACTTCCAGACAACCATATCCCAGACGTGACAGTAATAGCAGTAGGACAACAAACTGGTGACGGGGGTCCTCTCTATTTCTGAAAATCAACCTTCCTTCCAGTTTAAGGTGGCATTCCACACTGGAAGTAAAGACTTTGAAATTCTTTACCAATTCACAATCAGACATTCCCACTCCTATAGTCCAGAAAGATGAGAAATCAGCTCAGAGCCTGGCTGACATTCAGCAAATTGGAGAGCAGTTGTTCATCCCTATTCAGTTAAATGTAGGGAAGGACTCTGTTCTCGCCCGAGTGTGTGTGAACAACAGTAAGAGCTTCATCAGCAAAGCTATGTTCCGCAAACTCCCAAAAGATCCAGCCATTCCCACATTTAAACTGATAGACAAATGGGAAATGGATCTGGAAACATTAAATTCCAAACATCTCCTGCCAAGCAGGTGTATGCTAAAAATCTCCATAGGCAACAAGAGCATAGTCCATAATTGTTGGGTCGTGCGAGACGTCACTGCCACCTTTTACTTAGGCAGTGACATTCTCAATCGCTTTGCCATTAGTTTGGACCTAATAAACTTCAAAGCCTGGTCCCGATTAGCGGATAATCCCATGGGCTTTGATGACCCAGAGAAAGCATTTAGGTCAGCTCAACTGCTGCCTTATGCAGTTGAAATTCAGATTGGAGAGGAAGTCACCATCCCAGAAAGGACCCGACAATTGTCCCTAGAAGTGAAAGTTAAACGAGGACAGAAATTGAAAAACGCTGGTGCCTATATTCATCTAAATGCTTACTTACAACAGCAAGGGTTGGAGGTAAACCCAACACCACTAGTCCACATAGAACATTACACCATTCCAATAGAGGTGGATAACAGCGACTTAAAGAGTATCACTCCAGCCGCAGGCACCATTATTGGAATGGCGGTTGATGACCAACATTTTTCCATAGATGTAGGCAATGAACTGTTAGGACCAATCCCCAAGGACTGTTTTGACAGTGATAGTGATGACACCTCAACACCAGACAGTATCTTTACCCGGCATGGGGGGAACTTCCTGGTGTACACTTCTTGCCCTTATGGTAAGGAAGATGTGACTTGTGACTTCAGGAGGGATGAGGTGATATTCCAAGCCCGCGAGGACTGCTTTCCCCACCTGAAACCACCAGTCCAAATCAGCACTCTGACCAGGGACTTCTCCATCCTGCATGAAGAGGCCGCTGAAATAGCAACACCGGAAGTCTTTCCAGGCTTCATGCAGATGGTTGAAGAGAGAGTCAACCTAGCTGATGCCTCTGAGACTCTGGAGCAGAAGCAAACATTTTAACAAGTTTTCTTGGATTTTCAATATCTCTTTGCGGTGGAATCATATGACTGTGGTTGCATCGACATCCACACAACAATTTCCACAGACCCTGGCATGATTACAGTGTTTGTGAAGCAATATTGCTTGCCTCTCGCATCAATGGAGTCCCTTACTGAAATAATTAAGAACCTTGAGTCTAGTGGCATAATCCGTCCAGTCCACAGCACCTCCAATAATCCGGTGTGGGGGATTTTGAAGCCAAACGGCCAGTGGAGACTCTGTGTCAACCTAAGGGAGCTCAATAAACTGGTCCATACTTCCCGATGGCCTCTTCCTTACATGGACCAAGTGCTGGCTCAGATCCACGGGTCACAGATATTCACTGCAATAGACCTGACCAATGGGTACTGGGCTGTACCTGTCAGTAGGGAGGACCAATACAAGCTGGCCTTTACCTTTGGGGGCAGCAGTAATCACAGTTCTGACACAGTTCTGACACAGTTGAGGGCAGCCGGAGCAAAATTCTCCTTTCATAAGGCACAGTGGTGTAGAATCTGTGTCAATTTCTTGGGGCATGAGATTACTCCCCAGGGTCTCTGTCCCCAGGAAAAGGACGTGGAAGCACTCCAGAAATTAAAAGTCCCCACAACCCTGAGGGAAATAAGGAGCCTCCTTGGACTGACTAATTACAGCAGAAAGTTTGTTGAGGACTATTCAGCGATCACAAGACCCCAGATACATCTTTTGAAGGGGGGGTCAAGTGGGAGTGGGGTCCAGAACAAGCCAAGGCAGTAAGACAACGCAAAAGAAGCCTCTCACAAGCGCTTTGCCAGCTTACCCTGTCAAAAACAAGGAGTTGATCTTGGAGACAGGGTTCTCAAATACAACTTGACTGCAGTATCATATCAAAAGCATGACAAGGTCAATAAAGTAATCTCCTATGCGAGTAAAACTTTATCCTCTGTGGAGGAAATATTCAACGATTGTGAGAAGGCACTCCTGGCAACGGTGTGGGCATTGAAGAATTACCGCCCGTTTATTCAGGGGGAACACATTATAGTGGAGACTCCACGCCAGCCTTTGCAATATCTCCAAAGTGACAGAATCCGGCCGGAAATATGAGTAATTCCCGAATTACTTCCTGTATTCTGTCAATGCCAGGCTTTCCTGTGGCGGTCAGATATGGCCAAAACAAGAAGAGTCCCTAGGGTCTGGCTGACTTGCAAGATTGTGCCAGAGAAAACTGTCTCGAGGACAAAAGTCTTAAAATCAAGGACAACATGGAGGCATACTTTAATTCCCCACACAAAGGGCCTCATTACACGGTAGGCGGTAAGGGTTTACCGGTACCAGCATTTTACCGGTACCGGTAAATCCTTACCGCCTTACTACGAGGTCCCTTTGCGGGTTGTGGTATTTAACGCCTTTTTTCTTGCAGGCGTTAAAAACCAACCCGCAAAGGAACCCAGGGAACTAATTACGGTACCGCAATTTGCAGTACCGTAATTAGCGCCTTCCCCGTTCCATTATGCCCTATGGGGCAAAAATGGAAATGGGGAAGGGCAATGGTGGAAGGGGGAATTACCGCCCCACCAACCTTAGAATGGGGCTGTAATTCCCCTTTCCACCAAGGCGGTGCCGGTATTTTACCGCCATGAACCATGGCTCTAATAGCGCCATGGTTCTCCGCCTACCGTGTAATGAGGCCCAAAGTCTTTGAAGAAGACAAGTGTGAGGGAATGCCCACTGTCTACGTGGATGGATGCTCTTACCATGTTGACAACAACAGGCAAAAAGAATGTGTGGCCGGCACAGGGAATGCCTGGGTGAATGACGCCCCAGAACCTACCGCCGGGTACAAGATTGGTCCCCGAAGTAGTCAAGTGGCAGAGTTGATGGCTGTGCATCAAGCCATCCTCACTGCTGTCCAACACCAACTCCACGAACTGGTCATAATCACAGACTCGGATTATGTACGGAACGGGTTTGTGGAGGACCTGGTTAACTGGAAAACCAGACGCATGTTATGAGCAAATAATAAACCATTGAAACATGGAAAATTAATTCAAAATATTGATGATCTGCTCACCTCGAATGGGATGACCATCTACTAGAAAAAGATCAAGGGTCCTTCCAAAGTAGAGGTACCAGACAAAACTGGAAATGACCTAGCTGATCAGCTGGCCAAATCCGGAGCCATCCAAGGGGATCTACTTGAGATCGAGTCCCTGTTGGGGGAAATCAAGGTCACCGCTATCACTAGGTCCCAGACAAATTCTCACAATGAACTCACAACTGTACAATGGAGTAAGGAGACCCCATATTCTGATTTGATTATGGCTCAAAAAGGGGATCCAATAATTGGTAAGTTTTATCAACACATTGAGGACCCTGAGAACTTTCCCATGATGGATACCGATTACATAGGGAAAGAGGACCTCAGAGTGTTGATGAAATGTCCAAAAATGTTCTGAATCCAAGACGGTTTGTTGGTAAGGAGATCCCTAGCTGGCTATGATCAGTGGGTGGTCCCTATCTCATTTGGAAGCCTGATGTTAAGTCACACCCATGATGCGGCCACAGCCGGTCATATGGGGTTTCATACAACACTTGAAATCTCAAGAGAGGTTGCATACTGGCCACACATGGGGCAGGACCTCGACCAATACTTGAAGGGGTGTCTTGTGTGTGCAAAATTTCAGCCAACATCCCTCACACACTGTGCGCCTCTCCCAAAGAGGGGGATGACACTGCCATGGTCAGATTTGCAAGCCGATTATATCAGGCCCGTGATTCGCTCCTCTAGGGGAAATAAGTACATGTTGACCGTGACACGCTTGTTTACTAAATGGGTAGAATATCTCCCGGCCCTAAATTGCAAGGCAGAAACAGCAGCTTCCCTGATGATCAACCACATCTTCTCGCGTTTTGGACTACCCCAAAGGATCGAGTCAGACCGAGGTAGCCACTTTACTAGCGAAGTAATGACAAAGATGTGGGAGATACTTGGGGTCAAAAGGAAATTACACATTGCCTACTGGCTAGCCTCTAGTGGTGCAGTAGAAAGATACAACAAGACAATTGTGAGCATATTAAACACATTTGTGGCAGATTCTGGGCCAAGTTGGGATATTCAATTACCTCTTGTCCTCATGGCAATCAGATCAACATCTTCATCTGCAACTAAAACTGTCACCGTTTGAGCTGATGACTGGACGCAGGATGGTGCTTCCCCAGCATCTGCTCTACAGAACCCAAGAGCAGACATTGATCAAGGCCTCCACAACTCATGAGCATGTGAAAAATCTGAGAAAACACCTTCAACATGCTTTTGCCTATGCTCAGCGAAATCTAGAGAGATCTGCAGACAGCATGAAGACCCACTATGACTTAAAGACTACAAGAAAAGAATACCATGTAGGAGACCGGGTCTACTTATACAATTTCCAAAGGAACTAGGCCAAACAGCGCTAAATTTTGCCTAGCTGGAGGTGCCCTTTTGAAATTGTAGACAAAATCTCACCAGTCGCCTGCAAAATCTGCATCCCGCAAAGCAGTTTGGCAGAGGGGGAAGATAAGTGGGTCCATATTAACCAACTGAAGTGTTGCCATCCTAGGCACACTCTGCAGCAACTGGAGGATTCTCCTGGAACCCGAGAGGGGGTCACTCCAGCACCCTAGAATTCCAACTACAAAATATTCCATCTATATAATCAATAAATTGCCAATAGGAAAACATTTTTTTTCTGATATGTCAAATATATGTGTCCACCCCACTACATCAATAGTGGTGGGGAAATGTTTACAAATATGTTTTTGCTTTGTCATCCTAGAATTGGAAACCATGGAGACTAAAAACCAAGGAGGACCACCCAGGGACCGAAAGGAAAGATCCAAGGGGCCGGGGGTATTGCTCCATACTCACATCATGAATTGGTGAGGAGAACCGGTCGATCCACCACCGATGGGAGAAGCTGATTAATTTTGCCATTTTAACCTAACAGAAAAGAAACTGATCATCTCAATCTCGCGACTTCGCATTGACGGACGGTCAATGCCAAATCACAAGGGGGGCTTGTGGGATGCATTGACCCACTAGACTCTGCCCTGCAACATCACTGTGTGCTGCTTTCACCGGAACCAAATAGGAAAAAGGAGGATCAGCCTTAGAAATAGTGATGGCGCTCTAAGTGGAGAATGTTTGGGGGGGTATAGGATCGTGGTGGTAGAGATGCTGCAGCTGAGGGATGCCACAAAGGCTGACCTGGGCTTGGACAAACCTGAAGAAAATAGGACCTCCTGTTGCGCTTCTCAAAATTAGTTGTTTACACAAATGAAAGGTTTCAGAGAATAGTTGATTTTTAATTTGAAATTGCAGAGATTGACACATATAAATCAAAAAATTGAAAGCATCAAAATTAGAGTATGTATGTCAAGGTCAAGTCTAAATCCTTAGTTGCTTTCACTAAGTTTTGATCCTTATGGGTTGAAAAGTCCTTAGTTGGATTCACTAGGTCTTTTTGTAGGTTGAAATGGATCCTTATTAGTTGAAAGTCCTTAGTTAAATTCACTAGGTCTTTTGGGTTAAGAGAAAAAAGTTTTATCTGTTGATGACTTACAATTCCAATTTAGGATTACGAATACAATTAGTTCTTCAATTGAAATATTTTCTTGAGATCTGGTGGTGTAGCGAACAAGTTCCTCAACTTGGAGGTGTATAAAGCAGCAGTTCCTCGTTGTAAAGTCCTTAGTTGCATTCACTAGGTCTTTTTGTAGGTTGAAATGGATCCTTATTAGTTAAAAGTCCTTAGTTAAATTCAATAGGTCTTTTGGGTTAAGAGAAAAAAGTTTAATCTGTTGATGATTTACAATTCCAATTTAGGATTACGAATACAATTAGTTTTTCAATTGAAATATTTTCTTGAGATCTGGTGGTGTAGCGAACAAGTTCCTCAACTTGGAGGTGTATAAAGCAGCAGTTCCTCAACACGTGTTTCCCCGCCGCATGGTCGCGGCGGTTCTTCATGCGGTGCTAAAGGCGGTCAATAAATTATGGTCACTAACCTGTTCTGATGGCAATCTCCTGGAGCAGCAAGGGAGAATCTCCCGGAGACCCCTGCCCCCATCCAAGTCTCGGGGGATATGAATGCCAGAGAGGGAGAGACAGGAGCCCCAGGGAAACCCTCCGGGGAAGAAAACCCTGGGTGGTCTTGACGAGTGCTTCTGGGTAGTGGTCTCTTCTTTGGCGCAAGGATTGTAGCAGCAGAAGCGGAGTTCCCTACAGAAGAAGGAAGAAGAGGTGAGATATGGGAATGGATAGAGTGCCGGGGGATAGTAATTCTATTGGAAAGTAGCCCCCACTTACTGATGTAGCCTTTAAAATGATCTATTCCTTAGGTGGAAGATGGTGTCGGGAGTGTTGGCTCCATGTAGGCCTGGAGATTCCGAACATAAACACAAGGTAAGTTATAGAAATGAAGGGGAGAAGATAGAAGAGTACTAGTTCTGGAGAGGAGATAACTCACTGTCTCAAGAAAGAAGGCTGGCCCAAGAGGGATTCTGCACAGGAAGGTGAAACCTGAACGGGAAGCGAATATTGAACCCGGAAGTTCGGGAAAGGGATTCTCGCGGGAAGGACGGGTGGCACTGAAATGTTGACTGGGAAGAAAGGCAGAAAGAAATTAAGGTAATATCAATCGATATTCGTTGGAATCTTTCAGAAAAGAGAATAGCGAATTTACGAAGCGTCGTACACAGCAGAAGCGACGCACTGGAGGGAAGGTTTCTGGTCTTTTAAGGCAGTCACGTGATCGCTCGATCGCGTGAGTGAAAGACGTGCAGCAACTAGACTGTCAATCCTCCCGTGCCGGTGATTCCCAGCCATCTTGAAATTTGCACGAAGTGCGGATCTGTACAACGACCAATGCCGTCTAGACTGCCATCGTTGGAAAGGTGTAACAGGCGGAGTATAAGGTATGTTACGAATATTTAAATTTGGTAGAGTCAATGTGATGAATGTTGTTAGTTCGCTTCAGTCAGTGTGATATGAGTAGATTCTTCCATGTGGTCTGGTTGCTTGGATTTGAAGGGTCCTTCTCGTTCGGAACCAACAAAATGGCTGCAAATAGCCCTGTGTGCCCTAAAACCGCTGAGAAGTGCACAGTGAAACTGTAAAAATTGGATGCCTATCTACTTTGCCTGTGTCAGTGGTAGAACAAGAGACCACACTGCCAAAACCTGTCACCGGGCTGCCCACAGAAGGAAATGGAACTATCTGAAAAGGCAGTGCTTCATTGCAAGGAAACCCAGAAGTGCTCTAAAATCTATTTTTCCTTGGCTGTTGAAATTGCAAAATAATGGTTCCCAAACATCAGAAAAGATCCAACATCCTTGATGCGTGTTAACCATCACCTTATTTAAGGAATCCACATAAGCGCACTATGTCAGGAAAAGCTGAATCTATCACAAGAATATCCACATTAAAAAAAAGGTGCTTGCCTGGGAAAATCTGTCAGATATGGGCACAGTACCACTGGCCGCCTGTATCAAAGCTGTCATTTACTTACACTGGGAGTTTAAACTTGTACATTAAAATCAAATTGTGGAAAAGACGTGCCTTGCCATCAAAAGCAATATAGGTTGCCACTATTCAATCTCTATGTTGTAAAAAGACTGGAATTAGAGATCTGTGTGTCTATTTGTGAAAATGTAAAGTTATTTTAGCAAAGACAATTTTAAACAAAGTGTGTTAAAGTATCCTCTGATGCCAGCCACAGAACTTCAAAGGCAAATTCCACAGCATGCCCCAAACAAAATGCCTTCCTTTTGCTCTCTGCCCAAGGAACTCTCAGTCAGATGCTAATGAAAAGGGGAGCGGGTTTTGCTCTGCTGCTCTAGGGATAGACAATAGACTTCCTGGACTGAAAGGATATGCAAATTCAAGTGTCAACAGAAACCCCTGCCAGCAGGAAGAGAGGCCTGGATTGCTCTTGGCCCAGCAAAACTTTGGGGGTGGGCCAGACAGATATGTGTATCCTTAAACCACAAAAAGTATCTTTTTGAAAAAGACTCACAGAGAACTGTGCAAAATTGTAAACATCTGTAAAATATAGTGCTGTTAACATGAAAATCTGGGTCACATTTTGAAACTACTCAGGATTCTGTGCTATGTTCAGGGACATGACTATGGAATTTGTGATTTTTCTAGCATTGTGATGATGCTAGAAATATGAAACTTTACAGGATTATTGTCACGCTCACCTGATTCCCACGGAGGCGCAGGTCTGGCTTTGAGTGCTGATGCTTCTTCAATGGTGAAGCGCAGGACTCTGATGATGGACAGGAAGGGCCCCTCTAATCTGGCTTTTCTTTGCTCGCAGAAATATTCCCCTGTGCGTGAAAACGGAGTATTACCTACTGACGGAATAATGCTCAAGCCTCCCACTCCCTTCCAACCCTCCTCGATACCCTTCCACGATTCCCCGTGAAGTCTCACCTTAGGGTCTGGAAGGATGAGTTCTCCATCCTGCTTCTGATGCAGGGGCGCGTTGAAACCTAGTTACTTCACTGGTTTGAGGTTTGATGGGAGTTCAAAATAAGCTTGACTATTCAGGTGAGGCGCTGTAAGAGTTCTGTTGCAAGTTCAAAAGTTCAAGCTTAATAATAATGTTCATTGTCTTATTGCAGCAAGCGCTAATGCTTATGTCTTTTTC